>NW_027663535.1:0-600000 GCF_964034855.1 Anser brachyrhynchus | reverse complement strand
ATCCCCAGTGGTACCAGTGCACTCTCTGGACTCACTGAAGTGCATTCTCAGTGGTGCCAGTGCACTCTCTGGACTCACTGCAGTGCATCCCCAGTGGTGCCAGTGCACTCTCTGGACTCACTGCAGTGCATCCCCAGTGGTGCCAGTGCACTCTCTGGACTCACTGCACTGCATCCCCAGTGGTGCCAGTGCACTCTCTGGACTCACTGCACTGCATCCCCAGTGGTGCCAGTGCACTCTCTGGACTCACTGCAGTGCATCCCCAGTGGTGCCAGTGCACTCTCTGGACTCACTGCAGTGCATCCCCAGTGGTGCCAGTGCACTCTCTGGACTCACTGCACTGCATCCCCAGTGGTACCAGTGCACTCTGTGGACTCACTGCAGTGCATCCCCAGTGGTGCCAGTGCACTCTCTGGACTCACTGCACTGCATCCCCAGTGGTGCCAATGCACTCTCTGGACTCACTGCACTGCATCCCCAGTGGTGCCAGTGCACTCTCTGGACTCGCGTCACAGCATCCCCAGTGGTGTCAGTGCACTCTCTGGACTCGCGTCACTGCATCCCCAGTGGTGCCAGTGCACTCTCTGGACTCACTGAAGTGCATCCCCAGTGGTGCCAGTGTACTCTCCGGACTCACTGCAGTGCATCCCCAGTGGTACTAGTGCACTCTGGACTCACTGCAGTGCATCCCCAGTGGTGCCAGTGCACTCTCTGGACTCACTGCACTGCATCCCCAGTGGTGCCAGTGCACTCTCTGGACTCACTGCAGTGCATTCCCGGTGGTGCCAGTGCACTCTCTGGACTCACTGCAGTGCATCCCCAGTGGTTCCAGTGCACTCTCTGGACTCACTGCACTGCATCCCCAGTGGTGCCAGTGCACTCTCTGGACTCACTGCACCGCATCCCCAGTGGTGCCAGTGCACTCTCTAGAGTCACTGCGCTGCATCCCCAGTGGTGCCAGTGCACTCTCTGGACTCACTGTACTGCATCCCCAGTGGTGCCAAAGCACTCTCTGGACTCCCGCCACCGCATCCCCAGTGGTTCCAGTGCACTCTCTGGACTCACTGCACTGCATCCCCAGTGGTGCCAGTGCACTCTCTGGACTCACTGCACCGCATCCCCAGTGGTGCCAGTGCACTCTCTGGAGTGACTGCAGTGCATCCCCAGTGGTGCCAGTGCACTCTCTGGACTCGCGTCAATGCATCCCCAGTGGTGCTAATGCACTCTCTGGACTCACTGCAGTGCATCCCCAGTGGTGCCAGTGCACTCTCTGGACTCACTGCAGTGCATCCCTAGTGTTGCCAGTGCACTCTCTGGACTCACTGTACTGCATCCCCAGTGCTGCCAGTGCTCTCTCTGGACTCACTGCACTGCATCCACAGTGGTGCCAGTGCACTCTCTGGACTCACTGCAGTGCATCACCAGTGGTGCCAATGCACTCTGTGGACACACTGAAGTGCATTCTCAGTGGTGCCAGTGCACTCTCTGGACTCACTGCGCTGCATCCCCAGTGGTGCCAGTGCACTCTCTGGACTCACTGCAGTGCATCCCCAGTGGTGCCAGTGCACTCTCTGGACTCACTGCACTGCATCCCCAGTGGTGCCAATGCACTCTCTGGACTCACTGCACTGCATCCCCAGTGGTGCCAGTGCACTCTCTGGACTCACTGCGCTGCATCCCAAGTGGTGCCAGTGCACTCTCTGGAGTCACTGCACTGCATCCCCAGTGGTGCCAGTGCACTCTCTGGACTCGCGTCACTGCATCCCCAGTGGTGCCAGTGCACTCTCTGGACTCGCGTCACTGCATCCCCAGTGGTGCCAGTGCACTCTCTGGACTCACTGAAGTGCATCCCCAGTGGTGCCAGTGTACTCTCCGGACTCACTGCAGTGCATCCATAGTGGTACTAGTGCACTCTGGACTCACTGCAGTGCATCCCCAGTGGTACCAGTGCACTCTCTGGACTCACTGCACTGCATCCCCAGTGGTGCCAGTGCACTCTCTGGACTTACTGCAGTGCATTCCCGGTGGTGCCAGTGCACTCTCTGGACTCACTGCAGTGCATCCCCAGTGGTGCCAGTGCACTCTCTGGACTCACTGCACTGCATCCCCAGTGGTGCCAGTGCACTCTCTGGACTCACTGCACCGCATCCCCAGTGGTGCCAGTGCACTCTCTAGAGTCACTACGCTGCATCCCCAGTGGTGCCAGTGCACTCTCTGGACTCACTGTACTGCATCCCCAGTGGTGCCAAAGCACTCTCTGGACTCCCGCCACCGCATCCCCAGTGGTTCCAGTGCACTCTCTGGACTCACTGCACTGCATCCCCAGTGGTGCCAGTGCACTCTCTGGACTCACTGCACCGCATCCCCAGTGGTGCCAGTGCACTCTCTGGAGTGACTGCAGTGCATCCCCAGTGGTGCCAGTGCACTCTCTGGACTCGCGTCAATGCATCCTCAGTGGTGCTAATGCACTCTCTGGACTCACTGCAGTGCATCCCCAGTGGTGCCAGTGCACTCTCTGGACTCACTGCAGTGCATCCCTAGTGGTGCCAGTGCACTCTCTGGACTCACTGCACTGCATCCCCAGTGCTGCCAGTGCTCTCTCTGGACTCACTGCACTGCATCCACAGTGGTGCCAGTGCACTCTCTGGACTCACTGCAGTGCATCACCAGTGGTGCCAATGCACTCTGTGGACACACTGAAGTGCATTCTCAGTGGTGCCAGTGCACTCTCTGGACTCACTGCAGTGCATCACCAGTGGTGCCAGTGCACTCTCTGGACTCCCGGCACCGCATCCCCATTGGTGCCAGTGCACTCTCTGGGCTCACTGCAGTGCATCCCCAGTGGTGCCAGTGCACTCTCTGGACTCACTGCACTGCATCCCCAGTGGTGCCAGTGCACTCACTGGATTCACTGCACTGCATCCCCAGTGGTGCTAGTGCACTCTCTGGACTCACTGCAGTGAATCCCCAGTGGTACCAGTGCACTCTCTGGACTCACTGAAGTGCATTCTCAGTGGTGCCAGTGCAATCTCTGGACTCACTGCAGTGCATCCCCAGTGGTGCCAGTGCACTCTCTGGACTCACTGCAGTGCATCCCCAGTGGTGCCAGTGCACTCTCTGGACTCACTGCACTGCATCCCCAGTGCTGCCAGTGCACTCTCTGGACTCACTGCACTGCATCCCCAGTGGTGCCAGTGCACTCTCTGGACTCACTGCACTGCATCCCCAGTGGTGCCAGTGCACTCTCTGGACTCACTGCAGTGCATCCCCACTGGTGCCAGTGCACTCTCTGGACTCACTGCACTGCATCCCCAGTGGTACCAGTGCACTCTGTGGACTCACTGCAGTGCATCCCCAGTGGTGCCAGTGCACTCTCTGGAGTCACTGCACTGCATCCCCAGTGGTGCCAATGCACTCTCTGGACTCACTGCACTGCATCCCCAGTGGTGCCAGTGCACTCTCTGGACTCACTGCACTGCATCCCAAGTGGTGCCAAGTGCACTCTCTGGAGTCACTGCACTGCATCCCCAGTGGTGCCAGTGCACTCTCTGGACTCGCGTCACTGCATCCCCAGTGGTGCCAGTGCACTCTCTGGACTCACTGTAGTGCATCCCCAGTGGTGCCAGTGCACTCTCAGGACTCACTGAACTGCATCCCCAGTGGTGCCAGTGTACTCTCCGGACTCACTGCAGTGCATCCCCAGTGGTACTAGTGCACTCTGGACTCACTGCAGTGCATCCCCAGTGGTGCCAGTGCACTCTCTGGACTCACTGCACTGCATCCCCAGTGGTGCCAGTGCACTCTCTGGACTCACTGCAGTGCATCCCCAGTGGTGCCAGTGCACTCTCTGGACTCACTGCACTGCATCCCCAGTGGTGCCAGTGCACTCTCTGGACTCACTGTACTGCATCCCCAGTGGTGCCAAAGCACTCTCTGGACTCCCGCCACCGCATCCCCAGTGGTTCCAGTACACTCTCTGGACTCACTGCACTGCATCCCCAGTGGTGCCAATGCACTCTCTGGACTCACTGCACCGCATTCCCAGTGGTGCCAGTGCACTCTCTGGACTCACTGCAGTGCATCCCCAGTGGTGCCAGTGCACTCTCTGGACTCACTGCAGTGCATCCCTAGTGGTGCCAGTGCACTCTCTGGACTCACTGCAGTGCATCCCCAGTGCTGCCAGTGCACTCTCTGGACTCACTGCAGTGCATCACCAGTGGTGCCAATGCACTCTGTGGACACACTGAAGTGCATTCTCAGTGGTGCCAGTGCACTCTCTGGACTCACTGCGCTGCATCCCCAGTGGTGCCAGTGCACTCTCTGGACTCACTGCAGTGCATCCCCAGTGGTGCCAGTGCACTCTCTGGACTCACTGCACTGCATCCCCAGTGGTACCAGTGCACTCTGTGGACTCACTGCAGTGCATCCCCAGTGGTGCCAGTGCACTCTCTGGACTCACTGCACTGCATCCCCAGTGGTGCCAATGCACTCTCTGGACTCACTGCACTGCATCCCCAGTGGTGCCAGTGCACTCTCTGGACTCACTGCACTGCATCCCAAGTGGTGCCAGTGCACTCTCTGGAGTCACAGCACTGCATCCCCAGTGGTGCCAGTGCACTCTCTGGACTCGCGTCACTGCATCCCCAGTGGTGCCAGTGCACTCTCTGGACTCACTGAAGTGCATCCCCAGTGGTGCCAGTGTACTCTCCGGACTCACTGCAGTGCATCCCCAGTGGTACTAGTGCACTCTGGACTCACTGCAGTGCATCCCCAGTGGTGCCAGTGCACTCTCTGGACTCACTGCACTGCATCCCCAGTGGTGCCAGTGCACTCTTTGGACTCACTGCAGTGCATTCCCGGTGGTGCCAGGGCACTCTCTGGACTCACTGCACTGCATCCCCAGTGGTGCCAGTGCACTCTCTGGACTCACTGCACTGCATCCCCAGTGGTGCAAGCGCACTATCTGGACTCACTGCACCGCATCCCCAGTGGTGCAAGTGCACTCTCTAGAGTCACTGCGCTGCATCCCCAGTGGTGCCAGTGCACTCTCTGGACTCACTGTACTGCATCCCCAGTGGTGCCAAAGCACTCTCTGGACTCCCGCCACCGCATCCCCAGTGGTTCCAGTGCACTCTCTGGACTCACTGCACTGCATCCCCAGTGGTGCCAGTGCACTCTCTGGAGTGACTGCAGTGCATCCCCAGTGGTGCCAATGCACTCTCTGGACTCACTGCAGTGCATCCCCAGTGGTGCCAGTGCACTCACTGGACTCACTGCAGTGCATCCCCAGTGGTGCCAGTGCACTCTCTGGACTCACTGCACTGCATCCCCAGTGACGCTAGTGCACTCTCTGGACTCACTGCACTGCATCCCCAGTGGTGCCAGTGCACTCTCTGGACACAGTGAAGTGCATTTTCAGTGGTGCCAGTGCACTCTCTGCACTCACTGCACTGCATCCCCAGTGGTGCCAGTGCACTCTCTGGACTCACTGCACTGCATCGCCAGTGGTGCCAGTGCACTCTCTGGACTCACTGCAGTGCATCCCCAGTGGTGCCAGTGCACTCTCTGGACTCACTGCACTGCATCCCCAGTGGTGCCAGTGCACTCTGTGGACTCACTGCACTGCATCCACAGTGGTGCCAGTACACTCTCTGGACTCACTGCAGTGCATCCCCCGTGGTGCCAGTGCACTCTCTGGACTCACTGCAGTGCATCCCCAGTGGTGCCAGTGCACTCTCTGGACTCACTGCAGGGCATCCCCAGTGGTGCCAGTGCTATCCCTGGACTCACTGTAGTGCATCCCCAGTGGTGCCAGTGCACTCTCTGGACTCACTGAAGTGCATTCTCAGTGGTGCCAGTGCACTCTCTGGACTCACTGCACTGCATCCCCAGTGGTGCCAGTGCACTCTCTGGACTCACTGCAGGGCATCCCCAGTGGTGCCAGTGCTATCCCTGGACTCACTGTAGTGCATCCCCAGTGGTGCCAGTGCACTCTCTGGACTCACTGCAGGGCATCCCCAGTGGTGCCAGTGCTATCCCTGGACTCACTGCAGGGCATCCCCAGTGGTGCCAGTGCACTCTCTGGACTCACTGCACTGCATCCCCAGTGGTGCCAGTGCTATCCCTGGACTCACTGTAGTGCATCCCCAGTGGTGCCAGTGCACTCTCTGGACTCACTGCAGGGCATCCCCAGTGGTGCCAGTGCACTCTCTGGACTCACTGCACTGCATCCCCAGTGGTGACAGTGAAGTCTTTGGACTCACTGCACTCCATCCCCACTGGTGCCTTTGCACTCCCTGGACTCACTGCACTGCTCCAGCCGCGGCAGCCGCTCCAGCCGCGGTAGCCCTCCAGCCGTGGCAGCCGCTCCACTCGGTAGCGGCTGGAGCGGTTGACGGCTGGAGCGGCTGGAGCGGCTGCCGCTGCTGGAGCAGCTGCCGCGGTTGGAGCGGGTGCCGCGGCTGGAGCGGCTGGAGCGGATGCCGCGGCTGGAGCGGCTGGAGCGGCTGCCGCGGCTGGAGCGGCTGGAGCGGCTGCCGCGGCTGGAGCGGCTGGCGCGGCTGGAGGAGCTACCGCGGCTGGAGCGGTTAACGCGGCTGGAGCGGATGCCGAGGCTGGAGCGGATGCCGCGGCTGGTGCGGCTGGAGAGGCTGCCGCGGCTGGAGCAGTGCAGTGAGTCCAGAGAGTGCACTGGCACCTTGGGGATGCAGTGCAGTGAGTAAAGAGAGTGCTCTGGCACCATTGGGGATGCAGTGCAGTGAGTCCAGAGAGTGCACTGGCACGACTGGGGATGCAGTGCAGTGAGTCCAGAAAGTGCACTGGCACCACTGGGGATGCAATGCAGTGAGTCCAGAGAGTGCACTGGCACCACTGGGCATGCAGTGCTGTGAGTCCAGAGAGTGCCCCGGCAACACTGGGAATGCACTGCAGTTAGTCCAGAGAGTGCACTGGCACCACTGGGGATGCAGTGCCGTGAGTCCAGAGAATGCACTGGCACCACTGGGGATACGGTGCCGGCAGTCCAGAGAGTGCACTGACACCACTGGGGATGCGGTGCCTGGAGTCCAGAGAGTGCTTTGGCACCACTGGGGATGCAGTGCAGTGAGTCCACAGACTGCACTGACACCAGTGGGAATGCGGTGCAGTGAGTCCAGAGAGTGCAATGGCACCACTGGGGATGCACTGCAGTGAGTCCAGAGTTCACTAGCACCACTGGGGATTCAGAGCAGTGAGTCCAGAGAGTGCCGCTCCAGCCTCGGCATCCGCTCCAGCCGCTCCAGCAGCGGCAGCCGCTCCAGCCCCTCCAGCCGCGCCAGCCTCTCCATCCGCGGCAGCCGCTCCAGCCGCGGCAGCCGCTCCAGCCGCTCCAGCCGCGGCAGCCGCTCCAGACGCTTACGAGTGGAGCGGCTGCCACGGCTGGAGGGCTACCGCGGCTGGAGCGGCTGCCGCGGCTGTAGCAGTGCAGTGAGTCCAGGGAGTGCAAAGGCACCACTGGGGATGCAGTGCAGTGAGTCCACAGACTGCACTGACACCAGTGGGAATGCGGTGCAGTGAGTCCAGAGAGTGCAATGGCACCACTGGGGATGCACTGCACTGAGTCCAGAGTTCACTAGCACCACTGGGGATTCAGAGCAGTGAGTCCAGAGAGTCCACTGGCACCACTGAGAATGCATTTCAGTGAGTCCAGAGAGTGCCGCTCCAGCCGCGGCAGCCGCTCCAGCCGCTCCAGCCGCGGCAGCCGCTCCAGCCCCTCCAGCCGCCCCATCCTCTCCATCCGCGGCAGCCGCTCCAGTCGCGGCAGCCGCTCCAGCCGCTCCAGCCGCGGCAGCCGCTCCAGCCGCTTACGAGTGGAGCGGCTGCCACAACTGGAGGGCTACCGCGGCTGGAGCGGCTGCCGCGGCTGTAGCAGTGCAGTGAGTCCAGGGAGTGCACTGGCACCACTGGGGATGCACTGCTGTGAGTCCAGAGAGTGCACTGACACCACTGGGGATGCACTTCAGTCAGTCCAGTGAGTGTACTGGCACCACTGGGGATGCACTGCAGTGAGTCCAGAGAGTGCACTGGCTCCACTGAGAATGAACTTCAGTGAATCCAGAGAGTGCACTGGCACCACTGGGGATGCAGTGCAGTGAGTCCAGAGAGTGCACTGGCAGGACTGGGGATGCAGTGCAGTGAGTCCAGAGAGTGCACTGGCAGGACTGGGGATGCCCTGCAGTGAGTCCAGAGAGCGCACTGGCACCACTGGGGATGCCCTGCAGTGAGTCCAGAGAGTGCACTGGCACCACTGGGGATGCACTGCAGTTTGTCCAGAGAGTGCACTGGCAGCACTGGGGATGCAGTGCAGTGAGTCCAGAGAGTGCACTTGCACCACGGGGGATGCACTGCAGTGAGTCCAGAGAGCGCACTGGCACCACTGGGGATGCACTGCAGTGAGTCCAGAGAGCGCACTGGCACCACTGGGGATGCACTGCAGTGAGTCCAGAGAGCGCACTGGCACCACTGGGGATGCTGTGCAGTGAGTCCAGAGAGTGCACTGGCACCACTGGGGATGCAGTGCAGTGAGTCCAGAGAGTGCACTGGCACCATTGTGGATGCAGTGCAGTGAGTCCAGAGAGTGCACTGGCACCACTGAAAATGCACTTCAGTGTGTCCAGAGAGTGCACTGGCACCACTGGGGATGCACTGCAGTGAGTCCAGAGAGTGCACTGGCACCACTGGTGATGCAGTGCAGTGAGTCCAGAGAGTGGCGCTCCAGCCTCGGTTTCCGCTCCAGCCGCGTCAACCGCTCCAGCCGCTCCAGCCGCGGTAACCGCTACAAACGCGGCAGGATCTCCAGCCGCGGCAGCCGCTCCAGCCGCTACCGAGTGGAGCGGCTGCCACGGCTGGAGCGGTTGCCGAGGTTGGAGCGCCTGCCGCGTTTGGAGCGGCTGCCGCGGCTTCCGCGGCTGGTGCGGCTGCCGCGGTTGGAGAGTCTGCCGCGTATGCCGCGGACGGAGCGGCTGCCGCGGCTGGAGCGGCTGCCGCGGTTGCCGCGGCTGCCGAGGCTGGAGGGCTACCGCGGCTGGAGCGACTGCCGCGGCTGGAGTAGTGCAGTGAGTCCAGAGAGTGCACTGGCACCACTGGGGATGCACTGCAGTGAGTCCAGAGAGTGCACTGTCACCTTTGGGGATGCACTGCAGTGTCTGCAGAGAGTGCCCTGGCACCACGAGGGATACAGTGCAGTGAGTCCAGTGAGTGTACTGGCACCACTGGGGATGCAGTGCCGTGAGTCCAGAGAATGCACTGGCACCACTGGGGATACGGTGCCGGCAGTCCAGAGAGTGCACTGACACCACTGGGGATGCGGTGCCTGGAGTCCAGAGAGTGCTTTGGCACCACTGGGGATGCAGTGCAGTGAGTCCACAGACTGCACTGACACCAGTGGGAATGCGGTGCAGTGAGTCCAGAGAGTGCAATGGCACCACTGGGGATGCACTGCAGTGAGTCCAGAGTTCACTAGCACCACTGAGAATGCATTTCAGTGAGTCCAGAGAGTGCCGCTCCAGCCTCGGCATCCGCTCCAGCCGCTCCAGCAGCGGCAGCCGCTCCAGCCCCTCCAGCCGCGCCAGCCTCTCCATCCGCGGCAGCCGCTCCAGCCGCGGCAGCCGCTCCAGCCGCTCCAGCCGCGGCAGCCGCTCCAGACGCTTACGAGTGGAGCGGCTGCCACGGCTGGAGGGCTACCGCGGCTGGAGCGGCTGCCGCGGCTGTAGCAGTGCAGTGAGTCCAGGGAGTGCAAAGGCACCACTGGGGATGCAGTGCAGTGAGTCCACAGACTGCACTGACACCAGTGGGAATGCGGTGCAGTGAGTCCAGAGAGTGCAATGGCACCACTGGGGATGCACTGCACTGAGTCCAGAGTTCACTAGCACCACTGGGGATTCAGAGCAGTGAGTCCAGAGAGTCCACTGGCACCACTGAGAATGCATTTCAGTGAGTCCAGAGAGTGCCGCTCCAGCCGCGGCAGCCGCTCCAGCCGCTCCAGCCGCGGCAGCCGCTCCAGCCCCTCCAGCCGCCCCATCCTCTCCATCCGCGGCAGCCGCTCCAGTCGCGGCAGCCGCTCCAGCCGCTCCAGCCGCGGCAGCCGCTCCAGCCGCTTACGAGTGGAGCGGCTGCCACGGCTGGAGGGCTACCGCGGCTGGAGCGGCTGCCGCGGCTGTAGCAGTGCAGTGAGTCCAGGGAGTGCACTGGCACCACTGGGGATGCACTGCTGTGAGTCCAGAGAGTGCACTGACACCACTGGGGATGCACTTCAGTCAGTCCAGTGAGTGTACTGGCACCACTGGGGATGCACTGCAGTGAGTCCAGAGAGTGCACTGGCTCCACTGAGAATGAACTTCAGTGAATCCAGAGAGTGCACTGGCACCACTGGGGATGCAGTGCAGTGAGTCCAGAGAGTGCACTGGCAGGACTGGGGATGCAGTGCAGTGAGTCCAGAGAGTGCACTGGCACCACTGGGGATGCCCTGCAGTGAGTCCAGAGAGCGCACTGGCACCACTGGGGATGCCCTGCAGTGAGTCCAGAGAGTGCACTGGCACCACTGGGGATGCACTGCAGTTTGTCCAGAGAGTGCACTGGCAGCACTGGGGATGCAGTGCAGTGAGTCCAGAGAGTGCACTTGCACCACGGCGGATGCACTGCAGTGAGTCCAGAGAGCGCACTGGCACCACTGGGGATGCACTGCAGTGAGTCCAGAGAGCGCACTGGCACCACTGGGGATGCACTGCAGTGAGTCCAGAGAGCGCACTGGCACCACTGGGGATGCTGTGCAGTGAGTCCAGAGAGTGCACTGGCACCACTGGGGATGCAGTGCAGTGAGTCCAGAGAGTGCACTGGCACCACTGTGGATGCAGTGCAGTGAGTCCAGAGAGTGCACTGGCACCACTGAAAATGCACTTCAGTGTGTCCAGAGAGTGCACTGGCACCACTGGGGATGCACTGCAGTGAGTCCAGAGAGTGCACTGGCACCACTGGTGATGCAGTGCAGTGAGTCCAGAGAGTGGCGCTCCAGCCTCGGTTTCCGCTCCAGCCGCGTCAACCGCTCCAGCCGCTCCAGCCGCGGTAACCGCTACAAACGCGGCAGGATCTCCAGCCGCGGCAGCCGCTCCAGCCGCTACCGAGTGGAACGGCTGCCGCGGCTTCCGCGGCTGGTGCGGCTGCCGCGGTTGGAGAGTCTGCCGCGTATGCCGCGGACGGAGCGGCTGCCGCGGCTGGAGCGGCTGCCGCGGTTGCCGCGGCTGCCGAGGCTGGAGGGCTACCGCGGCTGGAGCGACTGCCGCGGCTGGAGTAGTGCAGTGAGTCCAGAGAGTGCACTGGCACCACTGGGGATGCAGTGCAGTGAGTCCAGAGAGTGCACTGTCACCTTTGGGGATGCACTGCAGTGTCTGCAGAGAGTGCCCTGGCACCACGAGGGATACAGTGCAGTGAGTCCAGTGAGTGTACTGGCACCACTGGGGATGCAGCGCAGTGAGTCCAGAGAGTGCACTGGCACCACTGGGGATGCACTTCAGTGTGTCCAGAGAGTGTACTGGCACGACTGGTGATGCACTGCAGTGAGTCCAGAGAGTTCACTGGCACCACTGTGGATGCAGTGCAGTGAGTCCAGAGAGAGCACTGGCACCACTGGGGATGCAGTGCAGTGAGTCCAGAGAGTGCACTGGCACCACTGGGGATGCAGTGCAGTGAGTCCAGAGTGCATTAGCACCACTGGGGATGCATTGACGCGAGTCCAGAGAGTGCACTGGCACCAGTGGGGATGCACTGCAGTCACTCCAGAGAGTGCACTGGCACCACTGGGGATGCGGTGCAGTGAGTCCAGAGAGTGCACTGGCACCACTGGGGATGCAGTGCAGTGAGTCCAGAGAGTGCACTGGAACCACTGGGGATGCGGTAGCGGGAGTCCAGAGAGTGCTTTGGCACCACTGGGGATGCAGTACAGTGAGTCCAGAGAGTGCACTGGCACCACTGGGGATGCAGCGCAGTGACTCTAGAGACTGCACTGGCACCACTGGGGATGCGGTGCAGTGAGTCCAGAGAGTGCACTGGCACCACTCAGGGTGCAGTGCGGTGAGTCCAGAGAGTGCACTGGCACCACTGGGGATGCAGTGCGGTGAGTCCAGAGAGTGCACTGGCACCACTGGGGATGCAGTGCAGTGAGTCCAGAGAGTGCACTGGCACCACCGGGAATGCACTGCAGTGAGTCCAGAGAGTGCATTGGCACCACTGGGGATGCACTTCAGTGAGTCCAGCGAGTGCACTGGCACCACGGCGATGCAGTGACGCGAGTCCAGAGAGTGCACTGGCACCACTGGGGATGCACTGCAGTCACTCCAGAGAGTGCACTGGCACCACTGGGGATGCGCTGCAGTGAGTCCAGAGAGGGCAATGGCCCAACTAGGGATGCAGCGCAGTGACTCTAGAGAGTGCACTGGCACCGCTGCGGATGCGGTACAGTGAGTCCAGAGAGTGCACTGGCACCACAGGTGATGCAGTGCAGTGAGTCCAGAGAGTGCACTGGCTGCACTGGGGATGCAGTGCAGTGAGTCCAGAGAGTTCACTGGCACCACAGGTGATGCACTCCAGTGAGTCCAGAGAGTGCACATGCACCACGGGGGATGCAGTGCAGTGACGCCAGAGAGTGCACTGGCAGCATTGGAGTGCAGTGCAGTGAGTCCAGAGAGTGCAATGGCACCACTGGGGATGCAGTGCAGTGAGTCCAGAGAGTGCACTGGCACCACTGGGGATGCACTGCAGTGAGTCCTGAGAGTACACTGGCTCCACCGGGGATGCAGTGCAGTGAGTCCAGAGAGTGCACTGGCACTACTGGGGATGCAGTGCAGTGAGTCCTGAGATTGCACTGGCACCACTGGGGATGCAGTGCTGTGACTCCAGAGAGCGCACTGGCACCACTGGGGATGCACTGCAGTGAGTCCAGAGAGTGCACTGGCACCACTGGGGATGCACTGCAGTGAGTCCAGAGAGTGCACTGGCACCACTCGGGATGCAGTGCAGTGAGTCCAGAGTGCATTAGCACCACTGGGGATGCATTGACGCGAGTCCAGAGAGTGCACTGGCACCACTGGGGATGCACTGCAGTCACTCCAGAGAGTGCACTGGCACCACTGGGGATGCGGTGCAGTGAGTCCAGAGAGTGCACTGTCACTACTGGGGATGCAGTGCAGTGAGTCCAGAGAGTGCACTGGCACCACTGAGAATGCACTTCAGTGAGTCCAGAGAGTGCACTGGCACCACTGGGGATGCACTGCAGTGAGTCCAGAGATTGCACTGGCACCACTGGGGATGCAGTACAGTGAGTCCACACAGTGCACTAGCACCACTGGGGATGCAGTACAGTGAGTCCAGAGAGTGCACTGGCACCACTGGGGATGCACTGCAGTGAGTCCAGAGAGTGCACTGGCACCACTGGGTATGCACTGCTGTGAGTCCAGAGAGTGCTCTTGCACCACAGGGGATGCAGTGCAGTGACTCAAGAGAGTGCACTGGCAGCACTGGGGATGCACTGCAGTGAGTCCAGAGAGTGTACTGGCACCACTGGGGATGCACTGCAGTGAGTCCAGAGAGTGCACTGGCACCACTGAGAATGCACTGCAGTGAGTCCACAGAGTGCACTAGCACTACTGGGGATGCAGTGCAGTGAGTCCAGAGAGTGCGCTGGAACCACTGGGGATGCAGTGCAGTGAGTCCAGAGAGTGCACTGGAACCACTGGGGATGCAGTGCAGTGAGTCCAGAGAGTGCACTGGCAACACTGGGGATCCACTGCAGTGAGTCCAGTGAGTGCACTGGCACCACTGGGGATGCAGTGCAGTGAGTGCAGAGAGTGCACTGGCACCACTGGGGAAGCAGTGCAGTGAGTCCAGAGAGTGCACTGGCACCACTGGGGATGCAGTGCAGTGAGTCCAGAGAGTGCTCTGGCACCACTGGGGATGCAGTGCAGTGACTCCAGAGAGTGCACTGGCACCACTGGGGATGCAGTTCAGTGAGTCCAGAGAGTGCACTGGCACCACTGGGAATGCAGTGCAGTGAGTCCAGAGAGTGCACTGGCACCACTGAGAATGCAGTGCTGTGACTCCAGAGAGCGCAGAGGCTCCACTGGGGATGCAGTGCAGTGAGTCCAGAGAGTGCACTGGCACCACTGGGGATGCACTGCAGTCAGTACAGAGAGTGCACTGGCACCACTGGGGATGCAGTGCAGTGAGTCCAGTGAGTATACTGGCAACACTGGGGATGCACTGCAGTGAGTCCAGAGAGTGCACTGGCACCACTGAGAATGCACTTCAGTGAAACCAGAGAGTGCACTGGCACCACTGGGGATGCGGTGCAGTGAGTCCAGAGAGTGCACTGGCACCACTGGGGATGCAGTGCAGTGAGTCCAGAGAGTGCACTGGCAGGACTGGGGATGCAGTGCAGTGAGTCCAGAGAGTGCACTGGCAGGACTGGGGATGCCCTGCAGTGAGTCCAGAGAGCGCACTGGCACCACTGGGGATGCCCTGCAGTGAGTCCAGAGAGTGCACTGGCACCACTGGGGATGCACTGCAGTTTGTCCAGAGAGTGCACTGGCAGCACTGGGGATGCAGTGCAGTGAGTCCAGAGAGTGCACTTGCACCACGGGGGATGCACTGCAGTGAGTCCAGAGAGCGCACTGGCACCACTGGGGATGCACTGCAGTGAGTCCAGAGAGCGCACTGGCACCACTGGGGATGCACTGCAGTGAGTCCAGAGAGCGCACTGGCACCACTGGGGATGCTGTGCAGTGAGTCCAGAGAGTGCACTGGCACCACTGGGGATGCAGTGCAGTGAGTCCAGAGAGTGCACTGGCACCATTGTGGATGCAGTGCAGTGAGTCCAGAGAGTGCACTGGCACCACTGAAAATGCACTTCAGTGTGTCCAGAGAGTGCACTGGCACCACTGGGGATGCACTGCAGTGAGTCCAGAGAGTGCACTGGCACCACTGGTGATGCAGTGCAGTGAGTCCAGAGAGTGGCGCTCCAGCCTCGGTTTCCGCTCCAGCCGCGTCAACCGCTCCAGCCGCTCCAGCCGCGGTAACCGCTACAAACGCGGCAGGATCTCCAGCCGCGGCAGCCGCTCCAGCCGCTACCGAGTGGAGCGGCTGCCACGGCTGGAGCGGTTGCCGAGGTTGGAGCGCCTGCCGCGTTTGGAGCGGCTGCCGCGGCTTCCGCGGCTGGTGCGGCTGCCGCGGTTGGAGAGTCTGCCGCGTATGCCGCGGACGGAGCGGCTGCCGCGGCTGGAGCGGCTGCCGCGGTTGCCGCGGCTGCCGAGGCTGGAGGGCTACCGCGGCTGGAGCGACTGCCGCGGCTGGAGTAGTGCAGTGAGTCCAGAGAGTGCACTGGCACCACTGGGGATGCACTGCAGTGAGTCCAGAGAGTGCACTGTCACCTTTGGGGATGCACTGCAGTGTCTGCAGAGAGTGCCCTGGCACCACGAGGGATACAGTGCAGTGAGTCCAGTGAGTGTACTGGCACCACTGGGGATGCAGTGCCGTGAGTCCAGAGAATGCACTGGCACCACTGGGGATACGGTGCCGGCAGTCCAGAGAGTGCACTGACACCACTGGGGATGCGGTGCCTGGAGTCCAGAGAGTGCTTTGGCACCACTGGGGATGCAGTGCAGTGAGTCCACAGACTGCACTGACACCAGTGGGAATGCGGTGCAGTGAGTCCAGAGAGTGCAATGGCACCACTGGGGATGCACTGCAGTGAGTCCAGAGTTCACTAGCACCACTGAGAATGCATTTCAGTGAGTCCAGAGAGTGCCGCTCCAGCCTCGGCATCCGCTCCAGCCGCTCCAGCAGCGGCAGCCGCTCCAGCCCCTCCAGCCGCGCCAGCCTCTCCATCCGCGGCAGCCGCTCCAGCCGCGGCAGCCGCTCCAGCCGCTCCAGCCGCGGTAGCCGCTCCAGACGCTTACGAGTGGAGCGGCTGCCACGGCTGGAGGGCTACCGCGGCTGGAGCGGCTGCCGCGGCTGTAGCAGTGCAGTGAGTCCAGGGAGTGCAAAGGCACCACTGGGGATGCAGTGCAGTGAGTCCACAGACTGCACTGACACCAGTGGGAATGCGGTGCAGTGAGTCCAGAGAGTGCAATGGCACCACTGGGGATGCACTGCACTGAGTCCAGAGTTCACTAGCACCACTGGGGATTCAGAGCAGTGAGTCCAGAGAGTCCACTGGCACCACTGAGAATGCATTTCAGTGAGTCCAGAGAGTGCCGCTCCAGCCGCGGCAGCCGCTCCAGCCGCTCCAGCCGCGGCAGCCGCTCCAGCCCCTCCAGCCGCCCCATCCTCTCCATCCGCGGCAGCCGCTCCAGTCGCGGCAGCCGCTCCAGCCGCTCCAGCCGCGGAAGCCGCTCCAGCCGCTTACGAGTGGAGCGGCTGCCACGGCTGGAGGGCTACCGCGGCTGGAGCGGCTGCCGCGGCTGTAGCACTTCAGTCAGTCCAGGGAGTGTACTGGCACCACTGGGGATGCACTGCAGTGAGTCCAGAGAGTGCACTGGCTCCACTGAGAATGAACTTCAGTGAATCCAGAGAGTGCACTGGCACCACTGGGGATGCAGTGCAGTGAGTCCAGAGAGTGCACTGGCAGGACTGGGGATGCAGTGCAGTGAGTCCAGAGAGTGCACTGGCACCACTGGGGATGCCCTGCAGTGAGTCCAGAGAGCGCACTGGCACCACTGGGGATGCCCTGCAGTGAGTCCAGAGAGTGCACTGGCACCACTGGGGATGCACTGCAGTTTGTCCAGAGAGTGCACTGGCAGCACTGGGGATGCAGTGCAGTGAGTCCAGAGAGTGCACTTGCACCACGGGGGATGCACTGCAGTGAGTCCAGAGAGCGCACTGGCACCACTGGGGATGCAGTGCAGTGAGTCCAGAGAGCGCACTGGCACCACTGGGGATGCACTGCAGTGAGTCCAGAGAGCGCACTGGCACCACTGGGGATGCTGTGCAGTGAGTCCAGAGAGTGCACTGGCACCACTGGGGATGCAGTGCAGTGAGTCCAGAGAGTGCACTGGCACCACTGTGGATGCAGTGCAGTGAGTCCACAGAGTGCACTGGCACCACTGAAAATGCACTTCAGTGTGTCCAGAGAGTGCACTGGCACCACTGGGGATGCACTGCAGTGAGTCCAGAGAGTGCACTGGCACCACTGGTGATGCAGTGCAGTGAGTCCAGAGAGTGGCGCTCCAGCCTCGGTTTCCGCTCCAGCCGCGTCAACCGCTCCAGCCGCTCCAGCCGCGGTAACCGCTACAAACGCGGCAGGATCTCCAGCCGCGGCAGCCGCTCCAGCCGCTACCGAGTGGAACGGCTGCCGCGGCTTCCGCGGCTGGTGCGGCTGCCGCGGTTGGAGAGTCTGCCGCGTATGCCGCGGACGGAGCGGCTGCCGCGGCTGGAGCGGCTGCCGCGGTTGCCGCGGCTGCCGAGGCTGGAGGGCTACCGCGGCTGGAGCGACTGCCGCGGCTGGAGTAGTGCAGTGAGTCCAGAGAGTGCACTGGCACCACTGGGGATGCAGTGCAGTGAGTCCAGAGAGTGCACTGTCACCTTTGGGGATGCACTGCAGTGTCTGCAGAGAGTGCCCTGGCACCACGAGGGATACAGTGCAGTGAGTCCAGTGAGTGTACTGGCACCACTGGGGATGCAGCGCAGTGAGTCCAGAGAGTGCACTGGCACCACTGGGGATGCACTTCAGTGTGTCCAGAGAGTGTACTGGCACGACTGGTGATGCACTGCAGTGAGTCCAGAGAGTTCACTGGCACCACTGTGGATGCAGTGCAGTGAGTCCAGAGAGAGCACTGGCACCACTGGGGATGCAGTGCAGTGAGTCCAGAGAGTGCACTGGCACCACTCGGGATGCAGTGCAGTGAGTCCAGAGTGCATTAGCACCACTGGGGATGCATTGACGCGAGTCCAGAGAGTGCACTGGCACCAGTGGGGATGCACTGCAGTCACTCCAGAGAGTGCACTGGCACCACTGGGGATGCGGTGCAGTGAGTCCAGAGAGTGCACTGGCACCACTGGGGATGCAGTGCAGTGAGTCCAGAGAGTGCACTGGAACCACTGGGGATGCGGTAGCGGGAGTCCAGAGAGTGCTTTGGCACCACTGGGGATGCAGTACAGTGAGTCCAGAGAGTGCACTGGCACCACTGGGGATGCAGCGCAGTGACTCTAGAGACTGCACTGGCACCACTGGGGATGCGGTGCAGTGAGTCCAGAGAGTGCACTGGCACCACTCAGGGTGCAGTGCGGTGAGTCCAGAGAGTGCACTGGCACCACTGGGGATGCAGTGCAGTGAGTCCAGAGAGTGCACTGGCACCACTGGGGATGCAGTGCAGTGAGTCCAGAGAGTGCACTGGCACCACCGGGAATGCACTGCAGTGAGTCCAGAGAGTGCATTGGCACCACTGGGGATGCACTTCAGTGAGTCCAGCGAGTGCACTGGCACCACGGCGATGCAGTGACGCGAGTCCAGAGAGTGCACTGGCACCACTGGGGATGCACTGCAGTCACTCCAGAGAGTGCACTGGCACCACTGGGGATGCGCTGCAGTGAGTCCAGAGAGGGCAATGGCCCAACTAGGGATGCAGCGCAGTGACTCTAGAGAGTGCACTGGCACCACTGCGGATGCGGTACAGTGAGTCCAGAGAGTGCACTGGCACCACAGGTGATGCAGTGCAGTGAGTCCAGAGAGTGCACTGGCTGCACTGGGGATGCAGTGCAGTGAGTCCAGAGAGTTCACTGGCACCACAGGTGATGCACTCCAGTGAGTCCAGAGAGTGCACATGCACCACGGGGGATGCAGTGCAGTGACGCCAGAGAGTGCACTGGCAGCATTGGAGTGCAGTGCAGTGAGTCCAGAGAGTGCAATGGCACCACTGGGGATGCAGTGCAGTGAGTCCAGAGAGTGCACTGGCACCACTGGGGATGCACTGCAGTGAGTCCTGAGAGTACACTGGCTCCACCGGGGATGCAGTGCAGTGAGTCCAGAGAGTGCACTGGCACTACTGGGGATGCAGTGCAGTGAGTCCTGAGATTGCACTGGCACCACTGGGGATGCAGTGCTGTGACTCCAGACAGCGCACTGGCACCACTGGGGATGCACTGCAGTGAGTCCAGAGAGTGCACTGGCACCACTGGGGATGCACTGCAGTGAGTCCAGAGAGTGCACTGGCACCACTCGGGATGCAGTGCAGTGAGTCCAGAGTGCATTAGCACCACTGGGGATGCATTGACGCGAGTCCAGAGAGTGCACTGGCACCACTGGGGATGCACTGCAGTCACTCCAGAGAGTGCACTGGCACCACTGGGGATGCGGTGCAGTGAGTCCAGAGAGTGCACTGTCACTACTGGGGATGCAGTGCAGTGAGTCCAGAGAGTGCACTGGCACCACTGAGAATGCACTTCAGTGAGTCCAGAGAGTGCACTGGCACCACTGGGGATGCACTGCAGTGAGTCCAGAGATTGCACTGGCACCACTGGGGATGCAGTACAGTGAGTCCACACAGTGCACTAGCACCACTGGGGATGCAGTACAGTGAGTCCAGAGAGTGCACTGGCACCACTGGGGATGCACTGCAGTGAGTCCAGAGAGTGCACTGGCACCACTGGGTATGCACTGCTGTGAGTCCAGAGAGTGCTCTTGCACCACAGGGGATGCAGTGCAGTGACTCAAGAGAGTGCACTGGCAGCACTGGGGATGCACTGCAGTGAGTCCAGAGAGTGTACTGGCACCACTGGGGATGCACTGCAGTGAGTCCAGAGAGTGCACTGGCACCACTGAGAATGCACTGCAGTGAGTCCACAGAGTGCACTAGCACTACTGGGGATGCAGTGCAGTGAGTCCAGAGAGTGCGCTGGAACCACTGGGGATGCAGTGCAGTGAGTCCAGAGAGTGCACTGGAACCACTGGGGATGCAGTGCAGTGAGTCCAGAGAGTGCACTGGCAACACTGGGGATCCACTGCAGTGAGTCCAGTGAGTGCACTGGCACCACTGGGGATGCAGTGCAGTGAGTGCAGAGAGTGCACTGGCACCACTGGGGAAGCAGTGCAGTGAGTCCAGAGAGTGCACTGGCACCACTGGGGATGCAGTGCAGTGAGTCCAGAGAGTGCTCTGGCACCACTGGGGATGCAGTGCAGTGACTCCAGAGAGTGCACTGGCACCACTGGGGATGCAGTTCAGTGAGTCCAGAGAGTGCACTGGCACCACTGGGAATGCAGTGCAGTGAGTCCAGAGAGTGCACTGGCACCACTGAGAATGCAGTGCTGTGACTCCAGAGAGCGCAGAGGCTCCACTGGGGATGCAGTGCAGTGAGTCCAGAGAGTGCACTGGCACCACTGGGGATGCACTGCAGTCAGTACAGAGAGTGCACTGGCACCACTGGGGATGCAGTGCAGTGAGTCCAGTGAGTATACTGGCAACACTGGGGATGCACTGCAGTGAGTCCAGAGAGTGCACTGGCACCACTGAGAATGCACTTCAGTGAAACCAGAGAGTGCACTGGCACCACTGGGGATGCGGTGCAGTGAGTCCAGAGAGTGCACTGGCACCACTGGGGATGCACTGCAGTGAGTCCAGAGAGTGCACTGTCACCACTGGGCATGCAGTGCAGTGAGTCCAGAGAGTGCACTGGCACCACTGGGGATGCGGTGCAGTGAGAACAGAGAGTGCACTGGCACCACTTGGGATGCAGTGCAGTGAGTCCAGAGATTGCACTGGCACCACTGGGGATGCAGTGCTGTGACTCCAGAGAGCGCACTGGCACCACTGGGGATGCAGTGCAGTGAGTCCAGAGAGTGCACTGGCACCAATGGGGATGCACTGCAGTGAGCCCAGAGACTGCACTGGCACCAGTGGGGATGCACTGCAGTGAGTCCACAGAGTGCACTGGCACCACTGGGGAAGCAGTGCAGTGAGTCCAGAGAGTGCACTGGCACCACTGGGGATGCAGTGCAGTGAGTCCAGAGAGTGCACTGGCACCACTGGGGATGCACTGCAGTGAGTCCTGAGAGTACACTGGCTCCACCGGGGATGCAGTGCAGTGAGTCCAGAGAGTGCACTGGCACCACTGGGGATGCAGTGCAGTGAGTCCTGAGATTGCACTGGCACCACTGGGGATGCAGTGCTGTGACTCCAGAGAGCGCACTGGCACCACTGGGTATGCACTGCAGTGAGTCCAGAGAGTGCACTGGCACCACTGGGGATGCACTGCAGTGAGTCCAGAGAGTGCACTGGCACAACTGGGGATGCACTGCAGTGACTCGAAAGAGTGCACTGGCACCACTGGGGAAGCAGTGCAGTGAGTCCAGAGAGTGCACTGGCACCACTGGGGATGCACTGCAGTGAGTCCAGAGAGTGCACTGTCACTACTGGGGATGCAGTGCAGTGAGTTCAGAGAGTGCACTGGCACCACTGAGAATGCACTTCAGTGAGTCCAGAGAGTGCACTGGCACCACTGGGGATGCAGTGCAGTGAGTCCAGAGAGTGCACTAGCACCACTGGGGTTGCAGTACAGTGAGTCCACACAGTGCACTAGCACCACTGGGGATGCAGTACAGTGAGTCCAGAGAGTGCACTGGCAGCACTGGGGATGCAGTGCAATGAGTCCAGAGAGTGCACTGGCACCACAGGTGATGCACACCCATGAGTCCAGAGAGTGCACTTGCACCACGGGGGATGCAGTGCAGTGACGCCAGAGAGTGCACTGGCAGCATTGGAGTGCAGTGCAGTGAGTCCAGAGAGTGCACTGGCACCACTGGGGATGCAGTGCAGTGAGTCCAGAGAGTGCACTGGCACCACAGGTGATGCACTGCAGTGAGTCCTGAGAGTACACTGGCTCCACCGGGGATGCAGTGCAGTGAGTCCAGAGAGTGCACTGGCACCACTGGGGATGCAGTGCAGTGAGTCCTGAGATTGCACTGGCACCACTGGGGATGCACTGCTGTGAGTCCAGAGAGTGCTCTTGCACCACAGGGGATGCAGTGCAGTGACTCAAGAGAGTGCACTGGCAGCACTGGGGATGCAGTGCAGTGAGTCCAGAGAGTGCAATGGCACCACTGCGGATGCACTGCAGTGAGTCCAGAGAGAGTGCAATGGCACCACTGCGGATGCACTGCAGTGAGTCCAGAGAGTGCACTGGCTCCACTGGGGATGCAGTGCAGTGAGTCCAGAGAGTGCACTGGCACCACTGGGGATGCACTGCAGTGAGTCCAGAGAGTGTACTAGCACCACTGGGGATGCACTGAAGTGAGTCCAGAGAGTGCACTGGCACCACTGAGAATGCACTTCAGTGAGTCCAGAGAGTGCACTGGCACCACTGGGAATGCACTGCAGTGAGTCCACAGAGTGCACTAGCACTACTGGGGATGCAGTGCAGTGAGTCCAGAGAGTGCGCTGGAACCACTGGGGATGCAGTGCAGTGAGTCCAGAGAGTGCACTGGAACCACTGGGGATGCAGTGCAGTGACTCCAGAGAGTGCACTGGCACCACTGGGGATGCACTGCAGTGAGTCCAGTGAGTGCACTGGCACCACTGGGGAAGCAGTGCAGTGAGTCCAGAGAGTGCAGTGGCACCACTGGGGATGCAGTGCAGTGAGTCCAGAGAGTGCACTGGCAGCACTGGGGATGCAGTGCAGTGAGTCCAGAGAGTGCACTGGCACCACTGGGGATGCAGTTCAGTGAGTCCAGAGAGTGCACTGGCACCACTGGGGATGCAGTGCAGTGAGTCCAGAGAGTGCACTGGCACCACTGAGAATGCAGTGCTGTGACTCCAGAGAGCGCAGAGGCACCACTGGGGATGCAGTGCTGTGAGTCCAGAGAGTGCACTGGCACCACTGGGGATGCACTGCAGTGAGCCCAGAGAGTGCACTGGCACCAGTGGGGATGCACTGCAGTCAGTCCAGAGAGTGCACTGGCACCACTGGGGATGCAGTGCAGTGAGTCCAGTGAGTATACTGGCAACACTGGGGATGCACTGCAGTGAGTCCAGAGAGTGGACTGGCACCACTGAGAATGCACTTCAGTGAGTCCAGAGAGTGCACTGGCACCACTGGGGATGCACTGCAGTGAGTCCAGAGAGCGCACTGGCACCACTGGGGATGCACTGCAGTGAGTCCAGAGAGTGCACTGGCACCACTGGGGATGCAGTGCAGTGAGTCCAGAGAGTGCACTGGCACCACTGGGGATGCAGTGCAGTGAGTCCAGAGAGTGCACTGGCAGCACTGGGGATGCAGTGCAGTGACTCCAGAGAGTGCACTGGCACCACTGGGGATGCACTGCAGTGAGCCCAGAGAGTGCACTGGCACCAGTGGGGATGCACTGCAGTGAGTCCAGTGAGTGCACTGGCACCACTGGGGAAGCAGTGCAGTGAGTCCAGAGAGTTCACTGGCACCACAGGTGATGCACTCCAGTGAGTCCAGAGAGTGCACATGCACCACGGGGGATGCAGTGCAGTGACGCCAGAGAGTGCACTGGCAGCATTGGAGTGCAGTGCAGTGAGTCCAGAGAGTGCAATGGCACCACTGAGAATGCACTTCAATGAGTCCAGAGAGTGCACTGGCACCACTGGGGATGCACTGCAGTGAGTCCAGAGAGTGCAGTGGCACCACTGGGGATGCACTGCAGTGAGTCCAGAGAGTGCTTTGGCACCAGTGGGGATGCACTGCAGTTACTCCAGAGACTGCACTGGCACCACTGGGGATGCACTGCAGTGAGTCCAGAGAGTGCACTGGCACCAGTGGGGATGCACTGCAGTGAGTCCAGAGAGTGCACTGGCACCACTGGGGATGCACTGCAGTGAGTCCAGAGAGTGCACTGTCACCACTGGGGATGCAGTACAGTGAGTCCACAGAGTGCACTGGCACCACTGGGGATGCAGTGCAGTGAGTCCAGAGAGTGCACTGGCACCACTGGGGATGCAATGCAGTGAATCCAGTGAGTGCACTGGCACCACTGGGGATGCAGTGCAGTGAGTCCAGAGAGTGCACTGGCACTACTGGTGATGCAGTGCAGTGAGTCCAGAGAGTGCACTGGCACCACTGGGGATGCACTGCAGTGAGTCCAGAGAGTGCACTGTCACTACTGGGGATGCAGTGCAGTGAGTCCACAGAGTGCACTGGCACCACTGGGGATGCAGTGCAGTGAGTCCTGAGAGTGCACTGGCACCACTGGGGATGCACTGCAGTGAGTCCAGAGATTGCACTGGCACCACTGGGGATGCAGTACAGTGAGTCCACACAGAGCACTAGCACCACTGGGGATGCAGTGCAGTGAGTCCAGAGAGTGCACTGGCACCACTGGTGATGCAGTGCAGTGAGTCCAGAGAGTGCACTGGCACCACTGGTGATGCACTGCTGTGAGTCCAGAGAGTGCTCTTGCACCACAGGGGATGCAGTGCAGTGACTCAAGAGAGTGCACTGGCAGCACTGGGGATGCAGTGCAGTGAGTCCAGAGAGTGCACTGGCACCACTGGATATGCACTGCTGTGAGTCCAGAGAGTGCTCTTGCACCACAGGGGATGCAGTGCAGTGACTCAAGAGAGTGCACTGGCAGCACTGGGGATGCAGTGCAGTGAGTCCAGAGAGTGCACTGGCACCACTGGATATGCAGTGCAGTGAGTCCAGAGAGTGCAATGGCACCACTGCGGATGCACTGCAGTGAGTCCAGAGAGTGCACTGGCTCCACTGGGGATGCACTGCAGTGAGTCCAGAGAGTGCACTGGCACCACTGGGGATGCAGTGCAGTGAGTCCAGAGAGTGTACTGGCACCACTGGGGATGCACTGAAGTGAGTCCAGAGAGTGCACTGGCACCACTGAGAATGCACTTCAGTGAGTCCAGAGAGTGCACTGGCACCACTGGGGATGCACTGCAGTGAGTCCACAGAGTGCACTGTCACCACTGGGGATGCAGTGCAGTGAGTCCAGAGAGTGCGCTGGAACCACTGGGGATGCAGTGCAGTGAGTCCAGAGAGTGCACTGGCACCACTGGGGATGCAGTGCAGTGAGTCCAGAGAGTGCACTGGCACCACTGGGGATGCAGTGCAGTGAGTCCAGAGAGTGCACTGGCACCACTGGGGGAGCACTGCAGTGTGTCCAGAGAGTGCAGTGGCACCACTAGGGATGCAGTGCAGTGAGTCCAGAGAGTGCACTGGCAGCATTGGGGATGCAGTGCAGTGAGTCCAGAGAGTGCACTGGCACCACTGGGGATGCAGTTCAGTGAGTCCAGAGAGTGCACTGGCACCACTGGGGATGCAGTGCAGTGAGTCCAGAGAGTGCACTGGCACCAGTGAGAATGCACTTCAGTGAGTCCAGAGAGTGCACTGGCACCACTGGGGATGCAGTGCAGTGAGTCCAGAGATTGCACTGGCACCACTGGGGATGCAGTGCTGTGACTCCAGAGAGCGCACAGGCACCACTGGGGATGCAGTGCAGTGAGTCCAGAGAGTGCACTGGCACCACTGGGGATGCACTGCAGTGAGCCCAGAGAGTGCACTGGCACCAGTGGGGATGCACTGCAGTGAGTCCAGTGAGTGCACTGGCACCACTGGGGAAGCAGTGCAGTGAGTCCAGAGAGTGCAGAGGCACCACTGGTGATGCAGTTTAGTGAGTCCAGAGAGTGCACTGGCACCACTGGGGATGCAGTGCAGTGAGTCCAGTGAGTGTACTGGCACCACTGGGGATGCACTGCAGTGAGTCCAGAGAGTGCACTGGCACCACTGAGAATGCACTTCAGTGAGTCCAGAGAGTGCACTGGCACCACTGGGGATGCAGTGCAGTGAGTCCAGAGAGTGCACTGGCACCACTGGGGATGCAGTGCAGTGAGTCCAGAGAGTGCACTGTCACCACTGGGGATGCAGTGCAGTGAGTCCACAGAGTGCACTGGCACCGCTGGGGATGCAGTGCAGTGAGTCCAGAGAGTGCACTGGCACCACTGGGGATACAGTGCAGTGAGTCCAGAGAGTGCACTGGCACCACTGGGGATGCATTGCAGTGAGTCCAGAGAGTGCACTGGCACCACTGGGGATGCACTGCAGTGAGTCCAGAGAGTGCACTGGCACCACTGGGGATGTAGTGCAGTGACTCGAGAGAGTGCACTTGCACCACTGGGGATGCAGTGCAGTGAGTCCAGAGAGTGCACTGGCACCACTGGGGATGCACTGCAGTGAGTCCAGAGAGTGCACTGGCACCACTGGGGATGCACTGCAGTGAGTCCAGTGAGTGCACTGGCACCACTAGGGATGCACTGCAGTGAGTCCAGAGAGTGCACTGGCACCACTGGGGATGCACTGCAGTGAGTCCAGAGAGTACACTGGCACCACTGGGGATGCAGTGCAGTGAGTCCAGAGAGTGCACTGGCACCACTGGGGATGCACTGCAGTGAGTCCAGAGAGTGCACTGGCACCACTGGGGATGTGTCCAGTGAGTCCAGTGAGTGCACTGGCACGACTGGGGATGCAGTGCATTGAGTCCAGAGAGTACACTGGCACCACTGGGGATGCAGTGCAGTGAGTCCAGAGAGTGCACTGGCACCACTGGGGATGCAGTGCAGTCAGTCCAGTGAGTGCACTGGCACCACTGGGGGTGCAGTACAGTGAGTCCAGAGAGTGCACTGGCACCACTGGGGATGCACTGCAGTGAGTCCAGACAGTGCACTGGCACCACTGGGGATGCCCTGCAGTGAGTCCAGAGAGTGCACTGGCACCACTGGGGATGCAGTGCAGTGAGTCCAGTGAGTGTACTGGCACCACTGGGGATGCACTGCAGTGAGTCCAGAGAGTGCACTGGCACCACTGAGAATGCACTTCAGTGAGTTCAGACAGTGCACTGGCACCACTGGGGATGCACTTCAGTGAGTCCAGAGAGTGCACTGGCACCACTGGGGATGCACTGCAGTGAGTCCAGAGAGTGCACTGGCACCACTGGGGATGCACTTCAGTGACTCCAGAGAGTGCACTGGCACCACTGGGGATGCAGTGCAGTGAGTCCAGAGAGTGCACTGGCACCACTGGGGATGCGGTGCCGGGAGTCCAGAGAGTGCTTTGGCACCAGTGGGGATGCACTGCAGTTACTCCAGAGAGTGCACTGGCACCACTGGGGATGCAGTGCAGTGAGTCCAGAGAGTGCACTGGCATCACTGGGGATGCACTGCAGTGAGTCCAGAGAGTGCACTGTCACCACTGGGGATGCACTGCAGTGAGTCCAGAGAGTGCACTGTCACCACTTGGGATGCAGTGCAGTGAGTCCAGAGAGTGCACTGGCACCACTGGGGATGCAGTGCAGTGAGTCCAGAGAGTGCACTGGCACCACTGGTGATGCACTGCTGTGAGTCCAGAGAGTGCTCTTGCACCACAGGGGATGCAGTGCAGTGACTCAAGAGAGTGCACTGGCAGCACTGGGGATGCAGTGCAGTGAGTCCAGAGAGTGCACTGGCACCACTGGATATGCAGTGCAGTGAGTCCAGAGAGTGCAATGGCACCACTGCGGATGCACTGCAGTGAGTCCAGAGAGTGCACTGGCTCCACTGGGGATGCACTGCAGTGAGTCCAGAGAGTGCACTGGCACCACTGGGGATGCAGTGCAGTGAGTCCAGAGAGTGTACTGGCACCACTGGGGATGCACTGAAGTGAGTCCAGAGAGTGCACTGGCACCACTGAGAATGCACTTCACTGAGTCCAGAGAGTGCACTGGCACCACTGGGGATGCACTGCAGTGAGTCCACAGAGTGCACTGTCACCACTGGGGATGCAGTGCAGTGAGTCCAGAGAGTGCGCTGGAACCACTGGGGATGCAGTGCAGTGAGTCCAGAGAGTGCACTGGCACCACTGGGGATGCACTGCAGTGAGTCCAGTGAGTGCACTGGCACCACTGGGGATGCAGTGCAGTGAGTCCAGAGAGTGCACTGGCACCACTGGGGAAGCACTGCAGTGTGTCCAGAGAGTGCAGTGGCACCACTAGGGATGCAGTGCAGTGAGTCCAGAGAGTGCACTGGCAGCATTGGGGATGCAGTGCAGTGAGTCCAGAGAGTGCACTGGCACCACTGGGGATGCAGTTCAGTGAGTCCAGAGAGTGCACTGGCACCACTGGGGATGCAGTGCAGTGAGTCCAGAGAGTGCACTGGCACCAGTGAGAATGCACTTCAGTGAGTCCAGAGAGTGCACTGGCACCACTGGGGATGCAGTGCAGTGAGTCCAGAGATTGCACTGGCACCACTGGGGATGCAGTGCTGTGACTCCAGAGAGCGCACAGGCACCACTGGGGATGCAGTGCAGTGAGTCCAGAGAGTGCACTGGCACCACTGGGGATGCACTGCAGTGAGCCCAGAGAGTGCACTGGCACCAGTGGGGATGCACTGCAGTGAGTCCAGTGAGTGCACTGGCACCACTGGGGAAGCAGTGCAGTGAGTCCAGAGAGTGCAGAGGCACCACTGGTGATGCAGTTTAGTGAGTCCAGAGAGTGCACTGGCACCACTGGGGATGCAGTGCAGTGAGTCCAGTGAGTGTACTGGCACCACTGGGGATGCACTGCAGTGAGTCCAGAGAGTGCACTGGCACCACTGAGAATGCACTTCAGTGAGTCCAGAGAGTGCACTGGCACCACTGGGGATGCAGTGCAGTGAGTCCAGAGAGTGCACTGGCACCACTGGGGATGCAGTGCAGTGAGTCCAGAGAGTGCACTGGCACCACTGGGGATGCAGTGCAGTGAGTCCAGAGAGTGCACTGGCACCACTGGGGATGCGGTGCCGGGAGTCCAGAGAGTGCTTTGGCACCAGTGGGGATGCACTGCAGTGAGTCCAGAGAGTGCACTGGCACCACTGGGGATGTAGTGCAGTGACTCGAGAGAGTGCACTTGCACCACTGGGGATGCAGTGCAGTGAGTCCAGAGAGTGCACTGGCACCATTGGGGATGCACTGCAGTGAGTCCAGAGAGTGCACTGGCACCACTGGGGATGCACTGCAGTGAGTCCAGTGAGTGCACTGGCACCACTAGGGATGCACTGCAGTGAGTCCAGAGAGTGCACTGGCACCACTGGGGATGCACTGCAGTGAGTCCAGAGAGTACACTGGCACCACTAGGGATGCAGTGCAGTGAGTCCAGAGAGTGCACTGGCACCACTGGGGATGCACTGCAGTGAGTCCAGAGAGTGCACTGGCACCACTGGGGATGTGTCCAGTGAGTCCAGTGAGTGCACTGGCACGACTGGGGATGCAGTGCATTGAGTCCAGAGAGTACACTGGCACCACTGGGGATGCAGTGCAGTGAGTCCAGAGAGTGCACTGGCACCACTGGGGATGCAGTGCAGTCAGTCCAGTGAGTGCACTGGCACCACTGGGGGTGCAGTACAGTGAGACCAGAGAGTGCACTGGCACCACTGGGGATGCACTGCAGTGAGTCCAGACAGTGCACTGGCACCACTGGGGATGCCCTGCAGTGAGTCCAGAGAGTGCACTGGCACCACTGGGGATGCAGTGCAGTGAGTCCAGTGAGTGTACTGGCACCACTGGGGATGCACTGCAGTGAGTCCAGAGAGTGCACTGGCACCACTGAGAATGCACTTCAGTGAGTTCAGACAGTGCACTGGCACCACTGGGGATGCACTTCAGTGAGTCCAGAGAGTGCACTGGCACCACTGGGGATGCACTGCAGTGAGTCCAGAGAGTGCACTGGCACCACTGGGGATGCACTTCAGTGACTCCAGAGAGTGCACTGGCACCACTGGGGATGCAGTGCAGTGAGTCCAGAGAGTGCACTGGCACCACTGGGGATGCGGTGCCGGGAGTCCAGAGAGTGCTTTGGCACCAGTGGGGATGCACTGCAGTTACTCCAGAGAGTGCACTGGCACCACTGGGGATGCAGTGCAGTGAGTCCAGAGAGTGCACTGGCACCACTGGGGATGCACTGCAGTGAGTCCAGAGAGTGCACTGTCACCACTGGGGATGCACTGCAGTGAGTCCAGAGAGTGCACTGTCACCACTTGGGATGCAGTGCAGTGAGTCCAGAGAGTGCACTGGCACCACTGGGGATGCAGTGCAGTGAGTCCAGAGAGTGCACTGGCACCACTGGGGTGCACTGCAGTGAATCCAGTGAGTGCACTGGCACCACTGGGGATACAGTGCAGTGAGTCCAGAGAGTGCACTGGCACCACTGGGGATGCAGTGCAGTCAGTCCAGTGAGTGCACTGGCACCACTGGGGATGCATTGCAGTGAGTCCAGAGAGTGCACTGGCACCACAGATGATGCAGTACAGTGAGTCCAGTGAGTGCACTGGCACCACTGGGGATGTAGTGCAGTGACTCGAGAGAGTGCACTTGCACCACTGGGGATGCAGTGCAGTGAGTCCAGAGAGTGCACTGGCACCACTGGGGATACAGTGCAGTGAATCCAGTGAGTGCACTGGCACCACTGGGGATGCAGTGCAGTGAGTCCAGAGAGTGCACTGGTACCACTGGGGATGCATTGCAGTGAGTCCAGAGAGTGCACTGGCACCACTGGGGATGCAGTGCAGTGAGTGCAGAGGGTGTACTGGCACCACTGGGGATGCACTGCAGTGAGTCCAGAGAGTGCACTGGCACCACTGAGAATGCACTTCAGTGAGTCCAGAGAGTGCACTGGCACCACTGGGGATGCAGTGCAGTGAGTCCAGAGAGTGCACTGGCACCACTGGGGATGCAGTGCAGTGAGTCCAGAGAGTGCACTGGCACCACTGGGGATGCGGTGCCGGGAGTCCAGAGAGTGCTTTGGCACCAGTGGGGATGCACTGCAGTGAGTCCAGAGAGTGCACTGGCACCACTGGGGATGTAGTGCAGTGACTCGAGAGAGTGCACTTGCACCACTGGGGATGCAGTGCAGTGAGTCCAGAGAGTGCACTGGCACCATTGGGGATGCACTGCAGTGAGTCCAGAGAGTGCACTGGCACCACTGGGGATGCACTGCAGTGAGTCCAGTGAGTGCACTGGCACCACTAGGGATGCACTGCAGTGAGTCCAGAGAGTGCACTGGCACCACTGGGGATGCACTGCAGTGAGTCCAGAGAGTACACTGGCACCACTAGGGATGCAGTGCAGTGAGTCCAGAGAGTGCACTGGCACCACTGGGGATGCACTGCAGTGAGTCCAGAGAGTGCACTGGCACCACTGGGGATGTGTCCAGTGAGTCCAGTGAGTGCACTGGCACGACTGGGGATGCAGTGCATTGAGTCCAGAGAGTACACTGGCACCACTGGGGATGCAGTGCAGTGAGTCCAGAGAGTGCACTGGCACCACTGGGGATGCAGTGCAGTCAGTCCAGTGAGTGCACTGGCACCACTGGGGGTGCAGTACAGTGAGTCCAGAGAGTGCACTGGCACCACTGGGGATGCACTGCAGTGAGTCCAGACAGTGCACTGGCACCACTGGGGATGCCCTGCAGTGAGTCCAGAGAGTGCACTGGCACCACTGGGGATGCAGTGCAGTGAGTCCAGTGAGTGTACTGGCACCACTGGGGATGCACTGCAGTGAGTCCAGAGAGTGCACTGGCACCACTGAGAATGCACTTCAGTGAGTTCAGACAGTGCACTGGCACCACTGGGGATGCACTTCAGTGAGTCCAGAGAGTGCACTGGCACCACTGGGGATGCACTGCAGTGAGTCCAGAGAGTGCACTGGCACCACTGGGGATGCACTTCAGTGACTCCAGAGAGTGCACTGGCACCACTGGGGATGCAGTGCAGTGAGTCCAGAGAGTGCACTGGCACCACTGGGGATGCGGTGCCGGGAGTCCAGAGAGTGCTTTGGCACCAGTGGGGATGCACTGCAGTTACTCCAGAGAGTGCACTGGCACCACTGGGGATGCAGTGCAGTGAGTCCAGAGAGTGCACTGGCACCACTGGGGATGCACTGCAGTGAGTCCAGAGAGTGCACTGTCACCACTGGGGATGCACTGCAGTGAGTCCAGAGAGTGCACTGTCACCACTTGGGATGCAGTGCAGTGAGTCCAGAGAGTGCACTGGCACCACTGGGGATGCAGTGCAGTGAGTCCAGAGAGTGCACTGGCACCACTGGTGTGCACTGCAGTGAATCCAGTGAGTGCACTGGCACCACTGGGGATACAGTGCAGTGAGTCCAGAGAGTGCACTGGCACCACTGGGGATGCAGTGCAGTCAGTCCAGTGAGTGCACTGGCACCACTGGGGATGCATTGCAGTGAGTCCAGAGAGTGCACTGGCACCACAGATGATGCAGTACAGTGAGTCCAGTGAGTGCACTGGCACCACTGGGGATGTAGTGCAGTGACTCGAGAGAGTGCACTTGCACCACTGGGGATGCAGTGCAGTGAGTCCAGAGAGTGCACTGGCACCACTGGGGATACAGTGCAGTGAATCCAGTGAGTGCACTGGCACCACTGGGGATGCAGTGCAGTGAGTCCAGAGAGTGCACTGGTACCACTGGGGATGCATTGCAGTGAGTCCAGAGAGTGCACTGGCACCACTGGGGATGCAGTGCAGTGAGTGCAGAGAGTGCACTGGCACCACTGGGGATGCAGTGCAGTGAGTCCAGAGAGTGCACTGGCACCACTGGTGATGCACTGCAGTGAGTCCAGAGATTGCACTGGCACCACTGTGGATGCAGTGCAGTGAGTCCAGAGACTTCACCTGCACCACTGGGAATGCAGAGAAGTGAGTGCAGAGAGTGCACTGGCACCACTGGGGATGCAGTGCAGTGAGTCCAGAGAGTGCACTGGCACCACTGGGGATGCCCTGCAGTGAGTCCAGAGAACGCACTGGCACCACTGGGGATGCCCTGCAGTGAGTCCAGAGAGTGCACTGGCACCAATGGGGCTGCAGTGCAGTGAGTCCAAAGAGTGCACTGGCACCACTGGGAATGCACTGCAGTGAGTCCAGAGAGTGCACTGGCACCACTGGTGATGCAGTACAGTGAGTCCAGAGAGTGCACTGGCACCACTGGGGATGCACTGCAGTCACTCCAGAGAGTGCACTGGCACCACTGGGGATGCACTTCAGTGAGTCCAGAGATTGCACTGGCACCACTGGGGATGCAGTGCATTGAGTCCAGAGAGTGCACAGGCACAACAGGGGATGCACTTCAGTGAGTCCAGAGAGTGCACTGACACCACTGGGGATGCAGTGCAGTGAGTCCAGAGAGTGCACTGGCACCACTGGGGATGCAGTGCAGTGAGTCCAGAGAGTACACGCACCAGTGGGGATGTAGTGCAGTGAGTCCAGAGAGTGCACTGGCACCACTGGGGATGCAGTGCAGTGAGTCCTGAGAGTACACTGGCACCAGTGGGGATGCAGTGCAGTGAGTCCAGAGAGTGCACTGGCACCACTGGGGATGCAGTGCAGTCAGTCCAGCTTACACCTCCCCTCCAGTTCAGCTTACACCTGAAAGATATCTACTAGACCGGATCGTCTTGAAGCCCCCCCTCTAGCTCAACCACACAAATAGTACACCAAAACTAAAGAATTTACTAAACTAATTAAACTAAAGCATTTTACAGTCTTAGTATAGGCGATAGAAAAGACACTTAGACGCGATAGAGACCCCAGTACCGTAAGGGAAAGATGAAATAGCAGTGAAACAATCAAAGCGACAGACAGCAAAGATCAACCCTTGTACCTTTTGCATCATGGTTTAGCGAGAACAACCAAGCAAAGTGAACTAAAGTTTGCCCCCCCGAAACCCAAGCGAGCTACTTTCAAGCAGTTAAAGAGAGCGAACCCGTCTCTGTTGCAAAAGAGTGGGATGACTTGTCAGTAGAGGTGAAAAGCCAACCGAGCTGGGTGATAGCTGGTTACCTGTGAAACGAATCTAAGTTCCCCCTTAATCCTCCCTACCGGACATCCTGAACCCTAATGAGATGATTAAGAGCTATTTAATGGAGGGACAGCTCCATTAAAAAAGGACACAACCTCGACTAGCGGATAATTCTTACTACTGATCCTACCGTGGGCCCTAAAGCAGCCATCAAAAAAGAGTGCGTCAAAGCTCCACCACCTAAAAATACCAAAATAAGATGATTCCCTTATCACAAACAGGTCAACCTATGAATATAGGAGAATTAATGCTAAAATAAGTAACTCAGGGCCACACCCCTCTAACGGCGCAAGCTTACATAGAAACATTATTAACAGACCTAGACAGATACAAAAACCCCTACAAGACCACGTATTAACTAACCCTGTTAACCCGACTCAGGAGCGCCTATAAGAGCGATTAAAATCTGTGAAAGGAACTCGGCAAATTAATAAGGCCCGACTGTTTACCAAAAACATAGCCTTCAGCAAATTAAACAAGTATTGAAGGTGATGCCTGCCCGGTGACTTAGGTTTAACGGCCGCGGTATCCTAACCGTGCAAAGGTAGCGCAATCAATTGTCCCATAAATCGAGACTTGTATGAATGGCTAAACGAGGTCTTAACTGTCTCTCACAGATAATCAGTGAAATTGATCTCCCCGTGCAAAAGCGGGGATGTGAACATAAGACGAGAAGACCCTGTGGAACTTAAAAATCAACGACCACCGCGAATCCTCAATCAACCCCACTGGGGCCACTACCATCGCAGAGCCTGGTCGATATTTTTCGGTTGGGGCGACCTTGGAGGAGAACAAATCCTCCAAAAACAAGACCATACCTCTTTACCTAGAGCTACCCCTCAAAGTGCTAACAGTGACCAGACCCAATATAATTGATTAATGGACCAAGCTACCCCAGGGATAACAGCGCAATCCCCCTCAAGAGCCCATATCGACAGGGGGGTTTACGACCTCGATGTTGGATCAGGACATCCTAATGGTGCAGCCGCTATTAAGGGTTCGTTTGTTCAACGATTAACAGTCCTACGTGATCTGAGTTCAGACCGGAGCAATCCAGGTCGGTTTCTATCTATGACACACTCTCCCCAGTACGAAAGGACCGGGAAAGTGGGGCCAATACCACAAGCACGCCCCCCCCCCTCTAAGCAGTGAAACCAACTAAACCGTGAAGAGGGCCTTCCCCCACCACTTTCAATCCTAGAAAAGGACCAGCTAGAGTGGCAGAGCCCGGCAAGTGCAGAAGGCTTAAGCCCTTTCCCCAGAGGTTCAAATCCTCTCCCTAGCTTCACCCATGATTCAAATAACAACACTAAGCTGCCTCATTATATCCCTCCTATACATCATCCCAATCCTGATTGCCGTAGCCTTCCTAACCCTAGTAGAACGGAAAATCCTAAGCTACATACAATCCCGCAAAGGCCCTAACGTTGTCGGGCCTTTTGGCCTACTTCAACCATTTGCGGACGGACTGAAACTATTTACCAAAGAGCCCATCCGACCCTCTACCTCTTCCCCACTTCTATTCATTCTGATACCAATACTAGCCCTTGTCCTAGCCCTCACCACTTGAGCACCACTACCACTCCCATTTCCCCTAGCAGATCTAAACCTCGGAGTTCTCTTCCTAATAGCCATGTCAAGCCTAGCCGTCTACTCAGTCCTATGATCAGGCTGAGCCTCGAACTCAAAATACGCACTAATCGGAGCCCTACGGGCAGTAGCACAGACCATTTCATACGAAGTGACACTGGCCATAATCCTGCTATCAATAATCATACTAAGCGGAAGCTACACACTCAGCTCCTTTGCCGTCGCACAGGAGCCTCTATACTTCATTTTCTCCTCATGACCCCTAGCAATAATATGATACGTATCCACCCTAGCAGAGACAAACCGAGCTCCTTTTGACCTCACAGAGGGTGAATCTGAGCTAGTCTCAGGGTTTAACGTTGAATACGCCGCAGGACCCTTCGCCTTATTCTTCCTAGCTGAATATGCGAACATTATGCTAATAAATACACTTACAGCCATCATATTCCTAAACCCAAGCGCCCTAGGGCCACCCACAGAACTATTCCCCGTCATCCTAGCCACAAAAGTCCTCCTACTATCTTCTGGTTTCTTATGGGTCCGAGCTTCATACCCACGATTCCGATATGACCAACTAATGCACCTACTATGAAAAAACTTCCTACCCCTCACACTAGCTCTGTGCCTCTGACACATCAGCATACCTATCTGCTATGCAGGCCTACCTCCTTACATAAGGAAATGTGCCTGAACTACAAAGGGTCACTATGATAAAGTGAACATAGAGGTATAACAGCCCTCTCATTTCCTGTTGACCTTAGAAAAGTAGGAATTGAACCCACACAAGAGAAATCAAAATTCTCCATACTTCCCTTATATTATTTTCTAGTAGAGTCAGCTAATCAAGCTATCGGGCCCATACCCCGAAAATGATGGTTTAACCCCCTCCTCTACTAATGAACCCTTACGCGACCCCAATCATAACCTTCAGCCTCATCTTGGGCACCACAACCACAATTTCCAGCAACCACTGAGTTCTGGCCTGGACAGGACTGGAGATCAACGCACTAGCCATCATTCCCCTAATTGCCAAATCCCACCACCCACGAGCAGTAGAAGCCGCAACGAAATACTTCCTAACCCAAGCAGCTGCTTCCGCCCTGGTCCTATTCTCTAGCATAACCAATGCCTGAGTCACCGGCCAATGAGACATCACACAAATAAACCACCCAACCTCCTGTCTACTACTGACAGCAGCAATCGCTATTAAACTGGGCCTAGTGCCATTTCACTTCTGATTCCCAGAAGTACTACAAGGATCGCCACTAATAACAGCCCTGCTACTCTCGACCCTCATAAAATTCCCCCCACTAACCCTGCTCCTACTAACATCCAAATCCCTCGACCCAGCTCTACTCACCGCCATGGCCCTAGCCTCAACAGCACTAGGAGGCTGAATAGGACTGAACCAAACACAAACACGCAAAATCCTAGCCTTCTCGTCCATCTCCCACTTAGGCTGAATCGCCATCATCCTAGTTTACAGCCCCAAATTGGCCTTACTTACCTTCTACCTATACACAATCATAACATCAGCCGTATTCCTAGCCCTTAACAAAATCAAAGCCCTTAACCTATCCATGATCACAACCTCATGAACAAAAACCCCAGTGCTAAACGCCACCCTAATACTAGTACTTTTATCCCTAGCAGGCCTCCCCCCATTAACAGGCTTTATACCAAAGTGACTTATCATCCAAGAACTAACTAAACAGGAAATAACACCAGCAGCCATGGCAATTGCCATGCTATCACTGCTCAGCCTCTTCTTCTACCTACGCCTCGCATACCACTCAACAATTACCCTTCCCCCCAACTCCTCTAACCACATAAAACAATGATACACTAGCAAAGCCCCAAGCACACCTACTGCGGTCCTTGCCTCACTATCAATCCTCTTACTTCCCCTGTCCCCAATAATACATGCCATTGTCTAGAAACTTAGGATAACACCCCAAACCGAAGGCCTTCAAAGCCTTAAATAAGAGTTAAACCCTCTTAGTTTCTGCACATTAAGACTTACAGAATATTAACCTGTATCTTCTGAATGCAAGTCAGACGCTTTAATTAAGCTAAAGCCTCCCTAGACAGATGGGCTTCGATCCCACAAAACTCTAGTTAACAGCTAAATGCCTAAACCAATTGGCTTCTGCCTACAAAGACCCTGACGCACCCTAGTGCGCATCGATGAGCTTGCAACTCAACATGAATTTCACTACAGAGCCGATAAGAAGAGGAATTAAACCTCTGTAAAAAGGACTACAGCCTAACGCTTCAACACTCAGCCATCTTACCCGTCACCTTCATCAACCGATGACTATTTTCCACTAACCATAAGGATATTGGCACCCTGTACCTCATCTTCGGGGCATGAGCAGGAATAGTCGGCACCGCACTCAGCCTATTAATCCGCGCAGAACTAGGACAACCAGGAACTCTCCTAGGCGACGACCAAATTTACAATGTAATCGTTACCGCTCACGCCTTTGTAATAAGCTTCTTTATAGTCATACCCATCATGATCGGAGGATTCGGCAACTGATTAGTCCCCCTCATAATCGGTGCCCCCGACATAGCATTCCCGCGAATAAACAACATAAGCTTTTGACTCCTCCCCCCATCATTCCTCCTCCTACTAGCCTCATCCACTGTAGAAGCTGGCGCCGGCACAGGCTGAACTGTCTACCCTCCCCTAGCAGGTAACCTTGCCCACGCCGGAGCTTCAGTAGACCTGGCTATCTTCTCACTCCACTTAGCCGGTATCTCCTCCATCCTTGGGGCCATCAACTTTATCACCACAGCCATCAACATAAAACCCCCCGCACTCTCACAATACCAAACCCCACTATTTGTCTGATCCGTACTAATTACCGCCATCCTACTCCTTCTATCACTCCCCGTACTCGCCGCCGGTATTACAATATTACTAACTGATCGAAACCTAAACACCACATTCTTCGACCCCGCTGGAGGAGGAGACCCAATCCTGTACCAACACCTATTCTGATTCTTCGGACACCCAGAAGTCTATATTCTGATCCTACCGGGGTTCGGAATCATCTCACACGTAGTCACATACTACTCAGGCAAAAAGGAGCCCTTCGGCTACATGGGAATAGTCTGAGCCATACTATCCATCGGCTTCCTAGGATTCATCGTCTGAGCTCACCACATGTTTACAGTAGGAATAGACGTTGATACCCGAGCCTACTTTACATCAGCCACTATAATCATTGCCATCCCTACCGGAATCAAAGTATTTAGCTGACTAGCCACCCTGCACGGAGGAACAATCAAATGAGACCCCCCCAATACTATGAGCTCTAGGATTTATCTTCCTATTTACCATCGGAGGATTAACAGGAATCGTTCTTGCAAACTCTTCCCTAGACATCGCCCTGCACGACACGTACTACGTAGTTGCCCACTTCCACTACGTCCTATCCATAGGCGCCGTCTTTGCCATTCTAGCAGGATTTACTCACTGATTCCCACTACTCACTGGGTTTACCCTACACCAAACATGAGCAAAAGCCCACTTCGGGGTAATATTTACAGGAGTAAACCTAACGTTCTTCCCCCAGCACTTCCTAGGCCTAGCAGGAATACCCCGACGATACTCGGACTATCCCGACGCCTACACACTATGAAACACCATTTCCTCCTAGTCCTAGGACTTAGAGAAACTCCAGTACTAAAAATAGTAAACACAAGCAATAATTTCATATACTTCACTCTCACTCACCACTCAACTATCAGCTAACCACACCCCCGTCCACATAGCTTAACACAAAGCATGGCACTGAAGTTGCCAAGATGGCATAAAACATGCCTGCGGACAAAAGACTTAGTCCTAACCTTACGGTTGGTTTTTGCTAAATATATACATGCAAGTATCCGCGCCCCAGTGTAAACGCCCTCGACCACCTACCCCCATACAGGCCTTGAGGAGCGGGTATCAGGCACACCCAAGTAGTAGCCCAAGACGCCTCGCTAAGCCACGCCCCCACGGGTATTCAGCAGTAATTAACATTAAGCAATGAGTGCAAACTTGACTTAGTTATAGCAACAGCCTAACTTCAAGGGTTGGTAAATCTTGTGCCAGCCACCGCGGTCATACAAGAAACCCAAATCAACCGTCCTATCGACACGGCGTAAAGAGTGGTAAAATGCCTATCCTAGCTAACTAAGATCAAAATGCAACTGAGCTGTCATAAGCCCAAGATGCACCTAAACACACCATTAAGATGATCTTAGGAACTAACGACTGATTTAAACCCACGAAAGCCAGGGCCCAAACTGGGATTAGATACCCCACTATGCCTGGCCCTAAATCTTGATACTTACTTTACCGAAGTATCCGCCAGAGAACTACGAGCACAAACGCTTAAAACTCTAAGGACTTGGCGGTGCCCCAAACCCACCTAGAGGAGCCTGTTCTACAATCGATAATCCCCGATTAACCCAACCACTCCTTGCCAACACAGCCTACATACCGCCGTCACCAGCCCACCTCGAATGAGAGCACAACAGTGGACACAATAGCACCCCGCTAATAAGACAGGTCAAGGTATAGCCTATGGAGTGGAAGAAATGGGCTACATTCCCTATTCATAGGGCACACGGAAAGAAGCGTGAAACCACTTCTGGAAGGCGGATTTAGCAGTAAAGTGGGACAATAGAGCCTACTTTAAGCCGGCCCTGGGGCACGTACATGGTTAAACATGCCTGTTAGTAGTGTGGCGAGCCATAGTGGGAAGGCTAGGGCTATGTTCATAGATAGTTGGGTGGTTGGGGTGAATGTATATGGAAGGAGGCCTAGAAGGTTGATTGTAAGAAGTATGATTATTAGGGATGTAAATATTATGGCTCATTTGTGGCCATTTTTGTTGAGTGGGACTATTAGTTGTTTTGTGATTAGGTGAAGGAGTCATGTTTGGATAGTAGAAAGGCGGTTGTTGATTCATCGGTTGTTTGGGGACGGGAATAGTAGGGCTGGGAAGAGTAGGGATAGTAGGATTAAGGGGATGCCAAATAGATTGGGGCTGGAAAATTGGTCAAAGAAGCTTAGGTTCATGGTCAGGATCATGGTGTGGGTTTGGTAGTGAGGGAGGTCTTATTTGATGGGGGGTTGGTTGTGGTGAAGGCTAGTAGTTTTGGTTGGATGAGGAGTGCTAGGGTTAATCAGGTTATAATTATGATTGAAAATCATGGTGCGGGGTTAAGCTGTGGCATATCATTAAGGAGGGGGAAGTCCCTCTTTGGCTAGCTTAAAAGGCTAGTGCTGTTGCATAGCTTCTTAATGATTAGGATGATGATAGAAGGGACGATCAGGCCTCGAAATGTGGGAGTGGGGTTGATTCTACTACAATGGGTATGTAGCTGTGATTAGCCCCGCAAATTTCTGAGCATTGTCCGTAAAAAATCCCAGGCCGGGTGGTAATGAATGAAGTTTGGTTTAGTCGGCCTGGGATTGCGTCTGTTTTAACTCCGAGCGTTGGGACTGCTCAGGAGTGGAGTACGTCTCCTGCAGTAATGATCACGCGGATGGGGGATTCTATTGGGATAACTACGCGGTGGTCAACTTCTAGCAGTCGGAAGTGGCCGTTGGGTAAGTCTGGGGTGGGCACTATGTAGGAGTCGAATGATAGGTCTTTGAAGTCTGTGTATTCGTAGCTTCAGTATCATTGGTGGCCGATGGCTTTTAGGGTGAGGTCTGGTTCGTCGATTTTGTCCATTATGTAGAGGATTTGTAGGGATGGGAGGGCGAGGAGTACCAGGACGATAGCAGGTAGGATTGTCCAGATCAGCTCTACTTCTTGGGCGTCTACAGCATTGGACGAGAGTTTTTCTGTTAGTATGTGGGCTAAAAGGTAGAGAACTAGGCTGCAGATAGCTAGGGCAACGATTAGGGCGTGGTCGTGGAATTCAACGAGTTCTTCTATGATGGGTGATGAGGCGTCTTGGAATCCTAGTTGGGAGTGGTTGGCCACATGAGATGTACAGGATTTTTACCTGTGATTTAGTCTTGACAAGGCTATGTAATTGGTTTACTAACGTCTCATAAGAAAGAAGCATGAGCGGTTAACCTCCTGGGAGACCCAGAAAACTTCACCCCAGCAAACCCGCTAGTAACCCCACCACACATCAAGCCAGAATGATACTTCCTATTCGCCTACGCCATCCTACGTTCAATCCCAAATAAACTAGGAGGCGTATTAGCACTGGCCGCCTCCGTACTGATCCTATTCCTAATCCCATTCCTGCACAAATCAAAACAACGAGCAATAACATTCCGACCACTCTCCCAGCTCCTATTCTGAGTACTAGTCGCTGACCTCCTCGTCCTAACATGAGTAGGAAGCCAACCCGTCGAACACCCATTCATCATCATCGGCCAACTCGCTTCAATCGCCTACTTCACTATCCTCCTATTTCTCCTCCCCGCCGCAAGCGCCCTAGAAAACAAAATACTCAACTGCTAAATACTCTAATAGTTTATAAAAACATTGGTCTTGTAAACCAAAGATTGAAGACTTACCACTTCTTAGAGTACCCCAAACTCAGAAAAAAAGGACTCAAACCTTTATCTCCAGCTCCCAAAGCTGGCATTTTCAATAAACTATTCTCTGACCCTAACCCCTAAACCGCCCGAATAGCACCCCGCGACAACCCCCGCACAAGCTCCAATACAACAAACAAAGTCAACAACAGCCCCCAACCCGCCACTAAAAACATCCCTGCCCCATGTGAATAAAACATGGAAACTCCACTAAAATCCGACCGAACAACAAACACCCCAACATTATTCACAGTAGAAACCCCGAACTTCCAAGCCCCCATAAACCCCCCAAACACCAACCCCCCAAAAACAATTGCCACAAACGCTACTGCACATCCAATCACCCGTCAATCCCCCCAAGCCCCAGGGAAAGGCTCCGCTGCTAAAGCTACTGAATAAACAAACACCACCAGCATACCCCCCAAATACACCATAAACAGCACTAAAGCCACGAACGAAACCCCAAGGCCCAGCAACCACCCGCACCCCGCCACAGACGCTAACACCAAACCAACAACCCCATAATACGGCGAAGGATTCGACGCCACACCCAAAACACCCACCGCAAAGCAAATCCCTAAAAAAAACATAAAATAAGTCATTATTCCTGCCCGGACACTACCCGAGGCCTGCGGCTCGAAAAGCCGCCATTGTTCTCAACTACAGGAACTAACCGCAAGCCCCCAATAATTCTACCCCATCTATGCCATTATGCTTAACCCCCCCCCCTCCCCCCCCGAGGCGGGGGTATTTGGTTATGCATATTCGTGCATAAATTTATATACCCCATATACATACATACTATAGTACCAGTAATATACATTATATACGGACTATCTTATAAGCAGGTGCTAAACCCATACATGTACACGGCCATTAAACCCTTAAACACACTCCTACCAAACCACCCGGCATGAATGTTCTAGGACCATACCCCACAACACCCAATACAACTCCACTCAAGCGCATAACAAGACCCCATTTTAATGAATGCTCACAGGACATGCTCCAACAACAACTCTCCACCACATATCTCATGCAGTTCGTATCAGACGGATTTATTAATCGTACTCCTCACGTGAAATCAGCAACCCGTTGCACATAATGTCCGGTATGACTAGCTTCAGGCCCATACGTTCCCCCTAAACCCCTCGCCCTCCTCACATTTTTGCGCCTCTGGTTCCTCGGTCAGGGCCATCCATTGGGTTCACTCACCCCTCCTTGCCCTTCAAAGTGGCATCTGTGAGTACTTTCACCTTCTCAATGCGTAATCGCGGCATGTTCCAGCTTTTTGGCGCCTCTGGTTCCTCTTATTTTTTCCGGGGTTACCTCACAGGTGGCTATTCCCAGTGATCTCGGGGGTCCCACAATCTAAGCCTGGACACACCTGCCTCACGGCCTATCCTATATTTCAAGGGTCCCTCGATGAGACGGTTGGCGTATATGGGGAATCATCCTGACACTGATGCACTTTGACCACATTCAGTTAATGTTACCTCCACCCTCCGGGTTAAATGGGGCTATTGGATGAATGCTCGTTGGACATAGCACAAAACAACAAATCATTAAGCGCAACCCCTGCGCTTCACAAACTAAACCAGTAAACTTTCGCTAACCACCATGTAGCATAAACCTTCATCGCCCAATCCCAGCAAACTACCTCTAAAACTCCATTAATCATCCCTTCCATGACATCATCGGAACGATGTATATATACACACAAACACATACAAAATAACTTAAACTTATTAGAGAAACTCCAGTACTAAAAATAGTAAACACAAGCAATAATTTCATATACTTCACTCTCACTCACCACTCAACTATCAGCTAACCACACCCCCGTCCACATAACTTAACACAAAGCATGGCACTGAAGTTGCCAAGATGGCATAAAACATGCCTGCGGACAAAAGACTTAGTCCTAACCTTACGGTTGGTTTTTGCTAAATATATACATGCAAGTATCCGCGCCCCAGTGTAAACGCCCTCGACCACCTACCCCCATACAGGCCTTGAGGAGCGGGTATCAGGCACACCCAAGTAGTAGCCCAAGACGCCTCGCTAAGCCACGCCCCCACGGGTATTCAGCAGTAATTAACATTAAGCAATGAGTGCAAACTTGACTTAGTTATAGCAACAGCCTAACTTCAAGGGTTGGTAAATCTTGTGCCAGCCACCGCGGTCATACAAGAAACCCAAATCAACCGTCCTATCGACACGGCGTAAAGAGTGGTAAAATGCCTATCCTAGCTAACTAAGATCAAAATGCAACTGAGCTGTCATAAGCCCAAGATGCACCTAAACATACCATTAAGATGATCTTAGGAACTAACGACTGATTTAAACCCACGAAAGCCAGGGCCCAAACTGGGATTAGATACCCCACTATGCCTGGCCCTAAATCTTGATACTTACTTTACCGAAGTATCCGCCAGAGAACTACGAGCACAAACGCTTAAAACTCTAAGGACTTGGCGGTGCCCCACACCCACCTAGAGGAGCCTGTTCTACAATCGATAATCCCCGATTAACCCAACCACTCCTTGCCAACACAGCCTACATACCGCCGTCGCCAGCCCACCTCGAATGAGAGCACAACAGTGGACACAATAGCACCCCACTAATAAGACAGGTCAAGGTATAGCCTATGGAGTGGAAGAAATGGGCTACATTCCCTATTCATAGGGCACACGGAAAGAAGCGTGAAACCACTTCTGGAAGGCGGATTTAGCAGTAAAGTGGGACAATAGAGCCTACTTTAAGCCGGCCCTGGGGCACGTACATACCGCCCGTCACCCTCCTCAAAAGCCACATCCCACATAACTAATACCATAAATACGCTGAAGATGAGGTAAGTCGTAACAAGGTAAGTGTACCGGAAGGTGTACTTAGAATATCAAGACGTAGCTATAACACCAAAGCACTCAGCTTACACCTGAAAGATATCTACTAGACCGGATCGTCTTGAAGCCCCCCCTCTAGCTCAACCACACAAATAGTACACCAAAACTAAAGAATTTACTAAACTAATTAAACTAAAGCATTTTACAGTCTTAGTATAGGCGATAGAAAAGACACTTAGACGCGATAGAGACCCCAGTACCGTAAGGGAAAGATGAAATAGCAGTGAAACAATCAAAGCGACAGACAGCAAAGATCAACCCTTGTACCTTTTGCATCATGGTTTAGCGAGAACAACCAAGCAAAGTGAACTAAAGTTTGCCCCCCCGAAACCCAAGCGAGCTACTTTCAAGCAGTTAAAGAGAGCGAACCCGTCTCTGTTGCAAAAGAGTGGGATGACTTGTCAGTAGAGGTGAAAAGCCAACCGAGCTGGGTGATAGCTGGTTACCTGTGAAACGAATCTAAGTTCCCCCTTAATCCTCCCTACCGGACATCCTGAACCCTAATGAGATGATTAAGAGCTATTTAATGGAGGGACAGCTCCATTAAAAAAGGACACAACCTCGACTAGCGGATAATTCTTACTACTGATCCTACCGTGGGCCCTAAAGCAGCCATCAAAAAAGAGTGCGTCAAAGCTCCACCACCTAAAAATACCAAAATAAGATGATTCCCTTATCACAAACAGGTCAACCTATGAATATAGGAGAATTAATGCTAAAATAAGTAACTCAGGGCCACACCCCTCTAACGGCGCAAGCTTACATAGAAACATTATTAACAGACCTAGATAGATACAAAAACCCCTACAAGACCACGTATTAACTAACCCTGTTAACCCGACTCAGGAGCGCCTATAAGAGCGATTAAAATCTGTGAAAGGAACTCGGCAAATTAATAAGGCCCGACTGTTTACCAAAAACATAGCCTTCAGCAAATTAAACAAGTATTGAAGGTGATGCCTGCCCGGTGACTTAGGTTTAACGGCCGCGGTATCCTAACCGTGCAAAGGTAGCGCAATCAATTGTCCCATAAATCGAGACTTGTATGAATGGCTAAACGAGGTCTTAACTGTCTCTCACAGATAATCAGTGAAATTGATCTCCCCGTGCAAAAGCGGGGATGTGAACATAAGACGAGAAGACCCTGTGGAACTTAAAAATCAACGACCACCGCGAATCCTCAATCAACCCCACTGGGGCCACTACCATCGCAGAGCCTGGTCGATATTTTTCGGTTGGGGCGACCTTGGAGGAGAACAAATCCTCCAAAAACAAGACCATACCTCTTTACCTAGAGCTACCCCTCAAAGTGCTAACAGTGACCAGACCCAATATAATTGATTAATGGACCAAGCTACCCCAGGGATAACAGCGCAATCCCCCTCAAGAGCCCATATCGACAGGGGGGTTTACGACCTCGATGTTGGATCAGGACATCCTAATGGTGCAGCCGCTATTAAGGGTTCGTTTGTTCAACGATTAACAGTCCTACGTGATCTGAGTTCAGACCGGAGCAATCCAGGTCGGTTTCTATCTATGACACACTCTCCCCAGTACGAAAGGACCGGGAAAGTGGGGCCAATACCACAAGCACGCCCCCCCCCTCTAAGCAGTGAAACCAACTAAACCGTGAAGAGGGCCTTCCCCCACCACTTTCAATCCTAGAAAAGGACCAGCTAGAGTGGCAGAGCCCGGCAAGTGCAGAAGGCTTAAGCCCTTTCCCCAGAGGTTCAAATCCTCTCCCTAGCTTCACCCATGATTCAAATAACAACACTAAGCTGCCTCGTTATATCCCTCCTATACATCATCCCAATCCTGATTGCCGTAGCCTTCCTAACCCTAGTAGAACGGAAAATCCTAAGCTACATACAATCCCGCAAAGGCCCTAACGTTGTCGGGCCTTTTGGCCTACTTCAACCATTTGCGGACGGACTGAAACTATTTACCAAAGAGCCCATCCGACCCTCTACCTCTTCCCCACTTCTATTCATTCTGATACCAATACTAGCCCTTGTCCTAGCCCTCACCACTTGAGCACCACTACCACTCCCATTTCCCCTAGCAGATCTAAACCTCGGAGTTCTCTTCCTAATAGCCATGTCAAGCCTAGCCGTCTACTCAGTCCTATGATCAGGCTGAGCCTCGAACTCAAAATACGCACTAATCGGAGCCCTACGGGCAGTAGCACAGACCATTTCATACGAAGTGACACTGGCCATAATCCTGCTATCAATAATCATACTAAGCGGAAGCTACACACTCAGCTCCTTTGCCGTCGCACAGGAGCCTCTATACTTCATTTTCTCCTCATGACCCCTAGCAATAATATGATACGTATCCACCCTAGCAGAGACAAACCGAGCTCCTTTTGACCTCACAGAGGGTGAATCTGAGCTAGTCTCAGGGTTTAACGTTGAATACGCCGCAGGACCCTTCGCCTTATTCTTCCTAGCTGAATATGCGAACATTATGCTAATAAATACACTTACAGCCATCATATTCCTAAACCCAAGCGCCCTAGGGCCACCCACAGAACTATTCCCCGTCATCCTAGCCACAAAAGTCCTCCTACTATCTTCTGGTTTCTTATGGGTCCGAGCTTCATACCCACGATTCCGATATGACCAACTAATGCACCTACTATGAAAAAACTTCCTACCCCTCACACTAGCTCTGTGCCTCTGACACATCAGCATACCTATCTGCTATGCAGGCCTACCTCCTTACATAAGGAAATGTGCCTGAACTACAAAGGGTCACTATGATAAAGTGAACATAGAGGTATAACAGCCCTCTCATTTCCTGTTGACCTTAGAAAAGTAGGAATTGAACCCACACAAGAGAAATCAAAATTCTCCATACTTCCCTTATATTATTTTCTAGTAGAGTCAGCTAATCAAGCTATCGGGCCCATACCCCGAAAATGATGGTTTAACCCCCTCCTCTACTAATGAACCCTTACGCGACCCCAATCATAACCTTCAGCCTCATCTTGGGCACCACAATCACAATTTCCAGCAACCACTGAGTTCTGGCCTGGACAGGACTGGAGATCAACGCACTAGCCATCATTCCCCTAATTGCCAAATCCCACCACCCACGAGCAGTAGAAGCCGCAACGAAATACTTCCTAACCCAAGCAGCTGCTTCCGCCCTGGTCCTATTCTCTAGCATAACCAATGCCTGAGTCACCGGCCAATGAGACATCACACAAATAAACCACCCAACCTCCTGTCTACTACTGACAGCAGCAATCGCTATTAAACTGGGCCTAGTGCCATTTCACTTCTGATTCCCAGAAGTACTACAAGGATCGCCACTAATAACAGCCCTGCTACTCTCGACCCTCATAAAATTCCCCCCACTAACCCTGCTCCTACTAACATCCAAATCCCTCGACCCAGCTCTACTCACCGCCATGGCCCTAGCCTCAACAGCACTAGGAGGCTGAATAGGACTGAACCAAACACAAACACGCAAAATCCTAGCCTTCTCGTCCATCTCCCACTTAGGCTGAATCGCCATCATCCTAGTTTACAGCCCCAAATTGGCCTTACTTACCTTCTACCTATACACAATCATAACATCAGCCGTATTCCTAGCCCTTAACAAAATCAAAGCCCTTAACCTATCCATGATCACAACCTCATGAACAAAAACCCCAGTGCTAAACGCCACCCTAATACTAGTACTTTTATCCCTAGCAGGCCTCCCCCCATTAACAGGCTTTATACCAAAGTGACTTATCATCCAAGAACTAACTAAACAGGAAATAACACCAGCAGCCATGGCAATTGCCATGCTATCACTGCTCAGCCTCTTCTTCTACCTACGCCTCGCATACCACTCAACAATTACCCTTCCCCCCAACTCCTCTAACCACATAAAACAATGATACACTAGCAAAGCCCCAAGCACACCTACTGCGGTCCTTGCCTCACTATCAATCCTCTTACTTCCCCTGTCCCCAATAATACATGCCATTGTCTAGAAACTTAGGATAACACCCCAAACCGAAGGCCTTCAAAGCCTTAAATAAGAGTTAAACCCTCTTAGTTTCTGCACATTAAGACTTACAGAATATTAACCTGTATCTTCTGAATGCAAGTCAGACGCTTTAATTAAGCTAAAGCCTCCCTAGACAGATGGGCTTCGATCCCACAAAACTCTAGTTAACAGCTAAATGCCTAAACCAATTGGCTTCTGCCTACAAAGACCCTGACGCACCCTAGTGCGCATCGATGAGCTTGCAACTCAACATGAATTTCACTACAGAGCCGATAAGAAGAGGAATTAAACCTCTGTAAAAAGGACTACAGCCTAACGCTTCAACACTCAGCCATCTTACCCGTCACCTTCATCAACTGATGACTATTTTCCACTAACCATAAGGATATTGGCACCCTGTACCTCATCTTCGGGGCATGAGCAGGAATAGTCGGCACCGCACTCAGCCTATTAATCCGCGCAGAACTAGGACAACCAGGAACTCTCCTAGGCGACGACCAAATTTACAATGTAATCGTTACCGCTCACGCCTTTGTAATAATCTTCTTTATAGTCATACCCATCATGATCGGAGGATTCGGCAACTGATTAGTCCCCCTCATAATCGGTGCCCCCGACATAGCATTCCCGCGAATAAACAACATAAGCTTTTGACTCCTCCCCCCATCATTCCTCCTCCTACTAGCCTCATCCACTGTAGAAGCTGGCGCCGGCACAGGCTGAACTGTCTACCCTCCCCTAGCAGGTAACCTTGCCCACGCCGGAGCTTCAGTAGACCTGGCTATCTTCTCACTCCACTTAGCCGGTATCTCCTCCATCCTTGGGGCCATCAACTTTATCACCACAGCCATCAACATAAAACCCCCCGCACTCTCACAATACCAAACCCCACTATTTGTCTGATCCGTACTAATTACCGCCATCCTACTCCTTCTATCACTCCCCGTACTCGCCGCCGGTATTACAATATTACTAACTGATTGAAACCTAAACACCACATTCTTCGACCCCGCTGGAGGAGGAGACCCAATCCTGTACCAACACCTATTCTGATTCTTCGGACACCCAGAAGTCTATATTCTGATCCTACCGGGGTTCGGAATCATCTCACACGTAGTCACGTACTACTCAGGCAAAAAGGAGCCCTTCGGCTACATGGGAATAGTCTGAGCCATACTATCCATCGGCTTCCTAGGATTCATCGTCTGAGCTCACCACATGTTTACAGTAGGAATAGACGTTGATACCCGAGCCTACTTTACATCAGCCACTATAATCATTGCCATCCCTACCGGAATCAAAGTATTTAGCTGACTAGCCACCCTGCACGGAGGAACAATCAAATGAGACCCCCCCAATACTATGAGCTCTAGGATTTATCTTCCTATTTACCATCGGAGGATTAACAGGAATCGTTCTTGCAAACTCTTCCCTAGACATCGCCCTGCACGACATGTACTACGTAGTTGCCCACTTCCACTACGTCCTATCCATAGGCGCCGTCTTTGCCATTCTAGCAGGATTTACTCACTGATTCCCACTACTCACTGGGTTTACCCTACACCAAACATGAGCAAAAGCCCACTTCGGGGTAATATTTACAAGAGTAAACCTAACGTTCTTCCCCCAGCACTTCCTAGGCCTAGCAGGAATACCCCGACGATACTCGGACTATCCCGACGCCTACACACTATGAAACACCATTTCCTCCATCGGCTCCCTAATCTCAATAGTAGCCGTAATCATACTAATATTCATCATCTGAGAAGCCTTTCCGGCCAAACGAAAAGTCCTACAACCAGAACTAACTACCACAAACGTTGAATGAATCCACGGCTGCCCTCCCCCATACCATACTTTCGAGGAACCGGCCTTCGTCCAAGTACAAGAAAGGAAGGAATCGAACCCTCACATGCTGGTTTCAAGCCAACTGCATTAACCGCTCATGCTTCTTTCTTATGAGACGTTAGTAAACCAATTACATAGCCTTGTCAAGACTAAATCACAGGTAAAAATCCTGTACATCTCATGTGGCCAACCACTCCCAACTAGGATTCCAAGACGCCTCATCACCCATCATAGAAGAACTCGTTGAATTCCACGACCACGCCCTAATCGTTGCCCTAGCTATCTGCAGCCTAGTTCTCTACCTTTTAGCCCACATACTAACAGAAAAACTCTCGTCCAATGCTGTAGACGCCCAAGAAGTAGAGCTGATCTGGACAATCCTACCTGCTATCGTCCTGGTACTCCTCGCCCTCCCATCCCTACAAATCCTCTACATAATGGACAAAATCGATGAACCAGACCTCACCCTAAAAGCCATCGGCCACCAATGATACTGAAGCTACGAATACACAGACTTCAAAGACCTATCATTCGACTCCTACATAGTGCCCACCCCAGACTTACCCAACGGCCACTTCCGACTGCTAGAAGTTGACCACCGCGTAGTTATCCCAATAGAATCCCCCATCCGCGTGATCATTACTGCAGGAGACGTACTCCACTCCTGAGCAGTCCCAACGCTCGGAGTTAAAACAGACGCAATCCCAGGCCGACTAAACCAAACTTCATTCATTACCACCCGGCCTGGGATTTTTTACGGACAATGCTCAGAAATTTGCGGGGCTAATCACAGCTACATACCCATTGTAGTAGAATCAACCCCACTCCCACATTTCGAGGCCTGATCGTCCCTTCTATCATCATCCTAATCATTAAGAAGCTATGCAACAGCACTAGCCTTTTAAGCTAGCCAAAGAGGGACTTCCCCCTCCTTAATGATATGCCACAGCTTAACCCCGCACCATGATTTTCAATCATAATTATAACCTGATTAACCCTAGCACTCCTCATCCAACCAAAACTACTAGCCTTCACCACAACCAACCCCCCATCAAATAAGACCTCCCTCACTACCAAACCCACACCATGATCCTGACCATGAACCTAAGCTTCTTTGACCAATTTTCCAGCCCCAATCTATTCGGCATCCCCTTAATCCTACTATCCCTACTCTTCCCAGCCCTACTATTCCCGTCCCCAAACAACCGATGAATCAACAACCGCCTTTCTACTATCCAAACATGACTCCTTCACCTAATCACAAAACAACTAATAGTCCCACTCAACAAAAATGGCCACAAATGAGCCATAATATTTACATCCCTAATAATCATACTTCTTACAATCAACCTTCTAGGCCTCCTTCCATATACATTCACCCCAACCACCCAACTATCTATGAACATAGCCCTAGCCTTCCCACTATGGCTCGCCACACTACTAACAGGCCTACGAAACCAACCATCAGCCTCTTTAGCCCACCTATTACCCGAAGGTACCCCTACACCCCTAATCCCCGCACTAATCCTGATCGAAACAACCAGCCTACTAATCCGCCCCCTAGCCCTCGGAGTCCGCCTTACAGCCAACCTTACAGCAGGACACTTACTCATCCAACTCATCTCTACAGCCTCCATTGCATTAATACCCACCCTTCCTGCAGTATCCATCCTAACAATAATCATCCTACTACTCCTAACCATCCTAGAAGTAGCAGTAGCCATAATCCAGGCCTACGTCTTCGTGCTCCTTCTAAGCCTATACTTACAAGAAAACATCTAATGGCACACCAAGCACACTCATACCACATAGTTGACCCAAGCCCTTGACCAATCTTCGGGGCAGCCGCCGCCCTACTCACAACCTCAGGATTAATCATGTGATTCCACTACAACTCATCCATACTACTAACCCTAGGCCTCATCTCAATACTCCTAGTAATACTCCAATGATGACGAGACATTGTACGAGAAAGCACCTTCCAAGGCCATCACACTCCCACAGTCCAAAAAGGCCTACGATACGGCATAATCCTTTTCATCACATCCGAAGCATTCTTCTTCTTAGGGTTCTTCTGAGCGTTCTTCCACTCGAGCCTGGCCCCAACCCCAGAACTAGGAGGCCAATGACCCCCAACAGGAATTAAACCACTCAACCCGATAGAAGTCCCCCTACTAAACACAGCCATCCTACTAGCCTCAGGCGTTACCGTAACGTGAGCCCATCACAGCATCACAGAAGGAAACCGAAAACACGCCATCCACGCCCTAACCCTAACGATCCTCCTGGGATTCTACTTCACAGCCCTACAAGCAATAGAATACCACGAAGCCCCATTCTCAATCGCCGATAGCGTCTACGGATCTACCTTCTTCGTTGCCACTGGATTCCACGGACTCCACGTAATCATCGGATTCTCCTTCCTGACCGTCTGCCTCTTCCGACTGATCAAGTTCCACTTTACATCAGACCACCACTTCGGATTCGAGGCAGCAGCCTGATACTGACACTTCGTAGACGTCATCTGACTATTCCTCTACATAACCATCTACTGATGAGGATCTTGCTCTTCTAGTATATTAATTACAATTGACTTCCAATCTCTAGAATCTGGTATAAACCCAGAGGAGAGCAATGAACGCACTCATGTTCATATTCGCCCTATCATCAATCCTAAGCGCCGCCCTAACCGCATTAAACTTCTGACTCGCCCAAATAAACCCCGACTCAGAGAAACTCTCACCGTACGAATGTGGATTCGACCCACTTGGATCTGCTCGATTACCATTCTCAGTCCGATTCTTCCTCAGTAGCCATCCTGTTCGTCCTATTCGACCTAGAAATCGCCCTCCTACTCCCCCTGCCATGAGCCGTCCAACTCCAATCCCCCCTAATGACCCTCACCTGAACTGTAGTGATCCTCCTTCTCCTAACACTCGGACTGGCCTACGAGTGAATTCAAGGGGGCCTAGAATGAGCAGAATAACAGAAAGTTAGTCTAACCAAAAAGATAGCTGGTTTCGACCCAGCAGATTACAGCCAACCCTGTAACTTTTTTATGTCGCCCCTACATTTAAGCTTCTACTCAGCCTTCATTTTCAGCGGACTAGGACTAGCCTTCCACCGAACCCACCTAGTATCCGCCCTACTATGCCTTGAAAGCATAATATTATCGATATTCGTAGGCCTATCAATATGATCCATCGAAAACCAAGTCTCCTCATTCACCATGGTACCAATTCTCATGCTAACCTTCTCAGCGTGTGAGGCGGGCACAGGCCTGGCCATCCTAGTAGCCTCCACCCGCACACATGGCTCCGACCATCTACACAACCTAAACCTCCTGCAATGCTAAAAATCATCCTACCCACAATCATACTTCTTCCAACAGCCCTGCTGTCTCCACCAAAATTTCTATGGACTAACACCACCTTATACAGCCTCCTAATCGCTGCCCTAAGCCTACAGTGATTAATCCCAACCTACTACCCCTACAAATTTTTATCCAACTGAACAGGAATTGACCAAATCTCATCCCCCCTCCTAGTACTATCCTGCTGACTACTCCCACTCATAATCATAGCAAGCCAAAACCACCTGCAACAAGAACCCCTACAACGCAAACGAATCTTTATCTCAACCTTAGTCGCAGTCCAGCCATTCATCCTACTAGCCTTTTCCACCACAGAACTAGCACTATTTTACATCTCATTTGAAGCAACCCTCATTCCCACCCTAATCTTAATCACCCGATGGGGGAACCAACCAGAACGCCTAAGCGCTGGCATCTACCTGCTATTCTACACGCCAGTAAGCTCTCTACCCCTGCTAATCACAATCATACACCTATACGTGAAAATTGGCACCCTGCACCTGCCAACCCTACAACTAACCCACCCAACCCTATCCACCTCATGGACAGGAATACTATCAGGTCTAGCACTGCTCATAGCATTCATAGTAAAAGCCCCACTATACGGCCTACACCTCTGACTGCCAAAAGCCCACGTAGAAGCACCCATCGCAGGCTCAATACTCCTCGCCGCCCTACTACTAAAGCTAGGAGGATACGGAATTATACGAGTCACTCTATTTATGGGCCCACTGTCCAACCTCCTGCACTACCCCTTCCTAACCCTGGCCCTATGAGGCGCCCTAATGACTAGCTCAATCTGCCTACGACAGACAGACCTAAAATCACTAATCGCTTATTCATCCGTTAGCCACATAGGCCTAGTTATCGCCGCAGGAATAATCCAAACCCACTGATCATTCTCAGGGGCAATGATCCTAATAATTTCCCATGGACTAACTTCCTCCATACTATTCTGCCTAGCCAACACAAACTATGAACGTACGCACAGCCGAATTCTACTACTCACACGAGGCCTACAACCTCTCCTACCACTCATAGCTACCTGATGATTGCTGGCCAATCTAACAAACATAGCCTTACCCCCAACAACAAACCTCATAGCAGAGCTAACCATTATAATCACCTTATTCAACTGATCTGCCTTCACGATCATCCTAACAGGAATCGCAACCCTACTAACCGCCTCCTACACCTTATTCATACTACTAATGACCCAACGAGGCTCAATCCCCTCCCACATCACATCTATGCAAAACTCAACCACGCGAGAACACCTGCTCATAACACTCCACATTATCCCAATATTCCTCCTAATCCTCAAACCCGAACTGATCTCCGGAATCCCCTCATGCAAGTATAGTTTAAACCAAACATTAGACTGTGATTCTAAGAATAGAAGTTCAAACCTTCTTACCTGCCGAGGGGAGGGTTTAACCAACAAGAGCTGCTAACTCTTACATCTGAGCCTAAAACCTCAGCCCCCTTACTTTTAAAGGATAACAGCAATCCACTGGTCTTAGGAACCACCCATCTTGGTGCAAATCCAAGTAAAAGTAGTGAACCCCACACTACTAATCAACTCCCTCACACTACTCACGCTGACAATCCTCCTAACCCCAATCATCCTGCCATTTCTATTTAAAAACTTTAAAAACACCCCACAAGCCACCACCCGCGCTGTTAAAACCGCATTCCTAATTAGCCTAGCCCCTACAACCGCATTCATCTACTCGGGAGTAGAATCTGTCACCTGCCACTGGGAGTGAAAATTCATTATAAACTTTAAAATCCCCCTGAGCCTAAAAATAGACCAATACTCAATAACATTTCTTCCAATCGCCCTATTTGTAACATGATCAATCCTACAATTCGCCATATGATACATGGCCTCAGAGCCATACGTAACAAAATTTTTCACCTACCTACTGACATTCCTAGTCGCCATACTCCTCCTAACAACCGCAAACAACATATTCCTCCTATTCGTAGGCTGGGAAGGAGTACGAATCATGTCCTTCCTTCTCATCGGCTGATGACAAGGCCGAGCAGATGCCAACACCGCCGCCCTACAAGCCGTAATCTACAACCGAATCGGAGACGTCGGACTGATCCTGAGCATAGCATGACTAGCTTCAACATTCAACACCTGAGAGATCCAACAAGCCGTACACCCCCACCAAACCCCAATCCTCCCCCTCATAGGATTAATCCTCGCAGCCGCAGGAAAATCCGCCCAATTTGGACTCCACCCATGACTGCCCGCAGCAATAGAAGGCCCCACCCCAGTATCAGCCCTACTGCACTCCAGTATCATAGTAGTAGCCGGAATCTTCCTGCTCATCCGCATGCACCCCCTGCTAGCCACCAACCAGACAGCCCTAACTGCCTGCCTATGCCTAGGTGCTCTATCAACCCTATTCGCTGCCACATGCGCCCTAACCCAAAATGACATCAAAAAAATCATTGCTTTCTCAACATCCAGCCAACTAGGACTAATAATAGTCACTATCGGACTAAACCTCCCACAACTAGCCTTCCTACACATCTCAACCCATGCCTTCTTTAAAGCCATACTATTCCTATGCTCAGGGTCTATCATCCACAACCTAAACGGAGAACAAGATATCCGAAAGATAGGAGGCCTACAGAAAATACTCCCAGTCACTACTTCCTGCCTAACCATCGGAAACCTGGCGCTGATAGGAACCCCATTCCTAGCCGGATTCTACTCAAAAGACCTCATCATCGAAAGCTTAAACACATCATACCTAAATACTTGAGCCCTACTCCTAACCCTTATAGCCACAGCATTCACCGCAACCTACAGCATCCGCATAACCATCCTAGTCCAAGCTGGACAAACCCGAATCCCCCCAATAGTATCAATAAACGAAAACAACCCACTAATCACCGCCCCCCTAACCCGACTCGCCCTAGGCAGCATTACAGCAGGAATAATCATTACCTCTTTCATCACACCAACCAAAACCCCCCCAATAACCATACCCCTTATCACCAAAACTGCTGCCATCCTCATAACAATCCTAGGAATCATCCTAGCCCTAGAACTATCGAACATAACACACACCCTCACTCACCCCAAACCAAACCCCCTCATAAACTTCTCCTCTGCATTAGGGTACTTCAACCCCCTAGTACACCGATTCTTCTCCAAAAACCTACTAGAAAAGGGACAAAACATTGCCCTACACTTGATCGACCTCTCCTGACTCAAAAAAATAGGGCCAGAGGGCCTTGCTGAACTACAAGTAGCCGCAAGCAAAGCCGCAACCTCAATACACACAGGGCTAATTAAGGCCTACCTAGGATCCTTCGCCCTCTCCATCCTGGTAATAATCCTAATAACACACAGACTCACTAATGGCCCCTAACATCCGCAAATCCCATCCCCTACTAAAAATAATCAACAACTCCCTAATCGACCTACCCGCCCCCTCCAACATCTCTGCCTGATGAAACTTCGGCTCCCTTCTAGCCATCTGCTTAGCCACACAAATCCTAACAGGCCTGCTACTAGCCATACACTACACCGCAGACACTTGACTCGCCTTCTCCTCAGTAGCTCACACATGCCGAGACGTCCAGTACGGATGGCTCATCCGCAACCTCCACGCCAACGGTGCTTCGCTCTTCTTTATCTGCATCTACTTACACATCGGACGAGGCCTCTACTACGGCTCCTACCTATACAAAGAAACCTGAAACACAGGAGTAATCCTCCTACTCACCCTAATAGCAACTGCCTTCGTAGGGTATGTCCTACCATGAGGACAAATGTCATTCTGAGGGGCCACCGTAATCACCAACCTATTCTCAGCCATCCCGTACATTGGGCAAACTCTAGTAGAATGAGCCTGAGGAGGATTCTCAGTAGACAATCCAACCTTAACCCGATTCTTCGCCATCCACTTCCTACTGCCCTTCCTAATTGCAGGAATCACCCTAGTCCACCTAACCTTCCTACACGAATCAGGCTCAAATAACCCACTAGGAATCGTATCAGACTGCGACAAAATCCCATTCCACCCATACTTCTCCATTAAAGACAGCTTAGGGCTTACCCTAATAATCACCCCTCTAATAGCACTAGCCCTATTTTCACCGAACCTCCTGGTTCTTGGAATCCTAGTTGGGAGTGGTTGGCCACATGAGATGTACAGGATTTTTACCTGTGATTTAGTCTTGACAAGGCTATGTAATTGGTTTACTAACGTCTCATAAGAAAGAAGCATGAGCGGTTAATGCAGTTGGCTTGAAACCCATCCCCAGTGGTGCAAGTGCACTCTCTGAACTCACTGAAGTGCATTCCCAGTGGTGCCAGTGCACTCTCTGCACTCACTGCACTGCATCCCCAGTGGTGCCAGTGCAATCTCTGGACTCACTGCAGAGCATCCCCAGTGGTGCCAGTGCACTCTGTGGACTCACTGTAGTGCATCCCCAGTGGTGCCAGTGCACTCTCTGGACTCACTGCACTGCATCCCCAGTGGTGTCAGTGCAATATCTGGACTCACTGCAGTGCATCCCCAGTGGTGCCAGTGCACTCTCTGGACTCACTGCACTGCAGCCCCAGTGGTGCCAGTGCACTCTCTGGACTCACTGCAGTGCATCCCCAGTGGTGCCAGTGCACTCTCTGGACTCACTGCAGTGCATCCCCAGTGGTGCCAGTGCACTCTCTGGACTCACTGAAGTGCATCACCAGTGGTGCCATTGCACTCTCTGCACTCACTGCACTGCATCCCCAGTGGTGCCAGTGCACTCACTGGACTGACTGCACTGCATCCCCAGTGGTGCCAGTGCGCTCTCCGGAGTCACAGCACTGAATCCCCAGTGGTGCCAGTGCACTCACTGAACACACTGTACTGCAACACAGGTGGTGCCAGTGCACTCTCTGCACTCACTGCACAGCATCCCCAGTGGTGCCAGTGCATTCACTGGACTCACTGGACTGCATCACCAGTGGTGCCAGTGCACTCTCTGGACTCAATGCACTACATCCCCAGTGGTTCCAGTGCACTCTCTGGACTCACTGCACTGCATCCCCAGTGGTGCCAGTGTACTCTCTGGACTCACTGCACTGCATCCCCAGTGGTGCCAGAGCACTCTCTGGACTCACTGCACTGCATCCCCAGTGGTGCCAGTGCACTCTCTGGACTCACTGCACTGCATCCCCAGTGGTGCCAGTGCACTCTCTGGACTCACTGCACTGCATCCCCAGTGGTGCCAGTGCAATCTCTGGACTCACTGTAGTGCATCCCCAGTGGTGCCAGTGCACTCTCTGGACTCACTGCAGTGCATCCCCAGTGGTGCCAGTGCACTCTCTGGACACACTGTACTGCATCACCAGTGGTGCCAGTGCACTCTCTGGACTCACAGCAGTGCATCCCTAGTGGTGCCAGTGCACTCTCTGGACTCACTGCAGTGCATCCCCAGTGGTGCCAATGCACTCTCTGGACTCACTGCACTGCATCCCCAGTGGTGCCAGTGAAGTCTCTGGACTCACTGCACTGCATCCCCGGTGGTGCCACTGCACTCTCTGGACTCACTGCACTGCATCCCCAGTGGTGCCAGTGAAGTCTCTGGACTCACTGCACTGCATCCCCACTGCTGCCAGTGCACTCTCTGGCCTCACTGCACTGCATCCCCAGTGGTGCCAGTGCACACTCTGGACTCACTGCACTGCATCCCCAGTGGTGCCAGTGCACTGTCTCGAGTCACTGCACTACATCCCCAGTGGTGCCAGTGCACTCACTGGACTCACTGTACTGCATCATCGGTGGTGCCAGTGCACTCTCTGGACTCACTGCACTGCATCCCCAGTGGTGCCAGTGCACTCTCTGGACTCACTGCACTGCAGGCCCAGTGGTACCAGTGCACTCACTGGACTCACTGTACTGCATCACCAGTGGTGCCAGTGCACTCTCTGGACTCACTGCACTGCATCCCCAGTGGTGCCAGTGCATTCACTGGACTCACTGCACTGCATCTCCAGTGGTGCCAGTGCAGTCTCTGGAGTAACTGCACTGCATCCCCAGTGGTGCCAGTGAGCTCTCTGGACTCACTGCACTGCATCCCCAGTGGTGCCAGTGTACTCACAGGATTCACTGCACTGCATCTCCAGTGGTGCTAGTGCACTCTCTGGACTCACTGCAGTGCATCCCCAGTGGTGCCAGTGCACTCTCTGGACTCACTGAAGTGCATTCTCAGTGGTGCCAGTGCACTCTCTGGGCTCACTGAAGTGCATCCCCAGTGGTGCCAGTACACTCACTGGACTCACTGCACTGCATCCCCAGTGGTGCCAGTGCACTCTCTGGACTCACTGCACTGCATCCCCAGTGGTGCCAGTGCACTCTCTGGACTCACTGTAGTGCATCCCCAGTGGTGCCAGTGCACTCTCTGGACTCACTGCAGTGCATCCCCAGTGGTGCCAGTGCACTCTCTGCACTCACTTCACTGCATCCCCAGTGGTGCCAGTGCACTCTCTGGACTCACTGCACTGCATCCCCAGTGGTGCCAGTGAAGTCTTTGGACTCACTGCACTGCATCCCCAGTGGTGCCAGTGCACTCTCTGGAGTCACTGAAGTGCATCTCCAGTGGTGCCAGTGCACTCTCTGGACTCACTGCACTGCATGTCCAGTGGTGCCAGTGCACTCTGTGGACTCACTGTACTGCATCCCCAGTGGTGCCAGTGCACTCTCTGGACTCACTGTACTGCATCCCCAGTGGTGACAGTGCACTCTCTGGACTAACTGCAGTGCATCCCCAGTGGTGCCAGTGCACTCTCTGGACTCACTGCAGTGCATCCCCAGTGTTGCCAGTGCACTCTCTGGTCTCACTGCACTGAAGCCCCAGTGGTGCCAGTGCACTCTCTGGACTCACTGCACTGCATCCCCAGTGGTGCCAGTGCACTCTCTGGACTCACTGCACTGCATCCCCAGTGGTGCCAGTGCACTCTCTGGACTCACTGTACTGCACCCCCAGTGGTGCCAGTGCACTCACTGGACTGACTGCACTGCATCCCCAGTGGTGCCAGTGCACTCTCTGGAGTCACAGCACTGCATCCCCAGTGGTGCCAGTGCACTCACTGGACTCACTGCACTGCATCACAGGTGGTGCCAGTGCACTCTCTGGACTCACTGCAGTGAATCCCCGGTGGTGCCAGTGTACTCTCTGGACTCACTGCAGTGCATCCCCAGTGGTGCCAGTGCACTCACTGGACTCACTGGACTGCATCAACAGTGGTGCCAGTGCACTCTCTGGACTCACTGCACTGCATCCCCAGTGGTGCCAGTGCACTCTCTGGACTCACTGCACTGCATCCCCAGTGGTGCCAGAGCACTCTCTGGACTCACTGCACTGCATCCCCAGTGGTGCCAGTGCACTCTCTGGACTCACTGCACTGCATCCCCAGTCGTGTCAGTGCACTCTCTGGACTCACTGAAGTGCATCCCCAGTTGTGCCAGTGCACTCTCTGGACTCAATGCACTGCATCCCCAGTGGTGCCAGTGCACTCTCTGGACTCAGTGCACTGCATCCCCAGTGGTGCCAGTGCAATCTCTGGACTCACTGTAGTGCATCCCCAGTGGTGCCAGTGCACTCTCTGGACTCACTGCAGTGCATCCCCAGTGGTGCCAGTGCACTCTCTGGACTCACTGTACTGCATCACCAGTGGTGCCAGTGCACTCTCTGGACTCACTGCAGTGCATCCCCAGTGGTGCCAGTGCACTCTCTGGACTCACTGCACTGCAGCCCCGGTGGTGCCAGTGCAATCTCTGGACTCACTGCACTGCATCCCCAGTGGTGCCAGTGCACTCTCTGGACTCACTGCACTGCATCCCCAGTTTTGCCAGTGAAGTCTTTGGACTCACTGCACTGCATCCCCAGTGGTGCCAGTGCACTCTCTGGAGTCACTGAAGTGCATCCCCAGTGGTGCCAGTGCACTCTCTGGACTCACTGCACTGCATCCCCAGTGGTGCCAGTGCGCTCTCTGGAGTCACAGCACTGCATCCCCAGTGGTGCCAGTGCACTCTCTGCACTCACTGCAGTGCATCCCCAGTGGTGCCAGTGCACTCCCTGGACTCACGGCACTGCATCCCCAGTGGTGCCAGTGCACTCTCTGGACTCACTGCACTGCATCCCCAGTGGTGCCAGTGCATTCACTGGACTCACTGCACTGCATCTCCAGTGGTGCCAGTGCAGTCTCTGGAGTAACTGCACTGCATCCCCAGTTGTGCCAGTGAGCTCTCTGGACTCACTGCACTGCATCCCCAGTGGTGCCAGTGTACTCACAGGATTCACTGCACTGCATCCCCAGTGGTGCTAGTGCACTCTCTGGACTCACTGCAGTGCATCCCCAGTGGTGCCAGTGCACTCTCTGGACTCACTGAAGTGCATTCTCAGTGGTGCCAGTGCACTCTCTGGGCTCACTGAAGTGCATCCCCAGTGGTGCCAGTACACTCACTGGACTCACTGCACTGCATCCCCAGTGGTGCCAGTGCACTCTCTGGACTCACTGCACTGCATCCCCAGTGGTGCCAATGCACTCTCTGGACTCACTGTAGTGCATCCCCAGTGGTGCCAGTGCACTCTCTGGACTCACTGCAGTGCATCCCCAGTGGTGCCAGTGCACTCTCTGCACTCACTTCACTGCATCCCCAGTGGTGCCAGTGCACTCTCTGGACTCACTGCACTGCATCCCCAGTGGTGCCAGTGAAGTCTTTGGACTCACTGCACTGCATCCCCAGTGGTGCCAGTGCACTCTCTGGAGTCACTGAAGTGCATCCCCAGTGGTGCCAGTGCACTCTCTGGACTCACTGCACTGCATGTCCAGTGGTGCCAGTGCACTCTGTGGACTCACTGTACTGCATCCCCACTGGTGCCAGTGCACTCTCTGGACTCACTGTACTGCATCCCCAGTGGTGACAGTGCACTCTCTGGACTAACTGCAGTGCATCCCCAGTGGTGCCAGTGCACTCTCTGGACTCACTGCAGTGCATCCCCAGTGTTGCCAGTGCACTCTCTGGTCTCACTGCACTGAAGCCCCAGTGGTGCCAGTGCACTCTCTGGACTCACTGCACTGCATCCCCAGTGGTGCCAGTGCACTCTCTGGACTCACTGCACTGCATCCCCAGTGGTGTCAGTGCACTCTCTGGACTCACTGTACTGCACCCCCAGTGGTGCCAGTGCACTCTCTGGACTCACTGCACTGCATCCCCAGTGGTGCCAGTGCGCTCTCTGGAGTCACAGCACTGCATCCCCAGTGGTGCCAGTGCACTCACTGGACTCACTGCACTGCATCACAGGTGGTGCCAGTGCACTCTCTGGACTCACTGCAGTGAATCCCCGGTGGTGCCAGTGTACTCTCTGCAGTCACTGCGCTGCATCCCCAGTGGTGCCAGTGCACTCACTGGACTCACTGGACTGCATCCCCAGTGGTGCCAGTGGACTCTCTGGACTCACTGCACTGCATCCCCAGTGGTGCCAGTGCACTCTCTGGACTCACTGCACTGCATCCCCAGTGGTGCCAGAGCAGTCTCTGGACTCACTGCACTGCATCCCCAGTGGTGCCAGTGCACTCTCTGGACTCACTGCACTGCATCCCCAGTCGTGTCAGTGCACTCTCTGGACTCACTGAAGTGCATCCCCAGTTGTGCCAGTGCACTCTCTGGACTCAATGCACTGCATCCCCAGTGGTGCCAGTGCACTCTCTGGACTCAGTGCACTGCATCCCCAGTGGTGCCAGTGCAATCTCTGGACTCACTGTAGTGCATCCCCAGTGGTGCCAGTGCACTCTCTGGACTCACTGCAGTGCATCCCCAGTGGTGCCAGTGCACTCTCTGGACTCACTGTACTGCATCACCAGTGGTGCCAGTGCACTCTCTGGACTCACTGCAGTGCATCCCCAGTGGTGCCAGTGCACTATCTGGACTCACTGCACTGCAGCCCCGGTGGTGCCAGTGCAATCTCTGGACTCACTGCACTGCATCCCCAGTGGTGCCAGTGCACTCTCTGGACTCACTGCACTGCATCCCCAGTTTTGCCAGTGAAGTCTTTGGACTCACTGCACTGCATCCCCAGTGGTGCCAGTGCACTCTCTGGAGTCACTGAAGTGCATCCCCAGTGGTGCCAGTGCACTCTCTGCACTCACTGCACTGCATCCCCAGTGGTGCCAGTGCGCTCTCTGGAGTCACAGCACTGCATCCCCAGTGGTGCCAGTGCACTCTCTGCACTCACTGCAGTGCATCCCCAGTGGTGCCAGTGCACTCCCTGGACTCACAGCACTGCATCCCCAGTGGTGCCAGTGCACTCTCTGGACTCACTGCACTGCATCACCAGTGGTGCCAGTGCACTCTCTGGACTCACTGCAGTGCATCCCCAGTGGTGCCAGTGCACTCTCTGGACTCACTGTACTCCATCCCCAGTGGTGCCAGTGCACTCTCTGGACTCACTGAAGTGCATCCCCAGTGGTGCCAGTGCACTCTCTGCACTCACTGCACTGCATCCACAGTGGTGCCAGTGCGCTCTCTGGAGTCACAGCACTGCATCCCCAGTGGTGCCAGTGCAATCTCTGGACTCACTGCACTGCATCCCCAGTGGTGCCAGTGCACTCTCTGGACTCACTGAAGTGCATCACCAGTGGTGCCATTGCACTCTCTGCACTCACTGCACTGCATCCCCAGTGGTGCCAGTGCACTCACTGGACTGACTGCACTGCATCCCCAGTGGTGCCAGTGCGCTCTCCGGAGTCACAGCACTGAATCCCCAGTGGTGCCAGTGCACTCACTGAACACACTGTACTGCAACACAGGTGGTGCCAGTGCACTCTCTGCACTCACTGCACAGCATCCCCAGTGGTGCCAGTGCATTCACTGGACTCACTGGACTGCATCACCAGTGGTGCCAGTGCACTCTCTGGACTCAATGCACTACATCCCCTGTGGTGCCAGTGCACTCTTTGGACTCACTGCACTGCATCCCCAGTGGTGCCAGTGTACTCTCTGGACTCACTGCACTGCATCCCCAGTTATGCCAGAGCACTCTCTGGACTCACTGCACTGCATCCCCAGTGGTGCCAGTGCACTCTCTGGACTCACTGCACTGTATCCGCAGTGGTGTCAGTGCACTCTCTGTACTCACTGAAGTGCATCCCCAGTGGTGCCAGTGCACTCTCTGGACTCACTGCACTGCATCCCCAGTGGTGCCAGTGCACTCTCTGGACTCACTGCACTGCATCCCCAGTGGTGCCAGTGCAATCTCTGGACTCACTGTAGTGCATCCCCAGTGGTGCCAGTGCACTCTCTGGACTCACTGCAGTGCATCCCCAGTGGTGCCAGTGCACTCTCTGGACACACTGTACTGCATCACCAGTGGTGCCAGTGCACTCTCTGGACTCACAGCAGTGCATCCCTAGTGGTGCCAGTGCACTCTCTGGACTCACTGCACTGCATCCCCAGTGGTGCCAATGCACTCTCTGGACTCACTGCACTGCATCCCCAGTGGTGCCAGTGAAGTCTCTGGACTCACTGCACTGCATCCCCGGTGGTGCCAGTGCACTCTCTGGACTCACTGCACTGCATCCCCAGTGGTGCCAGTGAAGTCTCTGGACTCACTGCACTGCATCCCCACTGCTGCCAGTGCACTCTCTGGCCTCACTGCACTGCATCCCCAGTGGTGCCAGTGCACTCTCTGGACTCACTGCACTGCATCCCCAGTGGTGCCAGTGCACTGTCTCGAGTCACTGCACTACATCCCCAGTGGTGCCAGTGCACTCACTGGACTCACTGTACTGCATCATCGGTGGTGCCAGTGCACTCTCTGGACTCACTGCACTGCATCCCCAGTGGTGCCAGTGCACTCTCTGGACTCACTGCACTGCAGGCCCAGTGGTACCAGTGCACTCACTGGACTCACTGTACTGCATCACCAGTGGTGCCAGTGCACTCTCTGGACTCACTGCACTGCATCCCCAGTGGTGCCAGTGCACTCTCTGGACTCACTGCAGTGCATCCCCAGTGGTGCCAGTGCACTCTCTGGACACACTGTACTGCATCACCAGTGGTGCCAGTGCACTCTCTGGACTCACAGCAGTGCATCCCTAGTGGTGCCAGTGCACTCTCTGGACTCACTGCACTGCATCCCCAGTGGTGCCAATGCACTCTCTGGACTCACTGCACTGCATCCCCAGTGGTGCCAGTGAAGTCTCTGGACTCACTGCACTGCATCCCCGGTGGTGCCAGTGCACTCTCTGGACTCACTGCACTGCATCCCCAGTGGTGCCAGTGAAGTCTCTGGACTCACTGCACTGCATCCCCACTGCTGCCAGTGCACTCTCTGGCCTCACTGCACTGCATCCCCAGTGGTGCCAGTGCACTCTCTGGACTCACTGCACTGCATCCCCAGTGGTGCCAGTGCACTGTCTCGAGTCACTGCACTACATCCCCAGTGGTGCCAGTGCACTCACTGGACTCACTGTACTGCATCATCGGTGGTGCCAGTGCACTCTCTGGACTCACTGCACTGCATCCCCAGTGGTGCCAGTGCACTCTCTGGACTCACTGCACTGCAGGCCCAGTGGTACCAGTGCACTCACTGGACTCACTGTACTGCATCACCAGTGGTGCCAGTGCACTCTCTGGACTCACTGCACTGCATCCCCAGTGGTGCCAGTGCATTCACTGGACTCACTGCACTGCATCTCCAGTGGTGCCAGTGCAGTCTCTGGAGTAACTGCACTGCATCCCCAGTGGTGCCAGTGAGCTCTCTGGACTCACTGCACTGCATCCCCAGTGGTGCCAGTGTACTCACAGGATTCACTGCACTGCATCCCCAGTGGTGCTAGTGCACTCTCTGGACTCACTGCAGTGCATCCCCAGTGGTGCCAGTGCACTCTCTGGACTCACTGAAGTGCATTCTCAGTGGTGCCAGTGCACTCTCTGGGCTCACTGAAGTGCATCCCCAGTGGTGCCAGTACACTCACTGGACTCACTGCACTGCATCCCCAGTGGTGCCAGTGCACTCTCTGGACTCACTGCACTGCATCCCCAGTGGTGCCAGTGCACTCTCTGGACTCACTGTAGTGCATCCCCAGTGGTGCCAGTGCACTCTCTGGACTCACTGCAGTGCATCCCCAGTGGTGCCAGTGCACTCTCTGCACTCACTTCACTGCATCCCCAGTGGTGCCAGTGCACTCTCTGGACTCACTGCACTGCATCCCCAGTGGTGCCAGTGAAGTCTTTGGACTCACTGCACTGCATCCCCAGTGGTGCCAGTGCACTCTCTGGAGTCACTGAAGTGCATCCCCAGTGGTGCCAGTGCACTCTCTGGACTCACTGCACTGCATGTCCAGTGGTGCCAGTGCACTCTGTGGACTCACTGTACTGCATCCCCACTGGTGCCAGTGCACTCTCTGGACTCACTGTACTGCATCCCCAGTGGTGACAGTGCACTCTCTGGACTAACTGCACTGCATCCCCAGTGGTGCCAGTGCACTCTCTGGACTCACTGCAGTGCATCCCCAGTGTTGCCAGTGCACTCTCTGATCTCACTGCACTGAAGCCCCAGTGGTGCCAGTGCACTCTCTGGACTCACTGCACTGCATCCCCAGTGGTGCCAGTGCACTCTCTGGACTCACTGCACTGCATCCCCAGTGGTGTCAGTGCACTCTCTGGACTCACTGTACTGCACCCCCAGTGGTGCCAGTGCACTCACTGGACTGACTGCACTGCATCCCCAGTGGTGCCAGTGCGCTCTCTGGAGTCACAGCACTGCATCCCCAGTGGTGCCAGTGCACTCACTGGACTCACTGCACTGCATCACAGGTGGTGCCAGTGCACTCTCTGGACTCACTGCAGTGAATCCCCGGTGGTGCCAGTGTACTCTCTGCAGTCACTGCGCTGCATCCCCAGTGGTGCCAGTGCACTCACTGGACTCACTGGACTGCATCCCCAGTGGTGCCAGTGCACTCTCTGGACTCACTGCACTGCATCCCCAGTGGTGCCAGTGCACTCTCTGGACTCACTGCACTGCATCCCCAGTGGTGCCAGAGCACTCTCTGGACTCACTGCACTGCATCCCCAGTGGTGCCAGTGCACTCTCTGGACTCACTGCACTGCATCCCCAGTCTTGTCAGTGCACTCTCTGGACTCACTGAAGTGCATCCCCAGTTGTGCCAGTGCACTCTCTGGACTCAATGCACTGCATCCCCAGGGGTGCCAGTGCACTCTCTGGACTCAGTGCACTGCATCCCCAGTGGTGCCAGTGCAATATCTGGACTCACTGTAGTGCATCCCCAGTGGTGCCAGTGCACTCTCTGGACTCACTGCAGTGCATCCCCAGTGGTGCCAGTGCACTCTCTGGACTCACTGTACTGCATCACCAGTGGTGCCAGTGCACTCTCTGGACTCACTGCAGTGCATCCCCAGTGGTGCCAGTGCACTCTCTGGACTCACTGCACTGCAGCCCCGGTGGTGCCAGTGCACTCTCTGGACTCACTAAACTGCATCACCAGTTTTGCCAGTGAAGTCTTTGGACTCACTGCACTGCATCCCCAGTGGTGCCAGTGCACCCTCTGGAGTCACTGAAGTGCATCCCCAGTGGTGCCAGTGCACTCTCTGCACTCACTGCACTGCATCCCCAGTGGTGCCAGTGCGCTCTCTGGAGTCACAGCACTGCATCCCCAGTGGTGCCAGTGCACTCTCTGCACTCACTGCAGTGCATCCCCAGTGGTGCCAGTGCACTCCCTGGACTCACGGCACTGCATCCCCAGTGGTGCCAGTGCACTCTCTGGACTCACTGCACTGCATCACCAGTGGTGCCAGTGCACTCTCTGGACTCACAGCAGTGCATCCCTAGTGGTGCCAGTGCACTCTCTGGACTCACTGCACTGCATCCCCAGTGGTGCCAGTGAAGTCTCTGGACTCACTGCACTGCATCCCCACTGCTGCCAGTGCACTCTCTGGCCTCACTGCACTGCATCCCCAGTGGTGCCAGTGCACTCTCTGGACTCACTGCACTGCATCCCCAGTGGTGCCAGTGCACTGTCTCGAGTCACTGCACTACATCCCCAGTGGTGCCAGTGCACTCACTGGACTCACTGTACTGCATCATCGGTGGTGCCAGTGCACTCTCTGGACTCACTGCACTGCATCCCCAGTGGTGCCAGTGCACTCTCTGGACTCACTGCACTGCAGGCCCAGTGGTACCAGTGCACTCACTGGACTCACTGTACTGCATCACCAGTGGTGCCAGTGCACTCTCTGGACTCACTGCACTGCATCCCCAGTGGTGCCAGTGCATTCACTGGACTCACTGCACTGCATCTCCAGTGGCGCCAGTGCAGTCTCTGGAGTAACTGCACTGCATCCCCAGTGGTGCCAGTGAGCTCTCTGGACTCACTGCACTGCATCCCCAGTGGTGCCAGTGTACTCACAGGATTCACTGCACTGCATCCCCAGTGGTGCTAGTGCACTCTCTGGACTCACTGCAGTGCATCCCCAGTGGTGCCAGTGCACTCTCTGGACTCACTGAAGTGCATTCTCAGTGGTGCCAGTGCACTCTCTGGGCTCACTGAAGTGCATCCCCAGTGGTGCCAGTACACTCACTGGACTCACTGCACTGCATCCCCAGTGGTGCCAGTGCACTCTCTGGACTCACTGCACTGCATCCCCAGTGGTGCCAGTGCACTCTCTGGACTCACTGTAGTGCATCCCCAGTGGTGCCAGTGCACTCTCTGGACTCACTGCAGTGCATCCCCAGTGGCGCCAGTGCACTCTCTGCACTCACTTCACTGCATCCCCAGTGGTGCCAGTGCACTCTCTGGACTCACTGCACTGCATCCCCAGTGGTGCCAGTGAAGTCTTTGGACTCACTGCACTGCATCCCCAGTGGTGCCAGTGCACTCTCTGGAGTCACTGAAGTGCATCCCCAGTGGTGCCAGTGCACTCTCTGGACTCACTGCACTGCATGTCCAGTGGTGCCAGTGCACTCTGTGGACTCACTGTACTGCATCCCCACTGGTGCCAGTGCAGTCTCTGGACTCACTGTACTGCATCCCCAGTGGTGACAGTGCACTCTCTGGACTAACTGCAGTGCATCCCCAGTGGTGCCAGTGCACTCTCTGGACTCACTGCAGTGCATCCCCAGTGTTGCCAGTGCACTCTCTGGTCTCACTGCACTGAAGCCCCAGTGGTGCCAGTGCACTCTCTGGACTCACTGCACTGCATCCCCAGTGGTGCCAGTGCACTCTCTGGACTCACTGCACTGCATCCCCAGTGGTGTCAGTGCACTCTCTGGACTCACTGTACTGCACCCCCAGTGGTGCCAGTGCACTCACTGGACTGACTGCACTGCATCCCCAGTGGTGCCAGTGCGCTCTCTGGAGTCACAGCACTGCATCCCCAGTGGTGCCAGTGCACTCACTGGACTCACTGCACTGCATCACAGGTGGTGCCAGTGCACTCTCTGGACTCACTGCAGTGAATCCCCGGTGGTGCCAGTGTACTCTCTGCAGTCACTGCGCTGCATCCCCAGTGGTGCCAGTGCACTCACTGGACTCACTGGACTGCATCCCCAGTGGTGCCAGTGCACTCTCTGGACTCGCTGCACTGCATCCCCAGTGGTGCCAGTGCACTCTCTGGACTCACTGCACTGCATCCCCAGTGGTGCCAGAGCACTCTCTGGACTCACTGCACTGCATCCCCAGTGGTGCCAGTGCACTCTCTGGACTCACTGCACTGCATCCCCAGTCGTGTCAGTGCACTCTCTGGACTCACTGAAGTGCATCCCCAGTGGTGCCAGTGCACTCTCTGGACTCAATGCACTGCATCCCCAGTGGTGCCAGTGCACTCTCTGGACTCAGTGCACTGCATCCCCAGTGGTGCCAGTGCAATCTCTGGACTCACTGTAGTGCATCCCCAGTGGTGCCAGTGCACTCTCTGGACTCACTGCAGTGCATCCCCAGTGGTGCCAGTGCACTCTCTGGACTCACTGTACTGCATCACCAGTGGTGCCAGTGCACTCTCTGGACTCACTGCAGTGCATCCCCAGTGGTGCCAGTGCACTCTCTGGACTCACTGCACTGCAGCCCCGGTGGTGCCAGTGCAATCTCTGGACTCACTGCACTGCATCCCCAGTGGTGCCAGTGCACTCTCTGGACTCACTGCACTGCATCCCCAGTTTTGCCAGTGAAGTCTTTGGACTCACTGCACTGCATGCCCAGTGGTGCCAGTGCACTCTCTGGACTCACTGCACTGCATCCGCTCATGATCGGAGGATTCGGCAACTGAGTAGTCCCCCTCATAATCGGTGCCCCCGACATAGCATTCCCGCTAATAAACAACATAAGCTTTTGACTCCTCCCCTCATCATTCCTCCTACTACTAGTCTCATCCACTGTAGAAGCTGGCGCCGGCACAGGCTGAACTGTCTACCCTCCCCTAGCAGGTAACCTTGCCCACGCCGGAGCTTCAGTAGACCTGGCTATCTTCTCACTCCACTTAGCCGGTATCTCCTCCATCCTTGGGGCCATCAACTTTATCACCACAGCCATCAACATAAAACCCCCCGCACTCTCACAATACCAAACCCCACTATTTGTCTGATCCGTACTAATTACCGCCATCCTACTCCTTCTATCACTCCCCGTACTCGCCGCCGGTATTACAATATTACTAACTGATCGAAACCTAAACACCACATTCTTCGACCCCGCTGGAGGAGGAGACCCAATCCTGTACCAACACCTATTCTGATTCTTCGGACACCCAGAAGTCTATATTCTGATCCTACCGGGGTTCGGAATCATCTCACACGTAGTCACGTACTACTCAGGCAAAAAGGAGCCCTTCGGCTACATGGGAATAGTCTGAGCCATACTATCCATCGGCTTCCTAGGATTCATCGTCTGAGCTCACCACATGTTTACAGTAGGAATAGACGTTGATACCCGAGCCTACTTTACATCAGCCACTATAATCATTGCCATCCCTACCGGAATCAAAGTATTTAGCTGACTAGCCACCCTGCACGGAGGAACAATCAAATGAGACCCCCCCAATACTATGAGCTCTAGGATTTATCTTCCTATTTACCATCGGAGGATTAACAGGAATCGTTCTTGCAAACTCTTCCCTAGACATCGCCCTGCACGACACGTACTACGTAGTTGCCCACTTCCACTACGTCCTATCCATAGGCGCCGTCTTTGCCATTCTAGCAGGATTTACTCACTGATTCCCACTACTCACTGGGTTTACCCTACACCAAACATGAGCAAAAGCCCACTTCGGGGTAATATTTACAAGAGTAAACCTAACGTTCTTCCCCCAGCACTTCCTAGGCCTAGCAGGAATACCCCGACGATACTCGGACTATCCCGACGCCTACACACTATGAAACACCATTTCCTCCATCGGCTCCCTAATCTCAATAGTAGCCGTAATCATACTAATATTCATCATCTGAGAAGCCTTTCCGGCCAAACGAAAAGTCCTACAACCAGAACTAACTACCACAAACGTTGAATGAATCCACGGCTGCCCTCCCCCATACCATACTTTCGAGGAACCGGCCTTCGTCCAAGTACAAGAAAGGAAGGAATCGAACCCTCACATGCTGGTTTCAAGCCAACTGCATTAACCGCTCATGCTTCTTTCTTATGAGACGTTAGTAAACTAATTACATAGCCTTGTCAAGACTAAATCACAGGTAAAAATCCTGTACATCTCATGTGGCCAACCACTCCCAACTAGGATTCCAAGACGCCTCATCACCCATCATAGAAGAACTCGTTGAATTCCACGACCACGCCCTAATCGTTGCCCTAGCTATCTGCAGCCTAGTTCTCTACCTTTTAGCCCACATACTAACAGAAAAACTCTCGTCCAATGCTGTAGACGCCCAAGAAGTAGAGCTGATCTGGACAATCCTACCTGCTATCGTCCTGGTACTCCTCGCCCTCCCATCCCTACAAATCCTCTACATAATGGACAAAATCGATGAACCAGACCTCACCCTAAAAGCCATCGGCCACCAATGATACTGAAGCTACGAATATACAGACTTCAAAGACCTATCATTCGACTCCTACATAGTGCCCACCCCAGACTTACCCAACGGCCACTTCCGACTGCTAGAAGTTGACCACCGCGTAGTTATCCCAATAGAATCCCCCATCCGCGTGATCATTACTGCAGGAGACGTACTCCACTCCTGAGCAGTCCCAACGCTCGGAGTTAAAACAGACGCAATCCCAGGCCGACTAAACCAAACTTCATTCATTACCACCCGGCCTGGGATTTTTTACGGACAATGCTCAGAAATTTGCGGGGCTAATCACAGCTACATACCCATTGTAGTAGAATCAACCCCACTCCCACATTTCGAGGCCTGATCGTCCCTTCTATCATCATCCTAATCATTAAGAAGCTATGCAACAGCACTAGCCTTTTAAGCTAGCCAAAGAGGGACTTCCCCCTCCTTAATGATATGCCACAGCTTAACCCCGCACCATGATTTTCAATCATAATTATAACCTGATTAACCCTAGCACTCCTCATCCAACCAAAACTACTAGCCTTCACCACAACCAACCCCCCATCAAATAAGACCTCCCTCACTACCAAACCCACACCATGATCCTGACCATGAACCTAAGCTTCTTTGACCAATTTTCCAGCCCCAATCTATTCGGCATCCCCTTAATCCTACTATCCCTACTCTTCCCAGCCCTACTATTCCCGTCCCCAAACAACCGATGAATCAACAACCGCCTTTCTACTATCCAAACATGACTCCTTCACCTAATCACAAAACAACTAATAGTCCCACTCAACAAAAATGGCCACAAATGAGCCATAATATTTACATCCCTAATAATCATACTTCTTACAATCAACCTTCTAGGCCTCCTTCCATATACATTCACCCCAACCACCCAACTATCTATGAACATAGCCCTAGCCTTCCCACTATGGCTCGCCACACTACTAACAGGCCTACGAAACCAACCATCAGCCTCTTTAGCCCACCTATTACCCGAAGGTACCCCTACACCCCTAATCCCCGCACTAATCCTGATCGAAACAACCAGCCTACTAATCCGCCCCCTAGCCCTCGGAGTCCGCCTTACAGCCAACCTTACAGCAGGACACTTACTCATCCAACTCATCTCTACAGCCTCCATTGCATTAATACCCACCCTTCCTGCAGTATCCATCCTAACAATAATCATCCTACTACTCCTAACCATCCTAGAAGTAGCAGTAGCCATAATCCAGGCCTACGTCTTCGTGCTCCTTCTAAGCCTATACTTACAAGAAAACATCTAATGGCACACCAAGCACACTCATACCACATAGTTGACCCAAGCCCTTGACCAATCTTCGGGGCAGCCGCCGCCCTACTCACAACCTCAGGATTAATCATGTGATTCCACTACAACTCATCCATACTACTAACCCTAGGCCTCATCTCAATACTCCTAGTAATACTCCAATGATGACGAGACATTGTACGAGAAAGCACCTTCCAAGGCCATCACACTCCCACAGTCCAAAAAGGCCTACGATACGGCATAATCCTTTTCATCACATCCGAAGCATTCTTCTTCTTAGGGTTCTTCTGAGCGTTCTTCCACTCGAGCCTGGCCCCAACCCCAGAACTAGGAGGCCAATGACCCCCAACAGGAATTAAACCACTCAACCCGATAGAAGTCCCCCTACTAAACACAGCCATCCTACTAGCCTCAGGCGTTACCGTAACGTGAGCCCATCACAGCATCACAGAAGGAAATCGAAAACACGCCATCCACGCCCTAACCCTAACGATCCTCCTGGGATTCTACTTCACAGCCCTACAAGCAATAGAATACCACGAAGCCCCATTCTCAATCGCCGATAGCGTCTACGGATCTACCTTCTTCGTTGCCACTGGATTCCACGGACTCCACGTAATCATCGGATCCTCCTTCCTGACCGTCTGCCTCTTCCGACTGATCAAGTTCCACTTTACATCAGACCACCACTTCGGATTCGAGGCAGCAGCCTGATACTGACACTTCGTAGACGTCATCTGACTATTCCTCTACATAACCATCTACTGATGAGGATCTTGCTCTTCTAGTATATTAATTACAATTGACTTCCAATCTCTAGAATCTGGTATAAACCCAGAGGAGAGCAATGAACGCACTCATGTTCATATTCGCCCTATCATCAATCCTAAGCGCCGCCCTAACCGCATTAAACTTCTGACTCGCCCAAATAAACCCCGACTCAGAGAAACTCTCACCGTACGAATGTGGATTCGACCCACTTGGATCTGCTCGATTACCATTCTCAGTCCGATTCTTCCTCAGTAGCCATCCTGTTCGTCCTATTCGACCTAGAAATCGCCCTCCTACTCCCCCTGCCATGAGCCGTCCAACTCCAATCCCCCCTAATGACCCTCACCTGAACTGTAGTGATCCTCCTTCTCCTAACACTCGGACTGGCCTACGAGTGAATTCAAGGGGGCCTAGAATGAGCAGAATAACAGAAAGTTAGTCTAACCAAAAAGATAGCTGGTTTCGACCCAGCAGATTACAGCCAACCCTGTAACTTTCTTATGTCGCCCCTACATTTAAGCTTCTACTCAGCCTTCATTTTCAGCGGACTAGGACTAGCCTTCCACCGAACCCACCTAGTATCCGCCCTACTATGCCTTGAAAGCATAATATTATCGATATTCGTAGGCCTATCAATATGATCCATCGAAAACCAAGTCTCCTCATTCACCATGGTACCAATTCTCATGCTAACCTTCTCAGCGTATGAGGCGGGCACAGGCCTGGCCATCCTAGTAGCCTCCACCCGCACACATGGCTCCGACCATCTACACAACCTAAACCTCCTGCAATGCTAAAAATCATCCTACCCACAATCATACTTCTTCCAACAGCCCTGCTGTCTCCACCAAAATTTCTATGGACTAACACCACCTTATACAGCCTCCTAATCGCTGCCCTAAGCCTACAGTGATTAATCCCAACCTACTACCCCTACAAATTTTTATCCAACTGAACAGGAATTGACCAAATCTCATCCCCCCTCCTAGTACTATCCTGCTGACTACTCCCACTCATAATCATAGCAAGCCAAAACCACCTGCAACAAGAACCCCTACAACGCAAACGAATCTTTATCTCAACCTTAGTCGCAGTCCAGCCATTCATCCTACTAGCCTTTTCCACCACAGAACTAGCACTATTTTACATCTCATTTGAAGCAACCCTCATTCCCACCCTAATCTTAATCACCCGATGGGGGAACCAACCAGAACGCCTAAGCGCTGGCATCTACCTGCTATTCTACACGCCAGTAAGCTCTCTACCCCTGCTAATCACAATCATACACCTATACGTGAAAATTGGCACCCTGCACCTGCCAACCCTACAACTAACCCACCCAACCCTATCCACCTCATGGACAGGAATACTATCAGGTCTAGCACTGCTCATAGCATTCATAGTAAAAGCCCCACTATACGGCCTACACCTCTGACTGCCAAAAGCCCACGTAGAAGCACCCATCGCAGGCTCAATACTCCTCGCCGCCCTACTACTAAAGCTAGGAGGATACGGAATTATACGAGTCACTCTATTTATGGGCCCACTGTCCAACCTCCTGCACTACCCCTTCCTAACCCTGGCCCTATGAGGCGCCCTAATGACTAGCTCAATCTGCCTACGACAGACAGACCTAAAATCACTAATCGCTTATTCATCCGTTAGCCACATAGGCCTAGTTATCGCCGCAGGAATAATCCAAACCCACTGATCATTCTCAGGGGCAATGATCCTAATAATTTCCCATGGACTAACTTCCTCCATACTATTCTGCCTAGACAACACAAACTATGAACGTACGCACAGCCGAATTCTACTACTCACACGAGGCCTACAACCTCTCCTACCACTCATAGCTACCTGATGATTGCTGGCCAATCTAACAAACATAGCCTTACCCCCAACAACAAACCTCATAGCAGAGCTAACCATTATAATCACCTTATTCAACTGATCTGCCTTCACGATCATCCTAACAGGAATCGCAACCCTACTAACCGCCTCCTACACCTTATTCATACTACTAATGACCCAACGAGGCTCAATCCCCTCCCACATCACATCTATGCAAAACTCAACCACACGAGAACACCTGCTCATAACACTCCACATTATCCCAATATTCCTCCTAATCCTCAAACCCGAACTGATCTCCGGAATCCCCTCATGCAAGTATAGTTTAAACCAAACATTAGACTGTGATTCTAAGAATAGAAGTTCAAACCTTCTTACCTGCCGAGGGGAGGGTTTAACCAACAAGAGCTGCTAACTCTTACATCTGAGCCTAAAACCTCAGCCCCCTTACTTTTAAAGGATAACAGCAATCCACTGGTCTTAGGAACCACCCATCTTGGTGCAAATCCAAGTAAAAGTAGTGAACCCCACACTACTAATCAACTCCCTCACACTACTCACGCTGACAATCCTCCTAACCCCAGTCATCCTGCCATTTCTATTTAAAAACTTTAAAAACACCCCACAAGCCACCACCCGCGCTGTTAAAACCGCATTCCTAATTAGCCTAGCCCCTACAACCGCATTCATCTACTCGGGAGTAGAATCTGTCACCTGCCACTGGGAGTGAAAATTCATTATAAACTTTAAAATCCCCCTGAGCCTAAAAATAGACCAATACTCAATAACATTTCTTCCAATCGCCCTATTTGTAACATGATCAATCCTACAATTCGCCATATGATACATGGCCTCAGAGCCATACGTAACAAAATTTTTCACCTACCTACTGACATTCCTAGTCGCCATACTCCTCCTAACAACCGCAAACAACATATTCCTCCTATTCGTAGGCTGGGAAGGAGTACGAATCATGTCCTTCCTTCTCATCGGCTGATGACAAGGCCGAGCAGATGCCAACACCGCCGCCCCACAAGCCGTAATCTACAACCGAATCGGAGACGTCGGACTGATCCTGAGCATAGCATGACTAGCTTCAACATTCAACACCTGAGAGATCCAACAAGCCGTACACCCCCACCAAACCCCAATCCTCCCCCTCATAGGATTAATCCTCGCAGCCGCAGGAAAATCCGCCCAATTTGGACTCCACCCATGACTGCCCGCAGCAATAGAAGGCCCCACCCCAGTATCAGCCCTACTGCACTCCAGTACCATAGTAGTAGCCGGAATCTTCCTGCTCATCCGCATGCACCCCCTGCTAGCCACCAACCAGACAGCCCTAACTGCCTGCCTATGCCTAGGTGCTCTATCAACCCTATTCGCTGCCACATGCGCCCTAACCCAAAATGACATCAAAAAAATCATTGCTTTCTCAACATCCAGCCAACTAGGACTAATAATAGTCACTATCGGACTAAACCTCCCACAACTAGCCTTCCTACACATCTCAACCCATGCCTTCTTTAAAGCCATACTATTCCTATGCTCAGGGTCTATCATCCACAACCTAAACGGAGAACAAGATATCCGAAAGATAGGAGGCCTACAGAAAATACTCCCAGTCACTACTTCCTGCCTAACCATCGGAAACCTGGCGCTGATAGGAACCCCATTCCTAGCCGGATTCTACTCAAAAGACCTCATCATCGAAAGCTTAAACACATCATACCTAAATACTTGAGCCCTACTCCTAACCCTTATAGCCACAGCATTCACCGCAACCTACAGCATCCGCATAACCATCCTAGTCCAAGCTGGACAAACCCGAATCCCCCCAATAGTATCAATAAACGAAAACAACCCACTAATCACCGCCCCCCTAACCCGACTCGCCCTAGGCAGCATTACAGCAGGAATAATCATTACCTCTTTCATCACACCAACCAAAACCCCCCCAATAACCATACCCCTTATCACCAAAACTGCTGCCATCCTCATAACAATCCTAGGAATCATCCTAGCCCTAGAACTATCGAACATAACACACACCCTCACTCACCCCAAACCAAACCCCCTCATAAACTTCTCCTCTGCATTAGGGTACTTCAACCCCCTAGTACACCGATTCTTCTCCAAAAACCTACTAGAAAAGGGACAAAACATTGCCCTACACTTGATCGACCTCTCCTGACTCAAAAAAATAGGGCCAGAGGGCCTTGCTGAACTACAAGTAGCCGCAAGCAAAGCCGCAACCTCAATACACACAGGGCTAATTAAGGCCTACCTAGGATCCTTCGCCCTCTCCATCCTGGTAATAATCCTAATAACACACAGACTCACTAATGGCCCCTAACATCCGCAAATCCCATCCCCTACTAAAAATAATCAACAACTCCCTAATCGACCTACCCGCCCCCTCCAACATCTCTGCCTGATGAAACTTCGGCTCCCTTCTAGCCATCTGCTTAGCCACACAAATCCTAACAGGCCTGCTACTAGCCATACACTACACCGCAGACACTTGACTCGCCTTCTCCTCAGTAGCTCACACATGCCGAGACGTCCAGTACGGATGGCTCATCCGCAACCTCCACGCCAACGGTGCTTCGCTCTTCTTTATCTGCATCTACTTACACATCGGACGAGGCCTCTACTACGGCTCCTACCTATACAAAGAAACCTGAAACACAGGAGTAATCCTCCTACTCACCCTAATAGCAACTGCCTTCGTAGGGTATGTCCTACCATGAGGACAAATGTCATTCTGAGGGGCCACCGTAATCACCAACCTATTCTCAGCCATCCCGTACATTGGGCAAACTCTAGTAGAATGAGCCTGAGGAGGATTCTCAGTAGACAATCCAACCTTAACCCGATTCTTCGCCATCCACTTCCTACTGCCCTTCCTAATTGCAGGAATCACCCTAGTCCACCTAACCTTCCTACACGAATCAGGCTCAAATAACCCACTAGGAATCGTATCAGACTGCGACAAAATCCCATTCCACCCATACTTCTCCATTAAAGACAGCTTAGGGCTTACCCTAATAATCACCCCTCTAATAGCACTAGCCCTATTTTCACCGAACCTCCTGGTTCTTGGAATCCTAGTTGGGAGTGGTTGGCCACATGAGATGTACAGGATTTTTACCTGTGATTTAGTCTTGACAAGGCTATGTAATTGGTTTACTAACGTCTCATAAGAAAGAAGCATGAGCGGTTAATGCAGTTGGCTTGAAACCCATCCCCAGTGGTGCAAGTGCACTCTCTGAACTCACTGAAGTGCATTCCCAGTGGTGCCAGTGCACTCGCTGGACTCACTGCAGTGCATCCCCGTTGGTGCCAGTGCACTCTCTGGACTCACTGCAGTGCATTCTCAGTGGTGCCAGTGCACTCTCTGGACTCACTGCACTGCATCCCCAGTGGTGCCAGTACACTCACAGGACTCACTGCACTGCATCCCCAGTGGAGCCAGTGCGCTCTCTGGACTCAGTGCACTGCAGCCCCGGTGGTGCCAGTGCAATCTCTGGACTCACTGCACTGCATCCCCAGTGGTTCCAGTGCACTCTCTGGACTCACTGCACTGCATCTCCAGTTTTGCCAGTGAAGTCTTTGGACTCACTGCAGTGCATCCCCAGTGGTGCCAGTGCACTCTCTGGAGTCACTGAAGTGCATCCCCAGTGGTGCCAGTGCACTCTCTGGACTCACTGCACTGCATGCCCAGTGGAGCCACTGCACTCCCTGGACTCACTGTACTGCATCCCCACTGGTACCAGTGCACTCTGTGGACTCACTGTACTGCATCCCCAGTGGTGACAGTGCACTCTCTGGACTCACTGCAGTGCATCCACAGTGGTGCCAGTGCGCTCACTGGACTCACTGCAGTGCATCCCCAGTGGTGCCAGTGCACTCTCTGGACTCACTGCACTGCATCCCCAGTGGTGCCAGTGCACTCTCTGGACTCACTGCACTGCATCCCCAGTGGTGCCAGTGCATTCTCTGGACTCACTGCAGTGCATCACCAGTGGTGCCAGTGCACTCTCTGGACTCACTGAGGTGCATCCCCAGTGGTGCCAGTGCAATCTCTGGACTCACTGCAGTGCATCCCCAGTGGTGCCAGTGCACACTCTGGACTCACTGCACTGCATCCCCAGTGGTGCCAGTGCACTCTCTGGACTCACTGCACTGCATCCCCAGTGTTCACAGTGCACTCTCTGCACTCACTACACTGCATCCCCAGTGGTGCCAGTGTTCTCTCTGGACTCACTGCACTGCATCCCCAGTGGTGCCAGTGCACTCTGTGGACTCACTGCACTGCATCCCCAGTGTTGTCAGTGCACTCTCTGGACTCACTGCACTGCATCCCCAGTGGTGCCAGTGCACTCTCTGGACTCACTGCACTGCATCCCCAGTGGAGCCCGTGCACTCTCTGGACTCACTGAAGTGCATCCCCAGTGGTGCCAGTGCACTCGCTGGACTCACTGCAGTGCATCCCCGTTGGTGCCAGTGCACTCTCTGGACTCACTGCACTGCATCCCCAGTGGTGCCAGTGCACTCTCTGGACTCACTAAAGTGCATTCTCAGTGGTGCCAGTGCATTCTCTGGACTCACTGCACTGCATCCCCAGTGGTGCCAGTACACTCACAGGACTGACTGCACTGCATCCCCAGTGGAGCCAGTGCGCTCTCTGGACTCACTGCACTGCATCCCCATTGGTGCCAGTGCATTCTCTGGACTCACCGCACTGCACCCTGAGTGGTGCCAGTGCACTCTCTGGACTCACTGCAGTGCATCCCCAGTGGTGCCAGTGCACTCTCTGGACTCACTGTACTGCATCCCCAGTGTTGCCAGTGCACTCTCTGGAGTAACTGCAGTGCATCCCCAGTGGTGCCAAAGCACTCTCTGGACTCCCGGCACCGCATCCCCATTGGTGCCAGTGCACTCTCTTGACTCACTGCACTGCATTCCCAGTGGTGCCAGTGTACTCACTGGACTCACTGCACTGCATTCCCCAGTGGTGCCAGTGCACTCTCTGGACTCACTGAAGTGCATTCTCAGTGGTTCCAGTGCACTCTCTGGACTCACTGCACTGCATCCCCAGTGGTGCCAGTGCACTCTCTGGACTCACTGCACTGCATCCCCAGTGGTGCCAATGCACTCTCTGGACTCACTGCAGTGCATCCCCAGTGGTGCCAGTGTACTCTCTGGACTCACTGCACTGCATCCCAAGTGGTGCCAGTGCACTCTCTGGACTCACTGCACTGCATCCCCAGTGGTGCCAGTGCACTCTCTCGAGTCACTGCACTACATCCCCAGTGGTGCCAGTGCGCTCACTGGACTCACTGTACTGCATCATCAGTGGTGCCAGTGCACTCTCTGGAGTGACTGCAGTGCATCCCCAGTGGTGCCAGTGCACTCACTGGACTCACTGCACTGCATCCCCAGTGGTGCCAATGCACTCTCTGGACTCACTGCACTGCATCCCCAGTGGTGCCAGTGCACTCACTGGACTCACTGCACTGCATCCCAAGTGGTACCAGTGCACTCTCTGGACTCACTGCACTGCATCCCCAGTGGTGCCAGTGCACTCTCTCGAGTCACTGCACTACATCCTCAGTGGTGCCAGTGCACTCACTGGACTCACTCTACTGCATCACCAGTGGTGCCAGTGCACTCTCTGGACTCACTGAAGTGCATCCCCAGTGGTGCCAGTGCACTCTCTGGACTCACTGCACTGCATCCCCAGTGGTGCCAGTGCACTCTCTGGACTCACTGCACTGCATCCCCAGTGGTGCCAGAGCACTCTCTGGACTCACTGCACTGCATCCTCTGTGCTGCCAGTGCACTCTCTGGACTCACTGCACTGCATCCCCAGTGGTGCCAGTGCACTCTCTGGATTCACTGCACTGCATCCCCAGTGGAGCGCGTGCACTCTCTGGACTCACTGAAGTGCATCCCCAGTGGTGCCAGTGCACTCTCTGGACTCACTGCACTGCATCCCCAGTGGTGCTAGTGCACTCTGTGGACTCACTGCAGTGCATCCCCAGTGGTGCCAGTGTACTCTCTGGACTCACTGAAGGGCATTCTCAGTGGTGCCAGTGCACTCTCTGGACTCACTGCACTGCATCCCCAGTGGTGCCAATGCACTCTCTGGACTCACTGCAGTGCATCCCCAGTGGTGCCAGTGCACACTCTGGACTCACTGCACTGCATCCCCAGTGGTGCCAGTGCACTCTCTGGACTCACTGCACTGCATCCCCAGTGTTCACAGTGCACTCTCTGCACTCACTACACTGCATCCCCAGTGGTGCCAGTGCACTCTCTGGACTCACTGCACTGCATCCCCAGTGGTGCCAGTGCACTCTGTAGACTCACTGCACTGCATCCCCAGTGGTGTCAGTGCACTCTCTGGACTCACTGCACTGCATCCCCAGTGGTGCCAGTGCACTCTCTGGACTCACTGCACTGCATCCCCAGTGGAGCCCGTGCACTCTCTGGACTCACTGAAGTGCATCCCCAGTGGTGCCAGTGCACTCGCTGGACTCACTGCAGTGCATCCCCAGTGGTGCCAGTGCACTCTCTGGGCTCACTGCAGGGCATCCACAGTGGTGCCAGTGCTATCCCTGGACACACTGTAGTGCATCCCCAGTGGTGCCAGTGCACTCTCTGGACTCACTGCACTGCATCCCCAGTGGTGCCAGTGCACTCTCTGGGCTCACTGCAGGGCATCCACAGTGGTGCCAGTGCTATCCCTGGACACACTGTAGTGCATCCTCAGTGGTGCCAGTGCACTCTCTGGACTCACTGCACTGCATCCCCAGTGGTACCAGTGCACTCTGTGGACTCACTGCAGTGCATCCCCAGTGGTGCCAGTGCACTCTCTGGACTCACTGCACTGCATCCCCAGTGGTGCCAATGCACTCTCTGGACTCACTGCACTGAAGCCCCAGTGGTGCCAGTGCACTCTCTGGACTCACTGAAGTGCATCCCCAGTGGTGCCAGTGCACTCTCTGGAGTCACTGCACTGCATCCCCAGTGGTGCTAGTGCACTCTGTGGACTCACTGCACTGCATCCCCAGTGGTGCCAGTGCACTCTCTGGAGTCACTGAAGGGCATTCTCAGTGGTGCCAGTGCACTCTCTGGACTCACTGCAGTGCATCCCCAGTGGTGCCAGTACACTCTCTGGACTCACCGCACCGCATTCCCAGTGGTGCCAGTGCACTCTCTGGACTCACCGCACCGCATTCCCAGTGGTGCCAGTGCACTCTCTGGAGTAACTGCAGTGCATCACCATTGGTGCCAGTGCACTCTCTGGACTCACTGCACTGCATCCCCAGTGGTGCCAGTACACTCTCTGGACTCACTGCACTGCATCCCTAGTGGTGCCAGAGCACTCTCTGGACTCACTGCACTGCATCCCCAGTGGTGCCAGTGCACTCTCTGGACTCACTGCACTGCATCCCCAGTGCTGCCAGTGCACTCTCTGGACTCCCGGCACCGCATCCCCAGTGGTGCCAGTGCACTCTCTGGGCTCACTGCAGTGCATCCCCAGTGGTGCCAGTGCACTCTCTTGACTCACTGCACTGCATCCCCAGTGGTGCCAGTGCACTCACTGGATTCACTGCACTGCATCCCCAGTGGTGCTAGTGCACTCTCTGGACTCACTGCAGTGCATCCCCAGTCGTACCAGTGCATTCTCTGGACTCACTGAAGTGCATTCTCAGTGGTGCCAGTGCACTCTGTGGACTCACTGCACTGCATCCCCAGTGGTGCCAGTGCGCTCTCTGGACTCACTGCAGTGCATCCCCAGTGGTGCCAGTGCACTCTCTGGACTCACTGCACTGCATCCCCAGTACTGCCAGTGCACTCTCTGGACTCACTGCAGTGCATCCCCAGCGATGCCACTGCACTCTCTGGACTCACTGCTCTGCATCCCCAGTGGTGCCAGTGCACTCTCTGGACTCACTGCAGTGCATCCCCAGTGGTGCCAGTGCACTCTCTGGACTCACTGCACTGCATCCCCAGTGGTACCAGTGCACTCTGTGGACTCACTGCAGTGCATCCCCAGTGGTGCCAGTGCACTCTCTGGACTCACTGAACTGCATCCCCAGTGGTGCCAATGCACTCTCTGGACTCACTGCACTGCAGCCCCAGTGGTGCCAGTGCACTCTCTGGACTCACTGCACTGCATCCCAAGTGGTGCCAGTGCACTCTCTGGAGTCACTGCACTGCATCCCCAGTGGTGCCAGTGCATTCTCTCGAGTCACTGCACTACATCCCCAGTGGTGCCAGTGCACTCACTGGACTCACTGTACTGCATCATCAGTGGTGCCAGTGCACTCTCTGGACTCACTGCACTGCATCCCCAGTGGTGCCAGTGCACTCTCTGGACTCACTGCACTGCATCCCCAGTGGTGCCAGTGCACTCACTGGACTCACTATACTGCATCACCAGTGGTGCCAGTGCACTCTCTGGACTCACTGCACTGCATCCCCAGTGTTGCCAGTGCATTCACTGGACTCACTGTACTGCATCTCCAGTGGTGCCAGTGCACTCTCTGGGCTCACTGCAGTGCATCCCCAGTAGTGCCAGTGCACTCACTGGATTCACTGCACTACATTCCCAGTGGTGCTAGTGCACTCTCTGGACTCACTGTACTGCATCCCCAGTGGTGCCAGTGCACTCTTTGGACTCACTGAAGTGCATTCTCAGTGGTGCCAGTGCACTCTCTGGACTCACTGCACTGCATCCCCAGTGGTGCCAGTGCGCTCTCTGGACTCACTGAAGTGCATTCTCAGTGGTGCCAGTGCACTCTCTGGACTCACTGCAGTGCATCCCCAGTGGTGCCAGTACACTCTCTGGACTCACTGCACTGCATCCCCAGTGGTGCTAGTGCACTCTGTGGACTCACTGCAGTGCATCCCCAGTGGTGCCAGTGCACTCTCTGGACTCACTGAAGGGCATTCTCAGTGGTGCCAGTGCACTCTCTGGACTCACTGCAGTGCATCACCAGTGGTGCCAGTGCACTCTCTGGACACACCGCACCGCATCCCCAGTGGTGCCAGTGCACTCTCTGGAGTAACTGCAGTGCATCACCAGTGGTGCCAGTGCACTCTCTGGACTCACTGCAGTGCATCCCCAGTGGTGCCAGTGCACTCTCTGGACTCACTGCACTGCATCCCCAGTGGTGCCAGTGCACTCTCTGGACTCACTGAAGTGCATCCCCCGTGGTGCCAGTGCGATCTCTGGACTCACTGCACTGCATTCCCAGTGGTGCCAGTGCACTCTCTGGACTCACTGCAGTGCATCCCCAGTGTTGCCAGTGCACTCTCTGGACTCACTGCACTGCATCCACAGTGGTGCCAGTGCACTCTCTGGACTCACTGCAGTGCATCACCAGTGGTGCCAGTACACTCTCTGGACACACTGCACTGCATCCCCAGTGGTGCCAGTGCACTCTCTGGACTCACTGCGCTGCATCCCCAGTGGTGCCAGTACACTCACTGGACTCACTGCACTGCATCCCCAGTGGTGCCAGTGCAGTCTCTGCACTCACTGAAGTGCATCTCCAGTGGTGCCAGTGAACTCTCTGGACTCACTGCAGTGCATCCCCAGTGGTGCCAGTGCACTCTCTGGACTCACTGCACTGCATCCCCAGTGGTGCCAGTGCACTCTCTGGACTCACTGCACTGCATCCCCAGTGGTGCCAGTGCACTCTCTGGACTCACTGCACTGCATCTCCAATGGTGCCAGTGCACTCTCTGGACTCACTGCAGGGCATCCCCAGTGGTGCCAATTCACTCTCTGGACTCACTGCTGTGCATCCCCAGTGGTGCCAGTGCACTCTCTGGACTCACTGTACTGCATCCCCAGTGGTGCCAGTTCACTCTCTGGACTCACTGCACTGCATCCCCAGTGGTGCCAGTGCACTCTGTGGACTCACTGCTGTGCATCCCCATTGGTGCCAGTGCACTCTCTGGACTCACTGCACTGCATCCCCAGTGGTGTCAGTGCACTCTCTGGACTCACTGCACTGCATCCCCAGTGGTGCAAGTGCACTCTCTGGACTCACTGCAGTGCATCCCAAGTGGTGCCAATGCACTCTCTTGAGTCACTGCAGTGCATCCCCAGTGGTGCCAGTACACTCACTGGACTCACTGCACTGCATCCCCAGTGGTGCCAGTGCACTCTCTGGACTCACTGCACTGCATCCCCAGTGTTGCCAGTGCACTCTCTGGACTCACTGCACTGCATCCCCAGTGGAGCCCGTGCACTCTCTGGACTCACTGCACTGCATCCCCAGCGGTGCCAAAGCACTCTCTGGACTCCCGGCACCGCATCCCCAGTGGTGCCAGTGCACTCTCTGGGCTCACTGCACTGCATCCCCAGTGGTGCCAGTGCACTCTCTGGACTCACTGCACTGCATCCCCAGTGGTGCCAGTGCTATCCCTGGACTCACTGTAGTGCATCCCCAGTGGTGCCAGTGCACTCTCTGGACTCACTGCAGTGCATCCCCAGTGGTGCCAGTGCACTCTCTGGACTCACTGAAGTGCATTCTCTGTGGTGCCAGTGCACTCTCTGGACTCACTGCACTGCATCCCCAGTGGCGCCAGTGCACTCTCTGGACTCACTGCACTGCATCCCCAGTGGTGCCAGTGCACTCTCTGGGCTCACTGCAGGGCATCCACAGTGGTGCCAGTGCTATCCCTGGACACACTGTAGTGCATCCCCAGTGGTGCCAGTGCACTCTCTGGACTCACTGCAGTGCATCCCCAGTGGTGCCAGTGCACTCTCTGGACTCACTGAAGTGCATTCTCTGTGGTGCCAGTGCACTCTCTGGACTCACTGCAGTGCATCCCCAGTGGTGCCAGTGCACTCTCTGGACTCACTGCACTGCATCCCCAGTGGTGCCAGTGCACTCTCTGGACTCACTGCACTGCATCCCCAGTGGTGCCAGTGCTATCCCTGGACTCACTGTAGTGCATCCCCAGTGGTGCCAGTGCACTCTCTGGACTCACTGCAGTGCATCCCCAGTGGTGCCAGTGCACTCTCTGGACTCACTGAAGTGCATTCTCTGTGGTGCCAGTGCACTCTCTGGACTCACTGCAGTGCATCCCCAGTGGTGCCAGAGCACTCTCTGGACTCACTGCACTGCATCCCCAGTGGTGCCAGTGCTATCCCTGGACTCACTGTAGTGCATCCACAGTGGTGCCAGTGCACTCTCTGGACTCACTGCAGGGCATCTCCAGTAGTGCCAGTGCACTCTCTGGACTCACTGCGCTGCATCCCCAGTGGTGCCAGTGCACTGTCTGGACTCACTGCACTGCATCCCCAGTGGTGCCAGTGCACTCTCTGGCGTCACTGCACTGCATCCCCCGTGGTGCAAGTGCACTCTCTGGACTCACTGGAGTGCATCACCTGTGGTGCCAGTGCACTCTCTGGACTCACTGCACTGCATCCCCAGTGCTGCCAGTGCACTCTCTGGACTCACTGCACTGCATCACCTGTGGTGCCAGTGCACTCTCTGGACTCACTGCACCGCATCCGCAGTGGTGCCAGTGCACTCTGTGGACTCGCGTCACTGCATCCCCAGTGGTGCCAGTGCACTCTCTGGACTCGCGTCACTGCATCCACAGTGGTGCCAGTGCACTCTCTGGACTCACTGCACTGCATCCCCAGTGCACTCTCTGGACTCACTGCAGTGCATTCCCGGTGGTGCCAGTGCACTCTCTGGACTCACTGCAGTGTATCCCCAGTGGTGCTAGTGCACTCTGGACTCACTGCAGTGCATCCCCAGTGGTGCCAGTGCACTCTCTGGACTCACTGCACTGCATCCCCAGTGGTGCCAGTGCACTCTCTGGACTCCCGGCACCGCATCCCCAGTGGTGCCAGTGCACTCTCTGGACTCACTGCACTGCATCCCCAGTGGTGCCAGTGCACTCTCTGGAGTGACTGCAGTGCATCCCCACTGCTGCCAGTGCACTCTCTGGACTCGCGTCACTGCATCCCCTGTGGTGCCAGTGCACTCTCTGGACTCGCGTCACTGCATCCCCAGTGGTGCCAGTGCACTCTCTGGACTCACTGAAGTGCATCCCCAGTGCACTCACTGGACTCACTGGACACATCCCCAGTGGTGCCAGTGCACTCTCTGGACTCACTGCAGTGCATTCCCCGGTGGTGCCAGTGCACTCTCTGGACTCACTGCAGTGCATCCCCAGTGGTGCTAGTGCACTCTGGACTCACTTCAGTGCATCCCCAGTGGTGCCAGTGCACTCTCTGGACTCACTGCACTGCATCCCCAGTGGTGCCAGTGCACTCTCTGGACTCACTGTACTGCATCCCCAGTGGTGCCAGTGCACTCTCTGGACTCACCGCACTGCAACCTGAGTGGTGCCAGTGCACTCTCTGGACTCACTGCACCGCATCCCCAGTGGTGCCAGTGCACTCTCTAGGGTCACTGAGCTGCATCCCCAGTGGTGCCAGTGCACTCTCTGGACTCACTGTACTGCATCCCCAGTGGTGCCAAAGCACTCTCTGGACTCCCGCCACCGCATCCCCAGTGGTTCCATTGCACTCTCTGGACTCACTGCACTGCATCCCCAGTGGTGCCAGTGCTCTCTCTGGACTCACTGCACTGCCTCCACAGTGGTGCCAGTGCACTCTCTGGACTCACTGCAGTGCATCCCCAGTGCTGCCAGTGCTCTCTCTGGACTCACTGCACTGCCTCCACAGTGGTGCCAGTGCACTCTCTGGACTCACTGCAGTGCATCACCAGTGGTGCCAGTGCACTCTCTGGACACACTGAAGTGCATTCTCAGTGGTGCCAGTGCACTCTCTGGACTCACTACGCTGCATCCCCAGTGGTGCCAGTGCACTCTCTGGACTCACTGCTCTACTCCAGCCGCGGCAGTCGCTCCAGCCGCGGTAGCCCTGCAGCCTCGGCAGCCGCGGCAGCCGCGGCAGCCGCTCCAGCCGCGGCAGCCGCTCCGTCCGCGGCATACGCGGCAGACTCTCCAACCGCGGCAGCCGCTCCAGCCGCGGAAGCCGCGGCAGCCGCTCCAAACGCGGCAGGCGCTCCAACCGCGGCAACCGCTCCAGCCGTGGCAGCCGCTCCACTCGGTAGCGGCTGGAGCGGCTGCCGCGGCTAGAGCGGCTGGAGCGGCTGCCGCGGCTGGAGATCCTGCCGCGTTTGGAGCGGTTACCGCGGCTGGAGCGGCTGGAGCGGCTGCCGCGGCTGGAGCGGCTGCCGCGGCTGGAGGGGCTAACGCGGCTGGAGAGGCTGACGCGGCTGGAGCGGAAACCGAGGCTGGAGCGCCACTCTCTGGACTCACTGCACTGCATCACCAGTGGTGCCAGTGCACTCTGTGGACTCACTGCACTGCATCACCAGTGGTGCCAGTGCACTCACTGGACTCACTGCAGTGCATCCCCAGTGGTGCCAGTGCACTCTCTGGACTCACTGCACTGCATTCCCATTGGCGCTAGTGCACTCTCTGGACTCACTGCAGTGCATCCCCAGTGGTGCCAGTGCACTCTCTGGACTCACTGCACTGCATCCCCAGTGGTGCCAGTGCACTCTGTGGACTCACTGCAGTGCATCCCCAGTGGTGCCAGTGTGCTATCTGGACTCACTGCAGTGCATCCCCAGTGGTGCCAGTGTGCTATCTGGACTCACTGCAGTGCATCCCCCGTGGTGCCAGTGCACTCTCTGGACTCACTGGAGTGCATCACCTGTGGTGCCAGTGCACTCTCTGGACTCACTGCACTGCATCCCCAATCCTGCCAGTGCACTCTCTTGACTCACTGCACTGCATCCCCAGTGGTGCCAGTGCACTCTCTGGACTCACTGCACTGCATCCCCAGTGGTGCCAGTGCTATCCCTGGACTCACTGCAGTGCATCCCCAATGGTGCCAGTGCACTCTCTGGACTCACTGAAGTGCATTCTCAGTGGAGCCAGTGCACTACCTGGACTCACTGCACTGCATCGCCAGTGGTGCCAGTGCACTCACTGGACTCGCTGCAGTGCATCCCCAGTGGTGCCAGTGCACTCTCTGGGCTCACTGCAGGGCATCCCCAGTGGTGCCAGTGCACTCTCTGGACTCACTGCACTGCATCCCCAGTGGAGCCAGTGCACTCTCTGGACTCACTGCACTGCATCCCCAGTGGTGCCAGTGCACTCACTGGACTCGCTGCAGTGCATCCCCAGTGGTGCCAGTGCACTCTCTGGGCTCACTGCAGGGCATCCCCAGTGGTGCCAGTGCACTCTCTGGACTCACTGCAGTGCATCCCCAGTGGTGCCAGTGCACTCTCTGGACTCACTGCACTGCATCCCCAGTGGTGCCAGTGCACTCTCTGGACTCACTGCACTGCATCCCCAGTGGAGCCAGTGCACTCTCTGGACTCACTGCACTGCATCCCCAGTGGTGCCAGTGCACTCTCTGGACTCACTGCACTGCATCCCCAGTGGTGCCAATGCACTCTCTGGACTCACTGCACTGCATCCCCAGTGGTGCCAGTGCACTCTCTGGACTCACTGCACTGCATCCCAAGTGGTGCCAGTGCACTCTCTGGAGTCACTGCACTGCATCCCCAGTGGTGCCAGTGCACTCTCTCGAGTCACTGCTCTGCATCCCCAGTGGTGCTAGTGCACTCTGGACTCACTGCAGTGCATCCCCAGTGGTGCCAGTGCACTCTCTGTACTCACTGCAGTGCATCCCCAGTAGTGCCATTGCACTCTCTGCACTCACTTCACTGCATCGCCAGTGGTGCCTTTGCACTCCCTGGACTCACTGCACTGCTCCAGCCGCGGCAGCCGCTCCAGCCGCGGTAGCCCTCCAGCCGTGGCAGCCGCTCCACTCGGTAGCGGCTGGAGCGGCTGCCGCGGCTGGAGCTGCTGGAGCGACTGCCGCGGCTGGAGCGGCTGCCGCGGTTGGAGCGGCTGCCGCGGCTGGAGTGGCTGGAGCTGATGCCGCGGCTGGAGCGGCTGGAGCGGCTGCCGAGGCTGGAGCGGCTGGCGCGGCTGGAGGAGCTACCGCGGCTGGAGCGGTTAACGCGGCTGGAGCGGATGCCGAGGCTGGAGCGGATGCCGCGGCTGGTGCGGCTGGAGAGGCTGCCGCGGCTGGAGCAGTGCAGTGAGTCCAGAGAGTGCACTGGCACCTTGGGGATGCAGTGCAGTGAGTAAAGAGAGTGCACTGGCACCATTGGGGATGCAGTGCAGTGAGTCCAGAGAGTGCACTGGCACCACTGGGGATGCAGTGCAGTGAGTCCAGAGAGTGCACTGGCACCACTGGGCATGCAGTGCTGTGAGTCCAGAGAGTGCCCCGGCAACACTGGGAATGCACTGCAGTGAGTCCAGAGAGTGCACTGGCACCACAGGGGATGCAGTGCCGTGAGTCCAGAGAGTGCACTGACACCACTGGGGATGCGGTGCCTGGAGTCCAGAGTGTGCTTTGGCACCACTGGGGATGCAGTGCAGTGAGTCCACAGACTGCACTGACACCAGTTGGAATGCGGTGCAGTGAGTCCAGAGAGTGCAATGGCACCACTGGGGATGCACTGCAGTGAGTCCAGAGTGCACTAGCACCACTGGGGATGCAGAGCAGTGAGTTCAGAGAGTGCACTGGCACCTTGGGGATGCAGTGCAGTGAGTAAAGAGAGTGCACTGGCACCATTGGGGATGCAGTGCCGGGAGTCCAGAGAGTGCACTGGCACCACTGGGGATGCAATGCAGTGAGTCCAGAGAGTGCACTGGCACCACTGGGCATGCAGTGCTGTGAGTCCAGAGAGTGCACTGGCACCACTGGGCATGCAGTGCTGTCAGTCCAGAGAGTGCCCCGGCAACACTGGGAATGCACTGCAGTGAGTCCAGAGAGTGCACTGGCACCACTGGGGATGCAGTGCCGTGAGTCCAGAGAATGCACTGGCACCACTGGGGATACGGTGTCGGGAGTCCAGAGAGTGCACTGACACCACTGGGGATGCGGTGCCTGGTGTCCAGAGAGTGCTTTGGCACCACTGGGGATGCAGTGCAGTGAGTCCACAGACTGCACTGACACCAGTGGGAATGCGGTGCAGTGAGTCCAGAGAGTGCAATGGCACCACTGGGGATGCACTGCATTGAGTCCAGAGTGCACTAGCACCACTGGGGATGCAGAGCAGTGAGTCCAGAGAGTGCACTGGCAGCACTGAGAATGCATTTCAGTGAGTCCAGAGAGTGACGCTCCAGCCTCGGCATCCGCTCCAGCCGAGTCAACCCCGCGGTTAACCCTCCAGCCGCGGCAGACGCTCCAGCCTCGCCAGCCGCTCCAGCCGCTCCAGCCGCGGCAGCCGCTCCAGCCCCTCCAGCCGCGCCAGCCTCTCCATCCGCGGCAGCCGCTCCAGCCGCGGCAGCCGCTCCAGCCGCTCCAGCCGCGGTAACCGCTCCAAACGCGGCAGGAGCTCCAGCCGCGGCAGCCGCTCCAGCCGCTCTAGCCGCGGCAGCCGCTCCAGCGGCTACCGAGTGGAGCGGCTGCCACGGCTGGAGCGCTTGCCGCGGTTGGAGCGCCTGCCGCGTTTGGAGCGGCTGCCGCGGCTTCCGCGGCTGGTGCGGCTGCCGCGGTTGGAGAGTCTGCCGCGTATGCCGCGGACGGAGCGGCTGCCGCGGCTGGAGCGGCTGCCGCGGCTGCCGCGGCTGCCGAGGCTGGAGGGCTACCGCGGCTGGAGCGACTGCCGCGGCTGGAGTAGTGCAGTGAGTCCAGAGAGTGCACTGGCACCAATGGGAATGCAGTGCAGTGAGTCCAGAGAGTGCACTGTCACCTTTGGGGATGCACTGCAGTGTCTGCAGAGAGTGCCCTGGCACCACGAGGGATGCAGTGCAGTGAGTCCAGTGAGTGTACTGGCACCACTGGGGATGCAGCGCAGTGAGTCCAGAGAGTGCACTGGCACCACTGAGAATGCACTTCAGTGTGTCCAGAGAGTGTACTGGCGGCACAGGTGATGCACTGCAGTGAGTCCAGAGAGTGCACTGGCACCACTGTGGATGCAGTGCAGTGAGTCCAGAGAGAGCACTGGCAGCAAAGGGGATGCAGTGCAGTGAGTCCAGAGTGCATTAGCACCACTGGGGATGCATTGACGCGAGTCCAGAGAGTGCACTGGCACCACTGGGGATGCTCTGCAGTGAGTCCAGAGATTGCACTGGCACCACTGGGGATGCAGTTCAGTGAGTCCAGAGAGTGCACTGGCACCACTGGGGATGCACTGCAGTGAGTCCAGAGAGTGCACTGGCACCACTGAGAATGCACTTCAGTGAGTCCAGAGAGTGCACTGGCACCACTGGGGATGCAGTGCAGTGAGTCCAGAGATTGCACTGGCACCACTGGGGATGCAGTGCTGTGACTCCAGAGAGTGCACTGGCACCACTGGGGATGCACTGCAGTGACTCGAAAGAGTGCAGTGGCACCACTGGGGAAGCAGTGCAGTGAGTCCAGAGAGTGCACTGGCACCTATGGGGATGCACTGCAGTGAGTCCAGAGAGTGCACTGTCACTACTGGGGATGCAGTGCAGTGAGTCCAGAGAGTGCACTGGCACCAATGAGAATGCACTTCATTGAGTCCAGAGAGTGCACTGGCACCACTGAGAATGCACTTCAGTGAGTCCAGAGATTGCACTGGCACCACTGGGGATGCAGTACAGTGAGTCCACACAGTGCACTAGCACCACTGGGGATGCAGTGCAGTGAGTCCAGAGAGTGCACTGGCACCACTGGGGATGCAGTGCAGTGAGTCCAGAGAGTGCACTGGCACCACAGGTGATGCACTGCTGTGAGTCCAGAGAGTGCTCTTGCACCACAGGGGATGCAGTGCAGTGACTCAAGAGAGTGCACTGGCATCACTGGGGATGCAGTGCAGTGAGTCCAGAGAGTGCACTGGCACCAATGGGGATGCAGTGCAGTGAGTCCAGAGAGTGCACTGGCACCACTGGGGATGCACTGCAGTGAGTCCAGAGAGTGCACTGGCACCACTGGGGATGCACTGCAGTGAGTCCAGAGAGTGCACTGGCACCACTGGGGATGCACTGCAGTGAGTCCAGAGAGTGCACTGGCACCACTGAGAATGCACTGCAGTGAGTCCAGAGGGTGCACTGGCACCACTGGGGATGCACTGCAGTGAGTCCACAGAGTGCACTAGCACTACTGGGGATGCAGTGCAGTGAGTCCAGAGAGTGCGCTGGAACCACTGGGGATGCAGTGCAGTGAGTCCAGAGAGTGCACTGGCACCACTGGGGATGCAGTGCAGTGACTCCAGAGAGTGCACTGGCACCACTGGGGATGCACTGCAGTGAGTCCAGAGAGTGCACTGGCACCACTGGGGATGCAGTGCAGTGAGTCCAGAGAGTGCACTGGCACCACTGGGGAAGCAGTGCAGTGAGTCCAGAGAGTGCAGTGGCACCACTGGGGATGCAGTGCAGTGAGTCCAGAGAGTGCACTGGCAGCACTGGGGATGCAGTGCAGTGAGTCCAGAGAGTGCACTGGCACCACTGGGGATGCAGTTCAGTGAGTCCAGAGAGTGCACTGGCACCACTGGGGATGCAGTGCAGTGAGTCCAGAGAGTGCACTGGCACCACTGAGAATGCACTGCAGTGAGCCCAGAGAGTGCACTGGCACCAGTGGGGATGCACTGCAGTCAGTCCAGTGAGTGCACTGGCACCACTGGGGAAGCAGTGCAGTGAGTCCAGAGAGTGCAGTGGCACCACTGGGGATGCAGTTTAGTGAGTCCAGAGAGTGCACTGGCACCACTGGGAATGCAGTGCAGTGAGTCCAGAGAGTGCACTGGCACCACTGGGGATGCAATGCAGTGAGTCCAGAGAGTGCACTGGCACCACTGGGAATGCACTTCAGTGAGTCCAGAGAGTGCACTGGCACCACTGGAGATGCACTGCAGTGAGTCCAGAGAGCGCAGTGACACCACTGGGGATGCAGTGCAGTGAGTCCAGAGAGTGCACTGGCACCACTGGGGATGCAGTGCAGTGAGTCCAGAGAGTGCACTGGCACCACTGGGGATGCAGTGCAGTGAGTCCAGAGAGTGCACTGGCACCACTGGGGATGCGGTGCTGGGAGTCCAGAGAGTGCTTTGGCACCAGTGGGGATGCAGTGCAGTTACTCCAGAGACTGCACTGGCACCACCGGGGATGCAGTGCAGTGAGTCCAGAGAGTGCACTGGCACCACTGGGGATGCAGTGCAGTGAGTCCAGAGATTGCACTGGCACCACTGGGGATGCAGTGCTGTGACTCCAGAGAGCGCACTGGCACCACTGGGGATGCAGTGCAGTGAGTCCAGAGAGTGCACTGGCACCACTGGGGATGCACTGCAGTGAGCCCAGAGAGTGCACTGGCACCAGTGGGGATGCACTGCAGTGAGTCCAGTGAGTGCACTGGCACCACTGGGGAAGCAGTGCAGTGAGTCCAGAGAGTGCACTGGCACCACTGGGGATGCAGTTTAGTGAGTCCAGAGAGTGCACTGGCACCACTGGGGATGCAGTGCAGTGAGTCCAGTGAGTGTACTGGCACCACTTGGGATGCACTGCAGTGAGTCCAGAGAGTGCACTGGCACCACAGAGAATGCACTTCAATGAGTCCAGAGAGTGCACTGGCACCACTGGGGAAGCAGTGCAGTGAGTCCAGAGAGTGCAGTGGCACCACTGGGGATGCACTGCAGTGAGTCCAGAGAGTGCTTTATCACCAGTGGAGATGCACTGCAGTTACTCCAGAGACTGCACTGGCACCACTGGGGATGCAGTGCAGTGAGTCCAGAGAGTGCACTGGCACCAGTGGGGATGCAGTGCAGTGAGTCCAGAGAGTGCACTGGCACCACTGGGGATGCAGTGCAGTGAGTCCAGAGAGTGCACTGGCACCACTGGGGATGCACTGCAGTGAGTCCAGAGAGTGCACTGGCACCACTGGGGATGCAGTGCAGTGAGTCCAGAGAGTGCACTGGCACCACTGGGGATGCAGTGCAGTGAATCCAGTGAGTGCACTGGCACCACTGGGGATGCAGTGCAGTGAGTCCAGAGAGTGCACTGGCACCACCGAAGATGCAGTACAGTGAGTCCAGTGAGTGCACTGGCACCACTGGGGATGTAGTGCAGTGAGTCCAGAGAGTGCACTGTCACTATTGGGGATGCAGTGCAGTGAGTCCAGAGAGTGCAGTGGCACCACTGGGGATGCAGTGCAGTGAGTCCTGAGAGTGCACTGGCACCACTGGGGATGCACTGCAGTGAGTCCAGAGATTGCACTGGCACCACCGGGAATGCAGTACAGTGAGTCCAGACAGTGCACTAGCACCACTGGGGATGCAGTGCAGTGAGTCCAGAGAGTGCACTGGCACCACTGGGGATGCAGTGCAGTGAGTCCAGAGAGTGCACTGTCTCCACTGGTGATGCACTGCTGTGAGTCCAGAGAGTGCTCTTGCACCACAGGGGATGCAGTGCAGTGAGTCCAGAGAGTGCACTGGCACCACTGGAGATGCAGTGCAGTGAGTCCAGAGAGAGCAATGGCACCACTGCGGATGCACTGCAGTGTGTCCAGAGAGTGCACTGGCTCCACTGGGGATGCACTGCAGTGAGTCCAGAGAGTGCACTGGCACCACTGGGGATGCACTTCAGTGAGTCCAGAGAGTGCACTGGCACCACTGGGGATGCACTGCAGTGAGTCCACAGAGTGCACTAGCACCACTGGCGATGCAGTGCAGTGAGTCCAGAGAGTGCGCTGGAACCACTGGGGATGCAGTGCAGTGAGTCCAGAGAGTGCACTGGCACCACTGGGGATGCAGTGCAGTGAGTCCAGAGAGTGCACTGGCACCACTGGGGATGCAGTGCAGTGAGTCCAGAGAGTGCACTGGCACCACTGGGGATGCAGTGCAGTGAGTCCAGAGAGTGCACTGGCACCACTGGGGATGCAGTGCAGTGAGTCCAGTGAGTGTACTGGCACCACTGGGGATGCACTGCAGTGAGTCCAGAGAGTGCACTGGCACCACTGAGAATGCACTTCAGTGAGTCCAGAGAGTGCACTGGCACCACTGGGGATGCACTTCAGTGAGTCCAGAGAGTGCACTGGCACCACTGGGGATGCAGTGCTATGAGTGCAGAGAGTGCACTGGCACCACTGGGAATGCACTGCAGTGAGTCCAGAGAGTGCACTGGCACCACTGGGGATGCACTACAGTGAGTCCAGAGATTGCACTGGCACCACTGGGGATGCAGTGCAGTGAGTCCAGAGAGTGCACTGGCACCACTGGGGATGCAGTGCATTGAGTCCAGGGAGTGCACTGGCACAACTGGGGATGCACTTCAGTGAGTCCAGAGAGTGCACTGGCACCAGTGGGGATGCAGTGCAGTGAGTCCAGAGAGTGCACTGGCACCACTGGGGATGCACTGCAGTGAGTCCAGAGAGTACACTGGCACCAGTGGGGATGCAGTGCAGTGAGTCCAGAGAGTGCACTGGCACCACTGGGGATGCACTGCAGTGAGTCCAGAGAGTGCACTGGCACCACTGGGGATGTGTCCAGTGAGTCCAGTGAGTGCACTGGCACCACTGGGGATGCAGTGCAGTGAGTCCAGAGAGTACACTGGCACCAGTGGGGATGCAGTGCAGTGAGTCCAGAGAGTGCACTGGCACCACTGGGGATGCAGTGCAGTCAGTCCAATGAGTGCACTGGCACCACTGGGGGTGCAGTACAGTGAGTCCAGAGAGTGCACTGGCACCACTGGGGATGCACTGCAGTGAGTCCAGACAGTGCACTGGCACCACTGGGGATGCAGTGAAGTGAGTCCAGAGAGTGCACTGGCACCACTGGGGATGCAGTGCAGTGAGTCCAGAGAGTGCACTGGCACCACTGGGGATGCAGTGCAGTGAGTCAAGAGAGTGCACTGGCACCACTGGGGCTTCAGTGCAGTGAGTCCAGAGAGTGCACTGGCACCACTGGGGATGCACTGCAGTGAGTCCAGAGAGTGCACTGGCACCACTGGGGATGCACTGCATTGAGTCCAGAGAGTGCACTGGCACCACTGGGGATGCACTGCAGTGAGTCCAGAGAGTGCACTGGCACCACTGTGGATGCAGTGCAGTGAGTCCAGAGAGAGCACTGGCAGCACAGGGGATGCAGTGCAGTGAGTCCAGAGTGCATTAGCACCACTGGGGATGCATTGACGCGAGTCCAGAGAGTGCACTGGCCCCACTGGGGATGCACTGCAGTGAATCCAGAGAGTGCACTGTCACTACTGGGGATGCAGTGCAGTGAGTCCAGAGAGTGCACTGGCACCACTGATAATGCACTTCAGTGAGTCCAGAGAGTGCACTGGCACCACTGGGGATGCTCTGCAGTGAGTCCAGAGATTGCACTGGCACCACTGGGGATGCAGTTCAGTGAGTCCAGAGAGTGCACTGGCACCACTGGGGATGCAGTGCAGTGAGTCCAGAGAGTGCACTGGCACCACTGAGAATGCACTTCAGTGAGTCCAGAGAGTGCACTGGCACCACTGGGGATGCACTGCAGTGAGTCCAGAGAGTGCACTGGCACCACTGGGGATGCACTGCAGTGAGTCCAGAGAGTGCACTGTCACTACTGGGGATGCAGTGCAGTGAGTCCAGAGAGTGCACTGGCACCACTGAGAATGCACTTCATTGAGTCCAGAGAGTGCACTGGCACCACTGGGGATGCAGTACAGTGAGTCCACACAGTGCACTAGCACCACTGGGGATGCAGTGCAGTGAGTCCAGAGAGTGCACTGGCACCACTGGGGATGCAGTGCAGTGAGTCCAGAGAGTGCACTGGCACCACTGGAGATGCAGTGCAGTGAGTCCAGAGAGTGCACTGGCACCACTGGGGATGCACTACAGTGAGTCCAGAGAGTGCACAGGCACCACTGGGGATGCAGTGCAGTGACTCCAGAGAGTGCAGAGGCACCACTGTTGATGCAGTGCTGTGACTCCAGAGAGTGCACTGGCACCACTGGGGATGCACTGCAGTGAGTCCAGAGAGTGCACTGGCACCACTGGGGATGCACTGCAGTGAGTCCAGAGAGTGTACTGGCACCACTGGGGATGCACTGAAGTGAGTCCAGAGAGTGCACTGGCACGACTGAGAATTCACTGCAGTGAGTCCAGAGGGTGCACTGGCACCACTGGGGATGCACTGCAGTGAGTCCACAGAGTGCACTAGCACTACTGGGGATGCAGTGCAGTGAGTCCAGAGAGTGCGCTGGAACCACTGGGGATGCAGTGCAGTGAGTCCAGAGAGTGCACTGGCACCACTGGGGATGCAGTGCAGTGACTCCAGAGAGTGCACTGGCACCACTGGGGATGCACTGCAGTGAGTCCAGAGAGTGCACTGGCACCACTGGGGATGCAGTGCAGTGAGTCCAGAGAGTGCACTGGCACCACTGGGGAAGCAGTGCAGTGAGTCCAGAGAGTGCAGTGGCACCACTGGGGATGCAGTGCAGTGAGTCCAGAGAGTGCACTGTCACTACTGGGGATGCAGTGCAGTGAGTCCAGAGAGTGCACTGGCACCACTGAGAATGCACCACAGTGAGCCCAGAGAGTGCACTGGCACCAGTGGGGATGCACTGCAGTCAGTCCAGTGAGTGCACTGGCACCACTGGGGAAGCAGTGCAGTGAGTCCAGAGAGTGCAGTGGCACCACTGGGGATGCAGTTTAGTGAGTCCAGAGAGTGCACTGGCACCACTGGGGATGCAGTGCAGTGAGTCCAGTGAGTGTACTGGCACCACTGGGGATGCACTGCAGTGAGTCCAGAGAGTGCACTGGCACCACTGAGGATGCACTTCAGTGAGTCCAGAGAGTGCACTGGCACCACTGGAGATGCACTGCAGTGAGTCCAGAGAGTGCAGTGACACCACTGGGGATGCACTGCAGTGAGTCCAGAGAGTGCACTGGCACCACGGGGGATGCAGTGCAGTGAGTCCAGAGAGTGCACTGGCACCACTGGGGATGCAGTGCAGTGAGTCCAGAGAGTGCACTGGCACCACTGGGGATGCGGTGCTGGGAGTCCGGAGAGTGCTTTGGCAGCAGTGGGGATGCAGTGCAGTTACTCCAGAGACTGCACTGGCACCACCGGGGATGCAGTGCAGTGAGTCCAGAGAGTGCACTGGCACCACTGGGGATGCAGTGCAGTGAGTCCAGAGATTGCACTGGCACCACTGGGGATGCAGTGCTGTGACTCCAGAGAGCGCACTGGCACCACTGGGGATGCAGTGCAGTGAGTCCAGAGAGTGCACTGGCACCACTGGGGATGCACTGCAGTGAGCCCAGAGAGTGCACTGGCACCAGTGGGGATGCACTGCAGTGAGTCCAGTGAGTGCACTGGCACCACTGGGGAAGCAGTGCAGTGAGTCCAGAGAGTGCAGTGGCACCAGTGGGGATGCAGTTTAGTGAGTCCAGAGAGTGCACTGGCACCACTGGGGATGCAGTGCAGTGAGTCCAGTGAGTGTACTGGCACCACTGGGGATGCACTGCAGTGAGTCCAGAGAGTGCACTGGCACCACTGAGAATGCACTTCAATGAGTCCAGAGAGTGCACTGGCACCACTGGGGATGCACTGCAGTGAGTCCAGAGAGTGCAGTGGCACCACTGGGGATGCACTGCAGTGAGTCCAGAGAGTGTTTTATCACCAGTGGAGATGCACTGCAGTTACTCCAGAGACTGCACTGGCACCAGTGGGGATGCAGTGCAGTGAGTCCAGAGAGTGCACTGGCACCACTGGGGATGCACTGCAGTGAGTCCAGAGAGTGCACTGGCACCACTGGGGATGCAGTGCAGTGAGTCCAGAGAGGGCACTGGCACCACTGGGGATGCAGTGCAGTGAATCCAGTGAGTGCACTGGCACCACTGGGGATGCAGTGCAGTGAGTCCAGAGAGTGCACTGGCACCACCGATGATGCAGTACAGTGAGTCCAGTGAGTGCACTGGCACCACTGGGGATGTAGTGCAGTGAGTCCAGAGAGTGCACTGTCACTATTGGGGATGCAGTGCAGTGAGTCCAGAGAGTGCACTGGCACCACTGGGGATGCAGTGCAGTGAGTCCTGAGAGTGCACTGGCACCACTGGGGATGCACTGCAGTGAGTCCAGAGATTGCACTGGCACCACCGGGAATGCAGTACAGTGAGTCCACACAGTGCACTAGCACCACTGGGGATGCAGTGCAGTGAGTCCAGAGAGTGCACTGGCACCACTGGGGATGCAGTGCAGTGAGTCCAGAGAGTGCACTGTCACCACTGGTGATGCACTGCTGTGAGTCCAGAGAGTGCTCTTGCACCACAGGGGATGCAGTGCAGTGAGTCCAGAGAGTGCACTGGCACCACTGGAGATGCAGTGCAGTGAGTCCAGAGAGTGCAATGGCACCACTGCGGATGCACTGCAGTGTGTCCAGAGAGTGCACTGGCACCACTGGGGATGCACTGCAGTGAGTCCAGAGAGTGCACTGGCACCACTGGGGATGCACTGCAGTGAGTCCAGAGAGTGTACTGGCACCACTGGGGATGCACTGAAGTGAGTCCAGAGAGTGCACTGGCACCACTGGGGATGCACTTCAGTGAGTCCAGAGAGTGCACTGGCACCACTGGGGATGCACTGCAGTGAGTCCAGAGAGTGTTTTATCACCAGTGGAGATGCACTGCAGTTACTCCAGAGACTGCACTGGCACCAGTGGGGATGCAGTGCAGTGAGTCCAGAGAGTGCACTGGCACCACTGGGGATGCACTGCAGTGAGTCCAGAGAGTGCACTGGCACCACTGGGGATGCAGTGCAGTGAGTCCAGAGAGGGCACTGGCACCACTGGGGATGCAGTGCAGTGAATCCAGTGAGTGCACTGGCACCACTGGGGATGCAGTGCAGTGAGTCCAGAGAGTGCACTGGCACCACCGATGATGCAGTACAGTGAGTCCAGTGAGTGCACTGGCACCACTGGGGATGTAGTGCAGTGAGTCCAGAGAGTGCACTGTCACTATTGGGGATGCAGTGCAGTGAGTCCAGAGAGTGCACTGGCACCACTGGGGATGCAGTGCAGTGAGTCCTGAGAGTGCACTGGCACCACTGGGGATGCACTGCAGTGAGTCCAGAGATTGCACTGGCACCACCGGGAATGCAGTACAGTGAGTCCACACAGTGCACTAGCACCACTGGGGATGCAGTGCAGTGAGTCCAGAGAGTGCACTGGCACCACTGGGGATGCAGTGCAGTGAGTCCAGAGAGTGCACTGTCACCACTGGTGATGCACTGCTGTGAGTCCAGAGAGTGCTCTTGCACCACAGGGGATGCAGTGCAGTGAGTCCAGAGAGTGCACTGGCACCACTGGAGATGCAGTGCAGTGAGTCCAGAGAGTGCAATGGCACCACTGCGGATGCACTGCAGTGTGTCCAGAGAGTGCACTGGCACCACTGGGGATGCACTGCAGTGAGTCCAGAGAGTGCACTGGCACCACTGGGGATGCACTGCAGTGAGTCCAGAGAGTGTACTGGCACCACTGGGGATGCACTGAAGTGAGTCCAGAGAGTGCACTGGCACCACTGGGGATGCACTTCAGTGAGTCCAGAGAGTGCACTGGCACCACTGGGGATGCACTGCAGTGAGTCCACAGAGTGCACTAGCACCACTGGCGATGCAGTGCAGTGAGTCCAGAGAGTGCGCTGGAACCACTGGGGATGCAGTGCAGTGAGTCCAGAGAGTGCACTGGCACCACTGGGGATGCAGTGCAGTGAGTCCAGAGAGTGCACTGGCACCAGTGGGGATGCACTGCAGTGAGTCCAGTGAGTGCACTGGCACCACTGGGGATGCAGTGCAGTGAGTCCAGAGAGTGCACTGGCACCACTGGGGAAGCAGTGCAGTGAGTCCAGAGAGTGCACTGGCACCACTGGGGATGCAGTGCAGTGAGTCCAGAGAGTGCACTGGCACCACTGGGGATGCAGTTCAGTGAGTCCAGAGAGTGCACTGGCACCACTGGGGATGCAGTGAAGTGAGTCCAGAGAGTACACTGGCACCACTGAGAATGCACTTCAGTGAGTCCAGAGAGTGCACTGGCACCACTGGGGATGCACTGCAGTGAGTCCAGAGAGTGCATTGACACCACTTGGGATGCACTGCAGTGAGTCCAGAGAGTGCACTGGCACCACTGGGGATGCACTGCAGTGAGTCCACAGAGTGCACTGGCACCACTGGGGATGCAGTGCAGTGAGTCCAGAGAGTGCACTGGCACCAATGGGGATGCACAGCAGTGAGTCCACAGAGTGCACTGGCACCACTGGGGATGCAGCGCAGTGAGTCCAGAGAGTGCAGAGGCACCACTGGTGATGCAGTTTAGTGAGTCCAGAGAGTGCACTGGCACCACTGGGGATGCAGTGCAGTGAGTCCAGTGAGTGTACTAGCACCACTGGGGATGCACTGCAGTGAGTCCAGAGAGTGCACTTGCACCACTGAGAATGCACTTCACTGAGTCCAGAGAGTGCACTGGCACCACTGGGGATGCACTTCAGTGAGTCCAGAGAGTGCACTGGCACCACTGGGGATGCAGTTCTGTGACTCCAGAGAGTGCACTGTCACCACTGGGGATGCACTGCAGTGAGTCCAGAGAGTGCACTGTCACCACTGGGGATGCAGTGCAGTGAGTCCACAGAGTGCACTGGCACCACTGGGGATGCAGTGCAGTGAGTCCAGAGAGTGTACTGGCACCACTGGGGATGCACTGCAGTGAGTCCAGTGAGTGCACTGGCACCACTGGGGATACAGTGCAGTGAGTGCAGAGAGTGCACTGGCACCACTGGGGATGCAGTGCAGTGAGTCCAGAGAGTGCACTGGCACCACTGGGGATGCATTGCAGTGAGTCCAGAGAGTGCACTGGCACCACAGATGATGCAGTACAGTGAGTCCAGTGAGTGCACTGGCACCACTGGGGATGTAGTGCAGTGACTCGAGAGAGTGCACTTGCACCACTGGGGATGCAGTGCAGTGAGTCCAGAGAGTGCACTGGCACCACTGAGAATGCACTTCAGTGAGTCCAGAGAGTGCACTGGCACCACTGGGGATGCAGTGCAGTGAGTCCAGAGAGTGCACTGGCACCACTGGTGATGCACTGCAGTGAGTCCAGAGATTGCACTGGCACCACTGGGGATGCAGTGCAGTGAGTCCAGAGACTTCACTGGCACCACTGGGAATGCAGAGAAGTGAGTGCAGAGAGTGCACTGGCACCACTGGGGATGCAGTGCAGTGAGTCCAGAGAGTGCACTGGCACCACTGGGGATGCAGTGCAGTGAGTCCAGAGAGTGCACTGGCACCACAGGTGATGCAGTGCAGTGAGTCCAGAGAGTGCACTGGCACCAATGGTGCTGCAGTGCAGTGAGTCCAAAGAGTGCACTGGCACCACTGGGAATGCACTGCAGTGAGTCCAGAGAGTGCACTGGCACCACTGGTGATGCAGTACAGTGAGTCCAGAGAGTGCACTGGCACCACTGGGAATGCACTGCAGTGAGTCCAGAGAGTGCACTGGCACCACTGGGGATGCACTACAGTGAGTCCAGAGATTGCACTGGCACCACTGGGGATGCAGTGCAGTGAGTCCAGAGAGTGCACTGGCACCACTGGGGATGCACTGCAGTGAGTCCAGGGAGTGCACTGGCACAACTGGGGATGCACTTCAGTGAGTCCAGAGAGTGCACTGGCACCAGTGGGGATGCAGTGCAGTGAGTCCAGAGAGTGCACTGGCACCACTGGGGATGCACTGCAGTGAGTCCAGAGAGTACACTGGCACCAGTGGGGATGCAGTGCAGTGAGTCCAGAGAGTGCACTGGCACCACTGGGGATGCACTGCAGTGAGTCCAGAGAGTGCACTGGCACCACTGGGGATGTGTCCAGTGAGTCCAGTGAGTGCACTGGCACCACTGGGGATGCAGTGCAGTGAGTCCAGAGAGTACACTGGCACCAGTGGGGATGCAGTGCAGTGAGTCCAGAGAGTGTACTGGCACCACTGGGGATGCACTGCAGTGAGTCCAGTGAGTGCACTGGCACCACTGGGGATACAGTGCAGTGCGTCCAGAGAGTGCACTGGCACCACTGGGGATGCAGTGCAGTGAGTCCAGAGAGTGCACTGGCACCACTGGGAATGCATTGCAGTGAGTCCAGAGAGTGCACTGGCACCACAGATGATGCAGTACAGTGAGTCCAGTGAGTGCACTGGCACCACTGGGGATGTAGTGCAGTGACTCGAGAGAGTGCACTTGCACCACTGGGGATGCAGTGCAGTGAGTCCAGAGAGTGCACTGGCACCACTGAGAATGCACTTCAGTGAGTCCAGAGAGTGCACTGGCACCACTGGGGATGCAGTGCAGTGAGTCCAGAGAGTGCACTGGCACCACTGGTGATGCACTGCAGTGAGTCCAGAGATTGCACTGGCACCACTGGGGATGCAGTGCAGTGAGTCCAGAGACTTCACTGGCACCACTGGGAATGCAGAGAAGTGAGTGCAGAGAGTGCACTGGCACCACTGGGGATGCAGTGCAGTGAGTCCAGAGAGTGCACTGGCACCACTGGGGATGCAGTGCAGTGAGTCCAGAGAGTGCACTGGCACCACAGGTGATGCAGTGCAGTGAGTCCAGAGAGTGCACTGGCACCAATGGTGCTGCAGTGCAGTGAGTCCAAAGAGTGCACTGGCACCACTGGGAATGCACTGCAGTGAGTCCAGAGAGTGCACTGGCACCACTGGTGATGCAGTACAGTGAGTCCAGAGAGTGCACTGGCACCACTGGGAATGCACTGCAGTGAGTCCAGAGAGTGCACTGGCACCACTGGGGATGCACTACAGTGAGTCCAGAGATTGCACTGGCACCACTGGGGATGCAGTGCAGTGAGTCCAGAGAGTGCACTGGCACCACTGGGGATGCACTGCAGTGAGTCCAGGGAGTGCACTGGCACAACTGGGGATGCACTTCAGTGAGTCCAGAGAGTGCACTGGCACCAGTGGGGATGCAGTGCAGTGAGTCCAGAGAGTGCACTGGCACCACTGGGGATGCACTGCAGTGAGTCCAGAGAGTACACTGGCACCAGTGGGGATGCAGTGCAGTGAGTCCAGAGAGTGCACTGGCACCACTGGGGATGCACTGCAGTGAGTCCAGAGAGTGCACTGGCACCACTGGGGATGTGTCCAGTGAGTCCAGTGAGTGCACTGGCACCACTGGGGATGCAGTGCAGTGAGTCCAGAGAGTACACTGGCACCAGTGGGGATGCAGTGCAGTGAGTCCAGAGAGTGCACTGGCACCACTGGGGATGCAGTGCAGTCAGTCCAGTGAGTGCACTGGCACCACTGGGGGTGCAGTACAGTGAGTCCAGAGAGTGCACTGGCACCACTGGGGATGCACTGCAGTGAGTCCAGACAGTGCACTGGCACCACTGGGGATGCAGTGCAGTGAGTCCAGAGAGTGCACTGGCACCACTGGGGATGCAGTGCAGTGAGTCCAGAGAGTGCACTGGCACCACTGGGGATGCAGTGCAGTGAGTCCAGAGAGTGCACTGGCACCACTGGGGCTTCAGTGCAGTGAGTCCAGAGAGTGCACTGGCACCACTGGGGATGCACTGCAGTGAGTCCAGAGAGTGCACTGGCACCACTGGGGATGCACTGCAGTGAGTCCAGAGAGTGCACTGGCACCACTGTGGATGCAGTGCAGTGAGTCCAGAGAGAGCACTGGCAGCACAGGGGATGCAGTGCAGTGAGTCCAGAGTGCATTAGCACCACTGGGGATGCATTGACGCGAGTCCAGAGAGTGCACTGGCACCACTGGGGATGCACTGCAGTGAATCCAGAGAGTGCACTGTCACTACTGGGGATGCAGTGCAGTGAGTCCAGAGAGTGCACTGGCACCACTGATAATGCACTTCAGAGAGTCCAGAGAGTGCAGTGGCACCACTGGGGATGCTCTGCAGTGAGTCCAGAGATTGCACTGGCATCACTGGGGATGCAGTTCAGTGAGTCCAGAGAGTGCACTGGCACCACTGGGGATGCACTGCAGTGAGTCCAGAGAGTGCACTGGCACCACTGGGGATGCAGTGCAGTGAGTCCAGAGAGTGCACTGGCACAACTGGGGATGCACTGCAGTGACTCGAAAGAGTGCACTGGCACCACTGGGGAAGCAGTGCAGTGAGTCCAGAGAGTGCACTGGCACCAATGGGGATGCACTGCAGTGAGTCCAGAGAGTGCACTGTCACTACTGGGGATGCAGTGCAGTGAGTCTAGAGAGTGCACTGGCACCACTGAGAATGCACTTCAGTGAGTCCAGAGATTGCACTGGCACCACTGGGGATGCAGTACAGTGAGTCCACACAGTGCACTAGCACCTCTGGGGATGCAGTGCAGTGAGTCCAGAGAGTGCACTGGCACCACTGGGGATGCAGTGCAGTGAGTCCAGAGAGTGCACTGGCACCACAGGTGATGCACTGCTGTGAGTCCAGAGAGTGCTCTTGCACCACAGGGGATGCAGTGCAGTGACTCAAGAGAGTGCACTGGCAGCACTGGGGATGCAGTGCAGTGAGTCCAGAGAGTGCACTGGCACCACTGGGGATGCAGTGCAGTGAGTCCAGAGAGTGCAATGGCACCACTGCGGATGCACTGCAGTGAGTCCAGAGAGTGCACTGGCTCCACTGGGGATGCACTGCAGTGAGTCCAGAGAGTGCACTGGCACCACTGGGGATGCACTGCAGTGAGTCCAGAGAGTGTACTGGCACCACTGGGGATGCACTGAAGTGAGTCCAGAGAGTGCACTGGCACCACTGAGAATGCACTTCAGTGAGTCCAGAGAGTGCACTGGCACCACTGGGGATGCACTGCAGTGAGTCCAGAGAGTGCACTAGCACTACTGGGGATGCAGTGCAGTGAGTCCAGAGAGTGCGCTGGAACCACTGGGGATGCAGTGCAGTGAGTCCAGAGAGTGCACTGGCACCACTGGGGATGCAGTGCAGTGACTCCAGAGAGTGCACTGGCACCACTGGGGATGCACTGCAGTGAGTCCAGAGAGTGCACTGGCACCACTGGGGATGCAGTGCAGTGAGTCCAGAGAGTGCACTGGCACCACTGGGGAAGCAGTGCAGTGAGTCCAGAGAGTGCAGTGGCACCACTGGGGATGCACTGCAGTGAGTCCAGAGAGTGCACTGGCACCACTGGGGATGCACTACAGTGAGTCCAGGGATAGCACTGGCACCACTGGGGATGCAGTTCAGTGAGTCCAGAGAGTGCACTGGCACCACTGGGGATGCAGTGCAGTGAGTCCAGAGAGTGCACTGGCACCACTGAGAATGCACTGCAGTGAGCCCAGAGAGTGCACTGGCACCAGTGGGGATGCACTGCAGTGAGTCCAGTGAGTGCACTGGCACCACTGGGGAAGCAGTGCAGTGAGTCCAGAGAGTGCAGTGGCACCACTGGGGATGCAGTTTAGTGAGTCCAGAGAGTGCACTGGCACCACTGGGGATGCAGTGCAGTGAGTCCAGTGAGTGTACTGGCACCACTGGGGATGCACTGCAGTGAGTCCAGAGAGTGCACTGGCACCACTGAGAATGCACTTCAGTGAGTCCAGAGAGTGCACTGGCACCACTGGAGATGCACTGCAGTGAGTCCAGAGAGTGCAGTGACACCACTGGGGATGCACTGCAGTGAGTCCAGAGAGTGCACTGGCACCACTGGGGATGCAGTGCAGTGAGTCCAGAGAGTGCACTGGCACCACTGGGGATGCACTGCAGTGAGCCCAGAGAGTGCACTGGCACCAGTGGGGATGCACTGCAGTGAGTCCAGTGAGTGCACTGGCACCACTGGGGAAGCAGTGCAGTGAGTCCAGAGAGTGCACTGGCACCACTGGGGATGCAGTTTAGTGAGTCCAGAGAGTGCACTGGCACCACTGGGGATGCAGTGCAGTGAGTCCAGTGAGTGTACTGGCACCACTGGGGATGCACTGCAGTGAGTCCAGAGACTGCACTGGCACCACTGAGAATGCACTTCAATGAGTCCAGAGAGTGCACTGGCACCACTGGGGATGCACTGCAGTGAGTCCAGAGAGTGCAGTGGCACCACTGGGGATGCACTGCAGTGAGTCCAGAGAGTGCTTTGGCACCAGTGGAGATGCACTGCAGTTCCTCCAGAGACTGCACTGGCACCACTGGGGATGCACTGCAGTGAGTCCAGAGAGTGCACTGGCACCAGTGGGGATGCACTGCAGTGAGTCCAGAGAGTGCACTGGCACCACTGGGGATGCACTGCAGTGAGTCCAGAGAGTGCACTGGCACCACTGGGGATGCAGTGCAGTGAGTCCAGAGAGTGCACTGGCACCACTGGGGATGCAGTGCAGTGAATCCAGTGAGTGCACTGGCACCACTGGGGATGCAGTGCAGTGAGTCCAGAGAGTGCACTGGCACCACCGATGATGCAGTACAGTGAGTCCAGTGAGTGCACTGGCACCACTGGGGATGTAGTGCAGTGAGTCCAGAGAGTGCACTGTCACTACTGGGGATGCAGTGCAGTGAGTCCAGAGAGTGCACTGGCACCACTGGGGATGCACTGCAGTGAGTCCAGAGATTGCACTGGCACCACCGGGAATGCAGTACAGTGAGTCCACACAGTGCACTAGCACCACTGGGGATGCAGTGCAGTGAGTCCAGAGAGTGCACTAGCACCACTGGGGATGCAGTGCAGTGAGTCCAGAGAGTGCACTGGCACCACTGGGGATGCACTGCTGTGAGTCCAGAGAGTGCTCTTGCACCACAGGGGATGCAGTGCAGTGACTCAAGAGAGTGCACTGGCAGCACTGGGGATGCAGTGCAGTGAGTCCAGAGAGTGCACTGGCACCACTGGAGATGCAGTGCAGTGAGTCCAGAGAGTGCAATGGCACCACTGCGGATGCACTGCAGTGTGTCCAGAGAGTGCACTGGCTCCACTGGGGATGCACTGCAGTGAGTCCAGAGAGTGCACTGGCACCACTGGGGATGCACTGCAGTGAGTCCAGAGAGTGTACTGGCACCACTGGGGATGCACTGAAGTGAGTCCAGAGAGTGCACTGGCACCACTGGGGATGCACTTCAGTGAGTCCAGAGAGTGCACTGGCACCACTGGGGATGCACTGCAGTGAGTCCACAGAGTGCACTAGCACCACTGGGGATGCAGTGCAGTGAGTCCAGAGAGTGCACTGGCACCACTGGGGATGCACTGCTGTGAGTCCAGAGAGTGCTCTTGCACCACAGGGGATGCAGTGCAGTGACTCAAGAGAGTGCACTGGCAGCACTGGGGATGCAGTGCAGTGAGTCCAGAGAGTGCACTGGCACCACTGGAGATGCAGTGCAGTGAGTCCAGAGAGTGCAATGGCACCACTGCGGATGCACTGCAGTGTGTCCAGAGAGTGCACTGGCTCCACTGGGGATGCACTGCAGTGAGTCCAGAGAGTGCACTGGCACCACTGGGGATGCACTGCAGTGAGTCCAGAGAGTGTACTGGCACCACTGGGGATGCACTGAAGTGAGTCCAGAGAGTGCACTGGCACCACTGGGGATGCACTTCAGTGAGTCCAGAGAGTGCACTGGCACCACTGGGGATGCACTGCAGTGAGTCCACAGAGTGCACTAGCACCACTGGCGATGCAGTGCAGTGAGTCCAGAGAGTGCGCTGGAACCACTGGGGATGCAGTGCAGTGAGTCCAGAGAGTGCACTGGCACCACTGGGGATGCAGTGCAGTGAGTCCAGACAGTGCACTGGCACCAGTGGGGATGCACTGCAGTGAGTCCAGTGAGTGCACTGGCACCACTGGGGATGCAGTGCAGTGAGTCCAGAGAGTGCACTGGCACCACTGGGGAAGCAGTGCAGTGAGTCCAGAGAGTGCACTGGCACCACTGGGGATGCAGTGCAGTGAGTCCAGAGAGTGCACTGGCACCACTGGGGATGCAGTGCAGTGAGTCCAGAGAGTGCACTGGCACCACTGGGGATGCAGTTCAGTGAGTCCAGAGAGTGCACTGGCACCACTGGGGATGCAGTGCAGTGAGTCCAGAGAGTGCACTGGCACCAGTGAGAATGCACTTCAGTGAGTCCAGAGAGTGCACTGGCACCACTGGGGATGCAGTGCAGTGAGTCCAGAGATTGCACTGGCACCACTGGGGATGCAGTGCTGTGACTCCAGAGAGCGCACAGGCACCACTGGGGATGCAGTGCAGTGAGTCCAGAGAGTGCACTGGCACCACTGGGGATGCAGTGCAGTGAGTCCAGAGAGTGCACTGGCACCACTGGGGATGCACTGCAGTGAGTCCAGTAAGTGCACTGGCACCACTGGGGAAGCAGTGCAGTGAGTCCAGAGAGTGCAGAGGCACCACTGGTGATGCAGTTTAGTGAGTCCAGAGAGTGCACTGGCACCACTGGGGATGCAGTGCAGTGAGTCCAGTGAGTGTACTGGCACCACTGGGGATGCACTGCAGTGAGTCCAGAGAGTGCACTGGCACCACTGAGAATGCACTTCAGTGAGTCCAGAGAGTGCACTGGCACCACTGGGGATGCACTTCAGTGAGTCCAGAGAGTGCACTGGCACCACTGGGGATGCAGTGCAGTGACTCCAGAGAGTGCACTGGCACCACTGGGGATGCGGTGCCGGGAGTCCAGAGAGTGCTTTGGCACCAGTGGGGATACACTGCAGTTACTCCAGAGACTGCACTGGCACCACTGGGGATGCAGTGCAGTGAGTCCAGAGAGTGCACTGGCACCACTGGGGATGCACTGCAGTGAGTCCAGAGAGTGCACTGTCACCACTGGGGATGCACTGCAGTGAGTCCAGTGAGTGCACTGGCACCACTGGGGATACAGTGCAGTGAGTCCAGAGAGTGCACTGGCACCACTGGGGATGCAGTGCAGTGAGTCCAGAGAGTGCACTGGCACCACTGGGGATGCATTGCAGTGAGTCCAGAGAGTGCACTGGCACCACAGATGATGCAGTACAGTGAGTCCAGTGAGTGCACTGGCACCACTGGGGATGTAGTGCAGTGAGTCCAGAGACTTCACTGGCACCACTGGGAATGCAGAGAAGTGAGTGCAGAGAGTGCACTGGCACCACTGGGGATGCAGTGCAGTGAGTCCAGAGAGTGCACTGGCACCACTGGGGATGCAGTGCAGTGAGTCCAGAGAGTGCACTGGCACCACTGGGGCTGCAGTGCAGTGAGTCCAGAGAGTGCACTGGCACCAATGGTGCTGCACTGCAGTGAGCCCAGAGAGTGCACTGGCACCAGTGGGGATGCACTGCTGTGAGTCCAGTGAGTGCACTGGCACTTCTGGGGAAGCAGTGCAGTGAGTCCAGAGAGTGCACTGGCACCACTGGGGATGCAGTTTAGTGAGTCCAGAGAGTGCACTGGCACCACTGGGGATGCAGTGCAGTGAGTCCAGTGAGTGTACTGGCACCACTGGGGATGCACTGCAGTGAGTCCAGAGACTGCACTGGCACCACTGAGAATGCACTTCAATGAGTCCAGAGAGTGCACTGGCACCACTGGGGATGCACTGCAGTGAGTCCAGAGAGTGCAGTGGCACCACTGGGGATGCACTGCAGTGAGTCCAGAGAGTGCTTTGGCACCAGTGGAGATGCACTGCAGTTCCTCCAGAGACTGCACTGGCACCACTGGGGATGCACTGCAGTGAGTCCAGAGAGTGCACTGGCACCAGTGGGGATGCACTGCAGTGAGTCCAGAGAGTGCACTGGCACCACTGGGGATGCACTGCAGTGAGTCCAGAGAGTGCACTGGCACCACTGGGGATGCACTGCAGTGAGTCCAGAGAGTGCACTGGCACCACTGGGGATGCAGGGCAGTGAGTCCAGAGAGTGCACTGGCACCACTGGGGATGCAGTGCAGTGAATCCAGTGAGTGCACTGGCACCACTGGGGATGCAGTGCAGTGAGTCCAGAGAGTGCACTGGCACCACCGATGATGCAGTACAGTGAGTCCAGTGAGTGCACTGGCACCACTGGGGATGTAGTGCAGTGAGTCCAGAGAGTGCACTGTCACTACTGGGGATGCAGTGCAGTGAGTCCAGAGAGTGCACTGGCACCACTGGGGATGCACTGCAGTGAGTCCAGAGATTGCACTGGCACCACCGGGAATGCAGTACAGTGAGTCCACACAGTGCACTAGCACCACTGGGGATGCAGTGCAGTGAGTCCAGAGAGTGCACTGGCACCACTGGGGATGCAGTGCAGTGAGTCCAGAGAGTGCACTGGCACCACTGGGGATGCACTGCTGTGAGTCCAGAGAGTGCTCTTGCACCACAGGGGATGCAGTGCAGTGACTCAAGAGAGTGCACTGGCAGCACTGGGGATGCGGTGCAGTGAGTCCAGAGAGTGCACTGGCACCACTGGAGATGCAGTGCAGTGAGTCCAGAGAGTGCAATGGCACCACTGCGGATGCACTGCAGTGTGTCCAGAGAGTGCACTGGCTCCACTGGGGATGCACTGCAGTGAGTCCAGAGAGTGCACTGGCACCACTGGGGATGCACTGCAGTGAGTCCAGAGAGTGTACTGGCACCACTGGGGATGCAGTGCTGTGACTCCAGAGAGTGCACTGGCACCACTGGGGATGCACTTCAGTGAGTCCAGAGAGTGCACTGGCACCACTGGGGATGCACTGCAGTGAGTCCACAGAGTGCACTAGCACCACTGGCGATGCAGTGCAGTGAGTCCAGAGAGTGCGCTGGAACCACTGGGGATGCAGTGCAGTGAGTCCAGAGAGTGCACTGGCACCACTGGGGATGCAGTGCAGTGAGTCCAGAGAGTGCACTGGCACCAGTGGGGATGCACTGCAGTGAGTCCAGTGAGTGCACTGGCACCACTGGGGATGCAGTGCAGTGAGTCCAGAGAGTGCACTGGCACCACTGGGGAAGCAGTGCAGTGAGTCGAGAGAGTGCACTGGCACCACTGGGGATGCAGTGCAGTGAGTCCAGAGAGTGCACTGGCACCACTGGGGATGCAGTGCAGTGAGTCCAGAGAGTGCACTGGCACCACTGGGGATGCAGTTCAGTGAGTCCAGAGAGTGCACTGGCACCACTGGGGATGCAGTGCAGTGAGTCCAGAGAGTGCACTGGCACCACTGAGAATGCACTTCAGTGAGTCCAGAGAGTGCACTGGCACCACTGGGGATGCAGTGCAGTGAGTCCAGAGATTGCACTGGCACCACTGGGGATGCAGTGCTGTGACTCAAGAGAGCGCACAGGCACCTCTGGGGATGCAGTGCCGTGAGTCCAGAGAGTGCACTGGCACCACTGGGGATGCAGTGCAGTGAGTCCAGAGAGTGCACTGGCACCACTGGGGATGCACTGCAGTGAGTCCAGTAAGTGCACTGGCACCACTGGGGAAGCAGTGCAGTGAGTCCAGAGAGTGCAGAGGCACCACTGGTGATGCAGTTTAGTGAGTCCAGAGAGTGCACTGGCACCACTGGGGATGCAGTGCAGTGAGTCCAGTGAGTGTACTGGCACCACTGGGGATGCACTGCAGTGAGTCCAGAGAGTGCACTGGCACCACTGAGAATGCACTTCAGTGAGTCCAGAGAGTGCACTGGCACCACTGGGGATGCACTTCAGTGAGTCCAGAGAGTGCACAGGCACCACTGGGGATGCAGTGCTGTGACTCCAGAGAGTGCACTGGCACCACTGGGGATGCAGTGCAGTGAGTCCAGAGAGTGCACTGGCACCACTGGGGATGCGGTGCCGGGAGTCCAGAGAGTGCTTTGGCACCAGTGGGGATGCACTGCAGTTACTCCAGAGACTGCACTGGCACCACTGGGGATGCAGTGCAGTGAGTCCAGAGAGTGCACTGGCACCACTGGGGATGCACTGCAGTGAGTCCAGAGAGTGCACTGTCACCACTGGGGATGCACTGCAGTGAGTCCAGAGAGTGCACTGTCACCACTGGGGATGCAGTGCAGTGAGTCCACAGAGTGCACTGGCACCACTGGGGATGCAGTGCAGTGAGTCCAGAGAGTGTACTGGCACCACTGGGGATGCACTGCAGTGAGTCCAGTGAGTGCACTGGCACCACTGGGGATACAGTGCAGTGAGTCCAGAGAGTGCACTGGCACCACTGGGGATGCAGTGCAGTGAGTCCAGAGAGTGCACTGGCACCACTGGGGATGCATTGCAGTGAGTCCAGAGAGTGCACTGGCACCACAGATGATGCAGTACAGTGAGTCCAGTGAGTGCACTGGCACCACTGGGGATGTAGTGCAGTGACTCGAGAGAGTGCACTTGCACCACTGGGGATGCAGTGCAGTGAGTCCAGAGAGTGCACTGGCACCACTGGGGATGCACTGCAGTGAGTCCAGAGAGTGCACTGGCACCACTGGGGATGCAGTGCAGTGAGTCCAGAGAGTGCACTGGCACCACTGGTGATGAACGGCAGTGAGTCCAGAGATTGCACTGGCACCACTGGGGATGCAGTGCAGTGAGTCCAGAGACTTCACTGGCACCACTGGGAATGCAGAGAAGTGAGTGCAGAGAGTGCACTGGCACCACTGGGGATGCAGTGCAGTGAGTCCAGAGAGTGCACTGGCACCACTGGGGATGCAGTGCAGTGAGTCCAGAGAGTGCACTGGCACCACTGGGGCTGCAGTGCAGTGAGTCCAGAGAGTGCACTGGCACCAATGGTGCTGCAGTGCAGTGAGTCCAAAGAGTGCACTGGCACCACTGGGAATGCACTGCAGTGAGTCCAGAGAGTGCACTGGCACCACTGGTGATGCAGTACAGTGAGTCCAGAGAGTGCACTGGCACCACTGGGAATGCACTGCAGTGAGTCCAGAGAGTGCACTGGCACCACTGGGGATGCACTACAGTGAGTCCAGAGATTGCACTGGCACCACTGGGGATGCAGTGCAGTGAGTCCAGAGAGTGCACTGGCACCACTGGGGATGCAGTGCATTGAGTCCAGGGAGTGCACTGGCACAACTGGGGATGCACTTCAGTGAGTCCAGAGAGTGCACTGGCACCAGTGGGGATGCAGTGCAGTGAGTCCAGAGAGTGCACTGGCACCACTGGGGATGCACTGCAGTGAGTCCAGAGAGTACACTGGCACCAGTGGGGATGCAGTGCAGTGAGTCCAGAGAGTGCACTGGCACCACTGGGGATGCACTGCAGTGAGTCCAGAGAGTGCACTGGCACCACTGGGGATGTGTCCAGTGAGTCCAGTGAGTGCACTGGCACCACTGGGGATGCAGTGCAGTGAGTCCAGAGAGTACACTGGCACCAGTGGGGATGCAGTGCAGTGAGTCCAGAGAGTGCACTGGCACCACTGGGGATGCAGTGCAGTCAGTCCAGTGAGTGCACTGGCACCACTGGGGGTGCAGTACAGTGAGTCCAGAGAGTGCACTGGCACCACTGGGGATGCAGTGCAGTGAGTCCAGAGAGTGCACTGGCACCACTGGGGATGCAGTGCAGTGAGTCCAGAGAGTGCACTGGCACCACTGGGGCTGCAGTGCAGTGAGTCCAGAGAGTGCACTGGCACCAATGGTGCTGCAGTGCAGTGAGTCCAAAGAGTGCACTGGCACCACTGGGAATGCACTGCAGTGAGTCCAGAGAGTGCACTGGCACCACTGGTGATGCAGTACAGTGAGTCCAGAGAGTGCACTGGCACCACTGGGAATGCACTGCAGTGAGTCCAGAGAGTGCACTGGCACCACTGGGGATGCACTACAGTGAGTCCAGAGATTGCACTGGCACCACTGGGGATGCAGTGCAGTGAGTCCAGAGAGTGCACTGGCACCACTGGGGATGCAGTGCATTGAGTCCAGGGAGTGCACTGGCACAACTGGGGATGCACTTCAGTGAGTCCAGAGAGTGCACTGGCACCAGTGGGGATGCAGTGCAGTGAGTCCAGAGAGTGCACTGGCACCACTGGGGATGCACTGCAGTGAGTCCAGAGAGTACACTGGCACCAGTGGGGATGCAGTGCAGTGAGTCCAGAGAGTGCACTGGCACCACTGGGGATGCACTGCAGTGAGTCCAGAGAGTGCACTGGCACCACTGGGGATGTGTCCAGTGAGTCCAGTGAGTGCACTGGCACCACTGGGGATGCAGTGCAGTGAGTCCAGAGAGTACACTGGCACCAGTGGGGATGCAGTGCAGTGAGTCCAGAGAGTGCACTGGCACCACTGGGGATGCAGTGCAGTCAGTCCAGTGAGTGCACTGGCACCTCTGGGGGTGCAGTACAGTGAGTCCAGAGAGTGCACTGGCACCACTGGGGATGCACTGCAGTGAGTCCAGACAGTGCACTGGCACCACTGGGGATGCAGTGCAGTGAGTCCAGAGAGTGCACTGGCACCACTGGGGATGCAGTGCAGTGAGTCCAGAGAGTGCACTGGCACCACTGGGGATGCAGTGCAGTGAGTCAAGAGAGTGCACTGGCACCACTGGGGCTTCAGTGCAGTGAGTCCAGAGAGTGCACTGGCACCACTGGGGATGCACTGCAGTGAGTCCAGAGAGTGCACTGGCACCACTGGGGATGCACTGCAGTGAGTCCAGAGAGTGCACTGGCACCACTGGGGATGCAGTGCAGTGAGTCCAGAGAGTGCACTGGCACCACTGATAATGCACTTCAGTGAGTCCAGAGAGTGCACTGGCACCACTGGGGATGCTCTGCAGTGAGTCCAGAGATTGCACTGGCATCACTGGGGATGCAGTTCAGTGAGTCCAGAGAGTGCACTGGCACCACTGGGGATGCAGTGCAGTGAGTCCAGAGAGTGCACTGGCACCACTGGGGATGCAGTGCAGTGAGTCCAGAGAGTGCACTGGCACCACTGAGAATGCACTTCAGTGAGTCCAGAGAGTGCACTGGCACCACTGGGGATGCAGTGCAGTGAGTCCAGAGATTGCACTGGCACCACTGGGGATGCAGTGCTGTGACTCCAGAGAGTGCACTGGCACCACTGGGGATGCAGTGCAGTGAGTCCTGAGAGTGCACTGGCACCACTGGGGATGCAGTGCAGTGAGTCCAGAGAGTGCACTGGCACCACTGGGGATGCAGTGCAGTGAGTCCAGAGAGTGCACTGGCACCACTGGGGATGCAGTGCAGTGAGTCCAGAGAGTGCACTGGCACCAATGGTGCTGCAGTGCAGTGAGTCCAAAGAGTGCACTGGCACCACTGGGAATGCACTGCAGTGAGTCCAGAGAGTGCACTGGCACCACTGGTGATGCAGTACAGTGAGTCCAGAGAGTGCACTGGCACCACTGGGAATGCACTGCAGTGAGTCCAGAGAGTGCACTGGCACCACTGGGGATGCACTACAGTGAGTCCAGAGATTGCACTGGCACCACTGGGGATGCAGTGCAGTGAGTCCAGAGAGTGCACTGGCACCACTGGGGATGCAGTGCATTGAGTCCAGGGAGTGCACTGGCAAAACTGGGGATGCACTTCAGTGAGTCCAGAGAGTGCACTGGCACCAGTGGGGATGCAGTGCAGTGAGTCCAGAGAGTGCACTGGCACCACTGGGGATGCACTGCAGTGAGTCCAGAGAGTACACTGGCACCACTGGGGATGCAGTGCAGTGAGTCCAGAGAGTGCACTGGCACCACTGGGGATGCACTGCAGTGAGTCCAGAGAGTGCACTGGCACCACTGGGGATGTGTCCAGTGAGTCCAGTGAGTGCACTGGCACCACTGGGGATGCAGTGCAGTGAGTCCAGAGAGTACACTGGCACCAGTGGGGATGCAGTGCAGTGAGTCCAGAGAGTGCACTGGCACCACTGGGGATGCAGTGCAGTCAGTCCAGTGAGTGCACTGGCACCACTGGGGGTGCAGTACAGTGAGTCCAGACAGTGCACTGGCACCACTGGGGATGCAGTGCAGTGAGTCCAGAGAGTGCACTGGCACCACTGGGGATGCAGTGCAGTGAGTCCAGAGAGTGCACTGGCACCACTGGGGATGCAGTGCAGTGAGTCAAGAGAGTGCCCTGGCACCACTGGGGCTTCAGTGCAGTGAGTCCAGAGAGTGCACTGGCACCACTGGGGATGCACTGCAGTGAGTCCAGAGAGTGCACTGGCACCACTGGGGATGCACTGCAGTGAGTCCAGAGAGTGCACTGGCACCACTGGGGATGCACTGCAGTGAGTCCAGAGAGTGCACTGGCACCACTGTGGATGCAGTGCAGTGAGTCCAGAGAGAGCACTGGCAGCACAGGGGATGCAGTGCAGTGAGTCCAGAGTGCATTAGCACCACTGGGGATGCATTGACGCGAGTCCTGAGAGTGCACTGGCACCACTGGGGATGCACTGCAGTGAATCCAGAGAGTGCACTGTCACTACTGGGGATGCAGTTCAGTGAGTCCAGAGAGTGCACTGGCACCACTGATAATGCACTTCAGAGAGTCCAGAGAGTGCACTGGCACCACTGGGGATGCTCTGCAGTGAGTCCAGAGATTGCACTGGCATCACTGGGGATGCAGTTCAGTGAGTCCAGAGAGTGCACTGGCACCAGTGGGGATGCAGTGCAGTGAGTCCAGAGAGTGCACTGGCACCACTGAGAATGCACTTCAGTGAGTCCAGAGAGTGCACTGGCACCACTGGGGATGCAGTGCAGTGAGTCCAGAGATTGCACTGGCACCACTGGGGATGCAGTGCTGTGACTCCAGAGAGTGCACTGGCACCACTGGGGATGCACTGCAGTGAGTCCAGAGAGTGCACTGGCACCACTGGGGATGCACTGCAGTGAGTCCAGAGAGTGCACTGGCACAACTGGGGATGCACTGCAGTGACTCGAAAGAGTGCACTGGCACCACTGGGGAAGCAGTGCAGTGAGTCCAGAGAGTGCACTGGCACCAATGGGGATGCACTGCAGTGAGTCCAGAGAGTGCACTGTCACTACTGGGGATGCAGTGCAGTGAGTCCAGAGAGTGCACTGGCACCACTGAGAATGCACTTCAGTGAGTCCAGAGAGTGCACTGGCACCACTGAGAATGCACTTCAGTGAGTCCAGAGATTGCACTGGCACCACTGGGGATGCAGTACAGTGAGTCCACACAGTGCACTAGCACCACTGGGGATGCAGTGCAGTGAGTCCAGAGAGTGCACTGGCACCACTGGGGATGCAGTGCAGTGAGTCCAGAGAGTGCACTGGCACCACAGGTGATGCACTGCTGTGAGTCCAGAGAGTGCTCTTGCACCACAGGGGATGCAGTGCAGTGACTCAAGAGAGTGCACTGGCAGCACTGGGGATGCAGTGCAGTGAGTCCAGAGAGTGCACTGGCACCACTGGGGATGCAGTGCAGTGAGTCCAGAGAGTGCAATGGCACCACTGCGGATGCACTGCAGTGAGTCCAGAGAGTGCACTGGCTCCACTGGGGATGCACTGCAGTGAGTCCAGAGAGTGCACTGGCACCACTGGGGATGCACTGCAGTGAGTCCAGAGAGTGTACTGGCACCACTGGGGATGCACTCAGGTGAGTCCAGAGAGTGCACTGGCACCACTGAGAATGCACTTCAGTGAGTCCAGAGAGTGCACTGGCACCACTGGGGTTGCACTGCAGTGAGTCCACAGAGTGCACTGGCACTACTGGGGATGCAGTGCAGTGAGTCCAGAGAGTGCGCTGGAACCACTGGGGATGCAGTGCAGTGAGTCCAGAGAGTGCACTGGCACCACTGGGGATGCAGTGCAGTGACTCCAGAGAGTGCACTGGCACCACTGGGGATGCACTGCAGTGAGTCCAGAGAGTGCACTGGCACCACTGGGGATGCAGTGCAGTGAGTCCAGAGAGTGCACTGGCACCACTGGGGAAGCAGTGCAGTGAGTCCAGAGAGTGCAGTGGCACCACTGGGGATGCACTGCAGTGAGTCCAGAGAGTGCACTGGCACCACTGGGAATGCACTACAGTGAGTCCAGGGATAGCACTGTCACCACTGGGGATGCAGTTCAGTGAGTTCAGAGAGTGCACTGGCACCACTGGGGATGCAGTGCAGTGAGTCCAGAGAGTGCACTGGCACCACTGAGAATGCACTGCAGTGAGCCCAGAGAGTGCACTGGCACCAGTGGGGATGCACTGCAGTCAGTCCAGTGAGTGCACTGGCACCACTGGGGAAGCAGTGCAGTGAGTCCAGAGAGTGCAGTGGCACCACTGGGGATGCAGTTTAGTGAGTCCAGAGAGTGCACTGGCACCACTGGGGATGCAGTGCAGTGAGTCCAGTGAGTGTACTGGCACCACTGGGGATGCACTGCAGTGAGTCCAGAGAGTGCACTGGCACCACTGAGAATGCACTTCAGTGAGTCCAGAGAGTGCACTGGCACCACTGGAGATGCACTGCAGTGAGTCCAGAGAGTGCAGTGACACCACTGGGGACGCACTGCAGTGAGTCCAGAGAGTGCACTGGCACCACTGGGGATGCAGTGCAGTGAGTCCAGAGAGTGCACTGGCACCACTGGGGATGCAGTGCAGTGAGTCCAGAGAGTGCACTGGCACCACTGGGGATGCAGTGCAGTGAGTCCAGAGATTGCACTGGCACCACTGGGGATGCAGTGCAGTGAGTCCAGAGAGTGCACTGGCACCACTGAGAATGCACTTCAGTGAGTCCAGAGAGTGCACTGGCACCACTGGGGATGCAGTGCAGTGAGTCCAGAGATTGCACTGGCACCACTGGGGATGCAGTGCTGTGACTCCAGAGAGTGCACTGGCACCACTGGGGATGCAGTGCAGTGAGTCCTGAGAGTGCACTGGCACCACTGGGGATGCAGTGCAGTGAGTCCAGAGAGTGCACTGGCACCACTGGGGATGCAGTGCAGTGAGTCCAGAGAGTGCACTGGCACCACTGGGGATGCAGTGCAGTGAGTCCAGAGAGTGCACTGGCACCAATGGTGCTGCAGTGCAGTGAGTCCAAAGAGTGCACTGGCACCACTGGGAATGCACTGCAGTGAGTCCAGAGAGTGCACTGGCACCACTGGTGATGCAGTACAGTGAGTCCAGAGAGTGCACTGGCACCACTGGGAATGCACTGCAGTGAGTCCAGAGAGTGCACTGGCACCACTGGGGATGCACTACAGTGAGTCCAGAGATTGCACTGGCACCACTGGGGATGCAGTGCAGTGAGTCCAGAGAGTGCACTGGCACCACTGGGGATGCAGTGCATTGAGTCCAGGGAGTGCACTGGCAAAACTGGGGATGCACTTCAGTGAGTCCAGAGAGTGCACTGGCACCAGTGGGGATGCAGTGCAGTGAGTCCAGAGAGTGCACTGGCACCACTGGGGATGCACTGCAGTGAGTCCAGAGAGTACACTGGCACCACTGGGGATGCAGTGCAGTGAGTCCAGAGAGTGCACTGGCACCACTGGGGATGCACTGCAGTGAGTCCAGAGAGTGCACTGGCACCACTGGGGATGTGTCCAGTGAGTCCAGTGAGTGCACTGGCACCACTGGGGATGCAGTGCAGTGAGTCCAGAGAGTACACTGGCACCAGTGGGGATGCAGTGCAGTGAGTCCAGAGAGTGCACTGGCACCACTGGGGATGCAGTGCAGTCAGTCCAGTGAGTGCACTGGCACCACTGGGGGTGCAGTACAGTGAGTCCAGACAGTGCACTGGCACCACTGGGGATGCAGTGCAGTGAGTCCAGAGAGTGCACTGGCACCACTGGGGATGCAGTGCAGTGAGTCCAGAGAGTGCACTGGCACCACTGGGGATGCAGTGCAGTGAGTCAAGAGAGTGCCCTGGCACCACTGGGGCTTCAGTGCAGTGAGTCCAGAGAGTGCACTGGCACCACTGGGGATGCACTGCAGTGAGTCCAGAGAGTGCACTGGCACCACTGGGGATGCACTGCAGTGAGTCCAGAGAGTGCACTGGCACCACTGGGGATGCACTGCAGTGAGTCCAGAGAGTGCACTGGCACCACTGTGGATGCAGTGCAGTGAGTCCAGAGAGAGCACTGGCAGCACAGGGGATGCAGTGCAGTGAGTCCAGAGTGCATTAGCACCACTGGGGATGCATTGACGCGAGTCCTGAGAGTGCACTGGCACCACTGGGGATGCACTGCAGTGAATCCAGAGAGTGCACTGTCACTACTGGGGATGCAGTTCAGTGAGTCCAGAGAGTGCACTGGCACCACTGATAATGCACTTCAGAGAGTCCAGAGAGTGCACTGGCACCACTGGGGATGCTCTGCAGTGAGTCCAGAGATTGCACTGGCATCACTGGGGATGCAGTTCAGTGAGTCCAGAGAGTGCACTGGCACCAGTGGGGATGCAGTGCAGTGAGTCCAGAGAGTGCACTGGCACCACTGAGAATGCACTTCAGTGAGTCCAGAGAGTGCACTGGCACCACTGGGGATGCAGTGCAGTGAGTCCAGAGATTGCACTGGCACCACTGGGGATGCAGTGCTGTGACTCCAGAGAGTGCACTGGCACCACTGGGGATGCACTGCAGTGAGTCCAGAGAGTGCACTGGCACCACTGGGGATGCACTGCAGTGAGTCCAGAGAGTGCACTGGCACAACTGGGGATGCACTGCAGTGACTCGAAAGAGTGCACTGGCACCACTGGGGAAGCAGTGCAGTGAGTCCAGAGAGTGCACTGGCACCAATGGGGATGCACTGCAGTGAGTCCAGAGAGTGCACTGTCACTACTGGGGATGCAGTGCAGTGAGTCCAGAGAGTGCACTGGCACCACTGAGAATGCACTTCAGTGAGTCCAGAGAGTGCACTGGCACCACTGAGAATGCACTTCAGTGAGTCCAGAGATTGCACTGGCACCACTGGGGATGCAGTACAGTGAGTCCACACAGTGCACTAGCACCACTGGGGATGCAGTGCAGTGAGTCCAGAGAGTGCACTGGCACCACTGGGGATGCAGTGCAGTGAGTCCAGAGAGTGCACTGGCACCACAGGTGATGCACTGCTGTGAGTCCAGAGAGTGCTCTTGCACCACAGGGGATGCAGTGCAGTGACTCAAGAGAGTGCACTGGCAGCACTGGGGATGCAGTGCAGTGAGTCCAGAGAGTGCACTGGCACCACTGGGGATGCAGTGCAGTGAGTCCAGAGAGTGCAATGGCACCACTGCGGATGCACTGCAGTGAGTCCAGAGAGTGCACTGGCTCCACTGGGGATGCACTGCAGTGAGTCCAGAGAGTGCACTGGCACCACTGGGGATGCACTGCAGTGAGTCCAGAGAGTGTACTGGCACCACTGGGGATGCACTCAGGTGAGTCCAGAGAGTGCACTGGCACCACTGAGAATGCACTTCAGTGAGTCCAGAGAGTGCACTGGCACCACTGGGGTTGCACTGCAGTGAGTCCACAGAGTGCACTGGCACTACTGGGGATGCAGTGCAGTGAGTCCAGAGAGTGCGCTGGAACCACTGGGGATGCAGTGCAGTGAGTCCAGAGAGTGCACTGGCACCACTGGGGATGCAGTGCAGTGACTCCAGAGAGTGCACTGGCACCACTGGGGATGCACTGCAGTGAGTCCAGAGAGTGCACTGGCACCACTGGGGATGCAGTGCAGTGAGTCCAGAGAGTGCACTGGCACCACTGGGGAAGCAGTGCAGTGAGTCCAGAGAGTGCAGTGGCACCACTGGGGATGCACTGCAGTGAGTCCAGAGAGTGCACTGGCACCACTGGGAATGCACTACAGTGAGTCCAGGGATAGCACTGTCACCACTGGGGATGCAGTTCAGTGAGTTCAGAGAGTGCACTGGCACCACTGGGGATGCAGTGCAGTGAGTCCAGAGAGTGCACTGGCACCACTGAGAATGCACTGCAGTGAGCCCAGAGAGTGCACTGGCACCAGTGGGGATGCACTGCAGTCAGTCCAGTGAGTGCACTGGCACCACTGGGGAAGCAGTGCAGTGAGTCCAGAGAGTGCAGTGGCACCACTGGGGATGCAGTTTAGTGAGTCCAGAGAGTGCACTGGCACCACTGGGGATGCAGTGCAGTGAGTCCAGTGAGTGTACTGGCACCACTGGGGATGCACTGCAGTGAGTCCAGAGAGTGCACTGGCACCACTGAGAATGCACTTCAGTGAGTCCAGAGAGTGCACTGGCACCACTGGAGATGCACTGCAGTGAGTCCAGAGAGTGCAGTGACACCACTGGGGACGCACTGCAGTGAGTCCAGAGAGTGCACTGGCACCACTGGGGATGCAGTGCAGTGAGTCCAGAGAGTGCACTGGCACCACTGGGGATGCAGTGCAGTGAGTCCAGAGAGTGCACTGGCACCACTGGGGATGCGGTGCTGGGAGTCCAGAGAGTGCTTTGGCACCAGTGGGGATGCAGTGCAGTTACTCCAGAGACTGCACTGGCACCACCGGGGATGCAGTGCAGTGAGTCCAGAGAGTGCACTGGCACCACTGGGGATGCAGTGCAGTGAGTCCAGAGATTGCACTGGCACCACTGGGGATGCAGTGCTGTGACTCCAAAGAGCGCACTGGCACCACTGGGGATGCAATGCAGTGAGTCCAGAGAGTGCACTGGCACCACTGGGGATGCACTGCAGTGAGCCCAGAGAGTGCACTGGCACCAGTGGGGATGCACTGCAGTGAGTCCAGTGAGTGCACTGGCACCACTGGGGAAGCAGTGCAGTGAGTCCAGAGAGTGCAGTGGCACCACTGGGGATGCAGTTTAGTGAGTCCAGAGAGTGCACTGGCACCACTGGGGATGCAGTGCAGTGAGTCCAGTGAGTGTACTGGCACCACTGGGGATGCACTGCAGTGAGTCCAGAGACTGCACTGGCACCACTGAGAATGCACTTCAGTGAGTCCAGAGAGTGCACTGGCACCACTGGGGATGCACTGCAGTGAGTCCAGAGAGTGCAGTGGCACCACTGGGGATGCACTGCAGTGAGTCCAGAGAGTGCTTTGGCACCAGTGGAGATGCACTGCAGTTCCTCCAGAGACTGCACTGGCACCACTGGGGATGCACTGCAGTGAGTCCAGAGAGTGCACTGGCACCAGTGGGGATGCACTGCAGTGAGTCCAGAGAGTGCACTGGCACCACTGGGGATGCACTGCAGTGAGTCCAGAGAGTGCACTGGCACCACTGGGGATGCACTGCAGTGAGTCCAGAGAGTGCACTGGCACCACTGGGGATGCAGTGCAGTGAGTCCAGAGAGTGCACTGGCACCACTGGGGATGCAGTGCAGTGAATCCAGTGAGTGCACTGGCACCACTGGGGATGCAGTGCAGTGAGTCCAGAGAGTGCACTGGCACCACCGATGATGCAGTACAGTGAGTCCAGTGAGTGCACTGGCACCACTGGGGATGTAGTGCAGTGAGTCCAGAGAGTGCACTGTCACTACTGGGGATGCAGTGCAGTGAGTCCAGAGAGTGCACTGGCACCACTGGGGATGCAGTGCAGTGAGTCCTGAGAGTGCACTGGCACCACTGGGGATGCACTGCAGTGAGTCCAGAGATTGCACTGGCACTACCGGGAATGCAGTACAGTGAGTCCACACAGTGCACTAGCACCACTGGGGATGCAGTGCAGTGAGTCCAGAGAGTGCACTGGCACCACTGGGGATGCAGTGCAGTGAGTCCAGAGAGTGCACTGGCACCACTGGGGATGCACTGCTGTGAGTCCAGAGAGTGCTCTTGCACCACAGGAGATGCAGTGCAGTGACTCAAGAGAGTGCACTGGCAGCACTGGGGATGCAGTGCAGTGAGTCCAGAGAGTGCACTGGCACCACTGGAGATGCAGTGCAGTGAGTCCAGAGAGTGCAATGGCACCACTGCGGATGCACTGCAGTGTGTCCAGAGAGTGCACTGGCTCCACTGGGGATGCACTGCAGTGAGTCCAGAGAGTGCACTGGCACCACTGGGGATGCACTGCAGTGAGTCCAGAGAGTGTACTGGCACCACTGGGGATGCACTGAAGTGAGTCCAGAGAGTGCACTGGCACCACTGGGGATGCACTTCAGTGAGTCCAGAGAGTGCACTGGCACCACTGGGGATGCACTGCAGTGAGTCCACAGAGTGCACTAGCACCACTGGCGATGCAGTGCAGTGAGTCCAGAGAGTGCGCTGGAACCACTGGGGATGCAGTGAAGTGAGTCCAGAGAGTGCACTGGCACCACTGGGGATGCAGTGCAGTGAGTCCAGAGAGTGCACTGGCACCAGTGGGGATGCACTGCAGTGAGTCCAGTGAGTGCACTGGCACCACTGGGGATGCAGTGCAGTGAGTCCAGAGAGTGCACTGACACCACTGGGGAAGCAGTGCAGTGAGTCCAGAGAGTGCACTGGCACCACTGGGGATGCAGTGCAGTGAGTCCAGAGAGTGCACTGGCACCACTGGGGATGCAGTGCAGTGAGTCCAGAGAGTGCACTGGCACCACTGGGGATGCAGTTCAGTGAGTCCAGAGAGTGCACTGGCACCACTGGGGATGCAGTGCAGTGAGTCCAGAGAGTGCACTGACACCACTGAGAATGCACTTCAGTGAGTCCAGAGAGTGCACTGGCACCACTGGGGATGCAGTGCAGTGAGTCCAGAGATTGCACTGGCACCACTGGGGATGCAGTGCTGTGACTCCAGAGAGCGCACAGGCACCACTGGGGATGCACTGCAGTGAGTCCAGAGAGTGCACTGGCACCACTGGTGATGCACTGCAGTGAGTCCAGAGAGTGCACTGGAACCACTGGGGATGCACTGCAGTGAGTCCAGTAAGTGCACTGGCACCACTGGGGAAGCAGTGCAGTGAGTCCAGAGAGTGCAGAGGCATCACTGGTGATGCAGTTTAGTGAGTCCAGAGAGTGCACTGGCACCACTGGGGATGCAGTGCAGTGAGTCCAGTGAGTGTACTGGTACCACTGGAGATGCACTGCAGTGAGTCCAGAGAGTGCACTGGCACCACTGAGAATGCACTTCAGTTAGTCCAGAGAGTGCACTGGCACCACTGGGGATGCACTTCAGTGAGTCCAGAGAGTGCACTGGCACCACTGGGGATGCAGTGCTGTGACTCCAGAGAGTGCACTGGCACCACTGGGGATGCAGTGCAGTGAGTCCAGAGAGTGCACTGGCACCACTGGGGATGCGGTGCCGGGAGTCCAGAGAGTGCTTTGGCACCAGTGGGGATGCACTGCAGTTACTCCAGAGACTGCACTGGCACCACTGGGGATGCAGTGCAGTGAGTCCAGAGAGTGCACTGGCACCACTGGGGATGCACTGCAGTGAGTCCAGAGAGTGCACTGTCACCACTGAGAATGCACTGCAGTGAGACCAGAGAGTGCACTGTCACCACTGGGGATGCAGTGCAGTGAGTCCACAGAGTGCACTGGCACCACTGGGGATGCAGTGCAGTGAGTCCAGAGAGTGTACTGGCACCACGGGGGATGCACTGCAGTGAGTCCAGTGAGTGCACTGGCACCACTGGGGATACAGTGCAGTGAGTCCAGAGAGTGCACTGGCACCACTGGGGATGCAGTGCAGTGAGTCCAGAGAGTGCACTGGCACCACTGGGGATGCATTGCAGTGAGTCCAGAGAGTGCACTGGCACCACAGATGATGCAGTACAGTGAGTCCAGTGAGTGCACTGGCACCACTGGGGATGTAGTGCAGTGACTCGAGAGAGTGCACTTGCACCACTGGGGATGCAGTGCAGTGAGTCCAGAGAGTGCACTGGCACCACTGGGGATGCACTGCAGTGAGTCCAGAGAGTGCACTGGCACCACTGGGGATGCAGTGCAGTGAGTCCAGAGAGTGCACTGGCACCACTGGGAATGCACTGCAGTGAGTCCAGAGAGTGCACTGGCACCACTGGGGATGCACTACAGTGAGTCCAGAGATTGCACTGGCACCACTGGGGATGCAGTGCAGTGAGTCCAGAGAGTGCACTGGCACCACTGGGGATGCAGTGCATTGAGTCCAGGGAGTGCACTGGCACAACTGGGGATGCACTTCAGTGAGTCCAGAGAGTGCACTGGCACCAGTGGGGATGCAGTGCAGTGAGTCCAGAGAGTGCACTGGCACCACTGGGGATGCACTGCAGTGAGTCCAGAGAGTACACTGGCACCAGTGGGGATGCAGTGCAGTGAGTCCAGAGAGTGCACTGGCACCACTGGGGATGCACTGCAGTGAGTCCAGAGATTGCACTGGCACCACTGGGGATGCAGTGCAGTGAGTCCAGAGACTTCACTGGCACCACTGGGAATGCAGAGAAGTGAGTGCAGAGAGTGCACTGGCACCACTGGGGATGCAGTGCAGTGAGTCCAGAGAGTGCACTGGCACCACTGGGGATGCAGTGCAGTGAGTCCAGAGAGTGCACTGGCACCACCTGTGATGCAGTGCAGTGAGTCCAGAGAGTGCACTGGCACCAATGGTGCTGCGGTGCAGTGAGTCCAAAGAGTGCACTGGCACCACTGGGAATGCACTGCAGTGAGTCCAGAGACTGCACTGGCACCACTGGTGATGCAGTACAGTGAGTCCAGAGAGTGCACTGGCACCACTGGGAATGCACTGCAGTGAGTCCAGAGAGTGCACTGGCACCACTGGGGATGCACTACAGTGAGTCCAGAGATTGCACTGGCACCACTGGGGATGCAGTGCAGTGAGTCCAGAGAGTGCACTGGCACCACTGGGGATGCAGTGCATTGAGTCCAGGGAGTGCACTGGCACAACTGGGGATGCACTTCACTGAGTCCAGAGAGTGCACTGGCACCAGTGGGGATGCAGTGCAGTGAGTCCAGAGAGTGCACTGGCACCACTGGGGATGCACTGCAGTGAGTCCAGAGAGTACACTGGCACCAGTGGGGATGCAGTGCAGTGAGTCCAGAGAGTGCACTGGCACCACTGGGGATGCACTGCAGTGAGTCCAGAGAGTGCACTGGCACCACTGGGGATGTGTCCAGTGAGTCCAGTGAGTGCACTGGCACCACTGGGGATGCAGTGCAGTGAGTCCAGAGAGTACACTGGCACCAGTGGGGATGCAGTGCAGTGAGTCCAGAGAGTGCACTGGCACCACTGGGGATGCAGTGCAGTCAGTCCAGTGAGTGCACTGGCACCACTGGGCGTGCAGTACAGTGAGTCCAGAGAGTGCACTGGCACCACTGGGGATGCACTGCAGTGAGTCCAGAGAGTGCACTGGCACCACTGGGGATGCAGTGCAGTGAGTCCAGAGAGTGCACTGGCACCACTGGGGATGCAGTGCAGTGAGTCCAGAGAGTGCTTTGGCACCACTGGGGATGCAGTGCAGTGAGTCAAGAGAGTACACTGGCAGCACTGGGGCTTCAGTGCATGAGTCCAGAGAGTGCACTGGCACCACTGGGGATGCACTGCAGTGAGTCCAGAGAGTGCACTGGCACCACTGGGGATGCACTGCAGTGAGTCCAGAGAGTGCACTGGCACCGCTGGGGATGCAGTACAGTGAGTCCACAGAGTGTACTGGCACCACTGGGGATGCGGTGCTGGAAGTCCAGAGAGTGCTTTGGCACCAGTGGGGATGCAGTGCAGTTACTCCAGAGACTGCACTGGCACCACCGGGGATGCAGTGCAGTGAGTCCAGAGAGTGCACTGGCACCACTGGAGATGCAGTGCACTGAGTCCAGAGATTGCACTGGCACCACTGGGGATGCAGTGCTGTGACTCCAGAGAGCGCACTGGCACCACTGGGGATGCAGTGCAGTGAGTCCAGAGAGTGCACTGTCACCACTGGGGATGCAGTACAGTGAGTCCACATAGTGCACTGGCACCAGTGGGGATGCAGTACAGTGAGTCCAGAGAGTGCACTGGCACCACTGGACATGCAGTGCAGTGAGTCCAGAGAGTGCACTGGCACCACTGGGGATGCACTTCAGTGACTCCACAGAGTGCACTGGCACCACTGGGGATGCAGTGCAGTGAGTCCAGAGACTTCACTGGCACCACTGGGGATGCACTGCAGTGAGTCTAGAGAGTGCACTGGAACCACTGGGGATGCACTACAGTGAGTCCAGAGAGTGCACTGGCACCACTGGGGATGCAGTGCAGTGAGTCCAGAGAGTGCACTGGCACCACTGGGGATGCAGTGCAGTGAGTCCAGTGAGTGTACTGGCACCACTGGGGATGCACTTCAGTGAGCCCAGAGAGTGCACTGGCACCACTGAGAATGCACTTCAGTGAGTCCAGAGAGTGCACTGGCACCACTGGGGATGCACTGCAGTGAGTCCAGAGACTGCACTGGCACCACTGGGGATGCAGTGCAGTGAGTCCAGTGAGTGTACTGGCACCACTGGGGATGCACTTCAGTGAGCCCAGAGAGTGCACTGGCACCACTGAGAATGCACTTCAGTGAGTCCAGAGAGTGCACTGGCACCACTGGGGATGCACTGCAGTGAGTCCAGAGACTGCACTAGCACAACTGGGGATGCACTGCAGTGACTCGAAAGAGTGCACTGGCACCACTGGGGAAGCAGTGCAGTGAGTCCAGAGAGTGCACTGGCACCAATGGGGATGCACTGCAGTGAGTCCAGAGAGTGCACTGTCACTACTGGGGATGCAGTGCAGTGAGTCCAGAGAGTGCACTGGCACCACTGAGAATGCACTTCAGTGAGTCCAGAGAGTGCACTGGCACCACTGAGAATGCACTTCAGTGAGTCCAGAGATTGCACTGGCACCACTGGGGATGCAGTACAGTGAGTCCACACAGTGCACTAGCACCACTGGGGATGCAGTGCAGTGAGTCCAGAGAGTGCACTGGCACCACTGGGGATGCAGTGCAGTGAGTCCAGAGAGTGCACTGGCACCACAGGTGATGCACTGCTGTGAGTCCAGAGAGTGCTCTTGCACCACAGGGGATGCAGTGCAGTGACTCAAGAGAGTGCACTGGCAGCACTGGGGATGCAGTGCAGTGAGTCCAGAGAGTGCACTGGCACCACTGGGGATGCAGTGCAGTGAGTCCAGAGAGTGCAATGGCACCACTGCGGATGCACTGCAGTGAGTCCAGAGAGTGCACTGGCTCCACTGGGGATGCACTGCAGTGAGTCCAGAGAGTGCACTGGCACCACTGGGGATGCACTGCAGTGAGTCCAGAGAGTGTACTGGCACCACTGGGGATGCACTGAAGTGAGTCCAGAGAGTGCACTGGCACCACTGAGAATGCACTTCAGTGAGTCCAGAGAGTGCACTGGCACCACTGGGGTTGCACTGCAGTGAGTCCACAGAGTGCACTAGCACTACTGGGGATGCAGTGCAGTGAGTCCAGAGAGTGCGCTGGAACCACTGGGGATGCAGTGCAGTGAGTCCAGAGAGTGCACTGGCACCACTGGGGATGCAGTGCAGTGACTCCAGAGAGTGCACTGGCACCACTGGGGATGCACTGCAGTGAGTCCAGAGAGTGCACTGGCACCACTGGGGATGCAGTGCAGTGAGTCCAGAGAGTGCACTGGCACCACTGGGGAAGCAGTGCAGTGAGTCCAGAGAGTGCAGTGGCACCACTGGGGATGCACTGCAGTGAGTCCAGAGAGTGCACTGGAACCACTGGGGATGCACTACAGTGAGTCCAGGGATAGCACTGTCACCACTGGGGATGCAGTTCAGTGAGTCCAGAGAGTGCATTGGCACCACTGGGGATGCAGTGCAGTGAGTCCAGAGAGTGCACTGGCACCACTGAGAATGCACTGCAGTGAGCCCAGAGAGTGCACTGGCACCAGTGGGGATGCACTGCAGTCAGTCCAGTGAGTGCACTGGCACCACTGGGGAAGCAGTGCAGTGAGTCCAGAGAGTGCAGTGGCACCACTGGGGATGCAGTTTAGTGAGTCCAGAGAGTGCACTGGCACCACTAGGGATGCAGTGCAGTGAGTCCAGTGAGTGTACTGGCACCACTGGGGATGCACTGCAGTGAGTCCAGAGAGTGCACTGGCACCACTGAGAATGCACTTCAGTGAGTCCAGAGAGTGCACTGGCACCACTGGAGATGCACTGCAGTGAGTCCAGAGAGTGCACTGGCACCACTGAGAATGCACTTCAGTGAGTCCAGAGATTGCACTGGCACCACTGGGGATGCAGTACAGTGAGTCCACACAGTGCACTAGCACCACTGGGGATGCAGTGCAGTGAGTCCAGAGAGTGCACTGGCACCACTGGGGATGCAGTGCAGTGAGTCCAGAGAGTGCACTGGCACCACAGGTGATGCACTGCTGTGAGTCCAGAGAGTGCTCTTGCACCACAGGGGATGCAGTGCAGTGACTCAAGAGAGTGCACTGGCAGCACTGGGGATGCAGTGCAGTGAGTCCAGAGAGTGCACTGGCACCACTGGGGATGCAGTGCAGTGAGTCCAGAGAGTGCAATGGCACCACTGCGGATGCACTGCAGTGAGTCCAGAGAGTGCACTGGCTCCACTGGGGATGCACTGCAGTGAGTCCAGAGAGTGCACTGGCACCACTGGGGATGCACTGCAGTGAGTCCAGAGAGTGTACTGGCACCACTGGGGATGCACTGAAGTGAGTCCAGAGAGTGCACTGGCACCACTGGGGATGCAGTGCAGTGAGTCCAGAGAGTGCACTGGCACCACTGGGGATGCGGTGCTGGGAGTCCAGAGAGTGCTTTGGCACCAGTGGGGATGCAGTGCAGTTACTCCAGAGACTGCACTGGCACCACCGGGGATGCAGTGCAGTGAGTCCAGAGAGTGCACTGGCACCACTGGGGATGCAGTGCAGTGAGTCCAGAGATTGCACTGGCACCACTGGGGATGCAGTGCTGTGACTCCAGAGAGCGCACTGGCACCACTGGGGATGCAATGCAGTGAGTCCAGAGAGTGCACTGGCACCACTGGGGATGCACTGCAGTGAGCCCAGAGAGTGCACTGGCACCAGTGGGGATGCACTGCAGTGAGTCCAGTGAGTGCACTGGCACCACTGGGGAAGCAGTGCAGTGAGTCCAGAGAGTGCAGTGGCACCACTGGGGATGCAGTTTAGTGAGTCCAGAGAGTGCACTGGCACCACTGGGGATGCAGTGCAGTGAGTCCAGTGAGTGTACTGGCACCACTGGGGATGCACTGCAGTGAGTCCAGAGACTGCACTGGCACCACTGAGAATGCACTTCAGTGAGTCCAGAGAGTGCACTGGCACCACTGGGGATGCACTGCAGTGAGTCCAGAGAGTGCAGTGGCACCACTGGGGATGCACTGCAGTGAGTCCAGAGAGTGCTTTGGCACCAGTGGAGATGCACTGCAGTTCCTCCAGAGACTGCACTGGCACCACTGGGGATGCACTGCAGTGAGTCCAGAGAGTGCACTGGCACCAGTGGGGATGCACTGCAGTGAGTCCAGAGAGTGCACTGGCACCACTGGGGATGCACTGCAGTGAGTCCAGAGAGTGCACTGGCACCACTGGGGATGCACTGCAGTGAGTCCAGAGAGTGCACTGGCACCACTGGGGATGCAGTGCAGTGAGTCCAGAGAGTGCACTGGCACCACTGGGGATGCAGTGCAGTGAATCCAGTGAGTGCACTGGCACCACTGGGGATGCAGTGCAGTGAGTCCAGAGAGTGCACTAGCACCGATGATGCAGTACAGTGAGTCCAGTGAGTGCACTGGCACCACTGGGGATGTAGTGCAGTGAGTCCAGAGAGTGCACTGTCACTACTGGGGATGCAGTGCAGTGAGTCCAGAGAGTGCACTGGCACCACTGGGGATGCAGTGCAGTGAGTCCTGAGAGTGCACTGGCACCACTGGGGATGCACTGCAGTGAGTCCAGAGATTGCACTGGCACTACCGGGAATGCAGTACAGTGAGTCCACACAGTGCACTAGCACCACTGGGGATGCAGTGCAGTGAGTCCAGAGAGTGCACTGGCACCACTGGGGATGCAGTGCAGTGAGTCCAGAGAGTGCACTGGCACCACTGGGGATGCACTGCTGTGAGTCCAGAGAGTGCTCTTGCACCACAGGAGATGCAGTGCAGTGACTCAAGAGAGTGCACTGGCAGCACTGGGGATGCAGTGCAGTGAGTCCAGAGAGTGCACTGGCACCACTGGAGATGTAGTGCAGTGAGTCCAGAGAGTGCAATGGCACCACTGCGGATGCACTGCAGTGTGTCCAGAGAGTGCACTGGCTCCATTGGGGATGCACTGCAGTGAGTCCAGAGAGTGCACTGGCACCACTGGGGATGCACTGCAGTGAGTCCAGAGAGTGTACTGGCACCACTGGGGATGCACTGAAGTGAGTCCAGAGAGTGCACTGGCACCACTGGGGATGCACTTCAGTGAGTCCAGAGAGTGCACTGGCACCACTGGGGATGCACTGCAGTGAGTCCACAGAGTGCACTAGCACCACTGGCGATGCAGTGCAGTGAGTCCAGAGAGTGCGCTGGAACCACTGGGGATGCAGTGCAGTGAGTCCAGAGAGTGCACTGGCACCACTGGGGATGCAGTGCAGTGAGTCCAGAGAGTGCACTGGCACCACTGGGGATGCGGTGCCGGGAGTCCAGAGAGTGCTTTGGCACCAGTGGGGATGCAGTGCAGTGAGTCCAGAGAGTGCACTGACACCACTGGGGAAGCAGTGCAGTGAGTCCAGAGAGTGCACTGGCACCACTGGGGATGCAGTGCAGTGAGTCCAGAGAGTGCACTGGCACCACTGGGGATGCAGTGCAGTGAGTCCAGAGAGTGCACTGGCACCACTGGGGATGCAGTTCAGTGAGTCCAGAGAGTGCACTGGCACCACTGGGGATGCAGTGCAGTGAGTCCAGAGAGTGCACTGACACCACTGAGAATGCACTTCAGTGAGTCCAGAGAGTGCACTGGCACCACTGGGGATGCAGTGCAGTGAGTCCAGAGATTGCACTGGCACCACTGGGGATGCAGTGCTGTGACTCCAGAGAGCGCACAGGCACCACTGGGGATGCACTGCAGTGAGTCCAGAGAGTGCACTGGCACCACTGGTGATGCACTGCAGTGAGTCCAGAGAGTGCACTGGAACCACTGGGGATGCACTGCAGTGAGTCCAGTAAGTGCACTGGCACCACTGGGGAAGCAGTGCAGTGAGTCCAGAGAGTGCAGAGGCATCACTGGTGATGCAGTTTAGTGAGTCCAGAGAGTGCACTGGCACCACTGGGGATGCAGTGCAGTGAGTCCAGTGAGTGTACTGGTACCACTGGAGATGCATTGCAGTGAGTCCAGAGAGTGCACTGGCACCACTGAGAATGCACTTCAGTTAGTCCAGAGAGTGCACTGGCACCACTGGGGATGCACTTCAGTGAGTCCAGAGAGTGCACTGGCACCACTGGGGATGCAGTGCTGTGACTCCAGAGAGTGCACTGGCACCACTGGGGATGCAGTGCAGTGAGTCCAGAGAGTGCACTGGCACCACTGGGGATGCGGTGCCGGGAGTCCAGAGAGTGCACTGGCAGCACTGGGGATGCAGTACAGTGAGTCCAGAGAGTGCACTGGCACCACTGGGGATGCACAGCAGTGAGTCCAGAGAGTGCACTGGCACCACTGGGGATGCACTGCAGTGAGTCCAGAGAGTGCACTGTCACCACTGAGAATGCACTGCAGTGAGACCAGAGAGTGCACTGTCACCACTGGGGATGCAGTGCAGTGAGTCCACAGAGTGCACTGGCACCACTGGGGATGCAGTGCAGTGAGTCCAGAGAGTGTACTGGCACCACTGGGGATGCACTGCAGTGAGTCCAGTGAGTGCACTGGCACCACTGGGGATACAGTGCAGTGAGTCCAGAGAGTGCACTGGCACCACTGGGGATGCAGTGCAGTGAGTCCAGAGAGTGCACTGGCACCACAGATGATGCAGTACAGTGAGTCCAGTGAGTGCACTGGCACCACTGGGGATGTAGTGCAGTGACTCGAGAGAGTGCACTTGCACCACTGGGGATGCAGTGCAGTGAGTCCAGAGAGTGCACTGGCACCACTGGGGATGCACTGCAGTGAGTCCAGAGAGTGCACTGGCACCACTGGGGATGCAGTGCAGTGAGTCCAGAGAGTGCACTGGCACCACTGGGAATGCACTGCAGTGAGTCCAGAGAGTGCACTGGCACCACTGGGGATGCACTACAGTGAGTCCAGAGATTGCACTGGCACCACTGGGGATGCAGTGCAGTGAGTCCAGAGAGTGCACTGGCACCACTGGGGATGCAGTGCATTGAGTCCAGGGAGTGCACTGGCACAACTGGGGATGCACTTCAGTGAGTCCAGAGAGTGCACTGGCACCAGTGGGGATGCAGTGCAGTGAGTCCAGAGAGTGCACTGGCACCACTGGGGATGCACTGCAGTGAGTCCAGAGAGTACACTGGCACCAGTGGGGATGCAGTGCAGTGAGTCCAGAGAGTGCACTGGCACCACTGGGGATGCACTGCAGTGAGTCCAGAGATTGCACTGGCACCACTGGGGATGCAGTGCAGTGAGTCCAGAGACTTCACTGGCACCACTGGGAATGCAGAGAAGTGAGTGCAGAGAGTGCACTGGCACCACTGGGGATGCAGTGCAGTGAGTCCAGAGAGTGCACTGGCACCACTGGGGATGCAGTGCAGTGAGTCCAGAGAGTGCACTGGCACCACCTGTGATGCAGTGCAGTGAGTCCAGAGAGTGCACTGGCACCAATGGTGCTGCGGTGCAGTGAGTCCAAAGAGTGCACTGGCACCACTGGGAATGCACTGCAGTGAGTCCAGAGACTGCACTGGCACCACTGGTGATGCAGTACAGTGAGTCCAGAGAGTGCACTGGCACCACTGGGAATGCACTGCAGTGAGTCCAGAGAGTGCACTGGCACCACTGGGGATGCACTACAGTGAGTCCAGAGATTGCACTGGCACCACTGGGGATGCAGTGCAGTGAGTCCAGAGAGTGCACTGGCACCACTGGGGATGCAGTGCATTGAGTCCAGGGAGTGCACTGGCACAACTGGGGATGCACTTCACTGAGTCCAGAGAGTGCACTGGCACCAGTGGGGATGCAGTGCAGTGAGTCCAGAGAGTGCACTGGCACCACTGGGGATGCACTGCAGTGAGTCCAGAGAGTACACTGGCACCAGTGGGGATGCAGTGCAGTGAGTCCAGAGAGTGCACTGGCACCACTGGGGATGCACTGCAGTGAGTCCAGAGAGTGCACTGGCACCACTGGGGATGTGTCCAGTGAGTCCAGTGAGTGCACTGGCACCACTGGGGATGCAGTGCAGTGAGTCCAGAGAGTACACTGGCACCAGTGGGGATGCAGTGCAGTGAGTCCAGAGAGTGCACTGGCACCACTGGGGATGCAGTGCAGTCAGTCCAGTGAGTGCACTGGCACCACTGGGGATGCAGTACAGTGAGTCCAGAGAGTGCACTGGCACCACTGGGGATGCACTGCAGTGAGTCCAGAGAGTGCACTGGCACCACTGGGGATGCAGTGCAGTGAGTCCAGAGAGTGCACTGGCACCACTGGGGATGCAGTGCAGTGAGTCCAGAGAGTGCACTGGCACCACTGGGGATGCAGTGCAGTGAGTCAAGAGAGTACACTGGCACCACTGGGGCTTCAGTGCATGAGTCCAGAGAGTGCACTGGCACCACTGGGGATGCACTGCAGTGAGTCCAGAGAGTGCACTGGCACCACTGGGGATGCACTGCAGTGAGTCCAGAGAGTGCACTGGCACCGCTGGGGATGCAGTACAGTGAGTCCACAGAGTGTACTGGCACCAGTGGGTATGCAGTACAGGGAGTCCAGAGAGTGCACTGGCACCACTGGGCATGCAGTGCAGTGAGTCCAGAGAGTGCACTGGCACCACTGGGGATGCACTACAGTGAGTCCAGAGAGTGCACTGGCACCACTGGGGATGCAGTGCAGTGAGTCCAGAGAGTGCACTGGCACCACTGGGGATGCAGTGCAGTGAGTCCAGTGAGTGTACTGGCACCACTGGGGATGCACTTCAGTGAGCCCAGAGAGTGCACTGGCACCACTGAGAATGCACTTCAGTGAGTCCAGAGAGTGCACTGGCACCACTGGGGATGCACTGCAGTGAGTCCAGAGACTGCACTAGCACCACTGGGGATGCAGTGCAGTGAATCCTGTGAGTACACTGGCACCACTGGGGATGCAGTGCAGTGAGTCCAGAGAGCTCACTGGCACCACTGGGGATGCAGTGCAGTGAGTCCAGAGAGTGCACTGGCACCACTGGGGATGCAGTGCAGTGAGTCCAGAGAGTGCACTGGCACCACTGGGGCTTCAGTGCATGAGTCCAGAGAGTGCACTGGCACCACTGGGGATGCACTGCAGTGAGTCCAGAGAGTGCACTGGCACCACTGGGGATGCACTGCAGTGAGTCCAGTGAGTGCACTGGCACCACTGGGGATGCAGTACAGTGAGTCCACAGAGTGCACTGGCACCAGTGGGTATGCAGTACAGTGAGTCCAGAGAGTGCACTGGCACCACTGGGCATGCAGTGCAGTGAGTCCAGAGAGTGCACTGGCACCACTGGGGATGCGGTGCTGGAAGTCCAGAGAGTGCTTTGGCACCAGTGGGGATGCAGTGCAGTTACTCCAGAGACTGCACTGGCACCACCGGGGATGCAGTGCAGTGAGTCCAGAGAGTGCACTGGCACCACTGGGGATGCAGTGCACTGAGTCCAGAGATTGCACTGGCACCACTGGGGATGCAGTGCTGTGAATCCAGAGAGCGCACTGGCACCACTGGGGATGCAGTGCAGTGAGTCCAGAGAGTGCACTGGCACCACTGGGGATGCACTACAGTGAGTCCACATAGTGCACTGGCACCAGTGGGGATGCAGTACAGTGAGTCCAGAGACTGCACTGGCACCACTGGACATGCAGTGCAGTGAGTCCAGAGAGTGCACTGGCACCACTGGGGATGCACTTCAGTGACTCCACAGAGTGCACTGGCACCACTGGGGATGCAGTGCAGTGAGTCCAAAGACTTCACTGGCACCACTGGGGATGCAGTGCAGTGAGTCCAGAGACTTCAGTGGCACCACTGGGGATGCACTGCAGTGAGTCCAGAGAGTGCACTGGCACCACTGGGGATGCAGTGCAGTGAGTCCAGAGAGTGCACTGGCACCACTGGGGATGCAGTGCAGTGAGTCCAGTGAGTGTACTGGCACCACTGGGGATGCACTTCAGTGAGCCCAGAGAGTGCACTGGCACCACTGAGAATGCACTTCAGTGAGTCCAGAGAGTGCACTGGCACCACTGGGGATGCACTGCAGTGAGTCCAGAGACTGCACTAGCACCACTGGGGATGCAGTGCAGTGAATCCTGTGAGTACACTGGCACCACTGGGGATGCAGTGCAGTGACTCGAGAGAGTGCACTGGCACCACTGGGGATGCAGTGCAGTGAGTCCAGAGAGTGCACTGGCACCACTGGGGATGCACTGCAGTGAGTCCAGAGAGTGCACTGGCACCACTGGGGATGCAGTGCAGTGAGTCCAGAGACTTCACTGGCACCACTGGGAATGCAGTGCAGTGAGTGCAGAGAGTGCACTGGCACCACTGGAGATGCAGTGCAGTGAGTCCAGAGAGTGCACTGGCACCACTGGGGATGCACTGCAGTGAGTCCAGAGAGTGCACTGGCACCACTGGGGATGCACTGCAGTGAGTCCAGAGAGTGCACTGGCACCACTGGGGATGCAGTACAGTGAGTCCAGAGAGTGCACTGGCACCACTGGGGATGCACTGCAGTGAGTCCAGAGAGTGCACTGGCACCACTGGGGATGCACTACAGTGAGTCCAGAGATTGCACTGGCACCACTGGGGATGCAGTGCAGTGAGTCCAGAGAGTGCACTGGCACCACTGGGGATGCACTGCAGTGAGTCCAGAGAGTGCACTGGCACCACTGGGGATGCACTTCAATGAGTCCAGAGAGTGCACTGACACCACTGGGGATGCACTGCAGTGAGTCCAGAGAGTGCACTGGCACCTCTGGGGATGCAGTGCAGTGAGTCCAGAGAGTGCACTGGCACCACTGGGGATGCAGTGCAGTGAGTCCAGAGACTGTACTGGCACACTGGGGATGCACTGTCTTGAGTCCAGAGAGTGCACTGGCACCACTGGGGATGCAGTCCAGTGAGTCCAGTGAATGCACTGGCACCACTGGGGATGCTGTGCAGTGAGTGCAGAGAGTGCACTGGCACCACCTGTGATGCAGTACAGTGTGTCCAGAGAGTGCACTGGCACCACTGGGGATGCAGTTCTGTGACTCCGGAGAGCGCAGTGGCACCACTGGGGATGCAGTGTAGTCAGTCCAGTGAGTGAACTGGCACCACTGGGGATGCAGCGCAGTGAGTGCAGTGAGTGTACTGGCACCACTGGGGCTGCAGTGCAGTGAGTCCAGAGAGTGCACTGGCACCACTGGGGATGCAGTGCAGTGAGTCCAGAGATTGCACTGGCACCACTGGGGATGCAGTGCTGTGACTCCAGAGAGCGCACTGGCACCACTGGACATGCAGTGCAGTGAGTGCAGAGAGTGCACTGGCACCACTGGTGATGCACTTCAGTTTGTCCAGAGAGTGCACTGGCACCACTGGGGATGCAGTGCAGTGAGTCCAGAGAGTGCACTGGCACCACTGGGGATGCACTTCAGTGAGTCCAGAGAGTGCACTGGCACCACTGGGGATGCAGTGCAGTGAGTCCAGAGAGTGCACTGGCACCACTGGGGATGCAGTGCAGTGAGTTCAGAGAGTGCACTGGCACCACTGGGGATGCAGTCCAGTTAGTCCAGTGAGTGCACTTTGACCACTGGGGATGCAGTGCAGTGACTGCAGAGAGTACACTGGCACCACCGGGGATTCACTGCAGTGAGTCCAGAGAGTGCACTGGCACCACCTGTGATGCAGTGCAGTGAGTCCAGTGAGTGCACTGGCACCACTGGGGATGTGTCCAGTGAGTCCAGTGAGTGCACTGGCACCACTGGGGATGCAGTGCAGTGAGTCCAGAGAGTGCACTGGCACCACTGGGGGTGCAGTACAGTGTGTCCAGAGAGTGCACTGACACCACTGGGGATGCACTGCAGTGAGTCCAGACAGTGCACTGGCACCACTGGGGATGCAGTGCAGTGAGTCCAGAGACTGCACTGGCACCACTGGGGATGCACTGCAGTTAGTCCAGAGAGTGCACTGTCACCACTGGGGATGCAGTACAGTGAGTCCACATAGTGCACTGGCACCAGTGGGGATGCAGTACAGTGAGTCCAGAGAGTGCACTGGCACCACTGGACATGCAGTGCAGTGAGTCCAGAGAGTGCACTGGCACCACTGGGGATGCACTTCAGTGACTCCACAGAGTGCACTGGCTCCACTGGGGATGCAGTGCAGTGAGTCCAAAGACTTCACTGGCACCACTGGGGATGCAGTGCAGTGAGTCCAGAGAGTGCACTGGCACCACTGGGGATGCACTGCAGTGAGTCCAGAGAGTGCACTGGCACCACTGGGGATGCACTACAGTGAGTCCAGAGAGTGCACTGGCACCACTGGGGATGCAGTGCAGTGAGTCCAGAGAGTGCACTGGCACCACTGGGGATGCAGTGCAGTGAGTCCAGTGAGTGTACTGGCACCACTGGGGATGCACTTCAGTGAGCCCAGAGAGTGCACTGGCACCACTGAGAATGCACTTCAGTGAGTCCAGAGAGTGCACTGGCACCACTGGGGATGCACTGCAGTGAGTCCAGAGACTGCACTAGCACCACTGGGGATGCAGTGCAGTGAATCATGTGAGTACACTGGCACCACTGGGGATGCAGTGCAGTGAGTCCAGAGAGCTCACTGGCACCACTGGGGATGCAGTGCAGTGAGTCCAGAGAGTGCACTGGCACCACTGGAGATGCAGTACAGTGAGTCCAGTGAATGCACTGGAACCACTGGGGATGCAGTGCAGTGAGTCCAGAGAGTGCACTGGCACCACTGGTGATGCAGTACAGTGAGTCCAGTGAGTGCACTGGTACCACTGGGCCTGCAGTGCAGTGAGTCCAGAGAGTACACTGGCACCACTGGGGATGCAGTGCAGTGAGTCCAGAGAGTGCACTGGCACCACCGATGATGCAGTACAGTGAGTCCAGTGAAGTGCACTGGCACTACTGGGGATGTAGTGCAGTGACTCGAGAGAGTGCACTGGCACCACTGGGGATGCAGTGCAGTGAGTCCAGAGAGTGCACTGGCACCACTGGGGATGCAGTGCAGTTCGTCCAGAGAGTGCACTGGCAGCAGTGGGGATGCAGTGCAGTGAGTCCAGAGAGTGCACTGGCACCACTGGGGATGCAGTGCAGTGAGTCCAGAGACTTCACTGGCACCACTGGGAATGCAGTGCAGTGAGTGCAGAGAGTGCACTGGCACCACTGGGGATGCAGTGCAGTGAGTCCAGAGAGTGCACTGGCGCCACTGGGGATGCACTGCAGTGAGTCCAGAGAGTGCACTGGCACCACTGGGGATGCACTGCAGTGAGTCCAGAGAGTGCACTGGCACCACTGGGGATGCACTGCAGTGAGTCCAGAGAGTGCACTGGCACCACTGGGGATGCAGTGCAGTGAGTCCAGAGATTGCACTGGCACCACTGGGGATGCAGTGCAGTGAGTCCAGAGAGTGCACTGGCACCACTGGGGATGCACTGCAGTGAGTCCAGAGAGTGCACTGGCACCACTGGGGATGCAGTGCACCGAGTCCAGAGAGTGCACTGACACCACTGGGGATGCAGTGCAGTTACTCCAGAGAGTGCACTGGCACCACTGGGGATGCAGTGCAGTGAGTCCAGAGAGTGCTCTGGCACCACTGGGGATGCAGTGCAGTGAGTCCAGAGACTGCACTGGCACCACTGGGGATGCACTGCAGTGAGTCCAGAGAGTGCACTGGCACCACTGGGGATGCAGTGCAGTGAGTCCAGAGAGTGCACTGGCACCACTGGTGATGCAGTCCAGTGAGTCCAGTGAATGCACTGGCACCAGTGGGGATGCTGTGCAGTGAGTGCAGGGAGTGCACTGGCACCACCTGTGATGCAGTGCAGTGTGTCCAGAGAGTGCACTGGCACCACTGGGGATGCAGTGCTGTGACTCCGGAGAGCGCACTGGCACCACTGGGGATGCAGTGTAGTCAGTCCAGTGAGTGCACTGGCACCACTGGGGATGCAGCGCAGTGAGTGCAGAGAGTGCAATGGCACCAATGGGGATGCACTTCAGTGAGTCCAGAGAGTGCACTGGCACCTCTGGGGATGCAGTGTAGTCAGTCCAGTGAGTGCACTGGCACCACTGGACATGCAGAGCAGTGAGTGCAGAGAGTGCACTGGCACCACTGGTGATGCACTTCAGTTTGTCCAGAGACTGCACTGGCACCACTGGGGATGCAGTGCAGTGAGTCCAGAGAGTGCACTGGCACCACTGGGGATGCACTGCAGTGAGTCCAGAGAGTGCACTGGCACCACTGGGGATGCACTGCAGTGAGTCCAGAGAGTGCACTGGCACCACTGGGGCTGCAGTGCAGTGAGTCCAGAGAGTGCACTGGCACCACTGGGGATGCACTGCAGTGAGTCCAGAGATTGCACTGACACCACTGGGGATGCAGTGCAGTGAGTCCAGAGAGTGCACTGGCACCACTGGGGATGCACTACAGTGAGTCCAGTGAGTGCACTGGCACCACTGGGGATGCACTGCAGTGAGTCCAGAGATTGCACTGGCACCACTGGGGATGCAGTGCAGTGAGTGCAGAGAGTGCACTGGCACCACTGGGAATGCACTTCAGTGAGTTCAGAGAGTGCACTTGCACCACTTGGGATGGGTTTCAAGCCAACTGCATTAACCGCTCATGCTTCTTTCTTATGAGACGTTAGTAAACCAATTACATAGCCTTGTCAAGACTAAATCACAGGTAAAAATCCTGTACATCTCATGTGGCCAACCACTCCCAACTAGGATTCCAAGAACCAGGAGGTTCGGTGAAAATAGGGCTAGTGCTATTATAGGGGTGATTATTAGGGTAAGCCCTAAGCTGTCTTTAATGGAGAAGTATGGGTGGAATGGGATTTTGTCGCAGTCTGATACGATTCCTAGTGGGTTATTTGAGCCTGATTCGTGTAGGAAGGTTAGGTGGACTAGGGTGATTCCTGCAATTAGGAAGGGCAGTAGGAAGTGGATGGCGAAGAATCGGGTTAAGGTTGGATTGTCTACTGAGAATCCTCCTCAGGCTCATTCTACTAGAGTTTGCCCAATGTACGGGATGGCTGAGAATAGGTTGGTGATTACGGTGGCCCCTCAGAATGACATTTGTCCTCATGGTAGGACATACCCTACGAAGGCAGTTGCTATTAGGGTGAGTAGGAGGATTACTCCTGTGTTTCAGGTTTCTTTGTATAGGTAGGAGCCGTAGTAGAGGCCTCGTCCGATGTGTAAGTAGATGCAGATAAAGAAGAGCGAAGCACCGTTGGCGTGGAGGTTGCGGATGAGCCATCCGTACTGGACGTCTCGGCATGTGTGAGCTACTGAGGAGAAGGCGAGTCAAGTGTCTGCGGTGTAGTGTATGGCTAGTAGCAGGCCTGTTAGGATTTGTGTGGCTAAGCAGATGGCTAGAAGGGAGCCGAAGTTTCATCAGGCAGAGATGTTGGAGGGGGCGGGTAGGTCGATTAGGGAGTTGTTGATTATTTTTAGTAGGGGATGGGATTTGCGGATGTTAGGGGCCATTAGTGAGTCTGTGTGTTATTAGGATTATTACCAGGATGGAGAGGGCGAAGGATCCTAGGTAGGCCTTAATTAGCCCTGTGTGTATTGAGGTTGCGGCTTTGCTTGCGGCTACTTGTAGTTCAGCAAGGCCCTCTGGCCCTATTTTTTTGAGTCAGGAGAGGTCGATCAAGTGTAGGGCAATGTTTTGTCCCTTTTCTAGTAGGTTTTTGGAGAAGAATCGGTGTACTAGGGGGTTGAAGTACCCTAATGCAGAGGAGAAGTTTATGAGGGGGTTTGGTTTGGGGTGAGTGAGGGTGTGTGTTATGTTCGATAGTTCTAGGGCTAGGATGATTCCTAGGATTGTTATGAGGGTGGCAGCGGTTTTGGTGATAAGGGGTATGGTTATTGGGGGGGTTTTGGTTGGTGTGATGAAAGAGGTAATGATTATTCCTGCTGTAATGCTGCCTAGGGCGAGTCGGGTTAGGGGGGCGGTGATTAGTGGGTTGTTTTCGTTTATTGATACTATTGGGGGGATTCGGGTTTGTCCAGCTTGGACTAGGATGGTTATGCGGATGCTGTAGGTTGCGGTGAATGCTGTGGCTATAAGGGTTAGGAGTAGGGCTCAAGTATTTAGGTATGATGTGTTTAAGCTTTCGATGATGAGGTCTTTTGAGTAGAATCCGGCTAGGAATGGGGTTCCTATCAGCGCCAGGTTTCCGATGGTTAGGCAGGAAGTAGTGACTGGGAGTATTTTCTGTAGGCCTCCTATCTTTCGGATATCTTGTTCTCCGTTTAGGTTGTGGATGATAGACCCTGAGCATAGGAATAGTATGGCTTTAAAGAAGGCATGGGTTGAGATGTGTAGGAAGGCTAGTTGTGGGAGGTTTAGTCCGATAGTGACTATTATTAGTCCTAGTTGGCTGGATGTTGAGAAAGCAATGATTTTTTTGATGTCATTTTGGGTTAGGGCGCATGTGGCAGCGAATAGGGTTGATAGAGCACCTAGGCATAGGCAGGCAGTTAGGGCTGTCTGGTTGGTGGCTAGCAGGGGGTGCATGCGGATGAGCAGGAAGATTCCGGCTACTACTATGGTACTGGAGTGCAGTAGGGCTGATACTGGGGTGGGGCCTTCTATTGCTGCGGGCAGTCATGGGTGGAGTCCAAATTGGGCGGATTTTCCTGCGGCTGCGAGGATTAATCCTATGAGGGGGAGGATTGGGGTTTGGTGGGGGTGTACGGCTTGTTGGATCTCTCAGGTGTTGAATGTTGAAGCTAGTCATGCTATGCTCAGGATCAGTCCGACGTCTCCGATTCGGTTGTAGATTACGGCTTGTAGGGCGGCGGTGTTGGCATCTGCTCGGCCTTGTCATCAGCTGATGAGAAGGAAGGACATGATTCCTACTCCTTCCCAGCCTACGAATAGGAGGAATATGTTGTTTGCGGTTGTTAGGAGGAGTATGGCGACTAGGAATGTCAGTAGGTAGGTGAAAAATTTTGTTACGTATGGCTCTGAGGCCATGTATCATATGGCGAATTGTAGGATTGATCATGTTACAAATAGGGCGATTGGAAGAAATGTTATTGAGTATTGGTCTATTTTTAGGCTCAGGGGGATTTTAAAGTTTATAATGAATTTTCACTCCCAGTGGCAGGTGACAGATTCTACTCCCGAGTAGATGAATGCGGTTGTAGGGGCTAGGCTAATTAGGAATGCGGTTTTAACAGCGCGGGTGGTGGCTTGTGGGGTGTTTTTAAAGTTTTTAAATAGAAATGGCAGGATGATTGGGGTTAGGAGGATTGTCAGCGTGAGTAGTGTGAGGGAGTTGATTAGTAGTGTGGGGTTCACTACTTTTACTTGGATTTGCACCAAGATGGGTGGTTCCTAAGACCAGTGGATTGCTGTTATCCTTTAAAAGTAAGGGGGCTGAGGTTTTAGGCTCAGATGTAAGAGTTAGCAGCTCTTGTTGGTTAAACCCTCCCCTCGGCAGGTAAGAAGGTTTGAACTTCTATTCTTAGAATCACAGTCTAATGTTTGGTTTAAACTATACTTGCATGAGGGGATTCCGGAGATCAGTTCGGGTTTGAGGATTAGGAGGAATATTGGGATAATGTGGAGTGTTATGAGCAGGTGTTCTCGCGTGGTTGAGTTTTGCATAGATGTGATGTGGGAGGGGATTGAGCCTCGTTGGGTCATTAGTAGTATGAATAAGGTGTAGGAGGCGGTTAGTAGGGTTGCGATTCCTGTTAGGATGATCGTGAAGGCAGATCAGTTGAATAAGGTGATTATAATGGTTAGCTCTGCTATGAGGTTTGTTGTTGGGGGTAAGGCTATGTTTGTTAGATTGGCCAGCAATCATCAGGTAGCTATGAGTGGTAGGAGAGGTTGTAGGCCTCGTGTGAGTAGTAGAATTCGGCTGTGCGTACGTTCATAGTTTGTGTTGGCTAGGCAGAATAGTATGGAGGAAGTTAGTCCATGGGAAATTATTAGGATCATTGCCCCTGAGAATGATCAGTGGGTTTGGATTATTCCTGCGGCGATAACTAGGCCTATGTGGCTAACGGATGAATAAGCGATTAGTGATTTTAGGTCTGTCTGTCGTAGGCAGATTGAGCTAGTCATTAGGGCGCCTCATAGGGCCAGGGTTAGGAAGGGGTAGTGCAGGAGGTTGGACAGTGGGCCCATAAATAGAGTGACTCGTATAATTCCGTATCCTCCTAGCTTTAGTAGTAGGGCGGCGAGGAGTATTGAGCCTGCGATGGGTGCTTCTACGTGGGCTTTTGGCAGTCAGAGGTGTAGGCCGTATAGTGGGGCTTTTACTATGAATGCTATGAGCAGTGCTAGACCTGATAGTATTCCTGTCCATGAGGTGGATAGGGTTGGGTGGGTTAGTTGTAGGGTTGGCAGGTGCAGGGTGCCAATTTTCACGTATAGGTGTATGATTGTGATTAGCAGGGGTAGAGAGCTTACTGGCGTGTAGAATAGCAGGTAGATGCCAGCGCTTAGGCGTTCTGGTTGGTTCCCCCATCGGGTGATTAAGATTAGGGTGGGAATGAGGGTTGCTTCAAATGAGATGTAAAATAGTGCTAGTTCTGTGGTGGAAAAGGCTAGTAGGATGAATGGCTGGACTGCGACTAAGGTTGAGATAAAGATTCGTTTGCGTTGTAGGGGTTCTTGTTGCAGGTGGTTTTGGCTTGCTATGATTATGAGTGGGAGTAGTCAGCAGGATAGTACTAGGAGGGGGGATGAGATTTGGTCAATTCCTGTTCAGTTGGATAAAAATTTGTAGGGGTAGTAGGTTGGGATTAATCACTGTAGGCTTAGGGCAGCGATTAGGAGGCTGTATAAGGTGGTGTTAGTCCATAGAAATTTTGGTGGAGACAGCAGGGCTGTTGGAAGAAGTATGATTGTGGGTAGGATGATTTTTAGCATTGCAGGAGGTTTAGGTTGTGTAGATGGTCGGAGCCATGTGTGCGGGTGGAGGCTACTAGGATGGCCAGGCCTGTGCCCGCCTCACACGCTGAGAAGGTTAGCATGAGAATTGGTACCATGGTGAATGAGGAGACTTGGTTTTCGATGGATCATATTGATAGGCCTACGAATATCGATAATATTATGCTTTCAAGGCATAGTAGGGCGGATACTAGGTGGGTTCGGTGGAAGGCTAGTCCTAGTCCGCTGAAAATGAAGGCTGAGTAGAAGCTTAAATGTAGGGGCGACATAAGAAAGTTACAGGGTTGGCTGTAATCTGCTGGGTCGAAACCAGCTATCTTTTTGGTTAGACTAACTTTCTGTTATTCTGCTCATTCTAGGCCCCCTTGAATTCACTCGTAGGCCAGTCCGAGTGTTAGGAGAAGGAGGATCACTACAGTTCAGGTGAGGGTCATTAGGGGGGATTGGAGTTGGACGGCTCATGGCAGGGGGAGTAGGAGGGCGATTTCTAGGTCGAATAGGACGAACAGGATGGCTACTGAGGAAGAATCGGACTGAGAATGGTAATCGAGCAGATCCAAGTGGGTCGAATCCACATTCGTACGGTGAGAGTTTCTCTGAGTCGGGGTTTATTTGGGCGAGTCAGAAGTTTAATGCGGTTAGGGCGGCGCTTAGGATTGATGATAGGGCGAATATGAACATGAGTGCGTTCATTGCTCTCCTCTGGGTTTATACCAGATTCTAGAGATTGGAAGTCAATTGTAATTAATATACTAGAAGAGCAAGATCCTCATCAGTAGATGGTTATGTAGAGGAATAGTCAGATGACGTCTACGAAGTGTCAGTATCAGGCTGCTGCCTCGAATCCGAAGTGGTGGTCTGATGTAAAGTGGAACTTGATCAGTCGGAAGAGGCAGACGGTCAGGAAGGAGGATCCGATGATTACGTGGAGTCCGTGGAATCCAGTGGCAACGAAGAAGGTAGATCCGTAGACGCTATCGGCGATTGAGAATGGGGCTTCGTGGTATTCTATTGCTTGTAGGGCTGTGAAGTAGAATCCCAGGAGGATCGTTAGGGTTAGGGCGTGGATGGCGTGTTTTCGGTTTCCTTCTGTGATGGGCTCACGTTACGGTAACGCCTGAGGCTAGTAGGATGGCTGTGTTTAGTAGGGGGACTTCTATCGGGTTGAGTGGTTTAATTCCTGTTGGGGGTCATTGGCCTCCTAGTTCTGGGGTTGGGGCCAGGCTCGAGTGGAAGAACGCTCAGAAGAACCCTAAGAAGAAGAATGCTTCGGATGTGATGAAAAGGATTATGCCGTATCGTAGGCCTTTTTGGACTGTGGGAGTGTGATGGCCTTGGAAGGTGCTTTCTCGTACAATGTCTCGTCATCATTGGAGTATTACTAGGAGTATTGAGATGAGGCCTAGGGTTAGTAGTATGGATGAGTTGTAGTGGAATCACATGATTAATCCTGAGGTTGTGAGTAGGGCGGCGGCTGCCCCGAAGATTGGTCAAGGGCTTGGGTCAACTATGTGGTATGAGTGTGCTTGGTGTGCCATTAGATGTTTTCTTGTAAGTATAGGCTTAGAAGGAGCACGAAGACGTAGGCCTGGATTATGGCTACTGCTACTTCTAGGATGGTTAGGAGTAGTAGGATGATTATTGTTAGGATGGATACTGCAGGAAGGGTGGGTATTAATGCAATGGAGGCTGTAGAGATGAGTTGGATGAGTAAGTGTCCTGCTGTAAGGTTGGCTGTAAGGCGGACTCCGAGGGCTAGGGGGCGGATTAGTAGGCTGGTTGTTTCGATCAGGATTAGTGCGGGGATTAGGGGTGTAGGGGTACCTTCGGGTAATAGGTGGGCTAAAGAGGCTGATGGTTGGTTTCGTAGGCCTGTTAGTAGTGTGGCGAGCCATAGTGGGAAGGCTAGGGCTATGTTCATAGATAGTTGGGTGGTTGGGGTGAATGTATATGGAAGGAGGCCTAGAAGGTTGATTGTAAGAAGTATGATTATTAGGGATGTAAATATTATGGCTCATTTGTGGCCATTTTTGTTGAGTGGGACTATTAGTTGTTTTGTGATTAGGTGAAGGAGTCATGTTTGGATAGTAGAAAGGCGGTTGTTGATTCATCGGTTGTTTGGGGACGGGAATAGTAGGGCTGGGAAGAGTAGGGATAGTAGGATTAAGGGGATGCCAAATAGATTGGGGCTGGAAAATTGGTCAAAGAAGCTTAGGTTCATGGTCAGGATCATGGTGTGGGTTTGGTAGTGAGGGAGGTCTTATTTGATGGGGGGTTGGTTGTGGTGAAGGCTAGTAGTTTTGGTTGGATGAGGAGTGCTAGGGTTAATCAGGTTATAATTATGATTGAAAATCATGGTGCGGGGTTAAGCTGTGGCATATCATTAAGGAGGGGGAAGTCCCTCTTTGGCTAGCTTAAAAGGCTAGTGCTGTTGCATAGCTTCTTAATGATTAGGATGATGATAGAAGGGACGATCAGGCCTCGAAATGTGGGAGTGGGGTTGATTCTACTACAATGGGTATGTAGCTGTGATTAGCCCCGCAAATTTCTGAGCATTGTCCGTAAAAAATCCCAGGCCGGGTGGTAATGAATGAAGTTTGGTTTAGTCGGCCTGGGATTGCGTCTGTTTTAACTCCGAGCGTTGGGACTGCTCAGGAGTGGAGTACGTCTCCTGCAGTAATGATCACGCGGATGGGGGATTCTATTGGGATAACTACGCGGTGGTCAACTTCTAGCAGTCGGAAGTGGCCGTTGGGTAAGTCTGGGGTGGGCACTATGTAGGAGTCGAATGATAGGTCTTTGAAGTCTGTGTATTCGTAGCTTCAGTATCATTGGTGGCCGATGGCTTTTAGGGTGAGGTCTGGTTTGTCGATTTCGTCCATTATGTAGAGGATTTGTAGGGATGGGAGGGCGAGGAGTACCAGGACGATAGCAGGTAGGATTGTCCAGATCAGCTCTACTTCTTGGGCGTCTACAGCATTGGACGAGAGTTTTTCTGTTAGTATGTGGGCTAAAAGGTAGAGAACTAGGCTGCAGATAGCTAGGGCAACGATTAGGGCGTGGTCGTGGAATTCAACGAGTTCTTCTATGATGGGTGATGAGGCGTCTTGGAATCCTAGTTGGGAGTGGTTGGCCACATGAGATGTACAGGATTTTTACCTGTGATTTAGTCTTGACAAGGCTATGTAATTGGTTTACTAACGTCTCATAAGAAAGAAGCATGAGCGGTTAATGCAGTTGGCTTGAAACCAGCATGTGAGGGTTCGATTCCTTCCTTTCTTGTACTTGGACGAAGGCCGGTTCCTCGAAAGTATGGTATGGGGGAGGGCAGCCGTGGATTCATTCAACGTTTGTGGTAGTTAGTTCTGGTTGTAGGACTTTTCGTTTGGCCGGAAAGGCTTCTCAGATGATGAATATTAGTATGATTACGGCTACTATTGAGATTAGGGAGCCGATGGAGGAAATGGTGTTTCATAGTGTGTAGGCGTCGGGATAGTCCGAGTATCGTCGGGGTATTCCTGCTAGGCCTAGGAAGTGCTGGGGGAAGAACGTTAGGTTTACTCCTGTAAATATTACCCCGAAGTGGGCTTTTGCTCATGTTTGGTGTAGGGTAAACCCAGTGAGTAGTGGGAATCAGTGAGTAAATCCTGCTAGAGGCCATCCTAGTATAGGTAGAAGGTAAGTAAGGCCAATTTGGGGCTGTAAACTAGGATGATGGCGATTCAGCCTAAGTGGGAGATGGACGAGAAGGCTAGGATTTTGCGTGTTTGTGTTTGGTTCAGTCCTATTCAGCCTCCTAGTGCTGTTGAGGCTAGGGCCATGGCGGTGAGTAGAGCTGGGTCGAGGGATTTGGATGTTAGTAGGAGCAGGGTTAGTGGGGGGAATTTTATGAGGGTCGAGAGTAGCAGGGCTGTTATTAGTGGCGATCCTTGTAGTACTTCTGGGAATCAGAAGTGAAATGGCACTAGGCCCAGTTTAATAGCGATTGCTGCTGTCAGTAGTAGACAGGAGGTTGGGTGGTTTATTTGTGTGATGTCTCATTGGCCAGTGACTCAGGCATTGGTTATGCTAGAGAATAGGACCAGGGCGGAAGCAGCTGCTTGGGTTAGGAAGTATTTCGTTGCGGCTTCTACTGCTCGTGGGTGGTGGGATTTGGCAATTAGGGGAATGATGGCTAGTGTGTTGATCTCCAGTCCTGTCCAGGCCAGAACTCAGTGGTTGCTGGAAATTGTGATTGTGGTGCCCAAGATGAGGCTGAAGGTTATGATTGGGGTCGCGTAAGGGTTCATTAGTAGAGGAGGGGGTTAAACCATCATTTTCGGGGTATGGGCCCGATAGCTTGATTAGCTGACTCTACTAGAAAATAATATAAGGGAAGTATGGAGAATTTTGATTTCTCTTGTGTGGGTTCAATTCCCACTTTTCTAAGGTCAACAGGAAATGAGAGGGCTGTTATACCTCTATGTTCACTTTATCATAGTGACCCTTTGTAGTTCAGGCACATTTCCTTATGTAAGGAGGTAGGCCTGCATAGCAGATAGGTATGCTGATGTGTCAGAGGCACAGAGCTAGTGTGAGGGGTAGGAAGTTTTTTCATAGTAGGTGCATTAGTTGGTCATATCGGAATCGTGGGTATGAAGCTCGGACCCATAAGAAACCAGAAGATAGTAGGAGGACTTTTGTGGCTAGGATGACGGGGAATAGTTCTGTGGGTGGCCCTAGGGCGCTTGGGTTTAGGAATATGATGGCTGTAAGTGTATTTATTAGCATAATGTTCGCATATTCAGCTAGGAAGAATAAGGCGAAGGGTCCTGCGGCGTATTCAACGTTAAACCCTGAGACTAGCTCAGATTCACCCTCTGTGAGGTCAAAAGGAGCTCGGTTTGTCTCTGCTAGGGTGGATACGTATCATATTATTGCTAGGGGTCATGAGGAGAAAATGAAGTATAGAGGCTTCTGTGCGACGGCAAAGGAGCTGAGTGTGTAGCTTCCGCTTAGTATGATTATTGATAGCAGGATTATGGCCAGTGTCACTTCGTATGAAATGGTCTGTGCTACTGCCCGTAGGGCTCCGATTAGTGCGTATTTTGAGTTCGAGGCTCAGCCTGATCATAGGACTGAGTAGACGGCTAGGCTTGACATGGCTATTAGGAAGAGAACTCCGAGGTTTAGATCTGCTAGGGGAAATGGGAGTGGTAGTGGTGCTCAAGTGGTGAGGGCTAGGACAAGGGCTAGTATTGGTATCAGAATGAATAGAAGTGGGGAAGAGGTAGAGGGTCGGATGGGCTCTTTGGTAAATAGTTTCAGTCCGTCCGCAAATGGTTGAAGTAGGCCAAAAGGCCCGACAACGTTAGGGCCTTTGCGGGATTGTATGTAGCTTAGGATTTTCCGTTCTACTAGGGTTAGGAAGGCTACGGCAATCAGGATTGGGATGATGTATAGGAGGGATATAATGAGGCAGCTTAGTGTTGTTATTTGAATCATGGGTGAAGCTAGGGAGAGGATTTGAACCTCTGGGGAAAGGGCTTAAGCCTTCTGCACTTGCCGGGCTCTGCCACTCTAGCTGGTCCTTTTCTAGGATTGAAAGTGGTGGGGGAAGGCCCTCTTCACGGTTTAGTTGGTTTCACTGCTTAGAGGGGGGGGGCGTGCTTGTGGTATTGGCCCCACTTTCCCGGTCCTTTCGTACTGGGGAGAGTGTGTCATAGATAGAAACCGACCTGGATTGCTCCGGTCTGAACTCAGATCACGTAGGACTGTTAATCGTTGAACAAACGAACCCTTAATAGCGGCTGCACCATTAGGATGTCCTGATCCAACATCGAGGTCGTAAACCCCCCTGTCGATATGGGCTCTTGAGGGGGATTGCGCTGTTATCCCTGGGGTAGCTTGGTCCATTAATCAATTATATTGGGTCTGGTCACTGTTAGCACTTTGAGGGGTAGCTCTAGGTAAAGAGGTATGGTCTTGTTTTTGGAGGATTTGTTCTCCTCCAAGGTCGCCCCAACCGAAAAATATCGACCAGGCTCTGCGATGGTAGTGGCCCCAGTGGGGTTGATTGAGGATTCACGGTGGTCGTTGATTTTTAAGTTCCACAGGGTCTTCTCGTCTTATGTTCACATCCCCGCTTTTGCACGGGGAGATCAATTTCACTGATTATCTGTGAGAGACAGTTAAGACCTCGTTTAGCCATTGATACAAGTCTCGATTTATGGGACAATTGATTGCGCTACCTTTGCACGGTTAGGATACCGCGGCCGTTAAACCTAAGTCACCGGGCAGGCATCACCTTCAATACTTGTTTAATTTGCTGAAGGCTATGTTTTTGGTAAACAGTCGGGCCTTATTAATTTGCCGAGTTCCTTTCACAGATTTTAATCGCTCTTATAGGCGCTCCTGAGTCGGGTTAACAGGGTTAGTTAATACGTGGTCTTGTAGGGGTTTTTGTATCTGTCTAGGTCTGTTAATAATGTTTCTATGTAAGCTTGCGCCGTTAGAGGGGTGTGGCCCTGAGTTACTTATTTTAGCATTAATTCTCCTATATTCATAGGTTGACCTGTTTGTGATAAGGGAATCATCTTATTTTGGTATTTTTAGGTGGTGGAGCTTTGACGCACTCTTTTTTGATGGCTGCTTTAGGGCCCACGGTAGGATCAGTAGTAAGAATTATCCGCTAGTCGAGGTTGTGTCCTTTTTTAATGGAGCTGTCCCTCCATTAAATAGCTCTTAATCATCTCATTAGGGTTCAGGATGTCCGGTAGGGAGGATTAAGGGGGAACTTAGATTCGTTTCACAGGTAACCAGCTATCACCCAGCTCGGTTGGCTTTTCACCTCTACTGACAAGTCATCCCACTCTTTTGCAACAGAGACGGGTTCGCTCTCTTTAACTGCTTGAAAGTAGCTCGCTTGGGTTTCGGGGGGGCAAACTTTAGTTCACTTTGCTTGGTTGTTCTCGCTAAACCATGATGCAAAAGGTACAAGGGTTGATCTTTGCTGTCTGTCGCTTTGATTGTTTCACTGCTATTTCATCTTTCCCTTACGGTACTGGGGTCTCTATCGCGTCTAAGTGTCTTTTCTATCGCCTATACTAAGACTGTAAAATGCTTTAGTTTAATTAGTTTAGTAAATTCTTTAGTTTTGGTGTACTATTTGTGTGGTTGAGCTAGAGGGGGGGCTTCAAGACGATCCGGTCTAGTAGATATCTTTCAGGTGTAAGCTGAGTGCTTTGGTGTTATAGCTACGTCTTGATATTCTAAGTACACCTTCCGGTACACTTACCTTGTTACGACTTACCTCATCTTCAGCGTATTTATGGTATTAGTTATGTGGGATGTGGCTTTTGAGGAGGGTGACGGGCGGTATGTACGTGCCCCAGGGCCGGCTTAAAGTAGGCTCTATTGTCCCACTTTACTGCTAAATCCGCCTTCCAGAAGTGGTTTCACGCTTCTTTCCGTGTGCCCTATGAATAGGGAATGTAGCCCATTTCTTCCACTCCATAGGCTATACCTTGACCTGTCTTATTAGCGGGGTGCTATTGTGTCCACTGTTGTGCTCTCATTCGAGGTGGGCTGGCGACGGCGGTATGTAGGCTGTGTTGGCAAGGGGTGGTTGGGTTAATCGGGGATTATCGATTGTAGAACAGGCTCCTCTAGGTGGGTTTGGGGCACCGCCAAGTCCTTAGAGTTTTAAGCGTTTGTGCTCGTAGTTCTCTGGCGGATACTTCGGTAAAGTAAGTATCAAGATTTAGGGCCAGGCATAGTGGGGTATCTAATCCCAGTTTGGGCCCTGGCTTTCGTGGGTTTAAATCAGTCGTTAGTTCCTAAGATCATCTTAATGGTGTGTTTAGGTGCATCTTGGGCTTATGACAGCTCAGTTGCATTTTGATCTTAGTTAGCTAGGATAGGCATTTTACCACTCTTTACGCCGTGTCAATAGGACGGTTGATTTGGGTTTCTTGTATGACCGCGGTGGCTGGCACAAGATTTACCAACCCTTGAAGTTAGGCTGTTGCTATAACTAAGTCAAGTTTGCACTCATTGCTTAATGTTAATTACTGCTGAATACCCGTGGGGGCGTGGCTTAGCGAGGCGTCTTGGGCTACTACTTGGGTGTGCCTGATACCCGCTCCTCAAGGCCTGTATGGGGGTAGGTGGTCGAGGGCGTTTACACTGGGGCGCGGATACTTGCATGTATATATTTAGCAAAAACCAACCGTAAGGTTAGGACTAAGTCTTTTGTCCGCAGGCATGTTTTATGCCATCTTGGCAACTTCAGTGCCATGCTTTGTGTTAAGCTATGTGGACGGGGGTGTGGTTAGCTGATAGTTGAGTGGTGAGTGAGAGTGAAGTATATGAAATTATTGCTTGTGTTTACTATTTTTAGTACTGGAGTTTCTCTAATAAGTTTAAGTTATTTTGTATGTGTTTGTGTGTATATATACATCGTTCCGATGATGTCATGGAAGGGATGATTAATGGAGTTTTAGAGGTAGTTTGCTGGGATTGGGCGATGAAGGTTTATGCTACATGGTGGTTAGCGAAAGTTTACTGGTTTAGTTTGTGAAGCGCAGGGGTTGCGCTTAATGATTTGTTGTTTTGTGCTATGTCCAACGAGCATTCATCCAATAGCCCCATTTAACCCGGAGGGTGGAGGTAACATTAACTGAATGTGGTCAAAGTGCATCAGTGTCAGGATGATTCCCCATATACGCCAACCGTCTCATCGAGGGACCCTTGAAATATAGGATAGGCCGTGAGGCAGGTGTGTCCAGGCTTAGATTGTGGGACCCCCGAGATCACTGGGAATAGCCACCTGTGAGGTAACCCCGGAAAAAATAAGAGGAACCAGAGGCGCCAAAAAGCTGGAACATGCCGCGATTACGCATTGAGAAGGTGAAAGTACTCACAGATGCCACTTTGAAGGGCAAGGAGGGGTGAGTGAACCCAATGGATGGCCCTGACCGAGGAACCAGAGGCGCAAAAATGTGAGGAGGGCGAGGGGTTTAGGGGGAACGTATGGGCCTGAAGCTAGTCATACCGGACATTATGTGCAACGGGTTGCTGATTTCACGTGAGGAGTACGATTAATAAATCCGTCTGATACGAACTGCATGAGATATGTGGTGGAGAGTTGTTGTTGGAGCATGTCCTGTGAGCATTCATTAAAATGGGGTCTTGTTATGCGCTTGAGTGGAGTTGTATTGGGTGTTGTGGGGTATGGTCCTAGAACATTCATGCCGGGTGGTTTGGTAGGAGTGTGTTTAAGGGTTTAATGGCCGTGTACATGTATGGGTTTAGCACCTGCTTATAAGATAGTCCGTATATAATGTATATTACTGGTACTATAGTATGTATGTATATGGGGTATATAAATTTATGCACGAATATGCATAACCAAATACCCCCGCCTCGGGGGGGGAGGGGGGGGGGGTTAAGCATAATGGCATAGATGGGGTAGAATTATTGGGGGCTTGCGGTTAGTTCCTGTAGTTGAGAACAATGGCGGCTTTTCGAGCCGCAGGCCTCGGGTAGTGTCCGGGCAGGAATAATGACTTATTTTATGTTTTTTTTAGGGATTTGCTTTGCGGTGGGTGTTTTGGGTGTGGCGTCGAATCCTTCGCCGTATTATGGGGTTGTTGGTTTGGTGTTAGCGTCTGTGGCGGGGTGCGGGTGGTTGCTGGGCCTTGGGGTTTCGTTCGTGGCTTTAGTGCTGTTTATGGTGTATTTGGGGGGTATGCTGGTGGTGTTTGTTTATTCAGTAGCTTTAGCAGCGGAGCCTTTCCCTGGGGCTTGGGGGGATTGACGGGTGATTGGATGTGCAGTAGCGTTTGTGGCAATTGTTTTTGGGGGGTTGGTGTTTGGGGGGTTTATGGGGGCTTGGAAGTTCGGGGTTTCTACTGTGAATAATGTTGGGGTGTTTGTTGTTCGGTCGGATTTTAGTGGAGTTTCCATGTTTTATTCACATGGGGCAGGGATGTTTTTAGTGGCGGGTTGGGGGCTGTTGTTGACTTTGTTTGTTGTATTGGAGCTTGTGCGGGGGTTGTCGCGGGGTGCTATTCGGGCGGTTTAGGGGTTAGGGTCAGAGAATAGTTTATTGAAAATGCCAGCTTTGGGAGCTGGAGATAAAGGTTTGAGTCCTTTTTTTCTGAGTTTGGGGTACTCTAAGAAGTGGTAAGTCTTCAATCTTTGGTTTACAAGACCAATGTTTTTATAAACTATTAGAGTATTTAGCAGTTGAGTATTTTGTTTTCTAGGGCGCTTGCGGCGGGGAGGAGAAATAGGAGGATAGTGAAGTAGGCGATTGAAGCGAGTTGGCCGATGATGATGAATGGGTGTTCGACGGGTTGGCTTCCTACTCATGTTAGGACGAGGAGGTCGGCGACTAGTACTCAGAATAGGAGCTGGGAGAGTGGTCGGAATGTTATTGCTCGTTGTTTTGATTTGTGCAGGAATGGGATTAGGAATAGGATCAGTACGGAGGCGGCCAGTGCTAATACGCCTCCTAGTTTATTTGGGATTGAACGTAGGATGGCGTAGGCGAGTAGGAAGTATCATTCTGGCTTGATGTGTGGTGGGGTTACTAGTGGGTTTGCTGGGGTGAAGTTTTCTGGGTCTCCCAGGAGGTTAACCGCTCATGCTTCTTTCTTATGAGACGTTAGTAAACCAATTACATAGCCTTGTCAAGACTAAATCACAGGTAAAAATCCTGTACATCTCATGTGGCCAACCACTCCCAACTAGGATTCCAAGACGCCTCATCACCCATCATAGAAGAACTCGTTGAATTCCACGACCACGCCCTAATCGTTGCCCTAGCTATCTGCAGCCTAGTTCTCTACCTTTTAGCCCACATACTAACAGAAAAACTCTCGTCCAATGCTGTAGACGCCCAAGAAGTAGAGCTGATCTGGACAATCCTACCTGCTATCGTCCTGGTACTCCTCGCCCTCCCATCCCTACAAATCCTCTACATAATGGACGAAATCGACGAACCAGACCTCACCCTAAAAGCCATCGGCCACCAATGATACTGAAGCTACGAATACACAGACTTCAAAGACCTATCATTCGACTCCTACATAGTGCCCACCCCAGACTTACCCAACGGCCACTTCCGACTGCTAGAAGTTGACCACCGCGTAGTTATCCCAATAGAATCCCCCATCCGCGTGATCATTACTGCAGGAGACGTACTCCACTCCTGAGCAGTCCCAACGCTCGGAGTTAAAACAGACGCAATCCCAGGCCGACTAAACCAAACTTCATTCATTACCACCCGGCCTGGGATTTTTTACGGACAATGCTCAGAAATTTGCGGGGCTAATCACAGCTACATACCCATTGTAGTAGAATCAACCCCACTCCCACATTTCGAGGCCTGATCGTCCCTTCTATCATCATCCTAATCATTAAGAAGCTATGCAACAGCACTAGCCTTTTAAGCTAGCCAAAGAGGGACTTCCCCCTCCTTAATGATATGCCACAGCTTAACCCCGCACCATGATTTTCAATCATAATTATAACCTGATTAACCCTAGCACTCCTCATCCAACCAAAACTACTAGCCTTCACCACAACCAACCCCCCATCAAATAAGACCTCCCTCACTACCAAACCCACACCATGATCCTGACCATGAACCTAAGCTTCTTTGACCAATTTTCCAGCCCCAATCTATTTGGCATCCCCTTAATCCTACTATCCCTACTCTTCCCAGCCCTACTATTCCCGTCCCCAAACAACCGATGAATCAACAACCGCCTTTCTACTATCCAAACATGACTCCTTCACCTAATCACAAAACAACTAATAGTCCCACTCAACAAAAATGGCCACAAATGAGCCATAATATTTACATCCCTAATAATCATACTTCTTACAATCAACCTTCTAGGCCTCCTTCCATATACATTCACCCCAACCACCCAACTATCTATGAACATAGCCCTAGCCTTCCCACTATGGCTCGCCACACTACTAACAGGCATGTTTAACCATGTACGTGCCCCAGGGCCGGCTTAAAGTAGGCTCTATTGTCCCACTTTACTGCTAAATCCGCCTTCCAGAAGTGGTTTCACGCTTCTTTCCGTGTGCCCTATGAATAGGGAATGTAGCCCATTTCTTCCACTCCATAGGCTATACCTTGACCTGTCTTATTAGCGGGGTGCTATTGTGTCCACTGTTGTGCTCTCATTCGAGGTGGGCTGGCGACGGCGGTATGTAGGCTGTGTTGGCAAGGGGTGGTTGGGTTAATCGGGGATTATCGATTGTAGAACAGGCTCCTCTAGGTGGGTTTGGGGCACCGCCAAGTCCTTAGAGTTTTAAGCGTTTGTGCTCGTAGTTCTCTGGCGGATACTTCGGTAAAGTAAGTATCAAGATTTAGGGCCAGGCATAGTGGGGTATCTAATCCCAGTTTGGGCCCTGGCTTTCGTGGGTTTAAATCAGTCGTTAGTTCCTAAGATCATCTTAATGGTGTGTTTAGGTGCATCTTGGGCTTATGACAGCTCAGTTGCATTTTGATCTTAGTTAGCTAGGATAGGCATTTTACCACTCTTTACGCCGTGTCAATAGGACGGTTGATTTGGGTTTCTTGTATGACCGCGGTGGCTGGCACAAGATTTACCAACCCTTGAAGTTAGGCTGTTGCTATAACTAAGTCAAGTTTGCACTCATTGCTTAATGTTAATTACTGCTGAATACCCGTGGGGGCGTGGCTTAGCGAGGCGTCTTGGGCTACTACTTGGGTGTGCCTGATACCCGCTCCTCAAGGCCTGTATGGGGGTAGGTGGTCGAGGGCGTTTACACTGGGGCGCGGATACTTGCATGTATATATTTAGCAAAAACCAACCGTAAGGTTAGGACTAAGTCTTTTGTCCGCAGGCATGTTTTATGCCATCTTGGCAACTTCAGTGCCATGCTTTGTGTTAAGCTATGTGGACGGGGGTGTGGTTAGCTGATAGTTGAGTGGTGAGTGAGAGTGAAGTATATGAAATTATTGCTTGTGTTTACTATTTTTAGTACTGGAGTTTCTCTAATAAGTTTAAGTTATTTTGTATGTGTTTGTGTGTATATATACATCGTTCCGATGATGTCATGGAAGGGATGATTAATGGAGTTTTAGAGGTAGTTTGCTGGGATTGGGCGATGAAGGTTTATGCTACATGGTGGTTAGCGAAAGTTTACTGGTTTAGTTTGTGAAGCGCAGGGGTTGCGCTTAATGATTTGTTGTTTTGTGCTATGTCCAACGAGCATTCATCCAATAGCCCCATTTAACCCGGAGGGTGGAGGTAACATTAACTGAATGTGGTCAAAGTGCATCAGTGTCAGGATGATTCCCCATATACGCCAACCGTCTCATCGAGGGACCCTTGAAATATAGGATAGGCCGTGAGGCAGGTGTGTCCAGGCTTAGATTGTGGGACCCCCGAGATCACTGGGAATAGCCACCTGTGAGGTAACCCCGGAAAAAATAAGAGGAACCAGAGGCGCCAAAAAGCTGGAACATGCCGCGATTACGCATTGAGAAGGTGAAAGTACTCACAGATGCCACTTTGAAGGGCAAGGAGGGGTGAGTGAACCCAATGGATGGCCCTGACCGAGGAACCAGAGGCGCAAAAATGTGAGGAGGGCGAGGGGTTTAGGGGGAACGTATGGGCCTGAAGCTAGTCATACCGGACATTATGTGCAACGGGTTGCTGATTTCACGTGAGGAGTACGATTAATAAATCCGTCTGATACGAACTGCATGAGATATGTGGTGGAGAGTTGTTGTTGGAGCATGTCCTGTGAGCATTCATTAAAATGGGGTCTTGTTATGCGCTTGAGTGGAGTTGTATTGGGTGTTGTGGGGTATGGTCCTAGAACATTCATGCCGGGTGGTTTGGTAGGAGTGTGTTTAAGGGTTTAATGGCCGTGTACATGTATGGGTTTAGCACCTGCTTATAAGATAGTCCGTATATAATGTATATTACTGGTACTATAGTATGTATGTATATGGGGTATATAAATTTATGCACGAATATGCATAACCAAATACCCCCGCCTCGGGGGGGGAGGGGGGGGGGGTTAAGCATAATGGCATAGATGGGGTAGAATTATTGGGGGCTTGCGGTTAGTTCCTGTAGTTGAGAACAATGGCGGCTTTTCGAGCCGCAGGCCTCGGGTAGTGTCCGGGCAGGAATAATGACTTATTTTATGTTTTTTTTAGGGATTTGCTTTGCGGTGGGTGTTTTGGGTGTGGCGTCGAATCCTTCGCCGTATTATGGGGTTGTTGGTTTGGTGTTAGCGTCTGTGGCGGGGTGCGGGTGGTTGCTGGGCCTTGGGGTTTCGTTCGTGGCTTTAGTGCTGTTTATGGTGTATTTGGGGGGTATGCTGGTGGTGTTTGTTTATTCAGTAGCTTTAGCAGCGGAGCCTTTCCCTGGGGCTTGGGGGGATTGACGGGTGATTGGATGTGCAGTAGCGTTTGTGGCAATTGTTTTTGGGGGGTTGGTGTTTGGGGGGTTTATGGGGGCTTGGAAGTTCGGGGTTTCTACTGTGAATAATGTTGGGGTGTTTGTTGTTCGGTCGGATTTTAGTGGAGTTTCCATGTTTTATTCACATGGGGCAGGGATGTTTTTAGTGGCGGGTTGGGGGCTGTTGTTGACTTTGTTTGTTGTATTGGAGCTTGTGCGGGGGTTGTCGCGGGGTGCTATTCGGGCGGTTTAGGGGTTAGGGTCAGAGAATAGTTTATTGAAAATGCCAGCTTTGGGAGCTGGAGATAAAGGTTTGAGTCCTTTTTTTCTGAGTTTGGGGTACTCTAAGAAGTGGTAAGTCTTCAATCTTTGGTTTACAAGACCAATGTTTTTATAAACTATTAGAGTATTTAGCAGTTGAGTATTTTGTTTTCTAGGGCGCTTGCGGCGGGGAGGAGAAATAGGAGGATAGTGAAGTAGGCGATTGAAGCGAGTTGGCCGATGATGATGAATGGGTGTTCGACGGGTTGGCTTCCTACTCATGTTAGGACGAGGAGGTCGGCGACTAGTACTCAGAATAGGAGCTGGGAGAGTGGTCGGAATGTTATTGCTCGTTGTTTTGATTTGTGCAGGAATGGGATTAGGAATAGGATCAGTACGGAGGCGGCCAGTGCTAATACGCCTCCTAGTTTATTTGGGATTGAACGTAGGATGGCGTAGGCGAGTAGGAAGTATCATTCTGGCTTGATGTGTGGTGGGGTTACTAGTGGGTTTGCTGGGGTGAAGTTTTCTGGGTCTCCCAGGAGGTTAACCGCTCATGCTTCTTTCTTATGAGACGTTAGTAAACCAATTACATAGCCTTGTCAAGACTAAATCACAGGTAAAAATCCTGTACATCTCATGTGGCCAACCACTCCCAACTAGGATTCCAAGACGCCTCATCACCCATCATAGAAGAACTCGTTGAATTCCACGACCACGCCCTAATCGTTGCCCTAGCTATCTGCAGCCTAGTTCTCTACCTTTTAGCCCACATACTAACAGAAAAACTCTCGTCCAATGCTGTAGACGCCCAAGAAGTAGAGCTGATCTGGACAATCCTACCTGCTATCGTCCTGGTACTCCTCGCCCTCCCATCCCTACAAATCCTCTACATAATGGACGAAATCGACGAACCAGACCTCACCCTAAAAGCCATCGGCCACCAATGATACTGAAGCTACGAATACACAGACTTCAAAGACCTATCATTCGACTCCTACATAGTGCCCACCCCAGACTTACCCAACGGCCACTTCCGACTGCTAGAAGTTGACCACCGCGTAGTTATCCCAATAGAATCCCCCATCCGCGTGATCATTACTGCAGGAGACGTACTCCACTCCTGAGCAGTCCCAACGCTCGGAGTTAAAACAGACGCAATCCCAGGCCGACTAAACCAAACTTCATTCATTACCACCCGGCCTGGGATTTTTTACGGACAATGCTCAGAAATTTGCGGGGCTAATCACAGCTACATACCCATTGTAGTAGAATCAACCCCACTCCCACATTTCGAGGCCTGATCGTCCCTTCTATCATCATCCTAATCATTAAGAAGCTATGCAACAGCACTAGCCTTTTAAGCTAGCCAAAGAGGGACTTCCCCCTCCTTAATGATATGCCACAGCTTAACCCCGCACCATGATTTTCAATCATAATTATAACCTGATTAACCCTAGCACTCCTCATCCAACCAAAACTACTAGCCTTCACCACAACCAACCCCCCATCAAATAAGACCTCCCTCACTACCAAACCCACACCATGATCCTGACCATGAACCTAAGCTTCTTTGACCAATTTTCCAGCCCCAATCTATTTGGCATCCCCTTAATCCTACTATCCCTACTCTTCCCAGCCCTACTATTCCCGTCCCCAAACAACCGATGAATCAACAACCGCCTTTCTACTATCCAAACATGACTCCTTCACCTAATCACAAAACAACTAATAGTCCCACTCAACAAAAATGGCCACAAATGAGCCATAATATTTACATCCCTAATAATCATACTTCTTACAATCAACCTTCTAGGCCTCCTTCCATATACATTCACCCCAACCACCCAACTATCTATGAACATAGCCCTAGCCTTCCCACTATGGCTCGCCACACTACTAACAGGCATGTTTAACCATGTACGTGCCCCAGGGCCGGCTTAAAGTAGGCTCTATTGTCCCACTTTACTGCTAAATCCGCCTTCCAGAAGTGGTTTCACGCTTCTTTCCGTGTGCCCTATGAATAGGGAATGTAGCCCATTTCTTCCACTCCATAGGCTATACCTTGACCTGTCTTATTAGCGGGGTGCTATTGTGTCCACTGTTGTGCTCTCATTCGAGGTGGGCTGGCGACGGCGGTATGTAGGCTGTGTTGGCAAGGGGTGGTTGGGTTAATCGGGGATTATCGATTGTAGAACAGGCTCCTCTAGGTGGGTTTGGGGCACCGCCAAGTCCTTAGAGTTTTAAGCGTTTGTGCTCGTAGTTCTCTGGCGGATACTTCGGTAAAGTAAGTATCAAGATTTAGGGCCAGGCATAGTGGGGTATCTAATCCCAGTTTGGGCCCTGGCTTTCGTGGGTTTAAATCAGTCGTTAGTTCCTAAGATCATCTTAATGGTGTGTTTAGGTGCATCTTGGGCTTATGACAGCTCAGTTGCATTTTGATCTTAGTTAGCTAGGATAGGCATTTTACCACTCTTTACGCCGTGTCAATAGGACGGTTGATTTGGGTTTCTTGTATGACCGCGGTGGCTGGCACAAGATTTACCAACCCTTGAAGTTAGGCTGTTGCTATAACTAAGTCAAGTTTGCACTCATTGCTTAATGTTAATTACTGCTGAATACCCGTGGGGGCGTGGCTTAGCGAGGCGTCTTGGGCTACTACTTGGGTGTGCCTGATACCCGCTCCTCAAGGCCTGTATGGGGGTAGGTGGTCGAGGGCGTTTACACTGGGGCGCGGATACTTGCATGTATATATTTAGCAAAAACCAACCGTAAGGTTAGGACTAAGTCTTTTGTCCGCAGGCATGTTTTATGCCATCTTGGCAACTTCAGTGCCATGCTTTGTGTTAAGCTATGTGGACGGGGGTGTGGTTAGCTGATAGTTGAGTGGTGAGTGAGAGTGAAGTATATGAAATTATTGCTTGTGTTTACTATTTTTAGTACTGGAGTTTCTCTAAGTCCTAGGACTAGGAGGAAATGGTGTTTCATAGTGTGTAGGCGTCGGGATAGTCCGAGTATCGTCGGGGTATTCCTGCTAGGCCTAGGAAGTGCTGGGGGAAGAACGTTAGGTTTACTCCTGTAAATATTACCCCGAAGTGGGCTTTTGCTCATGTTTGGTGTAGGGTAAACCCAGTGAGTAGTGGGAATCAGTGAGTAAATCCTGCTAGAATGGCAAAGACGGCGCCTATGGATAGGACGTAGTGGAAGTGGGCAACTACGTAGTACGTGTCGTGCAGGGCGATGTCTAGGGAAGAGTTTGCAAGAACGATTCCTGTTAATCCTCCGATGGTAAATAGGAAGATAAATCCTAGAGCTCATAGTATTGGGGGGGGTCTCATTTGATTGTTCCTCCGTGCAGGGTGGCTAGTCAGCTAAATACTTTGATTCCGGTAGGGATGGCAATGATTATAGTGGCTGATGTAAAGTAGGCTCGGGTATCAACGTCTATTCCTACTGTAAACATGTGGTGAGCTCAGACGATGAATCCTAGGAAGCCGATGGATAGTATGGCTCAGACTATTCCCATGTAGCCGAAGGGCTCCTTTTTGCCTGAGTAGTATGTGACTACGTGTGAGATGATTCCGAACCCCGGTAGGATCAGAATATAGACTTCTGGGTGTCCGAAGAATCAGAATAGGTGTTGGTACAGGATTGGGTCTCCTCCTCCAGCGGGGTCGAAGAATGTGGTGTTTAGGTTTCGATCAGTTAGTAATATTGTAATACCGGCGGCGAGTACGGGGAGTGATAGAAGGAGTAGGATGGCGGTAATTAGTACGGATCAGACAAATAGTGGGGTTTGGTATTGTGAGAGTGCGGGGGGTTTTATGTTGATGGCTGTGGTGATAAAGTTGATGGCCCCAAGGATGGAGGAGATACCGGCTAAGTGGAGTGAGAAGATAGCCAGGTCTACTGAAGCTCCGGCGTGGGCAAGGTCACCTGCTAGGGGAGGGTAGACAGTTCAGCCTGTGCCGGCGCCAGCTTCTACAGTGGATGAGGCTAGTAGGAGGAGGAATGATGGGGGGAGGAGTCAAAAGCTTATGTTGTTTATTCGCGGGAATGCTATGTCGGGGGCACCGATTATGAGGGGGACTACTCAGTTGCCGAATCCTCCGATCATGATGGGTATGACTATAAAGAAGCTTATTACAAAGGCGTGAGCGGTAACGATTACATTGTAAATTTGGTCGTCGCCTAGGAGAGTTCCTGGTTGTCCTAGTTCTGCGCGGATTAATAGGCTGAGTGCGGTGCCGACTATTCCTGCTCATGCCCCGAAGATGAGGTACAGGGTGCCAATATCCTTATGGTTAGTGGAAAATAGTCATCGGTTGATGAAGGTGACGGGTAAGATGGCTGAGTGTTGAAGCGTTAGGCTGTAGTCCTTTTTACAGAGGTTTAATTCCTCTTCTTATCGGCTCTGTAGTGAAATTCATGTTGAGTTGCAAGCTCATCGATGCGCACTAGGGTGCGTCAGGGTCTTTGTAGGCAGAAGCCAATTGGTTTAGGCATTTAGCTGTTAACTAGAGTTTTGTGGGATCGAAGCCCATCTGTCTAGGGAGGCTTTAGCTTAATTAAAGCGTCTGACTTGCATTCAGAAGATACAGGTTAATATTCTGTAAGTCTTAATGTGCAGAAACTAAGAGGGTTTAACTCTTATTTAAGGCTTTGAAGGCCTTCGGTTTGGGGTGTTATCCTAAGTTTCTAGACAATGGCATGTATTATTGGGGACAGGGGAAGTAAGAGGATTGATAGTGAGGCAAGGACCGCAGTAGGTGTGCTTGGGGCTTTGCTAGTGTATCATTGTTTTATGTGGTTAGAGGAGTTGGGGGGAAGGGTAATTGTTGAGTGGTATGCGAGGCGTAGGTAGAAGAAGAGGCTGAGCAGTGATAGCATGGCAATTGCCATGGCTGCTGGTGTTATTTCCTGTTTAGTTAGTTCTTGGATGATAAGTCACTTTGGTATAAAGCCTGTTAATGGGGGGAGGCCTGCTAGGGATAAAAGTACTAGTATTAGGGTGGCGTTTAGCACTGGGGTTTTTGTTCATGAGGTTGTGATCATGGATAGGTTAAGGGCTTTGATTTTGTTAAGGGCTAGGAATACGGCTGATGTTATGATTGTGTATAGGTAGAAGGTAAGTAAGGCCAATTTGGGGCTGTAAACTAGGATGATGGCGATTCAGCCTAAGTGGGAGATGGACGAGAAGGCTAGGATTTTGCGTGTTTGTGTTTGGTTCAGTCCTATTCAGCCTCCTAGTGCTGTTGAGGCTAGGGCCATGGCGGTGAGTAGAGCTGGGTCGAGGGATTTGGATGTTAGTAGGAGCAGGGTTAGTGGGGGGAATTTTATGAGGGTCGAGAGTAGCAGGGCTGTTATTAGTGGCGATCCTTGTAGTACTTCTGGGAATCAGAAGTGAAATGGCACTAGGCCCAGTTTAATAGCGATTGCTGCTGTCAGTAGTAGACAGGAGGTTGGGTGGTTTATTTGTGTGATGTCTCATTGGCCGGTGACTCAGGCATTGGTTATGCTAGAGAATAGGACCAGGGCGGAAGCAGCTGCTTGGGTTAGGAAGTATTTCGTTGCGGCTTCTACTGCTCGTGGGTGGTGGGATTTGGCAATTAGGGGAATGATGGCTAGTGCGTTGATCTCCAGTCCTGTCCAGGCCAGAACTCAGTGGTTGCTGGAAATTGTGATTGTGGTGCCCAAGATGAGGCTGAAGGTTATGATTGGGGTCGCGTAAGGGTTCATTAGTAGAGGAGGGGGTTAAACCATCATTTTCGGGGTATGGGCCCGATAGCTTGATTAGCTGACTCTACTAGAAAATAATATAAGGGAAGTATGGAGAATTTTGATTTCTCTTGTGTGGGTTCAATTCCTACTTTTCTAAGGTCAACAGGAAATGAGAGGGCTGTTATACCTCTATGTTCACTTTATCATAGTGACCCTTTGTAGTTCAGGCACATTTCCTTATGTAAGGAGGTAGGCCTGCATAGCAGATAGGTATGCTGATGTGTCAGAGGCACAGAGCTAGTGTGAGGGGTAGGAAGTTTTTTCATAGTAGGTGCATTAGTTGGTCATATCGGAATCGTGGGTATGAAGCTCGGACCCATAAGAAACCAGAAGATAGTAGGAGGACTTTTGTGGCTAGGATGACGGGGAATAGTTCTGTGGGTGGCCCTAGGGCGCTTGGGTTTAGGAATATGATGGCTGTAAGTGTATTTATTAGCATAATGTTCGCATATTCAGCTAGGAAGAATAAGGCGAAGGGTCCTGCGGCGTATTCAACGTTAAACCCTGAGACTAGCTCAGATTCACCCTCTGTGAGGTCAAAAGGAGCTCGGTTTGTCTCTGCTAGGGTGGATACGTATCATATTATTGCTAGGGGTCATGAGGAGAAAATGAAGTATAGAGGCTCCTGTGCGACGGCAAAGGAGCTGAGTGTGTAGCTTCCGCTTAGTATGATTATTGATAGCAGGATTATGGCCAGTGTCACTTCGTATGAAATGGTCTGTGCTACTGCCCGTAGGGCTCCGATTAGTGCGTATTTTGAGTTCGAGGCTCAGCCTGATCATAGGACTGAGTAGACGGCTAGGCTTGACATGGCTATTAGGAAGAGAACTCCGAGGTTTAGATCTGCTAGGGGAAATGGGAGTGGTAGTGGTGCTCAAGTGGTGAGGGCTAGGACAAGGGCTAGTATTGGTATCAGAATGAATAGAAGTGGGGAAGAGGTAGAGGGTCGGATGGGCTCTTTGGTAAATAGTTTCAGTCCGTCCGCAAATGGTTGAAGTAGGCCAAAAGGCCCGACAACGTTAGGGCCTTTGCGGGATTGTATGTAGCTTAGGATTTTCCATTCTACTAGGGTTAGGAAGGCTACGGCAATCAGGATTGGGATGATGTATAGGAGGGATATAACGAGGCAGCTTAGTGTTGTTATTTGAATCATGGGTGAAGCTAGGGAGAGGATTTGAACCTCTGGGGAAAGGGCTTAAGCCTTCTGCACTTGCCGGGCTCTGCCACTCTAGCTGGTCCTTTTCTAGGATTGAAAGTGGTGGGGGAAGGCCCTCTTCACGGTTTAGTTGGTTTCACTGCTTAGAGGGGGGGGGGGCGTGCTTGTGGTATTGGCCCCACTTTCCCGGTCCTTTCGTACTGGGGAGAGTGTGTCATAGATAGAAACCGACCTGGATTGCTCCGGTCTGAACTCAGATCACGTAGGACTGTTAATCGTTGAACAAACGAACCCTTAATAGCGGCTGCACCATTAGGATGTCCTGATCCAACATCGAGGTCGTAAACCCCCCTGTCGATATGGGCTCTTGAGGGGGATTGCGCTGTTATCCCTGGGGTAGCTTGGTCCATTAATCAATTATATTGGGTCTGGTCACTGTTAGCACTTTGAGGGGTAGCTCTAGGTAAAGAGGTATGGTCTTGTTTTTGGAGGATTTGTTCTCCTCCAAGGTCGCCCCAACCGAAAAATATCGACCAGGCTCTGCGATGGTAGTGGCCCCAGTGGGGTTGATTGAGGATTCGCGGTGGTCGTTGATTTTTAAGTTCCACAGGGTCTTCTCGTCTTATGTTCACATCCCCGCTTTTGCACGGGGAGATCAATTTCACTGATTATCTGTGAGAGACAGTTAAGACCTCGTTTAGCCATTCATACAAGTCTCGATTTATGGGACAATTGATTGCGCTACCTTTGCACGGTTAGGATACCGCGGCCGTTAAACCTAAGTCACCGGGCAGGCATCACCTTCAATACTTGTTTAATTTGCTGAAGGCTATGTTTTTGGTAAACAGTCGGGCCTTATTAATTTGCCGAGTTCCTTTCACAGATTTTAATCGCTCTTATAGGCGCTCCTGAGTCGGGTTAACAGGGTTAGTTAATACGTGGTCTTGTAGGGGTTTTTGTATCTGTCTAGGTCTGTTAATAATGTTTCTATGTAAGCTTGCGCCGTTAGAGGGGTGTGGCCCTGAGTTACTTATTTTAGCATTAATTCTCCTATATTCATAGGTTGACCTGTTTGTGATAAGGGAATCATCTTATTTTGGTATTTTTAGGTGGTGGAGCTTTGACGCACTCTTTTTTGATGGCTGCTTTAGGGCCCACGGTAGGATCAGTAGTAAGAATTATCCGCTAGTCGAGGTTGTGTCCTTTTTTAATGGAGCTGTCCCTCCATTAAATAGCTCTTAATCATCTCATTAGGGTTCAGGATGTCCGGTAGGGAGGATTAAGGGGGAACTTAGATTCGTTTCACAGGTAACCAGCTATCACCCAGCTCGGTTGGCTTTTCACCTCTACTGACAAGTCATCCCACTCTTTTGCAACAGAGACGGGTTCGCTCTCTTTAACTGCTTGAAAGTAGCTCGCTTGGGTTTCGGGGGGGCAAACTTTAGTTCACTTTGCTTGGTTGTTCTCGCTAAACCATGATGCAAAAGGTACAAGGGTTGATCTTTGCTGTCTGTCGCTTTGATTGTTTCACTGCTATTTCATCTTTCCCTTACGGTACTGGGGTCTCTATCGCGTCTAAGTGTCTTTTCTATCGCCTATACTAAGACTGTAAAATGCTTTAGTTTAATTAGTTTAGTAAATTCTTTAGTTTTGGTGTACTATTTGTGTGGTTGAGCTAGAGGGGGGGCTTCAAGACGATCCGGTCTAGTAGATATCTTTCAGGTGTAAGCTGAGTGCTTTGGTGTTATAGCTACGTCTTGATATTCTAAGTACACCTTCCGGTACACTTACCTTGTTACGACTTACCTCATCTTCAGCGTATTTATGGTATTAGTTATGTGGGATGTGGCTTTTGAGGAGGGTGACGGGCGGTATGTACGTGCCCCAGGGCCGGCTTAAAGTAGGCTCTATTGTCCCACTTTACTGCTAAATCCGCCTTCCAGAAGTGGTTTCACGCTTCTTTCCGTGTGCCCTATGAATAGGGAATGTAGCCCATTTCTTCCACTCCATAGGCTATACCTTGACCTGTCTTATTAGCGGGGTGCTATTGTGTCCACTGTTGTGCTCTCATTCGAGGTGGGCTGGCGACGGCGGTATGTAGGCTGTGTTGGCAAGGGGTGGTTGGGTTAATCGGGGATTATCGATTGTAGAACAGGCTCCTCTAGGTGGGTTTGGGGCACCGCCAAGTCCTTAGAGTTTTAAGCGTTTGTGCTCGTAGTTCTCTGGCGGATACTTCGGTAAAGTAAGTATCAAGATTTAGGGCCAGGCATAGTGGGGTATCTAATCCCAGTTTGGGCCCTGGCTTTCGTGGGTTTAAATCAGTCGTTAGTTCCTAAGATCATCTTAATGGTGTGTTTAGGTGCATCTTGGGCTTATGACAGCTCAGTTGCATTTTGATCTTAGTTAGCTAGGATAGGCATTTTACCACTCTTTACGCCGTGTCAATAGGACGGTTGATTTGGGTTTCTTGTATGACCGCGGTGGCTGGCACAAGATTTACCAACCCTTGAAGTTAGGCTGTTGCTATAACTAAGTCAAGTTTGCACTCATTGCTTAATGTTAATTACTGCTGAATACCCGTGGGGGCGTGGCTTAGCGAGGCGTCTTGGGCTACTACTTGGGTGTGCCTGATACCCGCTCCTCAAGGCCTGTATGGGGGTAGGTGGTCGAGGGCGTTTACACTGGGGCGCGGATACTTGCATGTATATATTTAGCAAAAACCAACCGTAAGGTTAGGACTAAGTCTTTTGTCCGCAGGCATGTTTTATGCCATCTTGGCAACTTCAGTGCCATGCTTTGTGTTAAGCTATGTGGACGGGGGTGTGGTTAGCTGATAGTTGAGTGGTGAGTGAGAGTGAAGTATATGAAATTATTGCTTGTGTTTACTATTTTTAGTACTGGAGTTTCTCTAAGTCCTAGGACTAGGAGGAAATGGTGTTTCATAGTGTGTAGGCGTCGGGATAGTCCGAGTATCGTCGGGGTATTCCTGCTAGGCCTAGGAAGTGCTGGGGGAAGAACGTTAGGTTTACTCCTGTAAATATTACCCCGAAGTGGGCTTTTGCTCATGTTTGGTGTAGGGTAAACCCAGTGAGTAGTGGGAATCAGTGAGTAAATCCTGCTAGAATGGCAAAGACGGCGCCTATGGATAGGACGTAGTGGAAGTGGGCAACTACGTAGTACGTGTCGTGCAGGGCGATGTCTAGGGAAGAGTTTGCAAGAACGATTCCTGTTAATCCTCCGATGGTAAATAGGAAGATAAATCCTAGAGCTCATAGTATTGGGGGGGTCTCATTTGATTGTTCCTCCGTGCAGGGTGGCTAGTCAGCTAAATACTTTGATTCCGGTAGGGATGGCAATGATTATAGTGGCTGATGTAAAGTAGGCTCGGGTATCAACGTCTATTCCTACTGTAAACATGTGGTGAGCTCAGACGATGAATCCTAGGAAGCCGATGGATAGTATGGCTCAGACTATTCCCATTCATTGTAGTAGAATCAACCCCACTCCCACATTTCGAGGCCTGATCGTCCCTTCTATCATCATCCTAATCATTAAGAAGCTATGCAACAGCACTAGCCTTTTAAGCTAGCCAAAGAGGGACTTCCCCCTCCTTAATGATATGCCACAGCTTAACCCCGCACCATGATTTTCAATCATAATTATAACCTGATTAACCCTAGCACTCCTCATCCAACCAAAACTACTAGCCTTCACCACAACCAACCCCCCATCAAATAAGACCTCCCTCACTACCAAACCCACACCATGATCCTGACCATGAACCTAAGCTTCTTTGACCAATTTTCCAGCCCCAATCTATTTGGCATCCCCTTAATCCTACTATCCCTACTCTTCCCAGCCCTACTATTCCCGTCCCCAAACAACCGATGAATCAACAACCGCCTTTCTACTATCCAAACATGACTCCTTCACCTAATCACAAAACAACTAATAGTCCCACTCAACAAAAATGGCCACAAATGAGCCATAATATTTACATCCCTAATAATCATACTTCTTACAATCAACCTTCTAGGCCTCCTTCCATATACATTCACCCCAACCACCCAACTATCTATGAACATAGCCCTAGCCTTCCCACTATGGCTCGCCACACTACTAACAGGCCTACGAAACCAACCATCAGCCTCTTTAGCCCACCTATTACCCGAAGGTACCCCTACACCCCTAATCCCCGCACTAATCCTGATCGAAACAACCAGCCTACTAATCCGCCCCCTAGCCCTCGGAGTCCGCCTTACAGCCAACCTTACAGCAGGACACTTACTCATCCAACTCATCTCTACAGCCTCCATTGCATTAATACCCACCCTTCCTGCAGTATCCATCCTAACAATAATCATCCTACTACTCCTAACCATCCTAGAAGTAGCAGTAGCCATAATCCAGGCCTACGTCTTCGTGCTCCTTCTAAGCCTATACTTACAAGAAAACATCTAATGGCACACCAAGCACACTCATACCACATAGTTGACCCAAGCCCTTGACCAATCTTCGGGGCAGCCGCCGCCCTACTCACAACCTCAGGATTAATCATGTGATTCCACTACAACTCATCCATACTACTAACCCTAGGCCTCATCTCAATACTCCTAGTAATACTCCAATGATGACGAGACATTGTACGAGAAAGCACCTTCCAAGGCCACCACACTCCCACAGTCCAAAAAGGCCTACGATACGGCATAATCCTTTTCATCACATCCGAAGCATTCTTCTTCTTAGGGTTCTTCTGAGCGTTCTTCCACTCGAGCCTGGCCCCAACCCCAGAACTAGGAGGCCAATGACCCCCAACAGGAATTAAACCACTCAACCCGATAGAAGTCCCCCTACTAAACACAGCCATCCTACTAGCCTCAGGCGTTACCGTAACGTGAGCCCATCACAGCATCACAGAAGGAAACCGAAAACACGCCATCCACGCCCTAACCCTAACGATCCTCCTGGGATTCTACTTCACAGCCCTACAAGCAATAGAATACCACGAAGCCCCATTCTCAATCGCCGATAGCGTCTACGGATCTACCTTCTTCGTTGCCACTGGATTCCACGGACTCCACGTAATCATCGGATCCTCCTTCCTGACCGTCTGCCTCTTCCGACTGATCAAGTTCCACTTTACATCAGACCACCACTTCGGATTCGAGGCAGCAGCCTGATACTGACACTTCGTAGACGTCATCTGACTATTCCTCTACATAACCATCTACTGATGAGGATCTTGCTCTTCTAGTATATTAATTACAATTGACTTCCAATCTCTAGAATCTGGTATAAACCCAGAGGAGAGCAATGAACGCACTCATGTTCATATTCGCCCTATCATCAATCCTAAGCGCCGCCCTAACCGCATTAAACTTCTGACTCGCCCAAATAAACCCCGACTCAGAGAAACTCTCACCGTACGAATGTGGATTCGACCCACTTGGATCTGCTCGATTACCATTCTCAGTCCGATTCTTCCTCAGTAGCCATCCTGTTCGTCCTATTCGACCTAGAAATCGCCCTCCTACTCCCCCTGCCATGAGCCGTCCAACTCCAATCCCCCCTAATGACCCTCACCTGAACTGTAGTGATCCTCCTTCTCCTAACACTCGGACTGGCCTACGAGTGAATTCAAGGGGGCCTAGAATGAGCAGAATAACAGAAAGTTAGTCTAACCAAAAAGATAGCTGGTTTCGACCCAGCAGATTACAGCCAACCCTGTAACTTTCTTATGTCGCCCCTACATTTAAGCTTCTACTCAGCCTTCATTTTCAGCGGACTAGGACTAGCCTTCCACCGAACCCACCTAGTATCCGCCCTACTATGCCTTGAAAGCATAATATTATCGATATTCGTAGGCCTATCAATATGATCCATCGAAAACCAAGTCTCCTCATTCACCATGGTACCAATTCTCATGCTAACCTTCTCAGCGTGTGAGGCGGGCACAGGCCTGGCCATCCTAGTAGCCTCCACCCGCACACATGGCTCCGACCATCTACACAACCTAAACCTCCTGCAATGCTAAAAATCATCCTACCCACAATCATACTTCTTCCAACAGCCCTGCTGTCTCCACCAAAATTTCTATGGACTAACACCACCTTATACAGCCTCCTAATCGCTGCCCTAAGCCTACAGTGATTAATCCCAACCTACTACCCCTACAAATTTTTATCCAACTGAACAGGAATTGACCAAATCTCATCCCCCCTCCTAGTACTATCCTGCTGACTACTCCCACTCATAATCATAGCAAGCCAAAACCACCTGCAACAAGAACCCCTACAACGCAAACGAATCTTTATCTCAACCTTAGTCGCAGTCCAGCCATTCATCCTACTAGCCTTTTCCACCACAGAACTAGCACTATTTTACATCTCATTTGAAGCAACCCTCATTCCCACCCTAATCTTAATCACCCGATGGGGGAACCAACCAGAACGCCTAAGCGCTGGCATCTACCTGCTATTCTACACGCCAGTAAGCTCTCTACCCCTGCTAATCACAATCATACACCTATACGTGAAAATTGGCACCCTGCACCTGCCAACCCTACAACTAACCCACCCAACCCTATCCACCTCATGGACAGGAATACTATCAGGTCTAGCACTGCTCATAGCATTCATAGTAAAAGCCCCACTATACGGCCTACACCTCTGACTGCCAAAAGCCCACGTAGAAGCACCCATCGCAGGCTCAATACTCCTCGCCGCCCTACTACTAAAGCTAGGAGGATACGGAATTATACGAGTCACTCTATTTATGGGCCCACTGTCCAACCTCCTGCACTACCCCTTCCTAACCCTGGCCCTATGAGGCGCCCTAATGACTAGCTCAATCTGCCTACGACAGACAGACCTAAAATCACTAATCGCTTATTCATCCGTTAGCCACATAGGCCTAGTTATCGCCGCAGGAATAATCCAAACCCACTGATCATTCTCAGGGGCAATGATCCTAATAATTTCCCATGGACTAACTTCCTCCATACTATTCTGCCTAGCCAACACAAACTATGAACGTACGCACAGCCGAATTCTACTACTCACACGAGGCCTACAACCTCTCCTACCACTCATAGCTACCTGATGATTGCTGGCCAATCTAACAAACATAGCCTTACCCCCAACAACAAACCTCATAGCAGAGCTAACCATTATAATCACCTTATTCAACTGATCTGCCTTCACGATCATCCTAACAGGAATCGCAACCCTACTAACCGCCTCCTACACCTTATTCATACTACTAATGACCCAACGAGGCTCAATCCCCTCCCACATCACATCTATGCAAAACTCAACCACGCGAGAACACCTGCTCATAACACTCCACATTATCCCAATATTCCTCCTAATCCTCAAACCCGAACTGATCTCCGGAATCCCCTCATGCAAGTATAGTTTAAACCAAACATTAGACTGTGATTCTAAGAATAGAAGTTCAAACCTTCTTACCTGCCGAGGGGAGGGTTTAACCAACAAGAGCTGCTAACTCTTACATCTGAGCCTAAAACCTCAGCCCCCTTACTTTTAAAGGATAACAGCAATCCACTGGTCTTAGGAACCACCCATCTTGGTGCAAATCCAAGTAAAAGTAGTGAACCCCACACTACTAATCAACTCCCTCACACTACTCACGCTGACAATCCTCCTAACCCCAATCATCCTGCCATTTCTATTTAAAAACTTTAAAAACACCCCACAAGCCACCACCCGCGCTGTTAAAACCGCATTCCTAATTAGCCTAGCCCCTACAACCGCATTCATCTACTCGGGAGTAGAATCTGTCACCTGCCACTGGGAGTGAAAATTCATTATAAACTTTAAAATCCCCCTGAGCCTAAAAATAGACCAATACTCAATAACATTTCTTCCAATCGCCCTATTTGTAACATGATCAATCCTACAATTCGCCATATGATACATGGCCTCAGAGCCATACGTAACAAAATTTTTCACCTACCTACTGACATTCCTAGTCGCCATACTCCTCCTAACAACCGCAAACAACATATTCCTCCTATTCGTAGGCTGGGAAGGAGTACGAATCATGTCCTTCCTTCTCATCGGCTGATGACAAGGCCGAGCAGATGCCAACACCGCCGCCCTACAAGCCGTAATCTACAACCGAATCGGAGACGTCGGACTGACCCTGAGCATAGCATGACTAGCTTCAACATTCAACACCTGAGAGATCCAACAAGCCGTACACCCCCACCAAACCCCAATCCTCCCCCTCATAGGATTAATCCTCGCAGCCGCAGGAAAATCCGCCCAATTTGGACTCCACCCATGACTGCCCGCAGCAATAGAAGGCCCCACCCCAGTATCAGCCCTACTGCACTCCAGTACCATAGTAGTAGCCGGAATCTTCCTGCTCATCCGCATGCACCCCCTGCTAGCCACCAACCAGACAGCCCTAACTGCCTGCCTATGCCTAGGTGCTCTATCAACCCTATTCGCTGCCACATGCGCCCTAACCCAAAATGACATCAAAAAAATCATTGCTTTCTCAACATCCAGCCAACTAGGACTAATAATAGTCACTATCGGACTAAACCTCCCACAACTAGCCTTCCTACACATCTCAACCCATGCCTTCTTTAAAGCCATACTATTCCTATGCTCAGGGTCTATCATCCACAACCTAAACGGAGAACAAGATATCCGAAAGATAGGAGGCCTACAGAAAATACTCCCAGTCACTACTTCCTGCCTAACCATCGGAAACCTGGCGCTGATAGGAACCCCATTCCTAGCCGGATTCTACTCAAAAGACCTCATCATCGAAAGCTTAAACACATCATACCTAAATACTTGAGCCCTACTCCTAACCCTTATAGCCACAGCATTCACCGCAACCTACAGCATCCGCATAACCATCCTAGTCCAAGCTGGACAAACCCGAATCCCCCCAATAGTATCAATAAACGAAAACAACCCACTAATCACCGCCCCCCTAACCCGACTCGCCCTAGGCAGCATTACAGCAGGAATAATCATTACCTCTTTCATCACACCAACCAAAACCCCCCCAATAACCATACCCCTTATCACCAAAACCGCTGCCATCCTCATAACAATCCTAGGAATCATCCTAGCCCTAGAACTATCGAACATAACACACACCCTCACTCACCCCAAACCAAACCCCCTCATAAACTTCTCCTCTGCATTAGGGTACTTCAACCCCCTAGTACACCGATTCTTCTCCAAAAACCTACTAGAAAAGGGACAAAACATTGCCCTACACTTGATCGACCTCTCCTGACTCAAAAAAATAGGGCCAGAGGGCCTTGCTGAACTACAAGTAGCCGCAAGCAAAGCCGCAACCTCAATACACACAGGGCTAATTAAGGCCTACCTAGGATCCTTCGCCCTCTCCATCCTGGTAATAATCCTAATAACACACAGACTCACTAATGGCCCCTAACATCCGCAAATCCCATCCCCTACTAAAAATAATCAACAACTCCCTAATCGACCTACCCGCCCCCTCCAACATCTCTGCCTGATGAAACTTCGGCTCCCTTCTAGCCATCTGCTTAGCCACACAAATCCTAACAGGCCTGCTACTAGCCATACACTACACCGCAGACACTTGACTCGCCTTCTCCTCAGTAGCTCACACATGCCGAGACGTCCAGTACGGATGGCTCATCCGCAACCTCCACGCCAACGGTGCTTCGCTCTTCTTTATCTGCATCTACTTACACATCGGACGAGGCCTCTACTACGGCTCCTACCTATACAAAGAAACCTGAAACACAGGAGTAATCCTCCTACTCACCCTAATAGCAACTGCCTTCGTAGGGTATGTCCTACCATGAGGACAAATGTCATTCTGAGGGGCCACCGTAATCACCAACCTATTCTCAGCCATCCCGTACATTGGGCAAACTCTAGTAGAATGAGCCTGAGGAGGATTCTCAGTAGACAATCCAACCTTAACCCGATTCTTCGCCATCCACTTCCTACTGCCCTTCCTAATTGCAGGAATCACCCTAGTCCACCTAACCTTCCTACACGAATCAGGCTCAAATAACCCACTAGGAATCGTATCAGACTGCGACAAAATCCCATTCCACCCATACTTCTCCATTAAAGACAGCTTAGGGCTTACCCTAATAATCACCCCTCTAATAGCACTAGCCCTATTTTCACCGAACCTCCTGGTTCTTGGAATCCTAGTTGGGAGTGGTTGGCCACATGAGATGTACAGGATTTTTACCTCTGATTTAGTCTTCACAAGGCTATGTAATTGGTTTACTAACGTCTCATAAGAAAGAAGCATGAGCGGTTAATGCAGTTGGCTTGAAACCCATCCCCAGTGGTGCAAGTGCACTCTCTGAACTCACTGAAGTGCATCCCCAGTGGTGCCAGTGCACTCTCTGCACTCACTGCACTGCATCCCCAGTGGTGCCAGTGCAATCTCTGGACTCACTGCAGTGCATCCCCAGTGGTGCCAGTGCACTCTCTGGACTCACTGCACTGCAGCCCCAGTGGTGCCAGTGCACTCTCTGGACTCACTGCACTGCATCCCCAGTGGTGCCAGTGCACTCTCTGGACTCACTGCAGTGCATCCCCAGTGGTGCCAGTGCACTCTCTGGACTCACTGCACTGCATCCCCAGTGGTGCCAGTGCGCTCTCTGGAGTCACAGCACTGCATCCCCAGTGGTGCCAGTGCAATCTCTGGACTCACTGCACTGCATCCCCAGTGGTGCCAGTGCACTCTCTGGACTCACTGAAGTGCATCCCCATTGGTGCCATTGCACTCTCTGCTCTCACTGCAGTGCATCCCCAGTGGTGCCAGTGCACTCTCTGGAGTCACTGCACTGCATCCCCAGTGGTGCCAGTGCGCTCTCTGGAGTCACAGCACTGCATCCCCAGTGGTGCCAGTGCAATCTCTGGACTCACTGCACTGCATCCCCAGTGGTGCCAGTGCACTATCTGGACTCACTGAAGTGCATCCCCATTGGTGCCATTGCACTCTCTGCACTCACTGCACTGCATCCCCAGTGGTGCCAGTGCACTCACTGGACTGACTGCACTGCATCCCCAGTGGTGCCAGTGCACTCACTGGACACACTGTACTGCATCACAGGTGGTGCCAGTGCACTCTCTGCACTCACTGCACAGCATCCCCAGTGGTGCCAGTGCATTCACTGGACTCACTGGACTGCATCACCAGTGGTGCCAGTGCACTCTCTGGACTCACTGCACTGCATCCCCAGTGGTGCCAGTGCACTCTCTGGACTCACTGCACTGCATCCCCAGTGGTGCCAGTGCAGTCTCTGGACTCACTGCAGTGCATCCCCAGTGGTGCCAGAGCACTCTCTGGACTCACTGCACTGCATCCCCAGTGGTGCCAGTGCACTCTCTGGACTCACTGCACCGCATCCCCAGTGGTGTCAGTACACTCTCTGGACTCACTGAAGTGCATCCCCAGTGGTGCCAGTGCACTCTCTGGACTCACTAAACTGCATCACCAGTGGTGCCAGTGCACTCTCTGGACTCACTGTAGTGCATCCCCAGTGGTGCCAGTGCACTCTCTGGACTCACTGCAGTGCATCCCCAGTGGTGCCAGTGCACTCTCTGGACTCACTGCAGTGCATCCCCAGTGGTGCCAGTGCACTCTCTGGACTCACTGCACTGCATTCCCACTGCTGCCAGTGCACTCTCTGGACTCACCGCACTGCATCCCCAGTGGTGCCAGTGCACTCTCTGGACTCACTGCATTGCATCCCCAGTGGTGCCAGTGCACTCTCTCGAGTCACTGCACTACATCCCCAGTAGTGCCAGTGCACTCACTGGACTCACTGTACTGCATCATCGGTGGTGCCAGTGCACTCTCTGGACTCACTTCACTGCATCCCCAGTGGTGACAGTGCACTCTCTGGACTAACTGCAGTGCATCCCCACTGGTGCCAGTGCACTCTCTGGACTCACTGCACTGCATCCCCAGTGGTGCCAGTGCACTCTCTGGTCTCACTGCACTGCATCCCCAGTGGTGCCAGTGCAGTCTCTGGACTCACTGCACTGCATCCCAAGTGGTGCCAGTGCACTGTCTGGACTCACTGCAGTGCATCCCCAGTGGTGTCAGTGCACTCTCTGGACTCACTGTACTGCACCCCCAGTGGTGCCAGTGCACTCACTGGACTGACTGCACTGCATCCCCAGTGGTGCCAGTGCGCTCTCTGGAGTCACAGCACTGCATCCCCAGTGGTGCCAGTGCACTCACTGGACTCACTGGACTGCATCCCCAGTGGTGCCAGTGAACTCTCTGGACTCACTGCACTGCATCCCCAGTGGTGCCAGTGTACTCTCTGGACTCACTGCAGTGCATCTCCAGTGGTGCCAGAGCACTCTCTGGACTCACTTCACTGCATCCCCAGTGGTGCCAGTGCACTCTCTGGACTCACTGCACTGCATCCCCAGTGGTGTCAGTGCACTCTCTGGACTCACTGAAGTGCATCCCCAGTTGTGCCAGTGCACTCTCTGGACTCAATGCAGTGCATCCCCAGTGGTGCCAGTGCACTCTCTGGACTCACTGCACTGCATCCCCAGTGGTGCCAGTGCAATCTCTGGACTCACTGTAGTGCATCCCCAGTGGTGCCAGTGCACTCTCTGGACTCAGTGCACTGCATCCCCAGTGGTGCCAGTGCAATCTCTGGACTCACTGTAGTGCATCCCCAGTGGTGCCAGTGCACTCTCTGGACTCACTGCAGTGCATCCCCAGTGGTGCCAATGCACTCTCTGGACTCACTGCACTGCATCCCCAGTGGTGCCAGTGCACTCTCTGGACTCACTGTACTGCATCATCAGTGGTGCCAGTGCACTCTCTGGAGTCACTGCACTGCATCCCCAGTGGTGCTAGTGCACTCTGTGGACTCACTGCAGTGCATCCCCAGTGGTGCCAGTGCACTCTCTGGACTCACTGAAGGGCATTCTCAGTGGTGCCAGTGCACTCTCTGGACTCACTGCAGTGCATCCCCAGTGGTGCCAGTACACTCACTGGACTGACTGCACTGCATCCCCAGTGGTGCCAGTGCACTCTCTGGACTCACCGTACCGCATCACCAGTGGTGCCAGTGCACTCTCTGGAGTAACTGCAGTGCATCACCAGTGGTGCCAGTGCACTCTCTGGACTCACTGCACTGCATCCCCAGTGGTGCCAGTGCACTCTCTGGACTCACTGCACTGCATCCCCTGTGGTGCCAGAGCACTCTCTGGACTCACTGCAGTGCATCCCCAGTGGTGCCAGTGCACTCTCTGGACTCACTGCACTGCATCCCCAGTGGTGCCAGTGCACTCTCTGGACTCACTGCACTGCATCCCCAGTGGTGCCAGTCCACTCTCTGGACTCCCGGCAACGCATCCCCAGTGGTGCCAGTGCACTCTCTGGGCTCACTGCACTGCATCCCCAGTGGTGCCAGTGCACTCTCTTGACTCACTGCACTGCATCCCCAGTGGTGCCAGTGCACTCACTGGATTCACTGCACTGCATCCCCAGTGGTGCTAGTGCACTCTCTGGACTCACTGCAGTGCATCCCCAGTGGTTCCAGTCCACTCTCTGGACTCACTGAAGTGCATTCTCAGTGGTGCCAGTGCACTCTGTGGACTCACTGCAGTGCATCCCCAATGGTGCAAGTACGCTCTCTGGACTCACTGCAGTGCATCTCCAGTGGTACCAGTGCACTCTCTGGACTCACTGCACTGCATCCCCAGTGCTGCCAGTGCACTCTCTGGACTCACTGCACTGCATCCCCAGTGGTGCCAGTGCACTCTCTGGACTCACTGCACTGCATCCCCAGTGGTGCCAGTGCACTCTCTGGACTCACTGCAGTGCATCCCCAGTGGTGCCAGTGCACTCTCTGGACTCACTGCACTGCATCCCCAGTGGTACCAGTGCACTCTGTGGACTCACTGCAGTGCATCCCCAGTGGTGCCAGTGCACTCTCTGGACTCACTGCACTGCATCCCCAGTGGTGCCAATGCACTCTCTGGACTCACTGAAGTGCATCCCCAGTGGTGCCAGTGCACTCTCTGGACTCACTGCACTGCATCCCAAGTGGTGCCAGTGCACTCTCGGGACTCACTGCACTGCATCCCCAGTGGTGCCAGTGCACTCTCTCGAGTCACTGCACTACATCCCCAATGGTGCCAGTGCACTCACTGGACTCACTGTACAGCATCATCAGTGGTGCCAGTGCACTCTCTGGACTCACTGCAGTGCATCCCCAGTGGTGCCAGTGCACTCTCTGGACTCACTGCACTGCATCCCCAGTGGTGCCACTGCACTCACTGGACTCACTATACTGCATCACCAGTGGTGCCAGTGCACTCTCTGGACTCACTGCACTTCATCCCCAGTGTTGCCAGTGCATTCACTGGACTCACTGTACTGCATCTCCAGTGGTGCCAGTGCACTCTCTGGACTCACTGCAGTGCATCCCCAGTGGTGCCAGTGCACTCTCTGGACTCACTGCAGTGCATCCCCAGTGGTGCCAGTGCACTCACTGGATTCACTGCACTACATTCCCAGTGGTGCTAGTGCACTCTCTGGACTCACTGCAGTGCATCCCCAGTGGTGCCAGTGCACTCTTTGGACTCACTGAAGTGCATTCTCAGTGGTGCCAGTGCACTCTCTGGACTCACTGCACTGCATCCCCAGTGGTGCCAGTGCGCTCTCTGGACTCACTGAAGTGCATTCTCAGTGGTGCCAGTGCACTCTCTGCACTCACTGCAGTGCATCCCCAGTGGTGCCAGTACACTCTCTGGACTCACTGCACTGCATCCCCAGTGGTGCTAGTGCACTCTGTGGACTCACTGCAGTGCATCCCCAGTGGTGCCAGTGCACTCTCTGGACTCACTGAAGGGCATTCTCAGTGGTGCCAGTGCACTCTCTGGACTCACTGCAGTGCATCACCAGTGGTGCCAGTGCACTCTCCGGACTCACCGCACCGCATCCCCAGTGGTGCCAGTGCACTCTCTGGAGTAACTGCAGTGCATCACCAGTGGTGCCAGTGCACTCTCTGGACTCACTGCAGTGCATCCCCAGTGGTGCCAGTGCACTCTCTGGACTCACTGCACTGCATCCCCAGTGGTGCCAGAGCACTCTCTGGACTCACTGCACTGCATCCCCAGTGCTGCCTGTGCACTCTCTGGACTCACTGCACTGCATCCCCAGTGGTGCCACTGCACTCTCTGGACTCACTGCACTGCATCCCCAGTGGTGCCAGTGCACTCCCTGCACTCACTGCACTGCATCCCCAGTGGTGCCAGTGCACTCACTGGACTCACTGCAGTGCATTCCCTCTGGTGCCAGTGCACTCTCTGGACTCACTGCACTGCATCCCCAGTGGTGCCAGTGCACTCTCTGGACTCACTGCAGTGCATCCCCAGTGGTGCCAGTGCACTCTCTGGACTCACTGCAGTGCATCCCCAGTGGTGCCAGTGCACTCTCTGGACTCACTGCAGTGCATCACCAGTGGTGCCAGTGCACTCTCTGGACTCACTGCACTGCATCCCCAGTGGTGCCAGTGCACTCTCTGGACTCACTGCAGTGCATCCCCAGTGTTGCCAGTGCACTCTCTGGACTCACTGCACTGCATCCACAGTGGTGCCAGTGCACTCTCTGGACTCACTGCAGTGCATCACCAGTGGTGCCAGTACACTCTCTGGACACACTGAAGTGCATTCTCAGTGGTGCCAGTGCACTCTCTGGACTCACTGCGCTGCATCCCCAGTGGTGCCAGTACACTCACTGGACTCACTGCACTGCATCCCCAGTGGTGCCAGTGCAGTCTCTGCACTCACTGAAGTGCATCTCCAGTGGTGCCAGTGAACTCTCTGGACTCACTGCAGTGCATCCCCAATGGTGCCAGTGCACTCTCTGGACTCACTGCACTGCATCCCCAGTGGTGCCAGTGCACTCTCTGGACTCACTGCACTGCATCCCCAGTGGTGCCAGTGCACTCTCTGGACTCACTGCACTGCATCCCCAGTGGTGCCAATGCACTCTCTGGACTCACTGCTGTGCATCCCCAGTGGTGCCAGTGCACTCTCTGGACTCACTGTACTGCATCCCCAGTGGTGCCAGTGCACTCTCTGGACTCACTGCACTGCATCCCCAGTGGTGCCAGTGCACTCTGTGGACTCACTGCTGTGCATCCCCATTGGTGCCAGTGCACTCTCTGGACTCACTGCACTGCATCCCCAGTGGTGTCAGTGCAGTCTCTGCACTCACTGCACTGCATCCCCAGTGGTGCAAGTGCACTCTCTGGACTCACTGCAGTGCATCCCAAGTGGTGCCAATGCACTCTCTGGACTCACTGCAGTGCATCCCCAGTGGTGCCAGTACACTCACTGGACTCACTGCACTGCATCCCCAGTGGTGCCAGTGCAGTCTCTGCACTCACTGAAGTGCATCTCCAGTGGTGCCAGTGATCTCTCTGGACTCACTGCAGTGCATCCCCAGTGGTGCCAGTGCACTCTCTGGACTCACTGCACTGCATCCCCAGTGGTGCCAGTGCACTCTCTGGACTCACTGCACTGCATCTCCAATGGTGCCAGTGCACTCTCTGGACTCACTGCACTGCATCCCCAGTGGTGCCAATGCACTCTCTGGACTCACTGCTGTGCATCCCCAGTGGTGCCAGTGCACTCTCTGGACTCACTGTACTGCATCCCCAGTGCTGCCAGTGCACTCTCTGGACTCACTGCACTGCATCCCCATTGGTGCCAGTGCACTCTCTGGACTCACTGCACTGCATCCCCAGTGGTGCCAGTGCACTCTATGGACTTGCTGCACTGCATCCCCAGTGGTGCCAGTGCACTCTCTGGACTCACTGCACTGCATCCCCAGTGTTGCCAGTGCACTCTCTGGACTCACTGCACTGCATCCCCAGTGGAGCCCGTGCACTCTCTGGACTCACTGCACTGCATCCCCAGTGGTGCCAGTGCACTCTGTGGACTCACTGCACTACATCCCCAGTGGTGCCAGTGCACTCTCTGGACTCACTGCAGTGCATCCCCAGTGGTGCCAGTGCACTCTCTGGACTCACTGCACTGCATCCCCAGTGGTGCCAGTGCACTCTCTGGACTCACTGCAGTGCATCCCCAGTGGTGCCAGTGCACTCTCTGGACTCACTGCAGTGCATCCCCACTGCTGCCAGTGCACTCTCTGGACTCACAGCAGTGCATCCCCAGTGGTGCCAGTGCACTCTCTGGACTCACTGCACTGCATCACCAGTGGTGCCAATGCACTCTCTGGACTCACTGCACTGCATCCCCAGTGGTGCCAGTGCACTCTCTGGACTCACTGCACTGCATCCCAAGTGGTGCCAGTGCACTCTCTGGACTCACTGCACTGCATCCCCAGTGGTGCCAGTGCACTCTCTCGAGTCACTGCACTACATCACCAGTGGTGCCAGTGCGCTCACTGGACTCACTGTACTGCATCATCAGTGGTGCCAGTGCACTCTCTGGAGTGACTGCAGTGCATCCCCAGTGGTGCCAGTGCACTCTCTGGACTCACTGCACTGCATCGCCTGTGGTGCCAATGCACTCTCTGGACTCACTGCACTGCATCCCCAGTGGTGCCCGTGCACTCACTGGACTCACTGCACTGCATCCCAAGTGGTACCAGTGCACTCTCTGGACTCACTGCACTGCATCCCCAGTGGTGCCAGTGCACTCTCTCGAGTCACTGCACTACATCCTCAGTGGTGCCAGTGCACTCACTGGACTCACTGTACTGCATTCCCAGTGGTGCAAGTGCACTCTCTGGACTCACTGCACTGCATCCCCAGTGGTGCCAGTGCACTCTTTGGACTCACTGAAGTGCATTCTCAGTGGTGCCAGTGCACTCTCTGGACTCACTGAAGTGCATTCTCAGTGGTGCCAGTGCACTCTCTGGACTCACTGCAGTGCATTCCCAGTGGTGCCAGTACACTCACTGGACTGACTGCACTGCATCCCCAGTGGTGCCAGTGCACTCTCTGGACTCACTGCACTGCATCCCCAGTGGTGCCAGTGCACTCTCTGGACTCACTGCACTGCATCCCCAGTGCTGCCTGTGCACTCTCTGGACTCACTGCACTGCATCCCCAGTGGTGTCACTGCACTCTCTGGACTCACTGCACTGCATCCCCAGTTGTGCCAGTGCACTCTCTGCACTCACTGCACTGCATACCCAGTGGTGCCAGTGCACTCACTGGACTCACTGCAGTGCATTCCCTCTGGTGCCAGTGCACTCTCTGGACTCACTGCAGTGCATCCCCAGTGGTGCCAGTGCACTCTCTGGACTCACTGCACTGCATCCCCAGTGGTGCCAGTGCACTCTCTGGACTCACTGCACTGCATCACCTGTGGTGCCAGTGCACTCTCTGGACTCACTGAAGTGCATCCCCAGTGGTGCCAGTGCAATCTCTGGACTCACTGCACTGCATTCCCAGTCGTGCCAGTGCACACTCTGGACTCACTGCACTGCATCCCCAGTGGTGCCAGTGCACTCTCTGGACTCACTGCACTGCAACCCAAGTGTTGCCAGTGCACTCTCTGGACTCACTGCACTGCATCTCCAGTGGTGCCAGTGCACTCTCTGGACTCACTTCAGTGCATCCCCAGTGGTGCCAGAGCACTCTCTGGACTCACTGCACTGCATCCCCAGTGGTGCCAGTGCACTCTCTGGACTCACTGCACTGCAGCCCCAGTGGTGCCAGTGCACTCTCTGGACTCACTGCACTGCATCCCCAGTATTGCCAGTGCACTCTCTGGACTCACTGCACTGCATCCCCAGTGTTCACAGTGCACTCTCTGGACTCACTGCACTGCATCCCCAGTGGTGCCACTGCACTCTCTGGACTCACTGCACTGCATGTCCAGTGGTGCCAGTGCACTCTCTGCACTCACTGCACTGCATCCCCAGTGGTGCCAGTGCACTCACTGGACTCACTGCAGTGCATTCCCTCTGGTGCCAGTGCACTCTCTGGACTCACTGCACTGCATCCCCAGTGGTGCCAGTGCACTCTCTGGACTCACTGCAGTGCATCCCCAGTGGTGCCAGTGCACTCTCTGGACTCACTGCACTGCATCCTCAGTGGTGCCAGTGCACTCTCTGGACTCACTGCACTGCATCCCCAGTGGTGCCAGTGCACTCTCTGGAGTAACTGCAGTGCATCCCCAGTGGTGCCAGTGCACTCTCTGGACTCACTGCACTGCATCCCCAGTGGTGCCAGAGCACTCTCTGGCCTCACTGCACTGCATCCTCTGTGCTGCCAGTGCACTCTCTGGACTCACTGCACTGCATCCCCAGTGGTGCCAGTGCACTCTCTGGACTCACTGTACTGCATCCCCAGTGGAGCGCGTGCACTCTCTGGACTCACTGAAGTGCATCCCCAGTGGTGCCAGTGCGCTCTCTGGACTCACTGCAGTGCATCCCCAGTGGTGCCAGTGCACTCTCTGGACTCACTGCACTGCATCCCCAGTGCTGCCAGTGCACTCTCTGGACTCACTGCAGTGCATCCCCAGTGGTGCCAGTGCACTCTCTGGACTCACTGCACTGCATCCCCAGTGGTGCCAGTGCACTCTCTGGACTCACTGCAGTGCATCCCCAGTGGTGCCAGTGCACTCTCTGGACTCACTGCACTGCATCCCCAGTGGTGCCAGTGCACTCTCTGGACTCACTGCACTGCATCCCAAGTGGTGCCAGTGCACTCTCTGGACTCACTGCACTGCATCCCCAGTGGTGCCAGTGCACTCTCTCGAGTCACTGCACTACATCCCCAGTGGTGCCAGTGCGCTCACTGGACTCACTGTACTGCATCATCAGTGGTGCCAGTGCACTCTCTGGAGTGACTGCAGTGCATCCCCAGTGGTGCCAGTGCACTCTCTGGACTCACTGCACTGCATCCCCAGTGGTGCCAATGCACTCTCTGGAATCACTGCACTGCATCCCCAGTGGTGCCCGTGCACTCACTGGACTCACTGCACTGCATCCCAAGTGGTACCAGTGCACTCTCTGGACTCACTGCACTGCATCCCCAGTGGTGCCAGTGCACTCTCTCGAGTCACTGCACTACATCCTCAGTGGTGCCAGTGCACTCACTGGACTCACTGTACTGCATTCCCAGTGGTGCTAGTGCACTCTCTGGACTCACTGCACTGCATCCCCAGTGGTGCCAGTGCACTCTTTGGACTCACTGAAGTGCATTCTCAGTGGTGCCAGTACACTCTCTGGACTCACTGAAGTGCATTCTCAGTGGTGCCAGTGCACTCTCTGGACTCACTGCAGTGCATTCCCAGTGGTGCCAGTACACTCACTGGACTGACTGCACTGCATCCCCAGTGGTGCCAGTGCACTCTCTGGACTCACTGCACTGCATCCCCAGTGGTGCCAGTGCACTCTCTGGACTCACTGCACTGCATCCCCAGTGCTGCCTGTGCACTCTCTGGACTCACTGCACTGCATCCCCAGTGGTGTCACTGCACTCTCTGGACTCACTGCACTGCATCCCCAGTTGTGCCAGTGCACACTCTGCACTCACTGCACTGCATACCCAGTGGTGCCAGTGCACTCACTGGACTCACTGCAGTGCATTCCCTCTGGTGCCAGTGCACTCTCTGGACTCACTGCAGTGCATCCCCAGTGGTGCCAGTGCACTCTCTGGACTCACTGCACTGCATCCCCAGTGGTGCCAGTGCACTCTCTGGACTCACTGCACTGCATCACCTGTGGTGCCAGTGCACTCTCTGGACTCACTGAAGTGCATCCCCAGTGGTGCCAGTGCAATCTCTGGACTCACTGCACTGCATTCCCAGTCGTGCCAGTGCACACTCTGGACTCACTGCACTGCATCCCCAGTGGTGCCAGTGCACTCTCTGGACTCACTGCACTGCAACCCAAGTGTTGCCAGTGCACTCTCTGGACTCACTGCACTGCATCCCCAGTGGTGCCAGTGCACTCTCTGGACTCACTTCAGTGCATCCCCAGTGGTGCCAGAGCACTCTCTGGACTCACTGCACTGCATCCCCAGTGGTGCCAGTGCACTCTCTGGACTCACTGCACTGCAGCCCCAGTGGTGCCAGTGCACTCTCTGGACTCACTGCACTGCATCCCCAGTATTGCCAGTGCACTCTCTGGACTCACTGCACTGCATCCCCAGTGTTCACAGTGCACTCTCTGGACTCACTGCACTGCATCCCCAGTGGTGCCACTGCACTCTCTGGACTCACTGCACTGCATGTCCAGTGGTGCCAGTGCACTCTCTGCACTCACTGCACTGCATCCCCAGTGGTGCCAGTGCACTCACTGGACTCACTGCAGTGCATTCCCTCTGGTGCCAGTGCACTCTCTGGACTCACTGCACTGCATCCCCAGTGGTGCCAGTGCACTCTCTGGACTCACTGCAGTGCATCCCCAGTGGTGCCAGTGCACTCTCTGGACTCACTGCACTGCATCCTCAGTGGTGCCAGTGCACTCTCTGGACTCACTGCACTGCATCCCCAGTGGTGCCAGTGCACTCTCTGGAGTAACTGCAGTGCATCCCCAGTGGTGCCAGTGCACTCTCTGGACTCACTGCACTGCATCCCCAGTGGTGCCAGAGCACTCTCTGGCCTCACTGCACTGCATCCTCTGTGCTGCCAGTGCACTCTCTGGACTCACTGCACTGCATCCCCAGTGGTGCCAGTGCACTCTCTGGACTCACTGTACTGCATCCCCAGTGGAGCGCGTGCACTCTCTGGACTCACTGAAGTGCATCCCCAGTGGTGCCAGTGCGCTCTCTGGACTCACTGCAGTGCATCCCCAGTGGTGCCAGTGCACTCTCTGGACTCACTGCACTGCATCCCCAGTGCTGCCAGTGCACTCTCTGGACTCACTGCAGTGCATCCCCAGTGGTGCCAGTGCACTCTCTGGACTCACTGCACTGCATCCCCAGTGGTGCCAGTGCACTCTCTGGACTCACTGCAGTGCATCCCCAGTGGTGCCAGTGCACTCTCTGCACTCACTGCACTGCATCCCCAGTGGTACCAGTGCACTCTCTGGACTCACTGCACTGCATCCCCAGTGGTGCCAATGCACTCTCTGGACTCACTGCACTGCATCCCCAGTGGTGCCAGTGCACTCTCTGGACTCACTGTACTGCATCATCAGTGGTGCCAGTGCACTCTCTGGAGTCACTGCACTGCATCCCTAGTTGTGCTAGTGCACTCTGTGGACTCACTGCAGTGCATCCCCAGTGGTGCCAGTACACTCACTGGACTGACTGCACTGCATCCCCAGTGGTGCCAGTGCACTCTCTGGACTCACCGTACCGCATCCCCAGTGGTGCCAGTGCACTCTCTGGAGTAACTGCAGTGCATCACCAGTGGTGCCAGTGCACTCTCTGGACTCACTGCACTGCATCCCCAGTGGTGCCAGTGCACTCTCTGGACTCACTGCACTGCATCCCCACTGGTGCCAGAGCACTCTCTGGACTCACTGCAGTGCATCCCCAGTGGTGCCAGTGCACTCTCTGGACTCACTGCACTGCATCCCCAGTGGTGCCAGTGCACTCTCTGGACTCACTGCACTGCATCCCCAGTGGTGCCAGTCCACTCTCTGGACTCCCGGCACCGCATCCCCAGTGGTGCCAGTGCACTCTCTGGACTCACTGCAGTGCATCCCTAGTGGTGCCAGTGCACTCTCTTGACTCACTGCACTGCATCCCCAGTGGTGCCAGTGCACTCACTGGATTCACTGCACTGCATCCCCAGTGGTGCTAGTGCACTCTCTGGACTCACTGCAGTGCATCCCCAGTGGTACCAGTGCACTCTCTGGACTCACTGAAGTGCATTCTCAGTGGTGCCAGTGCACTCTGTGGACTCACTGCAGTGCATCCCCAATGGTGCCAGTGCGCTCTCTGGACTCACTGCAGTGCATCCCCAGTGGTGCCAGTGCACTCTCTGGACTCACTGCACTGCATCCCCAGTGGTGCCAGTGCACTCTCTGGACTCACTGCAGTGCATCCCCAGTGGTGCCAGTGCACTCTCTGGACTCACTGCACTGCATCCCCAGTGGTACCAGTGCACTCTGTGGACTCACTGCAGTGCATCCCCAGTGGTGCCAGTGCACTCTCTGGACTCACTGCACTGCATCCCCAGTGGTGCCAATGCACTCTCTGGAGTCACTGCACTGCATCCCCAGTGGTGCCAGTGCACTCTCTCGAGTCACTGCACTACATCCCCAATGGTGCCAATGCACTCACTGGACTCACTGTACTGCATCATCAGTGGTGCCAGTGCACTCTCTGGACTCACTGCAGTGCATCCCCAGTGGTGCCAGTGCGCTCTCTGGACTCACTGCACTGCATCCCCAGTGGTGCCAGTGCACTCACTGGACTCACTATACTGCATCACCAGTGGTGCCAGTGCACTCTCTGGACTCACTGCACTTCATCCCCAGTGTTGCCAGTGCATTCACTGGACTCACTGTACTGCATCTCCAGTGGTGCCAGTGCACTCTCTGGGCTCACTGCAGTGCATCCCCAGTGGTGCCAGTGCACTCTCTGGACTCACTGCAGTGCATCCCCAGTGGTGCCAATGCACTCACTGGATTCACTGCACTACATTCCCAGTGGTGCTAGTGCACTCTCTGGACTCACTGCACTGCATCCCCAGTGGTGCCAATGCACTCTCTGGACTCACTGCACTGCATCCCCAGTGGTGCCAGTGCACTCTCTGGACTCACTGTACTGCATCATCAGTGGTGCCAGTGCACTCTCTGGAGTCACTGCACTGCATCCCTAGTGGTGCTAGTGCACTCTGTGGACTCACTGCAGTGCATCCCCAGTGGTGCCAGTACACTCACTGGACTGACTGCACTGCATCCCCAGTGGTGCCAGTGCACTCTCTGGACTCACCGTACCGCATCCCCAGTGGTGCCAGTGCACTCTCTGGAGTAACTGCAGTGCATCACCAGTGGTGCCAGTGCACTCTCTGGACTCACTGCACTGCATCCCCAGTGGTGCCAGTGCACTCTCTGGACTCACTGCACTGCATCCCCACTGGTGCCAGAGCACTCTCTGGACTCACTGCAGTGCATCCCCAGTGGTGCCAGTGCACTCTCTGGACTCACTGCACTGCATCCCCAGTGGTGCCAGTGCACTCTCTGGACTCACTGCACTGCATCCCCAGTGGTGCCAGTCCACTCTCTGGACTCCCGGCACCGCATCCCCAGTGGTGCCAGTGCACTCTCTGGACTCACTGCAGTGCATCCCTAGTGGTGCCAGTGCACTCTCTTGACTCACTGCACTGCATCCCCAGTGGTGCCAGTGCACTCACTGGATTCACTGCACTGCATCCCCAGTGGTGCTAGTGCACTCTCTGGACTCACTGCAGTGCATCCCCAGTGGTACCAGTGCACTCTCTGGACTCACTGAAGTGCATTCTCAGTGGTGCCAGTGCACTCTGTGGACTCACTGCAGTGCATCCCCAGTGGTGCTAGTGCACTCTGGACTCACTGCAGTGCATCCCCAGTGGTGCTAGTGCACTCTCTGGACTCACTGCACTGCATCCCCAGTGGTGCCAGTGCACTCTCTGGACTCACTGCAGTGCATCCCCAGTGGTGCCAGTGCACTCTCTGGACTCACTGCAGTGCATTCCCGGTGGTGCCAGTGCACTCTCTGGACTCACAGCACTGCATCCCCAGTGGTGCCAGTGCACTCTCTGGACTCACCGCACTGCACCCTGAGTGGTGCCAGTGCACTCTCTGGACTCACTGCACCGCATCCCCAGTGGTGCCAGTGCACTCTCTCGAGTCACTGCACTACATCCCCAATGGTGCCAATGCACTCACTGGACTCACTGTACTGCATCATCAGTGGTGCCAGTGCACTCTCTGGACTCACTGCAGTGCATCCCCAGTGGTGCCAGTGCGCTCTCTGGACTCACTGCACTGCATCCCCAGTGGTGCCAGTGCACTCACTGGACTCACTATACTGCATCACCAGTGGTGCCAGTGCACTCTCTGGACTCACTGCACTTCATCCCCAGTGTTGCCAGTGCATTCACTGGACTCACTGTACTGCATCTCCAGTGGTGCCAGTGCACCCTCTGGGCTCACTGCAGTGCATCCCCAGTGGTGCCAGTGCACTCTCTGGACTCACTGCAGTGCATCCCCAGTGGTGCCAATGCACTCACTGGATTCACTGCACTACATTCCCAGTGGTGCTAGTGCACTCTCTGGACTCACTGCAGTGCATCTCCAGTGGTGCCAGTGCACTCTTTGGACTCACTGAAGTGCATTCTCAGTGGTGCCAGTGCACTCTCTGGACTCACTGCACTGCATCCCCAGTGGTGCCAGTGCGCTCTCTGGACTCACTGAAGTGCATTCTCAGTGGTGCCAGTGCACTCTCTGGACTCACTGCAGTGCATCCCCAGTGGTGCCAGTGCACTCTCTTGACTCACTGCACTGCATCCCCAGTGGTGCCAGTGCACTCACTGGATTCACTGCACTGCATCCCCAGTGGTGCTAGTGCACTCTCTGGACTCACTGCAGTGCATCCCCAGTGGTACCAGTGCACTCTCTGGACTCACTGAAGTGCATTCTCAGTGGTGCCAGTGCACTCTGTGGACTCACTGCAGTGCATCCCCAATGGTGCCAGTGCGCTCTCTGGACTCACTGCAGTGCATCCCCAGTGGTGCCAGTGCACTCTCTGGACTCACTGCACTGCATCCCCAGTGGTGCCAGTGCACTCTCTGGACTCACTGCAGTGCATCCCCAGTGGTGCCAGTGCACTCTCTGGACTCACTGCAGTGCATCCCCAGTGTTGCCAGTGCATTCACTGGACTCACTGTACTGCATCTCCAGTGGTGCCAGTGCACTCTCTGGGCTCACTGCAGTGCATCCCCAGTGGTGCCAGTGCACTCTCTGGACTCACTGCAGTGCATCCCCAGTGGTGCCAATGCACTCACTGGATTCACTGCACTACATTCCCAGTGGTGCTAGTGCACTCTCTGGACTCACTGCACTGCATCCCCAGTGGTGCCAATGCACTCTCTGGACTCACTGCACTGCATCCCCAGTGGTGCCAGTGCACTCTCTGGACTCACTGTACTGCATCATCAGTGGTGCCAGTGCACTCTCTGGAGTCACTGCACTGCATCCCTAGTGGTGCTAGTGCACTCTGTGGACTCACTGCAGTGCATCCCCAGTGGTGCCAGTACACTCACTGGACTGACTGCACTGCATCCCCAGTGGTGCCAGTGCACTCTCTGGACTCACCGTACCGCATCCCCAGTGGTGCCAGTGCACTCTCTGGAGTAACTGCAGTGCATCACCAGTGGTGCCAGTGCACTCTCTGGACTCACTGCACTGCATCCCCAGTGGTGCCAGTGCACTCTCTGGACTCACTGCACTGCATCCCCACTGGTGCCAGAGCACTCTCTGGACTCACTGCAGTGCATCCCCAGTGGTGCCAGTGCACTCTCTGGACTCACTGCACTGCATCCCCAGTGGTGCCAGTGCACTCTCTGGACTCACTGCACTGCATCCCCAGTGGTGCCAGTCCACTCTCTGGACTCCCGGCACGGCATCCCCAGTGGTGCCAGTGCACTCTCTGGACTCACTGCAGTGCATCCCTAGTGGTGCCAGTGCACTCTCTTGACTCACTGCACTGCATCCCCAGTGGTGCCAGTGCACTCACTGGATTCACTGCACTGCATCCCCAGTGGTGCTAGTGCACTCTCTGGACTCACTGCAGTGCATCCCCAGTGGTACCAGTGCACTCTCTGGACTCACTGAAGTGCATTCTCAGTGGTGCCAGTGCACTCTGTGGACTCACTGCAGTGCATCCCCAATGGTGCCAGTGCGCTCTCTGGACTCACTGCAGTGCATCCCCAGTGGTGCCAGTGCACTCTCTGGACTCACTGCACTGCATCCCCAGTGGTGCCAGTGCACTCTCTGGACTCACTGCAGTGCATCCCCAGTGGTGCCAGTGCACTCTCTGGACTCACTGCACTGCATCCCCAGTGGTACCAGTGCACTCTGTGGACTCACTGCAGTGCATCCCCAGTGGTGCCAGTGCACTCTCTGGACTCACTGCACTGCATCCCCAGTGGTGCCAATGCACTCTCTGGAGTCACTGCACTGCATCCCCAGTGGTGCCAGTGCACTCTCTCGAGTCACTGCACTACATCCCCAATGGTGCCAATGCACTCACTGGACTCACTGTACTGCATCATCAGTGGTGCCAGTGCACTCTCTGGACTCACTGCAGTGCATCCCCAGTGGTGCCAGTGCGCTCTCTGGACTCACTGCACTGCATCCCCAGTGGTGCCAGTGCACTCACTGGACTCACTATACTGCATCACCAGTGGTGCCAGTGCACTCTCTGGACTCACTGCACTTCATCCCCAGTGTTGCCAGTGCATTCACTGGACTCACTGTACTGCATCTCCAGTGGTGCCAGTGCACTCTCTGGGCTCACTGCAGTGCATCCCCAGTGGTGCCAGTGCACTCTCTGGACTCACTGCAGTGCATCCCCAGTGGTGCCAATGCACTCACTGGATTCACTGCACTACATTCCCAGTGGTGCTAGTGCACTCTCTGGACTCACTGCAGTGCATCTCCAGTGGTGCCAGTGCACTCTTTGGACTCACTGAAGTGCATTCTCAGTGGTGCCAGTGCACTCTCTGGACTCACTGCACTGCATCCCCAGTGGTGCCAGTGCGCTCTCTGGACTCACTGAAGTGCATTCTCAGTGGTGCCAGTGCACTCTCTGGACTCACTGCAGTGCATCCCCAGTGGTGCCAGTGCACTCTCTTGACTCACTGCACTGCATCCCCAGTGGTGCCAGTGCACTCACTGGATTCACTGCACTGCATCCCCAGTGGTGCTAGTGCACTCTCTGGACTCACTGCAGTGCATCCCCAGTGGTACCAGTGCACTCTCTGGACTCACTGAAGTGCATTCTCAGTGGTGCCAGTGCACTCTGTGGACTCACTGCAGTGCATCCCCAATGGTGCCAGTGCGCTCTCTGGACTCACTGCAGTGCATCCCCAGTGGTGCCAGTGCACTCTCTGGACTCACTGCACTGCATCCCCAGTGGTGCCAGTGCACTCTCTGGACTCACTGCAGTGCATCCCCAGTGGTGCCAGTGCACTCTCTGGACTCACTGCACTGCATCCCCAGTGGTACCAGTGCACTCTGTGGACTCACTGCAGTGCATCCCCAGTGGTGCCAGTGCACTCTCTGGACTCACTGATGTGCATCCCCAGTGGTGCCTGTGCACTCTCTGGAGTAACTGCAGTGCATCCCCAGCGGTGCCAAAGCACTCTCTGGACTCCCGGCACCGCATCCCCAGTGGTGCCAGTGCACTCTCTGGGCTCACTGCAGTGCATCCCCAGTGGTGCCAGTGCACTCTCTGGACCTCCGGCACCGCATCCCCAGTGGAGCCAGTGCACTCTCTGGACTCGTGGCACTGAATCCCCAGTGGTTCCAGTGCACTCTCTCGAGTCACTGCACTACATCCCCAGTTGTGCCAGTGCACTCACTGGACTCACTGTACTGCATCATCAGTGGTGCCAGTGCTCTCTCTGGACTCACTGCACTGCATCCCCAGTGGTGCCAGTGCACTCTCTGGACTCACTGCACTGCATCCCCAGTGGTGCCAGTGCTATCCCTGGACTCACTGTAGTGCATCCCCAGTGGTGCCAGTGCACTCTCTGGACTCACTGCAGTGCATCCCCAGTGGTGCCAGTGCACCCACTGGACTCACTGCACTGCATCCCCAGTGGTGCCAGTGCACTCTCTGGGCTCACTGCAGGGCATCCCCAGTGGTGCCAGTGCACTCTCTGGACTCACTGCACTGCATCCCCAGTGGTGCCAGTGCTATCCCTGGACTCACTGTAGTGCATTCCCAGTGGTGCTAGTGCACTCTCTGGACTCACTGCAGGGCATCCCCAGTGGTGCCAGTGCACTCTCTGGACTCACTGCGCTGCATCCCCAGTGGTGCCAGTGCACTCTCTGGACTCACTGCACTGCATCCCCAGTGCTGCCAGTGCACTCTCTGGACTCACTGCAGGGCATCCCCGGTGGAGCCAGTGTACTCTCAGGACTCACTGCAGTGCATCCCCAGTGGTGCCAGTGCACTCTCTGGACTCAGTGCACTGCATCCCCAGTGGTGCCAGTGCACTCTCTGGACTCACTGCACCGCATCCGCAGTGGTGCCAGTGCACTCTCTAGAGTCACTGCGCTGCATCCCCAGTTGTGCCAGTGCACTCTCTGGACTCACTGCAGTGCATCCCCAGTGGTGCCAGTGCACTCTCTGGAGTGACTGCAGTGCATCCCCAGTGGTGCCAGTGCACTCTCTGGACTCGCGTCACTGCATCCCCAGTGGTGCCAGTGCACTCTCTGGACTCACTGAAGTGCATCCCCAGTGCACTCTCTGGACTCACTGCAGTGCATCCCCAGTGGTGCTAGTGCACTCTGGACTCACTGCAGTGCATCCCCAGTGGTGCTAGTGCACTCTCTGGACTCACTGCACTGCATCCCCAGTGGTGCCAGTGCACTCTCTGGACTCACTGCAGTGCATCCCCAGTGGTGCCAGTGCACTCTCTGGACTCACTGCAGTGCATTCCCGGTGGTGCCAGTGCACTCTCTGGACTCACAGCACTGCATCCCCAGTGGTGCCAGTGCACTCTCTGGACTCACCGCACTGCACCCTGAGTGGTGCCAGTGCACTCTCTGGACTCACTGCACCGCATCCCCAGTGGTGCCAGTGCACTCTCTGGACTCACTGCAGTGCATCCCCAGTGGTGCCAGTGCACTCTCTGGACTCACTGTACTGCATCCCCAGTGGTGCCAAAGCACTCTCTGGACTCCCGCCACCGCATCCCCAGTGGTTCCAGTGCACTCTCTGGACTCTCTGCACTGCATCCCCAGTGGTGCCAGTGCACTCTCTGGACTCACTGCACCGCATCCCCAGTGGTGCCAGTGCACTCTCTGGAGTGACTGCAGTGCATCCCCAGTGCTGCCAGTGCACTCTCTGGACTCACTGCAGGGCATCCCCGGTGGAGCCAGTGTACTCTCAGGACTCACTGCAGTGCATCCCCAGTGGTGCCAGTGCACTCTCTGGACTCACTGCACTGCATCCCCAGTGGTGCCAGTGCACTCTCTGGACTCACTGCACTGCACCCCAATGCTGCCAGTGCACTCTCTGGCGTCACTGCACTGCGTCACCCGTGGTGCAAGTGCACTCTCTGGACTGACTGGAGTGCATCACCTGTGGTGCCAGTGCACTCTCTGGACTCACTGCACTGCATCCCCAGTGCTGCCAGTGCACTCTCTGGACTCACTGCACTGCATCACCTGTGGTGCCAGTGCACTCTCTGGACTCACTGCACCGCATCCGCAGTGGTGCCAGTGCACTCTCTAGAGTCACTGCGCTGCATCCCCAGTTGTGCCAGTGCACTCTCTGGAGTGACTGCAGTGCATCCCCAGTGGTGCCAGTGCACTCTCTGGACTCGCGTCACTGCATCCCCAGTGGTGCCAGTGCACTCTCTGGACTCGCGTCACTGCATCCCCAGTGGTGCCAGTGCACTCTCTGGACTCACTGCAGTGCATTCCCGGTGGTGCCAGTGCACTCTCTGGACTCACTCCAGTGCATCCCCAGTGGTGCTAGTGCACTCTGGACTCACTGCAGTGCATCCCCAGTGGTGCCAGTGCACTCTCTGGACTCACTGCACTGCATCCCCAGTGGTGCCAGTGCACTCTCTGGACTCACTGTACTGCATCCCCAGTGGTGCCAGTGCACTCTCTGGACTCACTGCACCGCATCCCCAGTGGTGCCAGTGCACTCTCTAGAGTCACTGCGCTGCATCCCCAGTGGTGCCAGTGCACTCTCTGGACTCACTGTACTGCATCCCCAGTGGTGCCAGTGCACTCTCTGGACTCCCGCCAGCGCATCCCCAGTGGTTCCAGTGCACTCTCTGGACTCACTGCACGGCATCCCCAGTGGTGCCAGTGCACTCTCTGGACTCACTGCACCGCATCCCCAGTGGTGCTAGTGCACTCTCTGGAGTGACTGCAGTGCATCCCCAGTGGTGCCAGTGCACTCTCTGGACTCGCGTCAATGCATCCCCAGTGGTGCTAATGCACTCTCTGGACTCACTGCACTGCATCCCGAGTGGTGCCAGTGCACTCTCTGGACTCACTGCAGTGCATCCCCAGTGGTGCCAGTGCACTCTCTGGACTCACTGCAGTGCATCCCTAGTGGTGCCAGTGCACTCTCTGGACTCACTGCACTGCATCCCCAGTGCTGCCAGTGCTCTCTCTGGACTCACTGCACTGCATCCACAGTGGTGCCAGTGCACTCTCTGGACTCACTGCAGTGCATCACCAGTTGTGCCAGTGCACTCTCTGGACTCACTGAAGTGCATTCTCAGTGGTGCCAGTGCACTCTCTGGACTCACTGCGCTGCATCCCCAGTGGTGCCAGTACACTCACTGGACTCACTGCACTGCATCGCCAGTGGTGCCAGTGCAGTCTCTACACTCACTGAAGTGCATCTCCAGTGGTGCCAGTGCACTCTCTGGACTCACTGCACTGCATCCCCAGTGGTGCCAGTGCACTCTGTGGACTCACTGCACTGCATCCCCAGTGGTGCCAGTGTACTCTCTGGACTCACTGCACTGCATCCCCAGTGGTTCCAGTGCATTCACTGGACTCACTGCACTGCATCCCCAGTGGAGCCCGTGCACTCTCTGGACTCACTGAAGTGCATCCTCAGTGGTGCCAGTGCACTCGCTGGACTCACTGCAGTGCATCCCCGTTGGTGCCAGTGCACTCTCTGGACTCACTGCAGTGCATCCCCAGTGGTGCCAGTGCACTCTCTGGACTCACTGAAGTGCATTCTCAGTGGTGCCAGTGCACTCTCTGGACTCACTGCACTGCATCCCCAGTGGTGCCAGTACACTCACAGGACTGACTGCACTGCATCCCCAGTGGAGCCAGTGCGCTCTCTGGTCTCACTGCACTGCATCCCCAGTGGTGCCAGTGCACTCTCTGGACTCACTGCAGTGCATCCCCCGTGGTGCCAGTGCACTCTCTGGACTCACTGCACTGCATCCCCAGTGGTGCCAGTGCACTCTCTGGACTCACTGCAGTGCATCCCCAGTGGTGCCAGTGCACTCTCTTGACTCACTGCACTGCATCCCCAGTGGTGCCAGTGTACTCACTGGACTCACTGCACTGCATTCCCCAGTGGTGCCAGTGCACTCTCTGGACTCACTGAAGTGCATTCTCAGTGGTTCCAGTGCACTCTGTGGACTCACTGCAGTGCATCCCCAGTGGTGCCAGTGCGCTCTCTGGACTCACTGCAGTGCATCCCCAGTGGTGCCAGTGCGCTCTCTGGACTCACTGCACTGCATCCCCAGTGGTGCCAGTGCACTCTCTGGACTCACTGCAGTGCATCCCCAGTGGTGCCAGTGCACTCTCTGGACTCACTGCACTGCATCCCCAGTGGTGCCAGTGCACTCTCTGGACTCACTGCAGTGCATCCCCAGTGGTGCCAGTGCACTCTCTGGACTCACTGCAGTGCAACCCCACTGCTGCCAGTGCACTCTCTGGACTCACAGCAGTGCATCCCCAGTGGTGCCAGTGCACTCTCTGGACTCACTGCACTGCATCCCCGGTGGTGCCAATGCACTCTCTGGACTCACTGCACTGCATCCCCAGTGGTGCCAGTGCACTCTCTGGACTCACTGCACTGCATCCCAAGTGGTGCCAGTGCACTCTCTGGACTCACTGCACTGCATCCCCAGTGGTGCCGGTGCACTCTCTCGAGTCACTGCACTACATCCCCAGTGGTGCCAGTGCGCTCACTGGACTCACTGTACTGCATCATCAGTGGTGCCAGTGCACTCTCTGGAGTGACTGCAGTGCATCCCCAGTGGTGCCAGTGCAATCTCTGGACTCACTGCACTGCATCCCCAGTGGTGCCAATGCACTCTCTGGACTCACTGCACTGCATCCCCAGTGGTGCCAGTGCACTCACTGGACTCACTGCACTGCATCCCAAGTGGTACCAGTGCACTCTCTGGACTCACTGCACTGCATCCGCAGTGGTGCCAGTGCACTCTTTGGACTCACTGAAGTGCATTCTCAGTGGTGCCAGTGCACTCTCTGGACTCACTGCACTGCATCCCCAGTGGTGCCAGTGCACTCTCTGGACTCACTGAAGTGCATTCTCAGTGGTGCCAGTGCACTCTCTGGACTCACTGCAGTGCATCCCCAGTGGTGCCAGTGCACTCACTGGACTCACTGCACTGCATCCCCAGTGGTGCCAGTGCACTCTCTGGACTCACTGCACTGCATCCCCAGTGGTGCCAGTGCACTCTCTGGACTCACTGCACTGCATCCCCAGTGCTGCCTGTGCACTCTCTGGACTCACTGCACTGCATCCCCAGTGGTGTCACTGCACTCTCTGGACTCACTGCACTGCATCCCCAGTTGTGCCAGTGCACTCTCTGCACTCACTGCACTGCATCCCCAGTGGTGCCAGTGCACTCACTGGACTCACTGCAGTGCATTCCCTCTGGTGCCAGTGCACTCTCTGGACTCACTGCAGTGCATCCCCAGTGGTGCCAGTGCACTCTCTGGACTCACTGCACTGCATCCCCAGTGGTGCCAGTGCACTCTCTGGACTCACTGCAGTGCATCACCTGTGGTGCCAGTGCACTCTCTGGACTCACTGAAGTGCATCCCCAGTGGTGCCAGTGCACTCTCTGGACTCACTTCAGTGCATCCCCAGTGGTGCCAGAGCACTCTCTGGACTCACTGCACTGCATACCCAGTGGTGCCAGTGCACTCTCTGGACTCACTGCACTGCAGCCCCAGTGGTGCCAGTGCACTCTCTGGACTCACTGCACTGCATCCCCAGTATTGCAAGTGCACTCTCTGGACTCACTGCACTGCATCCCCAGTGCTGCCAGTGCACTCTCTGGACTCACTGCACTGCATCCCCAGTGGTGCCAGTGCACTCTCTGGACTCACTGCACTGCATGTCCAGTGGTGCCAGTGCACTCTCTGCACTCACTGCACTGCATCCCCAGTGGTGCCAGTGCACTCACTGGACTCACTGCAGTGCATTCCCTCTGGAGCCAGTGCACTCTCTGGACTCACTGCACTGCATCCCCAGTGGTGCCAGTGCACTCTCTGGACTCACTGCACTGCATCCCCAGTGGTGCCAGTGCACTCTCTGGACTCACTGCAGTGCATCCCCAGTGGTGCCAGTGCACTCTCTGGACTCACTGAAGTGCATCCCCAGTGGTGCCTGTGCACTCTCTGGAGTAACTGCAGTGCATCCCCAGTGGTGCCAGTGCACTCTCTGGACTCACTGCACTGCATCCCCAGTGGTGCCAGAGCACTCTCTGGACTCACTGCACTGCATCCTCTGTGCTGCCAGTGCACTCTCTGGACTCACTGCACTGCATCCCCAGTGGTGCCAGTGCACTCTCTGGACTCACTGTACTGCATCCCCAGTGGAGCGCGTGCACTCTCTGGACTCACTGAAGTGCATCCCCAGTGGTGCCAGTGCACTCTCTGGACTCACTGAAGGGCATTCTCAGTGGTGCCAGTGCACTCTCTGGACTCACTGCAGTGTTTCCCCAGTGGTGCCAGTACACTCACTGGACTGACTGCACTGCATCCCCAGTGGTGCCAGTGCACTCTCTGGACTCACCGCACCGCATCCCCAGTGGTGCCAGTGCACTCTCTGGAGTAACTGCAGTGCATCACCAGTGGTGCCAGTGCACTCTCTGGACTCACTGCACTGCATCCCCAGTGGTGCCAGTGCACTCTCTGGACTCACTGCACTGCATCCCCAGTGGTGCCAGTGCACTCTCTGGACTCACTGCAGTGCATCCCCAGTGGTGCCAGTGCACTCTCTGGACTCACTGCACTGCATCCCCAGTGGTGCCAGTGCACTCTCTGGACTCACTGCACTGCATCCCCAGTGGTGCCAGTGCACTCTCTGGGCTCACTGCAGTGCATCCCCAGTGGTGCCAGTGCAATCTCTTGACTCACTGCACTGCATCCCCAGTGGTGCCAGTGCACTCTCTGGACTCACTGCAGTGCATCCCCAGTGGTGCTAGTACACTCTCTGGACTCACTGCAGTGCATCCCCAGTGGTACCAGTGCACTCTCTGGACTCACTGAAGTGCATTCTCAGTGGTGCCAGTGCACTCTGTGGACTCACTGCAGTGCATCCCCAGTGGTGCCAGTGCGCTCTCTGGACTCACTGCAGTGCATCCCCAGTGGTGCCAGTGCACTCTCTGGACTCACTGCACTGCATCCCCAGTGCTGCCAGTGCACTCTCTGGACTCACTGCAGTGCATCCCCAGTGGTGCCAGTGCACTCTCTGGACTCACTGCAGTGCATCCCCAGTGGTGCCAGTGCACTCTCTGCACTCACCGCACTGCATCCCCAGTGGTACCAGTGCACTCTGTGGACTCACTGCAGTGCATCCCCAGTGGTGCCAGTGCACTCTCTGGACTCACTGCACTGCATCCCCAGTGGTGCCAATGCACTCTCTGGACTCACTGCACTGCATCCCCAGTGGTGCCAGTGCACTCTCTGGACTCACTGTACTGCATCATCAGTGGTGCCAGTGCACTCTCTGGAGTCATTGCACTGCATCCCCAGTGGTGCTAGTGCACTCTGTGGACTCACTGCAGTGCATCCCCAGTGGTGCCAGTGCACTCTCTGGACTCACTGAAGGGCATTCTCAGTGGTGCCAGTGCACTCTCTGGACTCACTGCAGTGCATCCCCAGTGGTGCCAGTACACTCACTGGACTGACTGCACTGCATCCCCAGTGGTGCCAGTGCACTCACTGGACTCACCGTACCGCATCCCCAGTGGTGCCAGTGCACTCTCTGGAGTAACTGCAGTGCATCACCAGTGGTGCCAGTGCACTCTCTGGACTCACTGCACTGCATCCCCAGTGGTGCCAGTGCACTCTCTGGACTCACTGCACTGCATCCCCTGTGGTGCCAGAGCACTCTCTGGACTCACTGCAGTGCATCCCCAGTGGTGCCAGTGCACTCACTGGACTCACTGCACTGCATCCCCAGTGGTGCCAGTGCACTCTCTGGACTCACTGCACTGCATCCCCAGTGGTGCCAGTCCACTCTCTGGACTCCCGGCACCGCATCCCGCATGGTGCCAATGCACTCTCTGGGCTCACTGCAGTGCATCCCCAGTGGTGCCAGTGCACTCTCTTGACTCACTGCACTGCATCCCCAGTGGTGCCAGTGCACTCACTGGATTCACTGCACTGCATCCCCAGTGGTGCTAGTGCACTCTCTGGACTCACTGCAGTGCATCGCCAGTGGTACCAGTGCACTCTCTGGACTCACTGAAGTGCATTCTCTGTGGTGCCAGTGCACTCTGTGGACTCACTGCAGTGCATCCCCAGTGGTGCCAGTGCGCTCTCTGGACTCACTGCAGTGCATCCCCAGTGGTGCCAGTGCACTCTCTGGACTCACTGCACCGCATCCCCAGTGCTGCCAGTGCACTCTCTGGACTCACTGCACTGCATCCCCAGTGGTGCCAGTGCACTCTCTGGACTCACTGCACTGCATCCCCAGTGGTGCCAGTGCACTCTCTCGACTCACTGCAGTGCATCCCCAGTGGTGCCAGTGCACTCTCTGGACTCACTGCACTGCATCCCCAGTGGTACCAGTGCACTCTGTGGACTCACTGCAGTGCATCCCCAGTGGTGCCAGTGCACTCTCTGGACTCACTGCACTGCATCCCCAGTGGTGCCAATGCACTCTCTGGACTCACTGCACTGCATCCCCAGTGGTGCCAGTGCACTCTCTGGACTCACGGCACTGCATCCCAAGTGGTGCCAGTGCACTCTCTGGAGTCACTGCACTGCATCCCCAGTGGTGCCGGTGCACTCTCTCGAGTCACTGCACTACATCCCCAATGGTGCCAGTGCACTCACTGGACTCACTGCAGTGCATCCCCAGTGGTGCCAGTGCACTCTTTGGACTCACGGAAGTGCATTCTCAGTGGTGCCAGTGCACTCTCTGGACTCACTGCACTGCATCCCCAGTGGTGCCAGTGCGCTCTCTGGACTCACTGAAGTGCATTCTCAGTGGTGCCAGTGCACTCTCTGGACTCACTGCACTGCATCCCCAGTGGTGCCAGTACACTCTCTGGACTCACTGCACTGCATCCCCAGTGGTGCTAGTGCACTCTGTGGACTCACTGCAGTGCATCCCCAGTGGTGCCAGTGCACTCTCTGGACTCACTGAAGGGCATTCTCAGTGGTGCCAGTGCACTCTCTGGACTCACTGCAGTGCATCACCAGTGGTGCCAGTGCACTCTCTGGACTCACCGCACCGCATCCCCAGTGGTGCCAGTGCACTCTCTGGAGTAACTGCAGTGCATCACCAGTGGTGCCAGTGCACTCTCTGGACTCACTGCACTGCATCCCCAGTGGTGCCAGTGCACTCTCTGGACTCACTGCACTGCATCCCCAGTGGTGCCAGTGCACTCTCTGGACTCACTGCACTGCATCCCCAGTGCTGCCTGTGCACTCTCTGGACTCACTGTACTGCATCCCCAGTGGTGCCACTGCACTCTCTGGACTCACTGCACTGCATCCCCAGTGGTGCCAGTGCACTCCCTGCACTCACTGCACTGCATCCCCAGTGGTGCCAGTGCACTCACTGGACTCACTGCAGTGCATCCCCAGTGGTACCAGTGCACTCTCTGGACTCACTGAAGTGCATTCTCAGTGGTGCCAGTGCACTCTGTGGACTCACTGCAGTGCATCACCAGTGGTGCCAGTGCGCTCTCTGGACTCACTGCAGTGCATCCCCAGTGGTGCCAGTGCACTCTCTGGACTCACTGCACTGCATCCCCAGTGCTGCCAGTGCACTCTCTGGACTCACTGCACTGCATCCCCAGTGGTGCCAGTGCACTCTCTGGACTCACTGCACTGCATCCCCAGTGGTGCCAGTGCAGTCTGTGGACTCACTGAACTGCATCCCCAGTGGTGCCAGTGCACTCTCTGCACTCACTGCACTGCATCCCCAGTGGTACCAGTGCACTCTGTGGACTCACTGCAGTGCATCCCCAGTGGTGCCAGTGCACTCTCTGGACTCACTGCACTGCATCCCCAGTGGTGCCAGAGCACTCTCTGGACTCACTGCACTGCATCCCCAGTGGTGCCAGTGCACTCTCTGGACTCACTGCACTGCATCCCAAGTGGTGCCAGTGCACTCTCTGGAGTCACTGCACTGCATCCCCAGTGGTGCCGGTGCACTCTCTCGAGTCACTGCACTACATCCCCAATGGTGCCAGTGCACTCACTGGACTCACTGTACTGCATCATCAGTGGTGCCAGTGCACTCTCTGGACTCACTGCAGTGCATCCCCAGTGGTGCCAGTGCACTCTCTGAACTCACTGCACTGCATCCCCATTGGTGCCAATGCACTCACTGGACTCACTATACTGCATCCCCAGTGGTGCCAGTGCACTCTCTGGACTCACTGCACTTCATCCCCAGTGTTGCCAGTGCATTCACTGGACTCACTGCACTTCATCCCCAGTGTTGCCAGTGCACTCTCTGGACTCACTGTACTGCATCCCCAGTGGTGCCAGTGCACTCTCTGGACTCACTGCACTGCATCCCCAGTGGTGCCAGTGCACTCCCTGCACTCACGGCACTGCATCCCCAGTGGTGCCAGTGCACTCACTGGACTCACTGCAGTGCATTCCCTCTGGTGCCAGTGCACTCTCTGGACTCACTGCACTGCATCCCCAGTGGTGCCAGTGCACTCTCTGGACTCACTGCACTGCATCCCCAGTGGTGCCAGTGCACTCTCTGGACTCGCGTCACTGCATCCCCAGTGGTGCCAGTGCACTCTCTGGACTCACTGCAGTGCATCCCCAGTGTTGCCAGTGCACTCTCTGGACTCACTGCACTGCATCCACAGTGGTGCCAGTGCACTCTCTGGACTCACTGCGCTGCATCCCCAGTGGTGCCAGTACACTCACTGGACTCACTGCACTGCATCCCCAGTGGTGCCAGTGCAGTCTCTGCACTCACTGAAGTGCATCTCCAGTGGTGCCAGTGAACTCTCTGGACTCACTGCACTGCATCCCCAGTGGTGCCAGTGCACTCTCTGGACTCACTGCACTGCATCCCCAGTGGTGCCAGTGCACTCTCTGGACTCACTGCACTGCATCCCCAGTGGTGCCAGTGCACTCTCTGGACTCACTGCACTGCATCTCCAATGGTGCCAGTGCACTCTCTGGACTCACTGCACTGCATTCCCAGTGGTGCCAATGCACTCTCTGGACTCACTGCACTGCATCCCCAGTGGTGCCAGTCCACTCTCTGGACTCACTGTACTGCATCCCCAGTGGTGCCAGTGCACTCTCTGGACTCACTGCACTGCATCCCCAGTGGTGCCAGTGCACTCTGTGGACTCACTGCTGTGCATCCCCATTGGTGCCAGTGCAATCTCTTGACTCACTGCACTGCATCCCCAGTGGTGCCAGTGCAATCTCTTGACTCACTGCACTGCATCCCCAGTGGTGCCAGTGCACTCTCTGGACTCACTGCACTGCATCCCCAGTGCTGCCAGTGCACTCTCTGGACTCACTGCACTGCATCCCCAGTGGTGCCAGTGCACTCTCTGGACTCACTGCACTGCATCCCCAGTGGTGCCAGTGCACTCTCTGGACTCACTGCAGTGCATCCCCAGTGGTGCCAGTGCACTCTCTGCACTCACTGCACTGCATCCCCAGTGGTACCAGTGCACTCTGTGGACTCACTGCAGTGCATCCCCAGTGGTGCCAGTGCACTCTCTGGACTCACTGCACTGCATCCCCAGTGGTGCCAATGCACTCTCTGGACTCACTGCACTGCATCCCCAGTGGTGCCAGTGCACTCTCTGGACTCACTGCACTGCATCCCAAGTGGTGCCAGTGCACTCTCTGGAGTCACTGCACTGCATCCCCAGTGGTGCCGGTGCACTCTCTCGAGTCACTGCACTGCATCCCCAGTGGTGCCGGTGCACTCTCTCGAGTCACTGCACTACATCCCCAATGGTGCCAGTGCACTCACTGGACTCACTGTACTGCATCATCAGTGGTGCCAGTGCACTCTCTGGACTCACTGCAGTGCATCCCCAGTGGTGCCAGTGCACTCTCTGAACTCACTGCACTGCATCCCCAGTGGTGCCAATGCACTCACTGGACTCACTATACTGCATCCCCAGTGGTGCCAGTGCACTCTCTGGACTCACTGCACTTCATCCCCAGTGTTGCCAGTGCATTCACTGGACTCACTGTACTGCATCTCCAGTGGTGCCAGTGCACTCTCTGGGCTCACTGCAGTGCATCCACAGTGGTGCCAGTGCACTCTCTGGACTCACTGCACTGCATCCCCAGTGGTGCCAGTGCACTCTTTGGACTCACTGAAGTGCATTCTCAGTGGTGCCAGTGCACTCTCTGGACTCACTGCACTGCCTCCCCAGTGGTGCCAGTGCGCTCTCTGGACTCACTGAAGTGCATTCTCAGTGGTGCCAGTGCACTCTCTGGACTCACTGCAGAGCATCCCCAGTGGTGCCAGTACACTCTCTGGACTCACTGCACTGCATCCCCAGTGGCGCTAGTGCACTCTGTGGACTCACTGCAGTGCATCCCCAGTGGTGCCAGTGCACTCTCTGGACTCACTGAAGGGCATTCTCAGTGGTGCCAGTGCACTCTCTGGACTCACTGCAGTGCATCCCCAGTGGTGCCAGTGCACTCTCTGGACTCACTGTACTGCATCCCCAGTGGTGCCAGTGCACTCTCTGGAGTAACTGCAGTGCATCACCAGTGGTGCCAGTGCACTCTCTGGACTCACTGCACTGCATCCCCAGTGGTGCCAGTGCACTCTCTGGACTCACTGCACTGCATCCCCAGTGGTGCCAGAGCACTCTCTGGACTCACTGCACTGCATCCCCAGTGCTGCCTGTGCACTCTCTGGACTCACTGTACTGCATCCCCAGTGGTGCCAGTGCACTCTCTGGACTCACTGCACTGCATCCCCAGTGGTGCCAGTGCACTCCCTGCACTCACGGCACTGCATCCCCAGTGGTGCCAGTGCACTCTCTGGACTCACTGCAGTGCATTCCCTCTGGTGCCAGTGCACTCTCTGGACTCACTGCACTGCATCCCCAGTGGTGCCAGTGCACTCTCTGGACTCACTGCACTGCATCCCCAGTGGTGCCAGCGCACTCTCTGGACTCGCGTCACTGCATCCCCAGTGGTGCCAGTGCACTCTCTGGACTCACTGCAGTGCATCCCCAGTGTTGCCAGTGCACTCTCTGGACTCACTGCACTGCATCCACAGTGGTGCCAGTGCACTCTCTGGACTCACTGCGCTGCATCCCCAGTGGTGCCAGTACACTCACTGGACTCACTGCACTGCATCCCCAGTGGTGCCAGTGCAGTCTCTGCACTCACTGAAGTGCATCCCCAGTGGTGCCAGTGCACTCTCTGGACTCACTGTACTGCATCATCAGTGGTGCCAGTGCACTCTCTGGAGTCATTGCACTGCATCCCCAGTGGTGCTAGTGCACTCTGTGGACTCACTGCAGTGCATCCCCAGTGGTGCCAGTGCACTCTCTGGACTCACTGAAGGGCATTCTCAGTGGTGCCAGTGCACTCTCTGGACTCACTGCAGTGCATCCCCAGTGGTGCCAGTACACTCACTGGACTGATTGCACTGCATCCCCAGTGGTGCCAGTGCACTCACTGGACTCACCGTACCGCATCCCCAGTGGTGCCAGTGCACTCTCTGGAGTAACTGCAGTGCATCACCAGTGGTGCCAGTGCACTCTCTGGACTCACTGCACTGCATCCCCAGTGGTGCCAGTGCACTCTCTGGACTCACTGCACTGCATCCCCTGTGGTGCCAGAGCACTCTCTGGACTCACTGCAGTGCATCCCCAGTGGTGCCAGTGCACTCACTGGACTCACTGCACTGCATCCCCAGTGGTGCCAGTGCACTCTCTGGACTCACTGCACTGCATCCCCAGTGGTGCCAGTCCACTCTCTGGACTCCCGGCACCGCATCCCGCATGGTGCCAATGCACTCTCTGGGCTCACTGCAGTGCATCCCCAGTGGTGCCAGTGCACTCTCTTGACTCACTGCAATGCATCCCCAGTGGTGCCAGTGCACTCACTGGATTCACTGCACTGCATCCCCAGTGGTGCTAGTGCACTCTCTGGACTCACTGCAGTGTTCCCCAGTGGTACCAGTGCACTCTCTGGACTCACTGAAGTGCATTCTCTGTGGTGCCAGTGCACTCTGTGGACTCACTGCAGTGCATCCCCAGTGGTGCCAGTGCGCTCTCTGGACTCACTGCAGTGCATCCCCAGTGGTGCCAGTGCACTCTCTGGACTCACTGCACCGCATCCCCAGTGCTGCCAGTGCACTCTCTGGACTCACTGCACTGCATCCCCAGTGGTGCCAGTGCACTCTCTGGACTCACTGCACTGCATCCCCAGTGGTGCCAGTGCACTCTCTCGACTCACTGCAGTGCATCCCCAGTGGTGCCAGTGCACTCTCTGGACTCACTGCACTGCATCCCCAGTGGTACCAGTGCACTCTGTGGACTCACTGCAGTGCATCCCCAGTGGTGCCAGTGCACTCTCTGGACTCACTGCACTGCATCCCCAGTGGTGCCAGTGCACTCTCTGGACTCACTGCAGTGCATCCCCAGTGGTGCCAGTGCACTCTCTGGACTCACGGCACTGCATCCCAAGTGGTGCCAGTGCACTCTCTGGAGTCACTGCACTGCATCCCCAGTGGTGCCGGTGCACTCTCTCGAGTCACTGCACTACATCCCCAATGGTGCCAGTGCACTCACTGGACTCACTGCAGTGCATCCCCAGTGGTGCCAGTGCACTCTTTGGACTCACGGAAGTGCATTCTCAGTGGTGCCAGTGCACTCTCTGGACTCACTGCACTGCATCCCCAGTGGTGCCAGTGCGCTCTCTGGACTCACTGAAGTGCATTCTCAGTGGTGCCAGTGCACTCTCTGGACTCACTGCACTGCATCCCCAGTGGTGCCAGTACACTCTCTGGACTCACTGCACTGCATCCCCAGTGGTGCTAGTGCACTCTGTGGACTCACTGCAGTGCATCCCCAGTGGTGCCAGTGCACTCTCTGGACTCACTGAAGGGCATTCTCAGTGGTGCCAGTGCACTCTCTGGACTCACTGCAGTGCATCCCCAGTGGTGCCAGTGCACTCTCTGGACTCACCGCACCGCATCCCCAGTGGTGCCAGTGCACTCTCTGGAGTAACTGCAGTGCATCACCAGTGGTGCCAGTGCACTCTCTGGACTCACTGCACTGCATCCCCAGTGGTGCCAGTGCACTCTCTGGACTCACTGCACTGCATCCCCAGTGGTGCCAGAGCACTCTCTGGACTCACTGCACTGCATCCCCAGTGCTGCCTGTGCACTCTCTGGACTCACTGTACTGCATCCCCAGTGGTGCCACTGCACTCTCTGGACTCACTGCACTGCATCCCCAGTGGTGCCAGTGCACTCCCTGCACTCACTGCACTGCATCCCCAGTGGTGCCAGTGCACTCACTGGACTCACTGCAGTGCATCCCCAGTGGTACCAGTGCACTCTCTGGACTCACTGAAGTGCATTCTCAGTGGTGCCAGTGCACTCTGTGGACTCACTGCAGTGCATCACCAGTGGTGCCAGTGCGCTCTCTGGACTCACTGCAGTGCATCCCCAGTGGTGCCAGTGCACTCTCTGGACTCACTGCACTGCATCCCCATTGCTGCCAGTGCACTCTCTGGACTCACTGCACTGCATCCCCAGTGGTGCCAGTGCACTCTCTGGACTCACTGCACTGCATCCCCAGTGGTGCCAGTGCACTCTCTGGACTCACTGCAGTGCATCCCCAGTGGTGCCAGTGCACTCTCTGCACTCACTGCACTGCATCCCCAGTGCTACCAGTGCACTCTGTGGACTCACTGCAGTGCATCCCCAGTGGTGCCAGTGCACTCTCTGGACTCACTGCACTGCATCCCCAGTGGTGCCAATGCACTCTCTGGACTCACTGCACTGCATCCCCAGTGGTGCCAGTGCACTCTCTGGACTCACTGCACTGCATCCCAAGTGGTGCCAGTGCACTCTCTGGAGTCACTGCACTGCATCCCCAGTGGTGCCGGTGCACTCTCTCGAGTCACTGCACTACATCCCCAATGGTGCCAGTGCACTCACTGGACTCACTGTACTGCATCATCAGTGGTGCCAGTGCACTCTCTGGACTCACTGCAGTGCATCCCCAGTGGTGCCAGTGCACTCTCTGAACTCACTGCACTGCATCCCCAGTGGTGCCAATGCACTCACTGGACTCACTATACTGCATCCCCAGTGGTGCCAGTGCACTCTCTGGACTCACTGCACTTCATCCCCAGTGTTGCCAGTGCATTCACTGGACTCACTGTACTGCATCTCCAGTGGTGCCAGTGCACTCTCTGGGCTCACTGCAGTGCATCCACAGTGGTGCCAGTGCACTCTCTGGACTCACTGCACTGCATCCCCAGTGGTGCCAGTGCACTCTTTGGACTCACTGAAGTGCATTCTCAGTGGTGCCAGTGCACTCTCTGGACTCACTGCACTGCCTCCCCAGTGGTGCCAGTGCGCTCTCTGGACTCACTGAAGTGCATTCTCAGTGGTGCCAGTGCACTCTCTGGACTCACTGCAGTGCATCCCCAGTGGTGCCAGTACACTCTCTGGACTCACTGCACTGCATCCCCAGTGGCGCTAGTGCACTCTGTGGACTCACTGCAGTGCATCCCCAGTGGTGCCAGTGCACTCTCTGGACTCACTGAAGGGCATTCTCAGTGGTGCCAGTGCACTCTCTGGACTCACTGCAGTGCATCCCCAGTGGTGCCAGTGCACTCTCTGGACTCACTGTACTGCATCCCCAGTGGTGCCAGTGCACTCTCTGGAGTAACTGCAGTGCATCACCAGTGGTGCCAGTGCACTCTCTGGACTCACTGCACTGCATCCCCAGTGGTGCCAGTGCACTCTCTGGACTCACTGCACTGCATCCCCAGTGGTGCCAGAGCACTCTCTGGACTCACTGCACTGCATCCCCAGTGCTGCCTGTGCACTCTCTGGACTCACTGTACTGCATCCCCAGTGGTGCCAGTGCACTCTCTGGACTCACTGCACTGCATCCCCAGTGGTGCCAGTGCACTCCCTGCACTCACGGCACTGCATCCCCAGTGGTGCCAGTGCACTCACTGGACTCACTGCACTGCATCCCCAGTGGTGCCAGTGCACTCTCTGGACTCACTGCACTGCATCCCCAGTGGTGCCAGTGCACTCTCCGGACTCACTGCAGTGCATCCCCAGTGGAGCCAGTGCAGTCTCTGGACTCACTGCAGTGCATCCCCAGTGGTGCCAGTACACTCTCTGGACTCACTGCAGTGCATCCCCAGTGGTGCCAGTGCACTCTCTGGACTCACTGCAGTGCATCCCCAGTGGAGCCAGTGCACTCTCTGGACTCACTGCAGTGCATCCGCAGTGGTGCCATTGCACTCTCTGGACTCACTGCAGGGCATCCCCAGTGGTGCCAGTGCACTCTCTGGACTCACTGCACTGCATCCCCAGTGCTGCCAGTGTACTCTCTTGAGTCACTACACTGCATCCCCTGTGGTGCAAGAGCACTCTCTGGACTCACAGCAGTGCATCACCAGTGGTGCCAGTGCACTCTCTGGACTCACTGCACTGCATCCCCAGTGGTGCCAGTGCACTCTCTGGACTCACTGCACTGCATCCCCAGTGGTGCTAGTGCACTTTGTGGACTCACTGTACTGCATCCCCAGTGGTGCCAGTGCAATCTCTGGACTCACTGCACTGCATCCCCAGTGGTGCCAGTGCACTCTCTGGACTCACTGAAGTGCATTCTCAGTGGTGCCAGTGCACTCTCTGGACTCACTGCACTGCATCCCCAGTAGTGACAGTGCACTCTCTGGACTCACTGCAGTGCATCCCCAGTGGTGCCAGTGCACTCTCTGGACTCACTGCACTGCTTCCCCAGTGGTGCCAGTGCACTCTTTCGAGTCACTGCAGTGCATCCCCAGTGGTGCCAGTGCACTCTCTGGACTCACTGCAGTGCATCCCCAGTGGTGCCAGTGCACTCTCTGGACTCACTGCAGTGCATCCCCAGTGGTGCCAGTGCACTCTCTGGAGTCACAGCACTGCATCCCCAGTGGTGCCAGTGCAATCTCTGGACTCACTGCACTGCATCCCCAGTGGTGCCAGTGCACTCTCTGGACTCACTGAAGTGCATTCTCAGTGGTGCCAGTGCACTCTCTGGACTCACTGCACTGCATCCCCAGTGGTGCCAGTGCACTCTCTGGACTCACTGAACTGCATCCCCAGTGGTGCCAGTGCAATCTCTGGACTCAGTGCAGAGCATCCCCAGTGGTGCCAGTGCACTCTCTGGAGTCACTGAAGTGCATTATCAGTGGTGCCAGTGCACTCTCTGGACTCACTGCACTGCATCCCCAGTAGTGACAGTGCACTCTCTGGATTCACTGCAGTGCATCCCCAGTGGGGCCAGTGCACTCTCTGGACTCACTGCGCTGCATCCCCAGTGGTGCCAGTGCACTCTCTGGACTCACTGCACTGCATCGCCAGTGCACTCTATGGACTCACTGCAGGGCATCCCCAGTGGAGCCAGTGTACTCTCAGGACTCACTGCAGTGCATCCCCAGTGGTGCCAGTGCACTCTCTGGAGTCACTGCACTGCATCCCCAGTGGTGCCAGTGCACTCTCTGGCGTCACTGCACTGCATCCCCCGTGGTGCAAGTGCACTCTCTGGACTCACTGGAGTGCATCACCTGTTGTGCCAGTGGACTCTCTGTACTCACTGCACTGCATCCCCAGTGCTGCCAGTGCACTCTCTGGACTCACTGCACTGCATCACCTGTGGTGCCAGTGCACTCACTGGACTCACTGCAGTGCATCCGCAGTGGTGCCAGTGCACTCTCTAGAGTCACTGCGCTGCATCCCCAGTTGTGCCAGTGCACTCTCTGGACTCACTGCAGCGCATCCCCAGTGGTGCCAGTGCACTCTCTGGAGTGACTGCAGTGCATCCCCAGTGGTGCCAGTGCACTCTCTGGACTCACTGAAGTGCATCCCCAGTGGTGCCAGTGCACTCTCTGGACTCACTGCAGTGCATTCCCCAGTGGTGCCAGTGCACTCTCTGGACTCACTGCAGTGCATCCGCAGTGGTCCTAGTGCACTCTGGACTCAGTGCAGTGCATCCCCAGTGGTGACAGTGCACTCTCTGGACTCTCTGCACTGCATACCCAGTGGTGCCAGTGCACTCTCTGGACTCACTGTACTGCATCCCCAGTGGTGCCAGTGCACTCTCTGGACTCACCGCACTGCAACCTGAGTGGTGCCAGTGCACTCTCTGGACTCACTGCACCGCATCCCCAGTGGTGCCAGTGCACTCTCTAGAGTCACTGCGCTGCATCCCCAGTGGTGCCAGTGCACTCTCTGGACTCACTGTACTGCATCCCCAGTGGTGCCAAAGCACTCTCTGGACTCCCGCCACCGCATCCCCAGTGGTTCCAGTGCACTCTCTGGACTCACTGCACTGCATCCCCAATGGTACCAGTGCACTCTCTGGACTCACTGCAGTGCATCCCCACTGGTGCCAATGCACTCTCTGGAGTGACTGCAGTGCATCCCCAGTGGTGCCAGTGCACTCTCTGGACTCGCGTCAATGCATCCCCAGTGGTGCTAATGCACTCTGGACTCACTGCACTGCATCCCCTCTGCTGCCAGTGCTCTCTCTGGACTCACTGCACTGCATCCACAGTGGTGCCAGTGCACTCTCTGGACTCACTGCGCTGCATCCCCAGTGGTGCCAGTAAACTCTCTGGACACACTGAAGTGCATTCTCAGTGGTGCCTGTGCACTCTCTGGACTCACTGCGCTGCATCCCCAGTGGTGCCAGTACACTCACTGGACTCACTGCACTGCATCCCTCGTGGTGCCAGGGCACTCTCTGCAGACACTGCAGTGCATCCCCAAAGGTGACAGTGCACTCTCTGGACTCACTGCACTGCATCCCCAGTGGTGCCAGTGCACTCTCTGGACTAACTGCACTACTCCAGCCGCGGCAGTCGCTCCAGCCGCGGCAGCCGCTCCGTCCGCGGCATACGCGGCAGACTCTCCAACCGCGGCAGCCGCACCAGCCGCGGAAGCCGCGGCAGCCGCTCCAAACGCGGCAGGCGCTCCAACCGCGGCAACCGCTCCAGCCGTGGCAGCCGCTCCACTCGGTAGCGGCTGGAGCGGCTGCCGCGGCTAGAGCGGCTGGAGCGGCTGCCGCGGCTGGAGCTCCTGCCGCGTTTGGAGCGGTTACTGCGGCTGGAGCGGCTGGAGCGGCTGCCGCGGCTGGAGCGGCTGCCGCGGCTGGAGGGGCTAACGCGGCTGGAGAGGCTGACGCGGTTGAAGCGTCTAGAGCGTCTGCCGCGGCTGGAGGGGCTACCGCGGCTGGAGCGGTTGACGCGGCTGGAGCGGAAACCGAGGCTGGAGCGCCACTCTCTGGTATCACTGCACTGCATCACCAGTGCTGCCAGTGCACTCACTGGACTCACTGCACTGCATCACCAGTGGTGCCAGTGCACTCTCTGGACTCACTGCAGTGCATCCCCAGTGGTGCCAGTGCACTCTCTGGACACATTGAAGTGCATTTTCAGTGGTGCCAGTGCACTCTCTGGACTCACTGCACTGCATCCACAGTGGTGCCAGTGCACTCTCTGGACTCACTGCACTGCATCCCCAGTGCTGACAGTGCACTCTCTGGACTCACTGCAGTGCATCCCCAGTGGTGCCAGTGCACTCTGTGGACTCACTGCAGTGCATCCCCAGTGGTGCCAGTGCGCTCTCTGGACTCACTGCACTGCATCCCCAGTGGTGCCAGAGCACTCTCTGGACTCACTGCACTGCATCCCCACTGGTGCCAGTGCACTCTCTGGACTCACTGCAGGGCATCCCCAGTGGTGCCAGTGCGTTCTCTGGACTCACTGCAGGGCATCCCCAGTGGTGCCAGTGCACTCTCTGGACTCACTGCACTGCATCCTCAGTCCTGCCAGTGCACTCTCTTGACTCACTGCACTGCATCCCCAGTGGTGCCAGTGCACTCTCTGGACTCACTGAAGTGCATTCTCAGTGGAGCCAGTGCACTCTCTGGACTCACTGCACTGCATCCCCAGTGGTGCCAGTGCACTCCCTGGACTCACTGCACTGCATCCCCAAGGTGCCAGTGCACTCTCTGGAGTCACTGCGCTGCATCCCCAGTGGTGCCAGTGCACTCTGGACTCACTGCAGTGCATCCCCAGTGGTGCCATTGCACTCTCTGGACTCACTGCACTGCTACAGCCGCGGCAGCCGCTCCAGCCGCGGTAGCCCTCCAGCCGTGGCAGCCGCTCCACTCGGTAGCGGCTGGAGCGGCTGCCACGGCTGGAGCGGCTGGAGAGGCTGCTGCGGCTGGAGCGGCTGCCGCGGATGGAGAGGCTGGCGCGGCTGGAGGGGCTGGAGCTGCTGCCGAGGCTGGAGCGGCTGGAGCGGCTGCCGCGGCTGCAGCGTCTGCCGCGGCTGGAGCGGTTACCGCGGGGTTGACTCGGCTGGAGCGGATGCCGAGGCTGGAGCGGCACTCTCTGGACTCACTGAAATGCATTCTCAGTGGTGCCAGTGCACTCTCTGGACTCACTGCTCTGCATCCCCAGTGGTGCTAGTGCACTCTGGACTCACTGCAGTGCATCCCCAGTGGTGCCATTGCACTCTCTGGACTCACTGCACCGCATTCCCACTGGTGTCAGTGCAGTCTGTGGACTCACTGCACTGCATCCCCAGTGGTGCCAAAGCACTCTCTGGACTCCAGGCACCGCATCCCCAGTGGTGTCAGTGCACTCTCTGGACTCCCGGCACCGTATCCCCAGTGGTGCCAGTGCATTCTCTGGACTCACGGCACTGCATCCCCAGTGGTGCCAGTGCACTCTCTGGACTAACTGCAGTGCATTCCCAGTGTTGCCGGGGCACTCTCTGGACTCACAGCACTGCATGCCCAGTGGTGCCAGTGCACTCTCTGGACTCACTGCATTGCATCCCCAGTGGTGCCAGTGCACTCTCTGGACTCACTGCACTGCATCCCCAGTGGTGCCAGTGCACTCTCTGGACTCACTGCACTGCATCCCCAATGGTGCCAGTGCACTCTCTTTACTCACTGCACTGCATTCCCAAGGAGCCAGTTTACTCTCTGGACTCACTGCACTGCTCCAGCCGCGGCAGCCTCTCCAGCCGCACCAGCCGCGGCATCCGCTCCAGCCTCGGCATCCGCTCCAGCCGCGTTAACCGCTCCAGCCGCGGTAGCTCCTCCAGCAGCGCCAGCCGCTCCAGCCGCGGCAGCCGCTCCAGCCGCTCCAGCCGCGGCATCCGCTCCAGCCGCTCCAGCCGCGGCAGCCGCTCCAACCGCGGCAGCCGCTCCAGCCGCGGCAGCCGCTCCAGCCGCTCCAGCCGCGGCAGCCGCTCCAGCCGCTACCGAGTGGAGCGGCTGCCACGGCTGGAGGGCTAACGCGGCTGGAGCGGCTGACGCGGCTGGAGCAGTGTAGTGAGTCCAGGGAGTGCAAAGGCACCACTGGCGATGCAGTGAAGTGAGTGCAGAGAGTGCAATGGCACTACTGGGGATGCACTGCAGTGAGTCCAGAGAGTGCACTGGCACCACTGGGGATGCAGTGCAGTGAGTCCAGAGAGTGCACTGGCACCACTGGGGATGCCCTGCAGTGAATCCAGAGAGTGCAGTGGCACCACTGGGGATGCACTACAGTGAGTCCAGGGATAGCACTGGCACCACTGGGGATGCAGTGCAGTGAGTCCAGAGAGTGCACTGGCACCACTGGGGATGCCCTGCAGTGAGTCCAGAGAGTGCACTGGCACCACTGGGGATGCAGTGCAGTGAGTCCAGTGAGTGCACTGGCACCACTGGGGATGCACTGCAGTGAGTCCAGAGAGTGCACTGGCACCACTGAGAATGCACTTCAGTGAGTCCAGAGAGTGCACTGGCACCACTGGGGATGCACTGCAGTGAGTCCAGAGAGTGCACTGGCACCACTGGGGATGCACTACAGTGAGTCCAGGGATAGCACTGGCACCACTGGGGATGCAGTGCAGTGAGTCCAGAGAGTGCACTGGCACCACTGGGGATGCAGTGCAGTTAGTCCAGAGAGTGCACTGGCTCCACTGAGAATGCACTTCAGTGAGTCCAGAGAGTGCACTGGCACCACTGGGGATGCAGTGCAGTGAGTCCAGAGAGTGCACTGGCAGGACTGGGGATGCAGTGCAGTGAGTCCAGAGAGTGCACTGGCACAACAGGGGATGCAGTGCAGTGAGTCCAGAGAGTGCACTGGCATCACTGGGGATGCAGTACAGTGAGTCCAGAGAGTGCACTGGTACCACAGGTGATGCACTGCAGTGAGTCCACAGAGTGGACTGGCACCACTGGGGATGCAGTGCAGTGAGTCCAGAGAGTGCACTGGCACCACTGGGAATGCACTGCAGTGAGTCCAGAGAGTGCACTGGCACCACTGGGCTTCAGTGCAGTGAGTCCAGAGAGTGCACTGGCACCACTGGGGATGCAGTGCAGTGAGTCCAGAGAGTGCACTGGCACCACTGAAAATGCACTTCAGTGTGTCCAGAGAGTGCGCTGGCACCACTGGGGATGCAGTGCAGTGAGTCCAGAGAGTGGCACTCCAGCCTCGGTTTCCGCTCCAGCCGCGTCAACCGCTCCAGCCGCGGTAGCCCCTCCAGCCGCTCCAGCCGCGGCAGCCGCTCCAGCCGCTCCAGGCGCGGTAACCGCTCCAAACGCGGCAGGAGCTCCAGCCGCGGCAGCCGCTCCAGCCGCTCTAGCCGCGGCAGCCGCTCCAGCCGCTACCGAGTGGAGCGGCTGCCACGGCTGGAGCGGTTGCCGCGGTTGGAGCGCCTGCCGCGTTTGGAGCGGCTGCCGCGGCTTCCGCGGCTGGAGCGGCTGCCGCGGTTGGAGAGTCTGCCGCGTATGCCGCGGACGGAGAGGCTGCCGCGGCTGGAGTAGAGCAGTGAGTCCAGAGAGTGCACTGGCACCACTGGGGATGCAGTGCAGTGAGTCCAGAGAGTGCACTGTCACCTTTGGGGATGCACTGCAGTGTCTGCAGAGAGTGCCCTGGCACCACTAGGGATGCAGTGCAGTGAGTCCAGACAGTTCACTGGCACCACTGGAGATGCACTTCAGTGAGTGTAGAGACTGCACTGGCACCACTGGGGATGCAGTGCAGTGAGTCCAGTGAGTGTACTGGCACCACTGGGGATGCAGCGCAGTGAGTCCAGAGAGTGCACTGGCACCACTGAGAATGCACTTCAGTGAGTCCAGAGAGTGCACTGGCACCACTGGTGATGCACTGCAGTGAGTCCAGAGAGTGCACTGGCACCACTGTGGATGCAGTGCAGTGAGTCCAAGAGAGACCACTGGCAGCACTGGGGATGCAGTGCAGTGAGTCCAGAGAGTGCACTGGCACCACTAGGGATGCAGTGCAGTGAGTCCAGAGAGTGCACTAGCACCACTCGGGATGCAGTGCAGTGAGTCCAGAGAGTGCATTAGCACCACTGGGGATGCATTGACGCGAGTCCAGAGAGTGCACTGGCACCACTGGGGATGCACTGCAGTCACTCCAGAGAGTGCACTAGCACCACTGGGGATGCGGTGCAGTGAGTCCAGAGAGTGCACTGGAACCACTGGGGATGCGGTGGCGGTAGTCCAGAGAGTGCTTTGGCACCACTGGGGATGCAGTACAGTGAGTCCAGAGAGTGCACTGGCACCACCGGGAATGCACTGCAGTGAGTCCAGAGAGTGCACTGGCACCACTGGGGATGCAGTGACGCGAGTCCAGAGAGTGCACTGGCACCACTGGTGATGCAGTGACGCGAGTCCAGAGAGTGCACTGGCACCACTGGGGATGCACTGCAGTGAGTCCAGAGTGCACTAGCACCACAGGTGATGCACTCCAGTGAGTCCAGAGAGTGCACTTGCACCACGGGTGATGCAGTGCAGTGACGCCAGAGAGTGCACTGGCAGCATTGGGGTGCAGTGCAGTGAGTCCAGAGTGTGCACTGGCACCACTGGGGATGCAGTGCAGTGAGTCCAGAGAGTGCACTGGCAACACTGGGGATGCACTGCAGTGAGTCCTGAGAGTACACTGGCTCCACCGGGGATGCCCTGCAGTGAGTCCAGAGAGTGCACTGGCAGCACTGGGGATGCAGTGCAGTGAGTCCAGAGAGTGCACTGGCACCACTGGGGATGCACTGCAGTCACTCCAGAGAGTGCACTGGCACCACTGGGGATGCGGTGGCGGGAGTCCAGAGAGTGCACTGGCACCACTGGGGATGCAGTGCAGAGAGTCCAGAGAGTGCACTGGCACCACTGGGGATGCAGCGCAGTGACCCTAGAGAGTGCACTGGCACCACTGGGGATGCGGTGCAGTGAGTCCAGAGAGTGCACTGGCACCACTCAGGGTGCAGTGCGGTGAGTCCAGAGAGTGCACTGGCACCACTGGGGATGCACTGCAGTGCGTCCAGAGTGCACTAGCACCACAGGGGATGCACTGCAGTGAGTCCAGAGAGTGCACTGGCACCACCGGGAATGCACTGCAGTGAGTCCAGAGAGTGCACTGGCACCACTGGGGATGCAGTGCAGTGAGTCCAGAGAGTGCACTGGCACCACTGGGGATGCACTGCAGTGAGTCCAGAGTGCACTAGCACCACTGGGGATGCACTGCAGTGAGTCCAGAGAGTGCACTGGGGATGCATTTCAGTGAGTCCAGAGAGTGCACTGGCACCACTGGGGATGCAGTGACGCGAGTCCAGAGAGTGCACTGGCACCACTGGGGATGCACTGCAGTCACTCCAGAGAGTGCACTGGCACCACTGGGGATGCACTGCAGTGAGTCCAGAGAGTGCACTGGCACAACTGGGGATGCAGCGCAGTGACTCTAGAGAGTGCACTGGCTCCACTGCGGATGCGGTGCAGTGAGTCCAGAGAGTGCACTGGCAGCACTGGGGATGCAGTGCAGTGAGTCCAGAGAGTGCACTGGCACCACAGGTGATGCACTCCAGTGAGTCCAGAGAGTGCACTTGCACCACGGGGGATGCAGTGCAGTGACGCCAGAGAGTGCACTGGCACCACTGGGGATGCAGTGTAGTGAGCCCAGAGAGTGCACTGGCACCACTGGGGATGCACTGCAGTGAGTCCTGAGAGTACACTGGCTCCACCGGGGATGCCCTGCAGTGAGTCCAGAGAGTGCACTGGCAGCACTGGGGATGCAGTGCAGTGAGTCCAGAGAGTGCACTGGCACCACTGGGGATGCAGCGCAGTGAGTCCAGAGAGTGCACTGGCACCACTGGGGATGCCCTGCAGTGAGTCCAGAGAGTGCACTGGCACCACTGGGGATGCACTACAGTGAGTCCAGGGATAGCACTGGCACCACTGGGGATGCAGTGCAGTGAGTCCAGAGTGCACTAGCACCACAGGTGATGCACTCCAGTGAGTCCAGAGAGTGCACTTGCACCACGGGTGATGCAGTGCAGTGACGCCAGAGAGTGCACTGGCAGCATTGGGGTGCAGTGCAGTGAGTCCAGAGTGTGCACTGGCACCACTGGGGATGCAGTGCAGTGAGTCCAGAGAGTGCACTGGCAACACTGGGGATGCACTGCAGTGAGTCCTGAGAGTACACTGGCTCCACCGGGGATGCCCTGCAGTGAGTCCAGAGAGTGCACTGGCAGCACTGGGGATGCAGTGCAGTGAGTCCGGAGAGTGCACTGGCACCACTGGGGATGCACTGCAGTCACTCCAGAGAGTGCACTGGCACCACTGGGGATGCGGTGGCGGGAGTCCAGAGAGTGCACTGGCACCACTGGGGATGCAGTGCAGAGAGTCCAGAGAGTGCACTGGCACCACTGGGGATGCAGCGCAGTGACCCTAGAGAGTGCACTGGCACCACTGGGGATGCGGTGCAGTGAGTCCAGAGAGTGCACTGGCACCACTCAGGGTGCAGTGCGGTGAGTCCAGAGAGTGCACTGGCACCACTGGGGATGCACTGCAGTGCGTCCAGAGTGCACTAGCACCACAGGGGATGCACTGCAGTGAGTCCAGAGAGTGCACTGGCACCACCGGGAATGCACTGCAGTGAGTCCAGAGAGTGCACTGGCACCACTGGGGATGCAGTGCAGTGAGTCCAGAGAGTGCACTGGCACCACTGGGGATGCACTGCAGTGAGTCCAGAGTGCACTAGCACCACTGGGGATGCACTGCAGTGAGTCCAGAGAGTGCACTGGGGATGCATTTCAGTGAGTCCAGAGAGTGCACTGGCCCCACTGGGGATGCAGTGACGCGAGTCCAGAGAGTGCACTGGCACCACTGGGGATGCACTGCAGTCACTCCAGAGAGTGCACTGGCACCACTGGGGATGCACTGCAGTGAGTCCAGAGAGTGCACTGGCACAACTGGGGATGCAGCGCAGTGACTCTAGAGAGTGCACTGGCTCCACTGCGGATGCGGTGCAGTGAGTCCAGAGAGTGCACTGGCAGCACTGGGGATGCAGTGCAGTGAGTCCAGAGAGTGCACTGGCACCACAGGTGATGCACTCCAGTGAGTCCAGAGAGTGCACTTGCACCACGGGGGATGCAGTGCAGTGACGCCAGAGAGTGCACTGGCACCACTGGGGATGCAGTGTAGTGAGCCCAGAGAGTGCACTGGCACCACTGGGGATGCACTGCAGTGAGTCCTGAGAGTACACTGGCTCCACCGGGGATGCCCTGCAGTGAGTCCAGAGAGTGCACTGGCAGCACTGGGGATGCAGTGCAGTGAGTCCAGAGAGTGCACTGGCACCACTGGGGATGCAGCGCAGTGAGTCCAGAGAGTGCACTGGCACCACTGGGGATGCCCTGCAGTGAGTCCAGAGAGTGCACTGGCACCACTGGGGATGCACTACAGTGAGTCCAGGGATAGCACTGGCACCACTGGGGATGCAGTGCAGTGAGTCCAGAGAGTGCACTGGCACCACTGGGGATGCCCTGCAGTGAGCCCAGAGAGTGCACTGGCACCACTGGGGATGCAGTGCAGTGAGTCCAGTGAGTGCACTGGCACCACTGGGGATGCACTGCAGTGAGTCCAGAGAGTGCACTGGCACCACAGAGAATGCACTTCAGTGAGTCCAGAGAGTGCACTGGCACCACTGGGGATGCACTGCAGTGAGTCCAGAGAGTGCACTGGCACCACTGGGGATGCACTACAGTGAGTCCAGGGATAGCACTGGCTCCACTGGGGATGCGGTGCCGGAGGTCCAGAGAGTGCATTGGCACCACTGGGGATGCAGTGCAGTGACTCCAGAGAGTGCACTGGCACCACTGGGGATGCACTGCAGTGAGCCCAGAGAGTGCACTGGCACCACTGGGGATGCGGTGCCGGGAGTCCAGAGAGTGCTTTGGCACCGCTGGGGATGCACTGCAGTTACTCCAGAGAGTGCACAGGCACCACAGGGGATGCACATCAGTGAGTCCAGAGAGTGCATTGGCACCACTTGGGATGCACTGCAGTGAGTCCAGAGAGTGCACTTGCACCACTGGGGATGCACTGCAGTGAGTCCACAGAGTGCACTGGCACCACTGGGGATGCAGTGCAGTGACTCCAGAGAGTGCACTGGCACCACTGGGGATGCACTTCAGTGAGTCCAGAGAGTGCTCTGGCACCACTGGGGATGCAGTGCAGTGAGTCCAGAGAGTGCACTAGCACCACTGGGGATGCAGTGCAGTCAGTCCAGTGAGTGTACTGGCACCACTGGGGATGCCCTTCAGTGAGTCCAGAGAGTGCACTGGCACCACTGGGGATGCACTGCAGTGAGTCCACAGAGTGCACTGGCACCACTGGGGATGCAGTGCAGTGAGTCCAGAGATCGCACTGGCTCCACTGGGGATGCAGTGCAGTGAGTCCAGAGAGTGCTCTGGCACCACTGGGGATGCAGTGCAGTGAGTCCAGAGAGTGCACTGGCACCACTGGGGATGCAGTGCAGTGAGTCCAGAGAGTGCTCTGGCACCACTGGGGATGTTGTGCAGTGAGTCCAGAGAGTGCAGTGGCACCACTGGTGATGCACTTCAGTTACTCCAGAGAGTGCACTGGCACCACTGGGGATGCGGTGCGGTGAGTCCAGAGAGTGCACTGGCACCACTGGGGATGCACTGCAGTGAGTCCAGAGAGTGCACTGGCACCACTGAGAATGCCCTTCAGTGAGTCCAGAGCGTGTACTGGCACCACTGGGGATGCACTTCAGTGAGTCCAGAGAGCGCACTAGCACCACTGGGGATGCAGTGCAGTGAGTCCAGAGAGTGCACTTGCACCACTGAGAATGCACTTCAGTGAGTCCAAAGAGTGCACTGGCACCACTGGTGATGCAGTGCAATGAGTCCAGAGAGTGCACTGGCACCACTGGGGATGCACTGCAGTGAGTCCACAGAGTGCACTGGCAACACTGGGGATGCAGTGCAGTGAGTCCAGAGAGTGCACTGGCACCACTGGGGATGCAGTGCAGCAAGTCCAGAGACTGCACTGGCTCCACTGGGGATGCAGTGCAGTGAGTCCAGAGAGTGCACTGGCACCAATGGGGATGCAGTGCAGTGAGTCCAGAGAGTGCACTGGCACCACTGGGGATGCAGTACAGTGAGTCCAGAGAGTGCACTGCCACCACTGGGGATGCACAGCAGTGAGTCCAGAGAGTGAATTGGCACCACTGGGGATGCAGTGCAGTGAGTCCAGAGAGTGCATTAGCACCACTGGGGATGCATTGACGCGAGTCCAGAGAGTGCACTGGCACCACTGGGGATGCACTGCAGTCACTCCAGAGAGTGCACTAGCACCACTGGGGATGCGGTGCAGTGAGTCCAGAGAGTGCACTGGAACCACTGGGGATGCGGTGGCGGTAGTCCAGAGAGTGCTTTGGCACCACTGGGGATGCAGTACAGTGAGTCCAGAGAGTGCACTGGCACCACCGGGAATGCACTGCAGTGAGTCCAGAGAGTGCACTGGCACCACTGGGGATGCAGTGACGCGAGTCCAGAGAGTGCACTGGCACCACTGGTGATGCAGTGACGCGAGTCCAGAGAGTGCACTGGCACCACTGGGGATGCACTGCAGTGAGTCCAGAGTGCACTAGCACCACAGGTGATGCACTCCAGTGAGTCCAGAGAGTGCACTTGCACCACGGGTGATGCAGTGCAGTGACGCCAGAGAGTGCACTGGCAGCATTGGGGTGCAGTGCAGTGAGTCCAGAGTGTGCACTGGCACCACTGGGGATGCAGTGCAGTGAGTCCAGAGAGTGCACTGGCAACACTGGGGATGCACTGCAGTGAGTCCTGAGAGTACACTGGCTCCACCGGGGATGCCCTGCAGTGAGTCCAGAGAGTGCACTGGCAGCACTGGGGATGCAGTGCAGTGAGTCCAGAGAGTGCACTGGCACCACTGGGGATGCACTGCAGTCACTCCAGAGAGTGCACTGGCACCACTGGGGATGCGGTGGCGGGAGTCCAGAGAGTGCACTGGCACCACTGGGGATGCAGTGCAGAGAGTCCAGAGAGTGCACTGGCACCACTGGGGATGCAGCGCAGTGACCCTAGAGAGTGCACTGGCACCACTGGGGATGCGGTGCAGTGAGTCCAGAGAGTGCACTGGCACCACTCAGGGTGCAGTGCGGTGAGTCCAGAGAGTGCACTGGCACCACTGGGGATGCACTGCAGTGCGTCCAGAGTGCACTAGCACCACAGGGGATGCACTGCAGTGAGTCCAGAGAGTGCACTTGCACCACGGGTGATGCAGTGCAGTGACGCCAGAGAGTGCACTGGCAGCATTGGGGTGCAGTGCAGTGAGTCCAGAGTGTGCACTGGCACCACTGGGGATGCAGTGCAGTGAGTCCAGAGAGTGCACTGGCAACACTGGGGATGCACTGCAGTGAGTCCTGAGAGTACACTGGCTCCACCGGGGATGCCCTGCAGTGAGTCCAGAGAGTGCACTGGCAGCACTGGGGATGCAGTGCAGTGAGTCCAGAGAGTGCACTGGCACCACTGGGGATGCACTGCAGTCACTCCAGAGAGTGCACTGGCACCACTGGGGATGCGGTGGCGGGAGTCCAGAGAGTGCACTGGCACCACTGGGGATGCAGTGCAGAGAGTCCAGAGAGTGCACTGGCACCACTGGGGATGCAGCGCAGTGACCCTAGAGAGTGCACTGGCACCACTGGGGATGCGGTGCAGTGAGTCCAGAGAGTGCACTGGCACCACTCAGGGTGCAGTGCGGTGAGTCCAGAGAGTGCACTGGCACCACTGGGGATGCACTGCAGTGCGTCCAGAGTGCACTAGCACCACAGGGGATGCACTGCAGTGAGTCCAGAGAGTGCACTGGCACCACCGGGAATGCACTGCAGTGAGTCCAGAGAGTGCACTGGCACCACTGGGGATGCAGTGCAGTGAGTCCAGAGAGTGCACTGGCACCACTGGGGATGCACTGCAGTGAGTCCAGAGTGCACTAGCACCACTGGGGATGCACTGCAGTGAGTCCAGAGAGTGCACTGGGGATGCATTTCAGTGAGTCCAGAGAGTGCACTGGCCCCACTGGGGATGCAGTGACGCGAGTCCAGAGAGTGCACTGGCACCACTGGGGATGCACTGCAGTCACTCCAGAGAGTGCACTGGCACCACTGGGGATGCACTGCAGTGAGTCCAGAGAGTGCACTGGCACAACTGGGGATGCAGCGCAGTGACTCTAGAGAGTGCACTGGCTCCACTGCGGATGCGGTGCAGTGAGTCCAGAGAGTGCACTGGCAGCACTGGGGATGCAGTGCAGTGAGTCCAGAGAGTGCACTGGCACCACAGGTGATGCACTCCAGTGAGTCCAGAGAGTGCACTTGCACCACGGGGGATGCAGTGCAGTGAGTCCAGAGAGTGCACTGGCACCACTGGGGATGCAGTGTAGTGAGCCCAGAGAGTGCACTGGCACCACTGGGGATGCACTGCAGTGAGTCCTGAGAGTACACTGGCTCCACCGGGGATGCCCTGCAGTGAGTCCACAGAGTGCACTGGCACCACTGGGGATGCAGTGCAGTGACTCCAGAGAGTGCACTGGCACCACTGGGGATGCACTTCAGTGAGTCCAGAGAGTGCACTGGCACCACTGGGAATGCACTTCAGTGAGTCCAGAGAGTGCTCTGGCACCACTGGGGATGCAGTGCAGTGAGTCCAGAGAGTGCACTAGCACCACTGGGGATGCAGTGCAGTCAGTCCAGTGAGTGTACTGGCACCACTGGGGATGCCCTTCAGTGAGTCCAGAGAGTGCACTGGCACCACTGGGGATGCACTGCAGTGAGTCCACAGAGTGCACGGGCTCCACTGGGGATGCACTGCAGTGAGTCCACAGAGTGCACTGGCACCACTGGGGATGCAGTGCAGTGAGTCCAGAGATCGCACTGGCTCCACTGGGGATGCAGTGCAGTGAGTCCAGAGAGTGCTCTGGCACCTCTGGGGATGCAGTGCATTGAGTCCAGAGAGTGCACTGGCACCACTGGGGATGCAGTGCAGTGAGTCCAGAGAGTGCTCTGGCACCACTGGGGATGTTGTGCAGTGAGTCCAGAGAGTGCAGTGGCACCACTGGTGATGCACTGCAGTTACTCCAGAGAGTGCACTGGCACCACTGGGGATGCGGTGCGGTGAGTCCAGAGAGTGCACTGGCACCACTGGGGATGCACTGCAGTGAGTCCAGAGAGTACACTGGCACCACTGAGAATGCCCTTCAGTGAGTCCAGAGCGTGTACTGGCACCACTGGGGATGCACTTCAGTGAGTCCAGAGAGCGCACTAGCACCACTGGGGATGCAGTGCAGTGAGTCCAGAGAGTGTACTTGCACCACTGAGAATGCACTTCAGTGAGTCCAAAGAGTGCACTGGCACCACTGGTGATGCAGTGCAATGAGTCCAGAGAGTGCACTGGCACCACTGGGGATGCACTGCAGTGAGTCCACAGAGTGCACTGGCAACACTGGGGATGCAGTGCAGTGAGTCCAGAGAGTGCACTGGCACCACTGGGGATGCAGTGCAGCAAGTCCAGAGACTGCACTGGCTCCACTGGGGATGCAGTGCAGTGAGTCCAGAGAGTGCACTGGCACCAATGGGGATGCAGTGCAGTGAGTCCAGAGAGTGCACTGGCACCACTGGGGATGCAGTACAGTGAGTCCAGAGAGTGCACTGGCACCACTGGGGATGCACAGCAGTGAGTCCAGAGAGTGAATTGGCACCACTGGGGATGCAGTGCAGTGAGTCCAGAGAGTGCACTGGCACCATTGGAGATGCAGTGCAGTGAGTCCAGAGAGTGCACTGGCACCACTGGGGATGCAGTGCAGTGAGTCCAGAGAGTGCACTGGCACCACTGGGGATGCACTGCAGTGAGTCCAGAGAGATCACTGGCACCACTGGAGATGCACTTCAGTGAGTCCAGAGATCGCACTGGCTCTACTGGGGATGCAGTGCAGTGAGTCCAGAGAGTGCTCTGGCACCACTGGGGATGCAGTGCAGTGAGTCCAGAGAGTGCACTGGCACCACTGGGGATGCAGCGCAGTGACTCTAGAGAGTGCACTGGCTCCACTGCGGATGCGGTGCAGTGAGTCCAGAGAGTGCACTGGCAGCACTGGGGATGCAGTGCATTGAGTCCAGAGAGTGCACTGGCACCACAGGTGATGCACTCCAGTGAGTCCAGAGAGTGCACTAGCACCACTGGGGATGCGGTGCAGTGAGTCCAGAGAGTGCACTGGAACCACTGGGGATGCGGTGGCGGTAGTCCAGAGAGTGCTTTGGCACCACTGGGGATGCAGTACAGTGAGTCCAGAGAGTGCACTGGCTCCACCGGGAATGCACTGCAGTGAGTCCAGAGAGTGCACTGGCACCACTGGGGATGCACTTCAGTGAGTCCAGAGAGTGCACTGGCACCACTGGGGATGCAGTGACGCGAGTCCAGAGAGTGCACTGGCACCACTGGTGATGCAGTGACGCGAGTCCAGAGAGTGCACTGGCACCACTGGGGATGCACTGCAGTGAGTCCAGAGTGCACTAGCACCACAGGTGATGCACTCCAGTGAGTCCAGAGAGTGCACTGGCACCACCGGGAATGCACTGCAGTGAGTCCAGAGAGTGCACTGGCACCACCGGGAATGCACTGCAGTGAGTCCAGAGAGTGCACTGGCACCACTGGGGATGCAGTGCAGTGAGTCCAGAGAGTGCACTGGCACCACTGGGGATGCACTGCAGTGAGTCCAGAGTGCACTAGCACCACTGGGGATGCACTGCAGTGAGTCCAGAGAGTGCACTGGGGATGCATTTCAGTGAGTCCAGAGAGTGCACTGGCACCACTGGGGATGCAGTGACGCGAGTCCAGAGAGTGCACTGGCACCACTGGGGATGCACTGCAGTCACTCCAGAGAGTGCACTGGCACCACTGGGGATGCACTGCAGTGAGTCCAGAGAGTGCACTGGCACAACTGTGGATGCAGCACAGTGACTCTAGAGAGTGCACTGGCTCCACTGCGGATGCGGTGCAGTGAGTCCAGAGAGTGCACTGGCAGCACTGGGGATGCAGTGCAGTGAGTCCAGAGAGTGCACTGGCACCACAGGTGATGCACTCCAGTGAGTCCAGAGAGTGCACTTGCACCACGGGGGATGCAGTGCAGTGACGCCAGAGAGTGCACTGGCACCACTGGGGATGCAGTGTAGTGAGCCCAGAGAGTGCACTGGCACCACTGGGGATGCACTGCAGTGAGTCCTGAGAGTACACTGGCTCCACCGGGGATGCCCTGCAGTGAGTCCAGAGAGTGCACTGGCAGCACTGGGGATGCAGTGCAGTGAGTCCAGAGAGTGCACTGGCACCACTGGGGATGCAGCGCAGTGAGTCCAGAGAGTGCACTGGCACCACTGGGGATGCCCTGCAGTGAGTCCAGAGAGTGCACTGGCACCACTGGGGATGCACTACAGTGAGTCCAGGGATAGCACTGGCACCACTGGGGATGCAGTGCAGTGAGTCCAGAGAGTGCACTGGCACCACTGGGGATGCCCTGCAGTGAGCCCAGAGAGTGCACTGGCACCACTGGGGATGCACTACAGTGAGCCCAGAGAGTGCACTGGCACCACTGGGGATGCGGTGCCGGGAGTCCAGAGAGTGCTTTGGCACCGCTGGGGATGCACTGCAGTTACTCCAGAGAGTGCACAGGCACCACAGGGGATGCACATCAGTGAGTCCAGAGAGTGCACTGGCACCACTGGGGATGCAGTGCAGTGAGTCCAGTGAGTGTACTGGCACCACTGGGGATGCACTGCAGTGAGTCCAGAGAGTGCATTGGCACCACTTGGGATGCACTGCAGTGAGTCCAGAGAGTGCACTGGCACCACTGGGTATGCACTGCAGTGAGTCCACAGAGTGCACTGGCACCACTGGGGATGCAGTGCAGTGACTCCAGAGAGTGCACTGGCACCACTGGGGATGCACTGCAGTGAGTCCAGAGAGTGCACTGGCACCACTGGGAATGCACTTCAGTGAGTCCAGAGAGTGCTCTGGCACCACTGGAGATGCAGTGCAGTGAGTCCAGAGAGTGCACTAGCACCACTGGGGATGCAGTGCAGTCAGTCCAGTGAGTGTACTGGCACCACTGGGGATGCCCTTCAGTGAGTCCAGAGAGTGCACTGGCACCACTGGGGATGCACTGCAGTGAGTCCACAGAGTGCACGGGCTCCACTGGGGATGCACTGCAGTGAGTCCACAGAGTGCACTGGCACCACTGGGGATGCAGTGCAGTGAGTCCAGAGATCGCACTGGCTCCACTGGGGATGCAGTGCAGTGAGTCCAGAGAGTGCTCTGGCACCACTGGGGATGCAGTGCAGTGAGTCCGGAGAGTGCACTGGCACCACTGGGGATGCAGTGCAGTGAGTCCAGAGAGTGCACTGGCACCACTGGGGATGCACTGCAGTGAGCCCAGAGAGTGCACTGGCACCAGTGGGGATGCACTGCAGTGAGTCCAGTGAGTGCACTGGCACCACTGGGGAAGCAGTGCAGTGAGTCCAGAGAGTGCAGTGGCACCACTGGGGATGCAGTTTAGTGAGTCCAGAGAGTGCACTGGCACCACTGGGGATGCAGTGCAGTGAGTCCAGTGAGTGTACTGGCACCACTGGGGATGCACTGCAGTGAGTCCAGAGAGTGCACTGGCACCACTGAGAATTCACTTCAATGAGTCCAGAGAGTGCACTGGCAACACTGGGGATGCAGTGCAGTGAGTCCAGAGAGTGCAGTGGCACCACTGGGGATGCACTGCAGTGAGTCCAGAGAGTGCTTTGGCACCAATGGGGATGCACTGCAGTTACTCCAGAGACTGCACTGTCACCACTGGGGATGCACTGCAGTGAGTCCAGAGAGTGCACTGGCACCAGTGGGGATGCACTGCAGTGAGTCCAGAGAGTGCACTGGTACCACTGGGGATGCAGTGCAGTGAGTCCAGAGAGTGCACTGGCACCACTGGGGATGCACTGCAGTGAGTCCAGAGAGTGCACTGGCACCACTGGGGATGCAGTGCAGTGAGTCCAGAGAGTGCACTGGCACCACTGGGGATGCAGTGCAGTGAATCCAGTGAGTGCACTGGCACCACTGGGGATGCCGTGCAGTGAGTCCAGAGAGTGCACTGGCACCACCGATGATGCAGTACAGTGAGTCCAGTGAGTGCACTGGCACCACTGGGGATGTAGTGCAGTGAGTCCAGAGAGTGCACTGTCACTACTGGGGATGCAGTGCAGTGAGTCCAGAGAGTGCACTGGCACCACTGGGGATGCACTGCAGTGAGTCCAGAGAGTGCACTGGCACCAGTGGGGATGCACTGCAGTGAGTCCAGTGAGTGCACTGGCACCACTGGGGATGCAGAGCAGTGAGCCCAGAGAGTGCACTGGCACCACTGGGGAAGCAGTGCAGTGAGTCCAGAGAGTGCACTGGCGCTACTGGGGATGCAGTGCAGTGAGTCCAGAGAGTGCACTGGCAGCACTGGGGATGCAGTGCAGTGAGTCCAGAGAGTGCACTGGCACCACTGGGGATGCAGTTCAGTGGGTCCAGAGAGTGCACTGGCAGCACTGGGGATGCAGTGCAGTGAGTCCAGAGAGTGCACTGGCACCACTGGGGATGCAGTGCAGTGAGTCCAGAGAGTGCACTGGCACCACTGGGGATGCAGTGCAGTGAGTCCAGAGATTGCACTGGCACCACTGGGGATGCAGTGCTGTGACTCCAGAGAGCGCACAGGCACCACTGGGGATGCAGTGCATTGAGTCCAGAGAGTGCACTGGCACCACTGGGGATGCAGTGACGCGAGTCCAGAGAGTGCACTGGCACCACTGGGGATGCACTGCAGTGAGTCCAGTGAGTGCACTGGCACCACTGGGGAAGCAGTGCAGTGAGTCCAGAGAGTGCAGAGGCCCCATGGTGATGCAGTTTAGTGAGTCCAGAGAGTGCACTGGCACCACTGGGGATGCAGTGCAGTGAGTCCAGTGAGTGTACTGGCACCACTGGGGATGCACTGCAGTGAGTCCAGAGAGTGCACTGGCACCACTGAGAATGCACTTCAGTGAGTCCTGAGAGTGCATTGGCACCACTGGGGATGCACTTCAGTGAGTCCAGAGAGTGCACTGGCACCACTGGGGATGCAGTGCTGTGACTCCAGAGAGTGCACTGGCACCACTGGGGATGCAGTGCAGTGAGTCCAGAGAGTGCACTGGCACCACTGGGGAAGCAGTGCAGTGAGTCCAGAGAGTGCAGTGGCACCACTGGGGATGCAGTTTAGTGAGTCCAGAGAGTGCACTGGCACCACTGGGGATGCAGTGCAGTGAGTCCAGTGAGTGTACTGGCACCACTGGGGATGCACTGCAGTGAGTCCAGAGAGTGCACTGGCACCACTGAGAATGCACTTCAATGAGTCCAGAGAGTGCACTGGCACCACTGGGGATGCACTGCAGTGAGTCCAGAGAGTGCAGTGGCACCACTGGTGATGCACTGCAGTGAGTCCAGAGAGTGCTTTGGCACCAGTGGGGATGCACTGCAGTGAGTCCAGAGAGTGCACTGGCACCACTGGGGATGCACTGCAGTGAGTCCAGAGAGTGCACTGGCACCAGTGGGGATGCACTGCAGTGAGTCCAGAGAGTGCACTGGTACCACTGGGGATGCAGTGCAGTGAGTCCAGAGAGTGCACTGGCACCACAGGGGATGCACTGCAGTGAGTCCAGAGAGTGCACTGGCACCACTGGGGATGCAGTGCAGTGAGTCCAGAGAGTGCACTGGCACCACTGGGGATGCAGTGCAGTGAATCCAGTGAGTGCACTGGCACCACTGGGGATGCAGTGCAGTGAGTCCAGAGAGTGCACTGGCACCACCGATGATGCAGTACAGTGAGTCCAGTGAGTGCACTGGCACCACTGGGGATGCAGTGCAGTGAGTCCTGAGAGTGCACTGGCACCACTGGGGATGCACTGCAGTGAGTCCAGAGATTGCACTGGCACCACCGGGAATGCAGTACAGTGAGTCCACACAGTGCACTAGCACCACTGGGGATGCAGTGCAGTGAGTCCAGAGAGTGCACTGGCACCACTGGGGATGCAGTGCAGTGAGTCCAGAGAGTGCACTGGCACCACTGGTGATGCACTGCTGTGAGTCCAGAGAGTGCTCTTGCACCACAGGGGATGCAGTGCAGTGACTCAAGAGAGTGCACTGGCAGCACTGGGGATGCAGTGCAGTGAGTCCAGAGAGTGCACTGGCACCACTGGGGATGCAGTGCAGTGAGTCCAGAGAGTGCAATGGCACCACTGCGGATGCACTGCAGTGAGTCCAGAGAGTGCACTGGCTCCACTGGGGATGCACTGCAGTGAGTCCAGAGAGTGCACTGGCACCACTGGGGATGCACTGCAGTGAGTCCAGAGAGTGTACTGGCACCACTGGGGATGCACTGAAGTGAGTCCAGAGAGTTCACTGGCACCACTGAGAATGCACTTCAGTGAGTCCAGAGAGTGCACTGGCACCACTGGGGATGCACTGCAGTGAGTCCACAGAGTGCACTAACACCACTGGCGATGCAGTGCAGTGAGTCCAGAGAGTGCGCTGGAACCACTGGGTATGCAGTGCAGTGAGTCCAGAGAGTGCACTGGCACCACTGGGGATGCACTGCAGTGAGTCCAGAGAGTGCACTGGCACCAGTGGGGATGCACTGCAGTGAGTCCAGAGAGTGCACTGGCACCACTGGGGATGCAGAGCAGTGAGCCCAGAGAGTGCACTGGCACCACTGGGGAAGCAGTGCAGTGAGTCCAGAGAGTGCACTGGCGCTACTGGGGATGCAGTGCAGTGAGTCCAGAGAGTGCACTGGCAGCACTGGGGATGCAGTGCAGTGAGTCCAGAGAGTGCACTGGCACCACTGGGGATGCAGTTCAGTGAGTCCAGAGAGTGCACTGGCACCACTGGGGATGCAGTGCAGTGAGTCCAGAGAGTGCACTGGCACCACTGGGGATGCAGTGCTGTGACTCCAGAGAGCGCACAGGCACCACTGGGGATGCAGTGCATTGAGTCCAGAGAGTGCACTGGCACCACTGGGGATGCAGTGCAGTGAGTCCAGAGAGTGCACTGGCACCACTGGGGATGCACTGCAGTGAGTCCAGTGAGTGCACTGGCACCACTGGGGAAGCAGTGCAGTGAGTCCAGAGAGTGCAGAGGCACCACTGGTGATGCAGTTTAGTGAGTCCAGAGAGTGCACTGGCACCACTGGGGATGCAGTGCAGTGAGTCCAGTGAGTGTACTGGCACCACTGGGGATGCACTGCAGTGAGTCCAGAGAGTGCACTGGCACCACTGAGAATGCACTTCAGTGAGTCCAGAGAGTGCATTGGCACCACTGGGGATGCACTTCAGTGAGTCCAGAGAGTGCACTGGCACCACTGGGGATGCAGTGCTGTGACTCCAGAGAGTGCACTGGCACCACTGGGGATGCAGTGCAGTGAGTCCAGAGAGTGCACTGGCACCACTGGGGATGCGGTGCAGGGAGTCCAGAGAGTGCTTTGGCACCAGTGGGGATGCACTGCAGTTACTCCAGAGACTGCACTGGCTCCACTGGGGATGCAGTGCAGTGAGTCCAGAGAGTGCACTGGCACCACTGGGGATGCACTGCAGTGAGTCCAGAGAGTGCACTGTCACCACTGGGGATGCACTGCAGTGAGTCCAGAGAGTGCAATGTCACCACTGGGGATGCAGTGCAGTGAGTCCAGAGAGTGCACTGGCACCACTGGGGATGCAGTGCAGTGAGTCCAGAGAGTGCACTGTCACCACTGGGGATGCACTGCAGTGAATCCAGTGAGTGCACTGGCACCACTGGGGATACAGTGCAGTGAGTCCAGAGAGTGCACTGGCTCCACTGGGGATGCAGTGCAGTGAGTCCAGAGAGTGCACTGGCACCACTGGGGATGCATTGCAGTGAGTCCAGAGAGTGCACTGGCACCACAGATGATGCAGTACAGTGAGTCCAGTGAGTGCACTGGCACCACTGGGGATGTAGTGCAGTGACTCGAGAGAGTGCACTTGCACCACTGTGGATGCAGTGCAGTGAGTCCAGAGAGTGCACTGGCACCACTGCGGATGCACTGCAGTGAGTCCAGAGAGTGCACTGGCACCACTGGGGTTGCAGTGCAGTGAGTCCAGAGAGTGCACTGGCACCACTGGTGATGCACTGCAGTGAGTCCAGAGATTGCACTGGCACCACTGGGGATGCAGTGCAGTGAGTCCAGAGACTTCACTGGCACCACTAGGGATGCAGTGCAGTGAGTGCAGAGAGTGCACTGGCACCACTGGGGATGCAGTGCAGTGAGTCCAGAGAGTGCACTGGCACCACTGGGGATGCAGTGCAGTGAGTCCAGAGAGTGCACTGGCACCACCTGTGATGCAGTGCAGTGAGTCCAGAGAGTGCACTGGCACCACTGGGGATGCAGTGCAGTGAGTCCAAAGAGTGCACTGGCACCACTGGGAATGCACTGCAGTGAGTCCAGAGAGTGCACTGGCACCACTGGTGATGCAGTACAGTGAGTCCAGAGAGTGCAGTGGCACCACTGGGGATGCACTGCAGTGAGTCCAGAGAGTGCACTGGCACCACTGGGGATGCACTACAGTGAGTCCAGAGATTGCACTGGCACCACTAGGGATGCAGTGCAGTGAGTCCAGAGAGTGCACTGGCACCACTGGGGATGCACTTCAGTGAGTCCAGAGAGTGCACTGGCACCAGTGGGGATGCAGTGCAGTGAGTCCAGAGAGTGCACTGGCACCACTGGGGATGCACTGCAGTGAGTCCAGAGAGTACACCGGCACCAGTGGGGATGCAGTGCAGTGAGTCCAGAGAGTGCACTGGCACCACTGGGATGCACTGCAGTGAGTCCAGAGAGTGCACTGGCACCACTGGGGATGCAGTGCAGTGAGTCCAGAGAGTGCACTGGCACCACTGGGGATGCAGTACAGTGAGTCCAGTGAGTGCACTGGCACCAGTGGGTATGCAGTACAGTGAGTCCAGAGAGTGCACTAGCACCACTGGGCATGCAGTGCAGTGAGTCCAGAGAGTGCACTGGCACCACTGGGGATGCACTGCAGTGAGTCCAGAGAGTGCTTTGGCACCAGTGGGGATGCAGTGCAGTGAGTCCAGAGAGTGCACTGGCACCACTGGGGATGCAGTGCAGTGAGTCCAGAGAGTGCACTGGCACCACTGGGGATGCAGTGCACTGAGTCCAGAGATTGCACTGGCACCACTGGGGATGCAGTGCTGTGACTCCAGAGAGCGCACTGGCACCACTGGGGATGCAGTGCAGTGAGTCCAGAGAGTGCACTGGCACCACTGGGGATGCACTGCAGTGAGCCCAGAGAGTGCACTGGCACCAGTGGGGATGAACTGCAGTGAGTCCAGTAAGTGCACTGGCACCACTGGGTAAGCAGTGCAGTGAGTCCAGAGAGTGCAGTGGCACCACTGGTGATGCAGTTTAGTGAGTCCAGAGAGTGCACTGGCACCACTGGGGATGCAGTGCAGTGAGTCCAGAGAGTGCACTGGCACCACTGAGAATGCACTTCAATGAGTCCAGAGAGTGCACTGGCACCACTGGGGATGCAGTGCAGTGAGTCCAGAGAGTGCACTGGCACCAATGGGGATGCAGTGCAGTGAGTCCAGAGAGTGCACTGGCACCACTGGGGATGCACTGCAGTGAGTCCAGAGATTGCACTGGCACCACTGGGGATGCAGTACAGTGAGTCCACACAGTGCACTAGCACCACTGAGGATGCAGTGCAGTGAGTCCAGAGAGTGCACTGGCACCACTGGGGATGCAGTGCAGTGAGTCCAGAGAGTGCACTGGCACCACTGGTGAGCACTGCTGTGAGTCCAGAGAGTGCTCTTGCACCACAGGGGATGCAGTGCAGTGACTCAAGAGAGTGCACTGGCAGCACTGGGGATGCAGTGCAGTGAGTCCAGAGAGTGCACTGGCACCACTGGAGATGCAGTGCAGTGAGTCCAGAGAGTGCAATGGCACCACTGGGGATGCAGTTTAGTGAGTCCAGAGAGTGCACTGGCACCACTGGGGATGCAGTGCAGTGAGTCCAGTGAGTGTACTGGCACCACTGGGGATGCACTGCAGTGAGTCCAGAGAGTGCACTGGCACCACTGAGAATGCACTTCAGTGAGTCCAGAGAGTGCATTGGCACCACTGGGGATGCACTTCAGTGAGTCCAGAGAGTGCACTGGCACCACTGGGGATGCAGTGCTGTGACTCCAGAGAGTGCACAGGCACCACTGGGGATGCAGTGCAGTGAGTCCAGAGAGTGCACTGGCACCACTGGGGATGCGGTGCAGGGAGTCCAGAGAGTGCTTTGGCACCAGTGGGGATGCACTGCAGTTACTCCAGAGACTGCACTGGCACCACTGGGGATGCAGTGCAGTGAGTCCAGAGAGTGCACTGGCACCACTGGGGATGCAGTGCAGTGAGTCCAGAGAGTGCACTGTCACCACTGGGGATGCACTGCAGTGAGTCCAGAGAGTGCACTGTCACCACTGGGGATGCAGTGCAGTGAGTCCACAGAGTGCACTGGCACCACTGGGGATGCAGTGCAGTGAGTCCAGAGAGTGCACTGTCACCACTGGGGATGCACTGCAGTGAATCCAGTGAGTGCACTGGCACCACTGGGGATGCAGTGCAGTGAGTCCAGAGAGTGCACTGGCACCACTGGGGATGCGGTGCTGGGAGTCCAGAGAGTGCTTTGGCACCAGTGGGGATGCAGTGCAGTTACTCCAGAGACTGCACTGGCACCACCGGGGATGCAGTGCAGTGAGTCCAGAGAGTGCACTGGCACCACTGGGGATGCAGTGCAGTGAGTCCAGAGATTGCGCTGGCACCACTGGGGATGCGGTGCTGTGACTCCAGAGAGCGCACTGGCACCACTGGGGATGCAGTGCAGTGAGTCCAGAGAGTGCACTGGCACCACTGGGGATGCACTGCAGTGAGCCCAGAGAGTGCACTGGCACCAGTGGGGATGCACTGCAGTGAGTCCAGTGAGTGCGCTGGCACCACTGGGGAAGCAGTGCAGTGAGTCCAGAGAGTGCAGTGGCACCACTGGGGATGCAGTTTAATGAGTCCAGAGAGTGCACTGGCACCACTGGGGATGCAGTGCAGTGAGTCCAGTGAGTGTACTGGCACCACTGGGGATGCACTGCAGTGAGTCCAGAGAGTGCACTGGCACCACTGAGAATGCACTTCAATGAGTCCAGAGAGTGCACTGGCACCACTGGGGATGCACTGCAGTGAGTCCAGAGAGTGCACTGGCACCACTGGGGATGCACTGCAGTGAGTCCAGAGAGTGATTTGGCACCAGTGGGGATGCAGTGCAGTTACTCCAGAGACTGCACTGGCACCACTGGGGATGCACTGCAGTGAGTCCAGAGAGTGCACTGGCACCATTGGGGATGCACTGCAGTGAGTCCAGAGAGTGCACTGGTACCACTGGGGATGCAGTGCAGTGAGTCCAGAGAGTGCACTGGCACCACATGGGAAGCACTGCAGTGAGTCCAGAGAGTGCACTGGCACCACTGGGGATGCAGTGCAGTGAGTCCAGAGAGTGCACTGGCACCACTGGGGATGCAGTGCAGTGAATCCAGTGAGTGCACTGGCACCACTGGGGATGCAGTGCAGTGAGTCCAGAGAGTGCACTGGCACCACCGATGATGCAGTACAGTGAGTCCAGTGAGTGCACAGGCACCACTGGGGATGTAGTGCAGTGAGTCCAGAGAGTGCACTGGCAGCACTGGGGATGCAGTGCAGTGAGTCCAGAGAGTGCACTGGCACCACTGGGGATGCAGTGCAGTGAGTCCAGAGAGTGCACTGGCACCACTGGGGATGCCAGTGCACTCTCTGGGCTCACTGCTCTGCATCCCCAGTGGTGCCAGTGCACTCACTGGACTCACTGCAGTGCATCCCCACTGGTGCCAGTGCACTCTCTGGACTCACTGCAGTGCATCCCCAGTGGTGCCAGTGCACTCTCTGGACTCACTGAAGTGCATTCTCAGTGGTGCCAGTGCACTCTCTGGACTCACTTCAGTGCATCCCCAGTGGTGCCAGTACACTCTCTGGACTCACTGCAGTGCATCCCCAGTGGTGCCAGTGCACTCTCTGGACTCACTGCAGTGCATCCCCAGTGGAGCCAGTGCACTCTCTGGACTCACTGCAGTGCATCCGCAGTGGTGCCATTGCACTCTCTGGACTCACTGCACTGCATCTCCAGTGGTGCCAGTGCACTCTCTGGACTCACTGCACTGCATCCCCAGTGCTGCCAGTGCACTCTCTTGAGTCACTGCACTGCATCCCCTGTGGTGCAAGAGCACTCTCTGGACTCACAGCAGTGCATCACCAGTGGTGCCAGTGCACTCTCTGGACTCACTGCACTGCATCCCCAGTGGTGCCAGTGCACTCTCTGGACTCACTGCACTGCATCTCCAGTGGTGCTAGTGCACTGTGTGGACTCACTGTACTGCATTCCCAGAGGCACCACTGGGGATGCACTGCAGTGAGTCCACAGAGTGCACTGGCACCACTGGGGATGCAGTGCAGTGAGTCCAGAGATCGCACTGGCTCCACTGGGGATGCAGTGCAGTGAGTCCAGAGAGTGCTCTGGCACCACTGGGGATGCAGTGCAGTGAGTCCAGAGAGTGCACTGGCACCACTGGGGATGCAGTGCAGTGAGTCCAGAGAGTGCTCTGGCACCACTGGGGATGCTGTGCAGTGAGTCCAGAGAGTGCAGTGGCACCACTGGTGATGCACTGCAGTTACTCCAGAGAGTGCACTGGCACCACTGGGGATGCGGTGCGGTGAGTCCAGAGAGTGCACTGGCACTACTGGGGATGCACTGCAGTGAGTCCAGAGAGTGCACTGGCACCACTGAGAATGCCCTTCAGTGAGTCCAGAGAGTGTACTGGCACCACTGGGGATGCACTTCAGTGAGTCCAGAGAGCGCACTAGCACCACTGGGGATGCAGTGCAGTGAGTCCAGAGAGTGCACTTGCACCACTGAGAATGCACTTCAGTGAGTCCAAAGAGTGCACTGGCACCACTGGGGATGCAGTGCAGTGAGTCCAGAGAGTGCACGGGCTCCACTGGGGATGCAGTGCAGTGAGTCCAGAGAGTGCACTGGCACCACTGGGGATGCGGTGCTGGGAGTCCAGAGAGTGCTTTGGCACCAGTGGGGATGCAGTGCAGTTACTCCAGAGACTGCACTGGCACCACCGGGGATGCAGTGCAGTGAGTCCAGAGAGTGCACTGGCACCACTGGGGATGCAGTGCAGTGAGTCCAGAGATTGCACTGGCACCACTGGGGATGCAGTGCTGTGACTCCAGAGAGCGCACTGGCACCACTGGGGATGCAGTGCAGTGAGTCCAGAGAGTGCACTGGCACCACTGGGGATGCACTGCAGTGAGCCCAGAGAGTGCACTGGCACCAGTGGGGATGCACTGCAGTGAGTCCAGTGAGTGCACTGGCACCACTGGGGAAGCAGTGCAGTGAGTCCAGAGAGTGCAGTGGCACCACTGGGGATGCAGTTTAGTGAGTCCAGAGAGTGCACTGGCACCACTGGGGATGCAGTGCAGTGAGTCCAGTGAGTGTACTGGCACCACTGGGGATGCACTGCAGTGAGTCCAGAGAGTGCACTGGCACCACTGAGAATGCACTTCAATGAGTCCAGAGAGTGCACTGGCACCACTGGGGATGCACTGCAGTGAGTCCAGAGAGTGCAGTGGCACCACTGGGGATGCACTGCAGTGAGTCCAGAGAGTGCACTGGCACCACTGGGGATGCATTGCAGTTACTCCAGAGACTGCACTGGCACCACTGAGGATGCACTGCAGTGAGTCCGGAGAGTGCACTGGCACCAGTGGGGATGCACTGCAGTGAGTCCAGAGAGTGCACTGGTACCACTGGGGATGCAGTGCAGTGAGTCCAGAGAGTGCACTGGCACCACTGGGGATGCACTGCAGTGAGTCCAGAGAGTGCACTGGCACCACTGGGGATGCAGTGCAGTGAGTCCAGAGAGTGCACTGGCACCACTGGGGATGCAGTGCAGTGAATCCAGTGAGTGCACTGGCACCACTGGGGATGCAGTGCAGTGAGTCCAGAGAGTGCACTGGCACCACCGATGATGCAGTACAGTGAGTCCAGTGAGTGCACTGGCACCACTGGGGATGTAGTGCAGTGAGTCCAGAGAGTGCACTGTCACTACTGGGGATGCAGTGCAGTGAGTCCAGAGAGTGCACTGGCACCACTGGGGATGCAGTGCAGTGAGTCCTGAGAGTGCACTGGCACCACTGGGGATGCACTGCAGTGAGTCCAGAGATTGCACTGGCACCACCGGGAATGCAGTACAGTGAGTCCACACAGTGCACTAGCACCACTGGGGATGCAGTGCAGTGAGTCCAGAGAGTGCACTGGCACCACTGGAGATGCAGTGCAGTGAGTCCAGAGAGTGCAATGGCACCACTGCGGATGCACTGCAGTGAGTCCAGAGAGTGCACTGGCTCCACTGGGGATGCACTGCAGTGAGTCCAGAGAGTGCACTGGCACCACTGGGGATGCACTGCAGTGAGTCCAGAGAGTGTACTGGCACCACTGGGGATGCACTGAAGTGAGTCCAGAGAGTGCACTGGCACCACTGAGAATGCACTTCAGTGAGTCCAGAGAGTGCACTGGCACCACTGGGGATGCACTGCAGTGAGTCCACAGAGTGCACTAGCACCACTGGCGATGCAGTGCAGTGAGTCCAGAGAGTGCGCTGGAACCACTGGGGATGCAGTGCAGTGAGTCCAGAGAGTGCACTGGCAGCACTGGGGATGCACTGCAGTGAGTCCAGAGAGTGCACTGGCACCACTGGAGATGCAGTGCAGTGAGTCCAGAGAGTGCAATGGCACCACTGCGGATGCACTGCAGTGAGTCCAGAGAGTGCACTGTCTCCACTGGGGATGCACTGCAGTGAGTCCAGAGAGTGCACTGGCACCACTGGGGATGCACTGCAGTGAGTCCAGAGAGTGTACTGGCACCACTGGGGATGCACTGAAGTGAGTCCAGAGAGTGCACTGGCACCACTGAGAATGCACTTCAGTGAGTCCAGAGAGTGCACTGGCACCACTGGGGATGCACTGCAGTGAGTCCACAGAGTGCACTAGCACCACTGGCGATGCAGTGCAGTGAGTCCAGAGAGTGCGCTGGAACCACTGGGGATGCAGTGCAGTGAGTCCAGAGAGTGCACTGGCACCAGTGGGGATGCACTGCAGTGAGTCCAGTGAGTGCACTGGCACCACTGGGGATGCAGAGCAGTGAGTCCAGAGAGTGCACTGGCACCACTGGGGAAGCAGTGCAGTGAGTCCAGAGAGTGCACTGGCGCTACTGGGGATGCAGTGCAGTGAGTCCAGAGAGTGCACTGGCAGCACTGGGGATGCAGTGCAGTGAGTCCAGAGAGTGCACTGGCACCACTGGGGATGCAGTTCAGTGAGTCCAGAGAGTGCACTGGCACCACTGGGGATGCAGTGCAGTGAGTCCAGAGAGTGCACTGGCACCACTGGGGATGCAGTGCAGTGAGTCCAGAGAGTGCACTGGCACCACTGGGGATGCAGTGCAGTGAGTCCAGAGATTGCACTGGCACCACTGGGGATGCAGTGCTGTGACTCCAGAGAGCGCACAGGCACCACTGGGGATGCAGTGCAGTGAGTCCAGAGAGTGCACTGGCACCACTGGTGATGCAGTTTAGTGAGTCCAGAGAGTGCACTGGCACCACTGGGGAAGCAGTGCAGTGAGTCCAGTGAGTGTACTGGCACCACTGGGGATGCACTGCAGTGAGTCCAGAGAGTGCAGAGGCACCACTGGTAATGCAGTACAGTGAGTCCAGTGAGTGCACTGGCACCACTGGGGATGTAGTGCAGTGACTCGAGAGAGTGCACTTGCACCACTGGGGATGCAGTGCAGTGAGTCCAGAGAGTGCACTGGCACCACTGGGGATGCAGTGCAGTGAGTCCAGAGAGTGCACTGGCACCACTGGGGATGCAGTGCAGTGAGTCCAGAGAGTGCACTGGCACCACTGGGGATGCAGTGCAGTGAGTGCAGAGAGTGCACTGGCACCACTGGGGATGCAGTGCAGTGAGTCCAGAGAGTGCACTGGCACCACTGGTGATGCACTGCAGTGAGTCCAGAGATTGCACTGGCACCACTGGGGATGCAGTGCAGTGAGTCCAGAGACTTCACTGGCACCACTGGGAATGCAGAGAAGTGAGTGCAGAGAGTGCACTGGCACCACTGGGGATGCAGTGCAGTGAGTCCAGAGAGTGCACTGGCACCACTGGGGATGCAGTGCAGTGAGTCCAGAGAGTGCACTGGCACCACCTGTGATGCAGTGCAGTGAGTCCAGAGAGTGCACTGGCACCAATGGGGCTGCAGTGCAGTGAGTCCAAAGAGTGCACTGGCACCACTGGGAATGCACTGCAGTGAGTCCAGAGAGTGCACTGGCACCACTGGTGATGCAGTACAGTGAGTCCAGAGAGTGCACTGGCACCACTGGGGATGCACTGCAGTGAGTCCAGAGAGTGCACTGGCACCACTGGGGATGCACTACAGTGAGTCCAGAGATTGCACTGGCACCACTAGGGATGCAGTGCAGTGAGTCCAGAGAGTGCACTGGCACCAGTGGGGATGCAGTGCATTGAGTCCAGAGAGTGCACTGGCACAACTGGGGATGCACTTCAGTGAGTCCAGAGAGTGCACTGGCACCACTGGGGATGCACTGCAGTGAGTCCAGAGAGTGCACTGGCACCACTGGGGATGCACTGCAGTGAGTCCAGAGAGTACACTGGCACCAGTGCGGATGCAGTGCAGTGAGTCCAGAGAGTGCATTGGCACCACTGGGATGCACTACAGTGAGTCCAGAGAGTGCACTGGCACCACTGGGGATGTGTCCAGTGAGTCCAGTGAGTGCACTGGCACCACTGGGGATGCAGTGCAGTGAGTCCAGAGAGTACACTGGCACCAGTGGGGATGCAGTGCAGTGAGTCCAGAGAGTGCACTGGCACCACTGGGGATGCAGTGCAGTCAGTCCAGTGAGTGCACTGGCACCACTGGGGGTGCAGTACAGTGAGTCCAGAGAGTGCACTGGCACCACTGGGGATGCACTGCAGTGAGTCCAGACAGTGCACTGGCACCACTGGGGATGCAGTGCAGTGAGTCCAGAGAGTGCACTGGCACCACTGGGGATGCAGTGCAGTGAGTCGAGAGAGTGCACTGGCACCACTGGGGATGCAGTGCAGTGAGTCCAGAGAGTGCACTGGCACCACTGGGGCTTCAGTGCAGTGAGTCCAGAGAGTGCACTGGCACCACTGGGGATGCACTGCAGTGAGTCCAGAGAGTGCACTGGCACCACTGGGGATGCACTGCTGTGAGTCCAGAGAGTGCACTGGCACCACTGGGGATGCAGTGCAGTGAGTCCAGAGAGTGCACTGGCAGCACTGGGGATGCAGTGCAGTGAGTCCAGAGAGTGCACTGGCACCACTGGGGATGCAGTTCAGTGAGTCCAGAGAGTGCACTGGCAGCACTGGGGATGCAGTGCAGTGAGTCCAGAGAGTGGACTGGCACCACTGGGGATGCAGTGCAGTGAGTCCAGAGAGTGCACTGGCACCACTGGGGATGCAGTGCAGTGAGTCCAGAGATTGCACTGGCACCACTGGGGATGCAGTGCTGTGACTCCAGAGAGCGCACAGGCACCACTGGGGATGCAGTGCATTGAGTCCAGAGAGTGCACTGGCACCACTGGGGATGCACTGCAGTGAGTCCAGAGAGTGCACTGGCACCACTGGGGATGCACTGCAGTGAGTCCAGTGAGTGCACTGGCACCACTGGGGAAGCAGTGCAGTGAGTCCAGAGAGTGCAGAGGCCCCTTGGTGATGCAGTTTAGTGAGTCCAGAGAGTGCACTGGCACCACTGGGGATGCAGTGCAGTGAGTCCAGTGAGTGTACTGGCACCACTGGGGATGCACTGCAGTGAGTCCAGAGAGTGCACTGGCACCACTGAGAATGCACTTCAGTGAGTCCAGAGAGTGCATTGGCACCACTGGGGATGCACTTCAGTGAGTCCAGAGAGTGCACTGGCACCACTGGGGATGCAGTGCTGTGACTCCAGAGAGTGCACTGGCACCACTGGGGATGCAGTGCAGTGAGTCCAGAGAGTGCACTGGCACCACTGGGGAAGCAGTGCAGTGAGTCCAGAGAGTGCAGTGGCACCACTGGGGATGCAGTTTAGTGAGTCCAGAGAGTGCACTGGCACCACTGGGGATGCAGTGCAGTGAGTCCAGTGAGTGTACTGGCACCACTGGGGATGCACTGCAGTGAGTCCAGAGAGTGCACTGGCACCACTGAGAATGCACTTCAATGAGTCCAGAGAGTGCACTGGCACCACTGGGGATGCACTGCAGTGAGTCCAGAGAGTGCAGTGGCACCACTGGGGATGCACTGCAGTGAGTCCAGAGAGTGCTTTGGCACCAGTGGGGATGCACTGCAGTTACTCCAGAGACTGCACTGGCACCACTGGGGATGCACTGCAGTGAGTCCAGAGAGTGCACTGGCACCAGTGGGGATGCACTGCAGTGAGTCCAGAGAGTGCACTGGCACCACTGGGGATGCAGTGCAGTGAGTCCAGAGAGTGCACTGGCACCACAGGGGATGCACTGCAGTGAGTCCAGAGAGTGCACTGGCACCACTGGGGATGCAGTGCAGTGAGTCCAGAGAGTGCACTGGCACCACTGGGGATGCAGTGCAGTGAATCCAGTGAGTGCACTGGCACCACTGGGGATGCAGTGCAGTGAGTCCACAGAGTGCACTGGCACCACTGGGGATGCAGTACAGTGAGTCCAGTCAGTGCACTGGCACCACTGGGGATGTAGTGCAGTGAGTCCAGAGAGTGCACTGTCACTACTGGGGATGCAGTGCAGTGAGTCCAGAGAGTGCACTGGCACCACTGGGGATGCAGTGCAGTGAGTCCTGAGAGTGCACTGGCACCACTGGGGATGCACTGCAGTGAGTCCAGAGATTGCACTGGCACCACCGGGAATGCAGTACAGTGAGTCCACACAGTGCACTAGCACCACTGGGGATGCAGTGCAGTGAGTCCAGAGAGTGCACTGGCACCACTGGGGATGCAGTGCAGTGAGTCCAGAGAGTGCACTGGCACCACTGGTGATGCACTGCTGTGAGTCCAGAGAGTGCTCTTGCACCACAGGGGATGCAGTGCAGTGACTCAAGAGAGTGCACTGGCAGCACTGGGGATGCAGTGCAGTGAGTCCAGAGAGTGCACTGGCACCACTGGAGATGCAGTGCAGTGAGTCCAGAGAGTGCAATGGCACCACTGCGGATGCACTGCAGTGAGTCCAGAGAGTGCACTGGCTCCACTGGGGATGCACTGCAGTGAGTCCAGAGAGTGCACTGGCACCACTGGGGATGCACTGCAGTGAGTCCAGAGAGTGTACTGGCACCACTGGGGATGCACTGAAGTGAGTCCAGAGAGTGCACTGGCACCACTGAGAATGCACTTCAGTGAGTCCAGAGAGTGCACTGGCACCACTGGGGATGCACTGCAGTGAGTCCACAGAGTGCACTAGCACCACTGGCGATGCAGTGCAGTGAGTACAGAGAGTGCGCTGGAACCACTGGGGATGCAGTGCACTGAGTCCAGAGAGTGCACTGGCACCACTGGGGATGCACTGCAGTGAGTCCAGAGAGTGCACTGGCACCAGTGGGGATGCACTGCAGTGAGTCCAGTGAGTGCACTGGCACCACTGGGGATGCAGAGCAGTGAGCCCAGAGAGTGCACTGGCACCACTGGGGAAGCAGTGCAGTGAGTCCAGAGAGTGCACTGGCGCTACTGGGGATGCAGTGCAGTGAGTCCAGAGAGTGCACTGGCAGCACTGGGGATGCAGTGCAGTGAGTCCAGAGAGTGCACTGGCACCACTGGGGATGCACTGCAGTGAGTCCAGAGAGTGCACTGGCACCACTGGGGATGCAGTGCAGTGAGTGCAGAGAGTGCACTGGCACCACTGGGGATGCAGTGCTGTGACTCCAGAGAGCGCACAGGCACCACTGGGGATGCAGTGCATTGAGTCCAGAGAGTGCACTGGCACCACTGGGGATGCACTGCAGTGAGTCCAGAGAGTGCACTGGCACCACTGGGGATGCACTGCAGTGAGTCCAGTGAGTGCACTGGCACCACTGGGGAAGCAGTGCAGTGAGTCCAGAGAGTGCACAGGCACCACTGGTGATGCAGTTTAGTGAGTCCAGAGAGTGCACTGGCACCACTGGGGATGCAGTGCAGTGAGTCCAGTGAGTGTACTGGCACCACTGGGGATGCACTGCAGTGAGTCCAGAGAGTGCACTGGCACCACTGAGAATGCACTTCAGTGAGTCCAGAGAGTGCATTGGCACCACTGGGGATGCACTTCAGTGAGTCCAGAGAGTGCACTGGCACCACTGGGGATGCAGTGCTGTGACTCCAGAGAGTGCACTGGCACCACTGGGGATGCAGTGCAGTGAGTCCAGAGAGTGCACTGGCACCACTGGGGATGCGGTGCAGGGGTCCAGAGAGTGCTTTGGCACCAGTGGGGATGCACTGCAGTTACTCCAGAGACTGCACTGGCACCACTGGGGATGCAGTGCAGTGAGTCCAGAGAGTGCACTGGCACCACTGGGGATGCACTGCAGTGAGTCCAGAGAGTGCACTGTCACCACTGGGGATGCACTGCAGTGAGTCCAGAGAGTGCAATGTCACCACTGGGGATGCAGTGCAGTGAGTCCACAGAGTGCACTGGCACCACTGGGGATGCAGTGCAGTGAGTCCAGAGAGTGCACTGTCACCACTGGGGATGCACTGCAGTGAATCCAGTGAGTGCACTGGCACCACTGGGGATACAGTGCAGTGAGTCCAGAGAGTGCACTGGCTCCACTGGGGATGCAGTGCAGTGAGTCCAGAGAGTGCACTGGCACCACTGGGGATGCATTGCAGTGAGTCCAGAGAGTGCACTGGCACCGCAGATGATGCAGTACAGTGAGTCCAGTGAGTGCACTGGCACCACTGGGGATGTAGTGCAGTGACTCGAGAGAGTGCACTTGCACCACTGTGGATGCAGTGCAGTGAGTCCAGAGAGTGCACTGGCACCACTGGGGATGCACTGCAGTGAGTCCAGAGAGTGCACTGGCACCACTGGGGATGCAGTGCAGTGAGTCCAGAGAGTGCACTGGCACCACTGGTGATGCACTGCAGTGAGTCCAGAGATTGCACTGGCACCACTGGGGATGCAGTGCAGTGAGTCCAGAGACTTCACTGGCACCACTAGGGATGCAGTGCAGTGAGTGCAGAGAGTGCACTGGCACCACTGGGGATGCAGTGCAGTGAGTCCAGAGAGTGCACTGGCACCACTGGGGATGCAGTGCAGTGAGTCCAGAGAGTGCACTGGCACCACCTGTGATGCAGTGCAGTGAGTCCAGAGAGTGCACTGGCACCACTGGGGATGCAGTGCAGTGAGTCCAAAGAGTGCACTGGCACCACTGGGAATGCACTGCAGTGAGTCCAGAGAGTGCACTGGCACCACTGGTGATGCAGTACAGTGAGTCCAGAGAGTGCAGTGGCACCACTGGGGATGCACTGCAGTGAGTCCAGAGAGTGCACTGGCACCACTGGGGATGCACTACAGTGAGTCCAGAGATTGCACTGGCACCACTAGGGATGCAGTGCAGTGAGTCCAGAGAGTGCACTGGCACCACTGGGGATGCACTTCAGTGAGTCCAGAGAGTGCACTGGCACCAGTGGGGATGCAGTGCAGTGAGTCCAGAGAGTGCACTGGCACCACTGGGGATGCACTGCAGTGAGTCCAGAGAGTACACCGGCACCAGTGGGGATGCAGTGCAGTGAGTCCAGAGAGTGCACTGGCACCACTGGGATGCACTGCAGTGAGTCCAGAGAGTGCACTGGCACCACTGGGGATGCAGTACAGTGAGTACACAAAGTGCACTGGCACCAGTGGGTATGCAGTACAGTGAGTCCAGAGAGTGCACTGGCACCACTGGGCATGCAGTGCAGTGAGTCCAGAGAGTGCACTGGCACCACTGGGGATGCACTGCAGTGAGTCCAGAGAGTGCTTTGGCACCAGTGGGGATGCAGTGCAGTGAGTCCAGAGAGTGCACTGGCACCACTGGGGATGCAGTGCAGTGAGTCCAGAGAGTGCACTGGCACCACTGGGGATGCAGTGCACTGAGTCCAGAGATTGCACTGGCACCACTGGGGATGCAGTGCTGTGACTCCAGAGAGCGCACTGGCACCACTGGGGATGCAGTGCAGTGAGTCCAGAGAGTGCACTGGCACCACTGGGGATGCACTGCAGTGAGCCCAGAGAGTGCACTGGCACCACTGGGGATGCACTGCAGTGAGTCCAGTGAGTGCACTGGCACCACTGGGGAAGCAGTGCAGTGAGTCCAGAGAGTGCAGTGGCACCACTGGTGATGCAGTTTAGTGAGTCCAGAGAGTGCACTGGCACCACTGGGGATGCAGTGCAGTGAGTCCAGTGAGTGTACTGGCACCACTGGGGATGCACTGCAATGAGTCCAGAGAGTGCACTGGCACCACTGAGAATGCACTTCAATGAGTCCAGAGAGTGCACTGGCACCACTGGGGATGCAGTGCAGTGAGTCCAGAGAGTGCACTGGCACCAATGGGGATGCAGTGCAGTGAGTCCAGAGAGTGCACTGGCACGACTGGGGATGCACTGCAGTGAGTCCAGAGATTGCACTGGCACCACTGGGGATGCAGTACAGTGAGTCCACACAGTGCACTAGCACCACTGAGGATGCAGTGCAGTGAGTCCAGAGAGTGCACTGGCACCACTGGGGATGCAGTGCAGTGAGTCCAGAGAGTGCACTGGCACCACTGGTGAGCACTGCTGTGAGTCCAGAGAGTGCTCTTGCACCACAGGGGATGCAGTGCAGTGACTCAAGAGAGTGCACTGGCAGCACTGGGGATGCAGTGCAGTGAGTCCAGAGAGTGCACTGGCACCACTGGAGATGCAGTGCAGTGAGTCCAGAGAGTGCAATGGCACCACTGGGGATGCAGTTTAGTGAGTCCAGAGAGTGCACTGGCACCACTGGGGATGCAGTGCAGTGAGTCCAGTGAGTGTACTGGCACCACTGGGGATGCACTGCAGTGAGTCCAGAGAGTGCACTGGCACCACTGAGAATGCAGTGCTGTGACTCCAGAGAGTGCACTGGCACCACTGGGGATGCAGTGCAGTGAGTCCAGAGAGTGCACTGGCACCACTGGGGATGCGGTGCAGGGAGTCCAGTGAGTGCACTGGCACCACTGGGGATGCAGAGCAGTGAGTCCAGAGAGTGCACTGGCACCACTGGGGAAGCAGTGCAGTGAGTCCAGAGAGTGCACTGGCGCTACTGGGGATGCAGTGCAGTGAGTCCAGAGAGTGCACTGGCAGCACTGGGGATGCAGTGCAGTGAGTCCAGAGAGTGCACTGGCACCACTGGGGATGCAGTTCAGTGAGTCCAGAGAGTGCACTGGCACCACTGGGGATGCAGTGCAGTGAGTCCAGAGAGTGCACTGGCACCACTGGGGATGCAGTGCAGTGAGTCCAGAGAGTGCACTGGCACCACTGGGGATGCAGTGCAGTGAGTCCAGAGATTGCACTGGCACCACTGGGGATGCAGTGCTGTGACTCCAGAGAGCGCACAGGCACCACTGGGGATGCAGTGCAGTGAGTCCAGAGAGTGCACTGGCACCACTGGTGATGCAGTTTAGTGAGTCCAGAGAGTGCACTGGCACCACTGGGGAAGCAGTGCAGTGAGTCCAGTGAGTGTACTGGCACCACTGGGGATGCACTGCAGTGAGTCCAGAGAGTGCAGAGGCACCACTGGTAATGCAGTACAGTGAGTCCAGTGAGTGCACTGGCACCACTGGGGATGTAGTGCAGTGACTCGAGAGAGTGCACTTGCACCACTGGGGATGCAGTGCAGTGAGTCCAGAGAGTGCACTGGCACCACTGGGGATGCAGTGCAGTGAGTCCAGAGAGTGCACTGGCACCACTGGGGATGCAGTGCAGTGAGTCCAGAGAGTGCACTGGCACCACTGGGGATGCAGTGCAGTGAGTGCAGAGAGTGCACTGGCACCACTGGGGATGCAGTGCAGTGAGTCCAGAGAGTGCACTGGCACCACTGGTGATGCACTGCAGTGAGTCCAGAGATTGCACTGGCACCACTGGGGATGCAGTGCAGTGAGTCCAGAGACTTCACTGGCACCACTGGGAATGCAGAGAAGTGAGTGCAGAGAGTGCACTGGCACCACTGGGGATGCAGTGCAGTGAGTCCAGAGAGTGCACTGGCACCACTGGGGATGCAGTGCAGTGAGTCCAGAGAGTGCACTGGCACCACCTGTGATGCAGTGCAGTGAGTCCAGAGAGTGCACTGGCACCAATGGGGCTGCAGTGCAGTGAGTCCAAAGAGTGCACTGGCACCACTGGGAATGCACTGCAGTGAGTCCAGAGAGTGCACTGGCACCACTGGTGATGCAGTACAGTGAGTCCAGAGAGTGCACTGGCACCACTGGGGATGCACTGCAGTGAGTCCAGAGAGTGCACTGGCACCACTGGGGATGCACTACAGTGAGTCCAGAGATTGCACTGGCACCACTAGGGATGCAGTGCAGTGAGTCCAGAGAGTGCACTGGCACCAGTGGGGATGCAGTGCATTGAGTCCAGAGAGTGCACTGGCACAACTGGGGATGCACTTCAGTGAGTCCAGAGAGTGCACTGGCACCACTGGGGATGCACTGCAGTGAGTCCAGAGAGTGCACTGGCACCACTGGGGATGCACTGCAGTGAGTCCAGAGAGTACACTGGCACCAGTGCGGATGCAGTGCAGTGAGTCCAGAGAGTGCATTGGCACCACTGGGATGCACTACAGTGAGTCCAGAGAGTGCACTGGCACCACTGGGGATGTGTCCAGTGAGTCCAGTGAGTGCACTGGCACCACTGGGGATGCAGTGCAGTGAGTCCAGAGAGTACACTGGCACCAGTGGGGATGCAGTGCAGTGAGTCCAGAGAGTGCACTGGCACCACTGGGGATGCAGTGCAGTCAGTCCAGTGAGTGCACTGGCACCACTGGGGGTGCAGTACAGTGAGTCCAGAGAGTGCACTGGCACCACTGGGGATGCACTGCAGTGAGTCCAGACAGTGCACTGGCACCACTGGGGATGCAGTGCAGTGAGTCCAGAGAGTGCACTGGCACCACTGGGGATGCAGTGCAGTGAGTCGAGAGAGTGCACTGGCACCACTGGGGATGCAGTGCAGTGAGTCCAGAGAGTGCACTGGCACCACTGGGGCTTCAGTGCAGTGAGTCCAGAGAGTGCACTGGCACCACTGGGGATGCACTGCAGTGAGTCCAGAGAGTGCACTGGCACCACTGGGGATGCACTGCTGTGAGTCCAGAGAGTGCACTGGCACCACTGGGGATGCAGTGCAGTGAGTCCAGAGAGTGCACTGGCAGCACTGGGGATGCAGTGCAGTGAGTCCAGAGAGTGCACTGGCACCACTGGGGATGCAGTTCAGTGAGTCCAGAGAGTGCACTGGCAGCACTGGGGATGCAGTGCAGTGAGTCCAGAGAGTGGACTGGCACCACTGGGGATGCAGTGCAGTGAGTCCAGAGAGTGCACTGGCACCACTGGGGATGCAGTGCAGTGAGTCCAGAGATTGCACTGGCACCACTGGGGATGCAGTGCTGTGACTCCAGAGAGCGCACAGGCACCACTGGGGATGCAGTGCATTGAGTCCAGAGAGTGCACTGGCACCACTGGGGATGCACTGCAGTGAGTCCAGAGAGTGCACTGGCACCACTGGGGATGCACTGCAGTGAGTCCAGTGAGTGCACTGGCACCACTGGGGAAGCAGTGCAGTGAGTCCAGAGAGTGCAGAGGCCCCTTGGTGATGCAGTTTAGTGAGTCCAGAGAGTGCACTGGCACCACTGGGGATGCAGTGCAGTGAGTCCAGTGAGTGTACTGGCACCACTGGGGATGCACTGCAGTGAGTCCAGAGAGTGCACTGGCACCACTGAGAATGCACTTCAGTGAGTCCAGAGAGTGCATTGGCACCACTGGGGATGCACTTCAGTGAGTCCAGAGAGTGCACTGGCACCACTGGGGATGCAGTGCTGTGACTCCAGAGAGTGCACTGGCACCACTGGGGATGCAGTGCAGTGAGTCCAGAGAGTGCACTGGCACCACTGGGGAAGCAGTGCAGTGAGTCCAGAGAGTGCAGTGGCACCACTGGGGATGCAGTTTAGTGAGTCCAGAGAGTGCACTGGCACCACTGGGGATGCAGTGCAGTGAGTCCAGTGAGTGTACTGGCACCACTGGGGATGCACTGCAGTGAGTCCAGAGAGTGCACTGGCACCACTGAGAATGCACTTCAATGAGTCCAGAGAGTGCACTGGCACCACTGGGGATGCACTGCAGTGAGTCCAGAGAGTGCAGTGGCACCACTGGGGATGCACTGCAGTGAGTCCAGAGAGTGCTTTGGCACCAGTGGGGATGCACTGCAGTTACTCCAGAGACTGCACTGGCACCACTGGGGATGCACTGCAGTGAGTCCAGAGAGTGCACTGGCACCAGTGGGGATGCACTGCAGTGAGTCCAGAGAGTGCACTGGCACCACTGGGGATGCAGTGCAGTGAGTCCAGAGAGTGCACTGGCACCACAGGGGATGCACTGCAGTGAGTCCAGAGAGTGCACTGGCACCACTGGGGATGCAGTGCAGTGAGTCCAGAGAGTGCACTGGCACCACTGGGGATGCAGTGCAGTGAATCCAGTGAGTGCACTGGCACCACTGGGGATGCAGTGCAGTGAGTCCACAGAGTGCACTGGCACCACTGGGGATGCAGTACAGTGAGTCCAGTCAGTGCACTGGCACCACTGGGGATGTAGTGCAGTGAGTCCAGAGAGTGCACTGTCACTACTGGGGATGCAGTGCAGTGAGTCCAGAGAGTGCACTGGCACCACTGGGGATGCAGTGCAGTGAGTCCTGAGAGTGCACTGGCACCACTGGGGATGCACTGCAGTGAGTCCAGAGATTGCACTGGCACCACCGGGAATGCAGTACAGTGAGTCCACACAGTGCACTAGCACCACTGGGGATGCAGTGCAGTGAGTCCAGAGAGTGCACTGGCACCACTGGGGATGCAGTGCAGTGAGTCCAGAGAGTGCACTGGCACCACTGGTGATGCACTGCTGTGAGTCCAGAGAGTGCTCTTGCACCACAGGGGATGCAGTGCAGTGACTCAAGAGAGTGCACTGGCAGCACTGGGGATGCAGTGCAGTGAGTCCAGAGAGTGCACTGGCACCACTGGAGATGCAGTGCAGTGAGTCCAGAGAGTGCAATGGCACCACTGCGGATGCACTGCAGTGAGTCCAGAGAGTGCACTGGCTCCACTGGGGATGCACTGCAGTGAGTCCAGAGAGTGCACTGGCACAACTGGGGATGCACTGCAGTGAGTCCAGAGAGTGTACTGGCACCACTGGGGATGCACTGAAGTGAGTCCAGAGAGTGCACTGGCACCACTGAGAATGCACTTCAGTGAGTCCAGAGAGTGCACTGGCACCACTGGGGATGCACTGCAGTGAGTCCACAGAGTGCACTAGCACCACTGGCGATGCAGTGCAGTGAGTACAGAGAGTGCGCTGGAACCACTGGGGATGCAGTGCACTGAGTCCAGAGAGTGCACTGGCACCACTGGGGATGCACTGCAGTGAGTCCAGAGAGTGCACTGGCACCAGTGGGGATGCACTGCAGTGAGTCCAGTGAGTGCACTGGCACCACTGGGGATGCAGAGCAGTGAGCCCAGAGAGTGCACTGGCACCACTGGGGAAGCAGTGCAGTGAGTCCAGAGAGTGCACTGGCGCTACTGGGGATGCAGTGCAGTGAGTCCAGAGAGTGCACTGGCAGCACTGGGGATGCAGTGCAGTGAGTCCAGAGAGTGCACTGGCACCACTGGGGATGCACTGCAGTGAGTCCAGAGAGTGCACTGGCACCACTGGGGATGCAGTGCAGTGAGTGCAGAGAGTGCACTGGCACCACTGGGGATGCAGTGCTGTGACTCCAGAGAGCGCACAGGCACCACTGGGGATGCAGTGCATTGAGTCCAGAGAGTGCACTGGCACCACTGGGGATGCACTGCAGTGAGTCCAGAGAGTGCACTGGCACCACTGGGGATGCACTGCAGTGAGTCCAGTGAGTGCACTGGCACCACTGGGGAAGCAGTGCAGTGAGTCCAGAGAGTGCACAGGCACCACTGGTGATGCAGTTTAGTGAGTCCAGAGAGTGCACTGGCACCACTGGGGATGCAGTGCAGTGAGTCCAGTGAGTGTACTGGCACCACTGGGGATGCACTGCAGTGAGTCCAGAGAGTGCACTGGCACCACTGAGAATGCACTTCAGTGAGTCCAGAGAGTGCATTGGCACCACTGGGGATGCACTTCAGTGAGTCCAGAGAGTGCACTGGCACCACTGGGGATGCAGTGCTGTGACTCCAGAGAGTGCACTGGCACCACTGGGGATGCAGTGCAGTGAGTCCAGAGAGTGCACTGGCACCACTGGGGATGCGGTGCAGGGGTCCAGAGAGTGCTTTGGCACCAGTGGGGATGCACTGCAGTTACTCCAGAGACTGCACTGGCACCACTGGGGATGCAGTGCAGTGAGTCCAGAGAGTGCACTGGCACCACTGGGGATGCACTGCAGTGAGTCCAGAGAGTGCACTGTCACCACTGGGGATGCACTGCAGTGAGTCCAGAGAGTGCAATGTCACCACTGGGGATGCAGTGCAGTGAGTCCACAGAGTGCACTGGCACCACTGGGGATGCAGTGCAGTGAGTCCAGAGAGTGCACTGTCACCACTGGGGATGCACTGCAGTGAATCCAGTGAGTGCACTGGCACCACTGGGGATACAGTGCAGTGAGTCCAGAGAGTGCACTGGCTCCACTGGGGATGCAGTGCAGTGAGTCCAGAGAGTGCACTGGCACCACTGGGGATGCATTGCAGTGAGTCCAGAGAGTGCACTGGCACCACAGATGATGCAGTACAGTGAGTCCAGTGAGTGCACTGGCACCACTGGGGATGTAGTGCAGTGACTCGAGAGAGTGCACTTGCACCACTGTGGATGCAGTGCAGTGAGTCCAGAGAGTGCACTGGCACCACTGGGGATGCACTGCAGTGAGTCCAGAGAGTGCACTGGCACCACTGGGGATGCAGTGCAGTGAGTCCAGAGAGTGCACTGGCACCACTGGTGATGCACTGCAGTGAGTCCAGAGATTGCACTGGCACCACTGGGGATGCAGTGCAGTGAGTCCAGAGACTTCACTGGCACCACTAGGGATGCAGTGCAGTGAGTGCAGAGAGTGCACTGGCACCACTGGGGATGCAGTGCAGTGAGTCCAGAGAGTGCACTGGCACCACTGGGGATGCAGTGCAGTGAGTCCAGAGAGTGCACTGGCACCACCTGTGATGCAGTGCAGTGAGTCCAGAGAGTGCACTGGCACCACTGGGGATGCAGTGCAGTGAGTCCAAAGAGTGCACTGGCACCACTGGGAATGCACTGCAGTGAGTCCAGAGAGTGCACTGGCACCACTGGTGATGCAGTACAGTGAGTCCAGAGAGTGCAGTGGCACCACTGGGGATGCACTGCAGTGAGTCCAGAGAGTGCACTGGCACCACTGGGGATGCACTACAGTGAGTCCAGAGATTGCACTGGCACCACTAGGGATGCAGTGCAGTGAGTCCAGAGAGTGCACTGGCACCACTGGGGATGCACTTCAGTGAGTCCAGAGAGTGCACTGGCACCAGTGGGGATGCAGTGCAGTGAGTCCAGAGAGTGCACTGGCACCACTGGGGATGCACTGCAGTGAGTCCAGAGAGTACACCGGCACCAGTGGGGATGCAGTGCAGTGAGTCCAGAGAGTGCACTGGCACCACTGGGATGCACTGCAGTGAGTCCAGAGAGTGCACTGGCACCACTGGGGATGCAGTACAGTGAGTACACAAAGTGCACTGGCACCAGTGGGTATGCAGTACAGTGAGTCCAGAGAGTGCACTGGCACCACTGGGCATGCAGTGCAGTGAGTCCAGAGAGTGCACTGGCACCACTGGGGATGCACTGCAGTGAGTCCAGAGAGTGCTTTGGCACCAGTGGGGATGCAGTGCAGTGAGTCCAGAGAGTGCACTGGCACCACTGGGGATGCAGTGCAGTGAGTCCAGAGAGTGCACTGGCACCACTGGGGATGCAGTGCACTGAGTCCAGAGATTGCACTGGCACCACTGGGGATGCAGTGCTGTGACTCCAGAGAGCGCACTGGCACCACTGGGGATGCAGTGCAGTGAGTCCAGAGAGTGCACTGGCACCACTGGGGATGCACTGCAGTGAGCCCAGAGAGTGCACTGGCACCACTGGGGATGCACTGCAGTGAGTCCAGTGAGTGCACTGGCACCACTGGGGAAGCAGTGCAGTGAGTCCAGAGAGTGCAGTGGCACCACCGGTGATGCAGTTTAGTGAGTCCAGAGAGTGCACTGGCACCACTGGGGATGCAGTGCAGTGAGTCCAGTGAGTGTACTGGCACCACTGGGGATGCACTGCAATGAGTCCAGAGAGTGCACTGGCACCACTGAGAATGCACTTCAATGAGTCCAGAGAGTGCACTGGCACCACTGGGGATGCAGTGCAGTGAGTCCAGAGAGTGCACTGGCACCAATGGGGATGCAGTGCAGTGAGTCCAGAGAGTGCACTGGCACGACTGGGGATGCACTGCAGTGAGTCCAGAGATTGCACTGGCACCACTGGGGATGCAGTACAGTGAGTCCACACAGTGCACTAGCACCACTGAGGATGCAGTGCAGTGAGTCCAGAGAGTGCACTGGCACCACTGGGGATGCAGTGCAGTGAGTCCAGAGAGTGCACTGGCACCACTGGTGAGCACTGCTGTGAGTCCAGAGAGTGCTCTTGCACCACAGGGGATGCAGTGCAGTGACTCAAGAGAGTGCACTGGCAGCACTGGGGATGCAGTGCAGTGAGTCCAGAGAGTGCACTGGCACCACTGGAGATGCAGTGCAGTGAGTCCAGAGAGTGCAATGGCACCACTGGGGATGCAGTTTAGTGAGTCCAGAGAGTGCACTGGCACCACTGGGGATGCAGTGCAGTGAGTCCAGTGAGTGTACTGGCACCACTGGGGATGCACTGCAGTGAGTCCAGAGAGTGCACTGGCACCACTGAGAATGCAGTGCTGTGACTCCAGAGAGTGCACTGGCACCACTGGGGATGCAGTGCAGTGAGTCCAGAGAGTGCACTGGCACCACTGGGGATGCGGTGCAGGGAGTCCAGAGAGTGCTTTGGCACCAGTGGGGATGCACTGCAGTTACTCCAGAGACTGCACTGGCACCACTGGGGATGCAGTGCAGTGAGTCCAGAGAGTGCACTGGCACCACTGGGGATGCAGTGCAGTGAGTCCAGAGAGTGCACTGTCACCACTGGGGATGCACTGCAGTGAGTCCAGAGAGTGCACTGTCACCACTGGGGATGCAGTGCAGTGAGTCCACAGAGTGCACTGGCACCACTGGGGATGCAGTGCAGTGAGTCCAGAGAGTGCACTGGCACCACTGGGGATGCACTGCAGTGAATCCAGTGAGTGCACTGGCACCACTGGGGATGCAGTGCAGTGAGTCCAGAGAGTGCACTGGCACCACTGGGGATGCGGTGCTGGGAGTCCAGAGAGTGCTTTGGCACCAGTGGGGATGCAGTGCAGTTACTCCAGAGACTGCACTGGCACCACCGGGGATGCAGTGCAGTGAGTCCAGAGAGTGCACTGGCACCACTGGGGATGCAGTGCAGTGAGTCCAGAGATTGCACTGGCACCACTGGGGATGCAGTGCTGTGACTCCAGAGAGCGCACTGGCACCACTGGGGATGCAGTGCAGTGAGTCCAGAGAGTGCACTGGCACCACTGGGGATGCACTGCAGTGAGCCCAGAGAGTGCACTGGCACCAGTGGGGATGCACTGCAGTGAGTCCAGTGAGTGCACTGGCACCACTGGGGAAGCAGTGCAGTGAGTCCAGAGAGTGCAGTGGCACCACTGGGGATGCAGTTTAATGAGTCCAGAGAGTGCACTGGCACCACTGGGGATGCAGTGCAGTGAGTCCAGTGAGTGTACTGGCACCACTGGGGATGCACTGCAGTGAGTCCAGAGAGTGCACTGGCACCACTGAGAATGCACTTCAATGAGTCCAGAGAGTGCACTGGCACCACTGGGGATGCACTGCAGTGAGTCCAGAGAGTGCAGTGGCACCACTGGGGATGCACTGCAGTGAGTCCAGAGAGTGATTTGGCACCAGTGGGGATGCAGTGCAGTTACTCCAGAGACTGCACTGGCACCACTGGGGATGCACTGCAGTGAGTCCAGAGAGTGCACTGGCACCAGTGGGGATGCACTGCAGTGAGTCCAGAGAGTGCACTGGTACCACTGGGGATGCAGTGCAGTGAGTCCAGAGAGTGCACTGGCACCACATGGGAAGCACTGCAGTGAGTCCAGAGAGTGCACTGGCACCACTGGGGATGCAGTGCAGTGAGTCCAGAGAGTGCACTGGCACCACTGTGGATGCAGTGCAGTGAATCCAGTGAGTGCACTGGCACCACTGGGGATGCAGTGCAGTGAGTCCAGAGAGTGCACTGGCACCACCGATGATGCAGTACAGTGAGTCCAGTGAGTGCACTGGCACCACTGGGGATGTAGTGCAGTGAGTCCAGAGAGTGCACTGGCAGCACTGGGGATGCAGTGCAGTGAGTCCAGAGAGTGCACTGGCACCACTGGGGATGCAGTGCAGTGAGTCCTGAGAGTGCACTGGCACCACTGGGGATGCACTGCAGTGAGTCCAGAGATTGCACTGGCACCACCGGGAATGCAGTACAGTGAGTCCACACAGTGCACTAGCACCACTGGAGATGCAGTGCAGTGAGTCCAGAGAGTGCACTGGCACCACTGGGGATGCAGTGCAGTGAGTCCAGAGAGTGCACTGGCACCACTGGTGATGCACTGCTGTGAGTCCAGAGAGTGCTCTTGCACCACAGGGGATGCAGTGCAGTGACTCAAGAGAGTGCACTGGCAGCACTGGGGATGCAGTGCATTGAGTCCCGAGAGTGCACTGGCACCACTGGAGATGCAGTGCAGTGAGTCCAGAGAGTGCAATGGCACCACTGCGGATGCACTGCAGTGAGTCCAGAGAGTGCACTGGCTCCACTGGGGATGCACTGCAGTGAGTCCAGAGAGTGCACTGGCACCACTGGGGATGCACTGCAGTGAGTCCAGAGAGTGTACTGGCACCACTGGGGATGCACTGAAGTGAGTCCAGAGAGTGCACTGGCACCACTGAGAATGCACTTCAGTGAGTCCAGAGAGTGCAGTGACACCACTGGGGATGCACTGCAGTGAGTCCAGAGAGTGCACTGGCACCAGTGGGGATGCACTGCAGTGAGTCCAGTGAGTGCACTGGCACCACTGGGGATGCAGAGCTGTGAGCCCAGAGAGTGCACTGGCACCACTGGGGAAGCAGTGCAGTGAGTCCAGAGAGTGCACTGGCGCTACTGGGGATGCAGTGCAGTGAGTCCAGAGAGTGCACTGGCAGCACTGGGGATGCAGTGCAGTGAGTCCAGAGAGTGCACTGGCACAACTGGGGATGCAGTTCAGTGAGTCCAGAGAGTGCACTGGCAGCACTGGGGATGCAGTGCAGTGAGTCCAGAGAGTGCACTGGCACCACTGGGGATGCACTTCAGTGAGTCCAGAGAGTGCACTGGCACCACTGGGGATGCAGTGCAGTGAGTCCAGTGAGTGCACTGGCACCACTGGGGAAGCAGTGCAGTGAGTCCAGAGAGTGCAGAGGCACCACTGGTGATGCAGTTTAGTGAGTCCAGAGAGTGCACTGGCACCACTGGGGATGCAGTGCAGTGAGTCCAGTGAGTGTACTGGCACCACTGGGGATGCACTGCAGTGAGTCCAGAGAGTGCACTGGCACCACTGAGAATGCACTTCAGTGAGTCCAGAGAGTGCATTGGCACCACTGGGGATGCACTTCAGTGAGTCCAGAGAGTGCACTGGCACCACTGGGGATGCAGTGCTGTGACTCCAGAGAGTGCACTGGCACCACTGGGGATGCAGTGCAGTGAGTCCAGAGAGTGCACTGGCACCACTGGGGATGCGGTGCCGGGAGTCCAGAGAGTGCTTTGGCACAAGTGGGGATGCACTGCAGTTACTCCAGAGACTGCACTGGCACCACTGGGGTTGCAGTGCAGTGAGTCCAGAGAGTGCACTGGCACCACTGGGGATGCACTACAGTGAGTCCAGAGAGTGCACTGGCACCACTGGGGATGCACTGCAGTGAGTCCAGAGAGTGCACTGGAACCACTGGGGATGCAGTGCAGTGAGTCCACAGAGTGCACTGGCACCACTGGGGATGCAGTGCAGTGAGTCCAGAGAGTGCACTGTCACCACTGGGGATGCACTGCAGTGAATCCAGAGAGTGCACTGGCACCACTGGGGATACAGTGCAGTGAGTCCAGAGAGTGCACTGGCACCACTGGGGATGCAGTGCAGTGAGTCCAGAGAGTGCACTGGCACCACTGGGGATGCATTGCAGTGAGTCCAGAGAGTGCACTGGCACCACAGATGATGCAGTACAGTGAGTCCAGTGAGTGCACTGGCACCACTGGGGATGTAGTGCAGTGACTCGAGAGAGTGCACTTGCACCACTGTGGATGCAGTGCAGTGAGTCCAGAGAGTGCACTGGCACCACTGGGTATGCACTGCAGTGAGTCCAGAGAGTGCACTGGCACCACTGGGGATGCAGTGCAGTGAGTCCAGAGACTTCACTGGCACCACTAGGGATGCACTGCAGTGAGTCCAGAGATTGCACTGGCACCACTGGGGATGCAGTGCAGTGAGTCCAGAGACTTCACTGGCACCGCTAGGGATGCAGTGCAGTGAGTGCAGAGAGTGCACTGGCACCACTGGGGATGCAGTGCAGTGAGTCCAGAGAGTGCACTGGCACCACTGGGGATGCAGTGCAGTGAGTCCAGAGAGTGCACTGGCACCACCTGTGATGCAGTGCAGTGAGTCCAGAGAGTGCACTGGCACCACTGGGGATGCAGTGCAGTGAGTCCAAAGAGTGCACTGGCACCACTGGGAATGCACTGCAGTAAGTCCAGAGAGTGCACTGGCACCACTGGTGATGCAGTACAGTGAGTCCAGAGAGTGCACTGGCACCACTGGGGATGCACTGCAGTGAGTCCAGAGAGTGCACTGGCACCACTGGGGATGCACTACAGTGAGTCCAGAGATTGCACTGGCACCACTAGGGATGCAGTGCAGTGAGTCCAGAGAGTGCACTGGCACCACTGGGGATGCACTTCAGTGAGTCCAGAGAGTGCACTGGCACCAGTGGGGATGCAGTGCAGTGAGTCCAGAGAGTGCACTGGCACCACTGGGGATGCAGTGCAGTGCGTCCAGAGAGTGCACTGGCACCACTGGGATGCACTGCAGTGAGTCCAGAGAGTGCACTGGCACCACTGGGGATGCACTGCAGTGAGTCCAGAGAGTGCACTGGCACCACTGGGGATGCAGTACAGTGAGTCCACAGAGTGCACTGGCACCAGTGGGTATGCAGTACAGTGAGTCCAGAGAGTGCACTGGCACCACTGGGCATGCAGTGCAGTGAGTCCAGAGAGTGCACTGGCACCACTGGGGATGCACTGCAGTGAGTCCAGAGAATGCTTTGGCACCACTGGGGATGCAGTGCAGTGAGTCCAGAGAGTGCACTGGCACCACTGGGGATGCACTTCAGTGAGTCCAGAGAGTGCACTGGCACCACTGGGGATGCAGTGCACTGAGTACAGAGATTGCACTGGCACCACTGGGGATGCCCTGCAGTGACTCCAGAGAGCGCACTGGCACCACTGGGGATGCAGTGCAGTGAGTCCAGAGAGTGCACTGGCACCACTGGGGATGCACTGCAGTGAGCCCAGAGAGTGCACTGGCACCAGTGGGGATGCACTGCAGTGAGTCCAGTGAGTGCACTGGCACCACTGGGGAAGCAGTGCAGTGAGTCCAGAGAGTGCAGTGGCACCACTGGTGATGCAGTTTAGTGAGTCCAGAGAGTGCACTGGCACCACTGGGGATGCAGTGCAGTGAGTCCAGTGAGTGTACTGGCACCACTGGGGATGCACTGCAATGAGTCCAGAGAGTGCACTGGCACCACTGAGAATGCACTTCAATGAGTCCAGAGAGTGCACTGGCACCACTGGGGATGCAGTGCAGTGAGTCCAGAGAGTGCACTGGCACCAATGGGGATGCAGTGCTGTGAGTCCAGAGAGTGCACTGGCACCACTGGGGATGCACTGCAGTGAGTCCAGAGAGTGCACTGGCACCACTGGGGATGCAGTACAGTGAGTCCACACAGTGCACTAGCACCACTGAGGATGCAGTGCAGTGAGTCCAGAGAGTGCACTGGCACCACTGGGGATGCAGTGCAGTGAGTCCAGAGAGTGCACTGGCACCACTGGTGAGCACTGCTGTGAGTCCAGAGAGTGCTCTTGCACCACAGGGGATGCAGTGCAGTGACTCAAGAGAGTGCACTGGCAGCACTGGGGATGCAGTGCAGTGAGTCCAGAGAGTGCACTGGCACCACTGGAGATGCAGTGCAGTGAGTCCAGAGAGTGCAATGGCACCACTGCGGATGCACTGCAGTGAGTCCAGAGAGTGCACTGGCTCCACTGGGGATGCACTGCAGTGAGTCCAGAGAGTGCACTGGCACCACTGGGGATGCAGTGCAGTGAGTCCAGAGAGTGCACTGGCACCACTGAGAATGCACTTCAGTGAGTCCAGAGAGTGCACTGGCACCACTGGGGATGCACTGCAGTGAGTCCACAGAGTGCACTAGCACCACTGGGGATGCAGTGCAGTGAGTCCAGAGAGTGCGCTGGAACCACTGGGGATGCAGTGCAGTGAGTCCAGAGAGTGCACTGGCACCACTGGGGATGCAGTGCAGTGAGTCCAGAGAGTGCACTGGCACCAGTGGGGATGCACTGCAGTGAGTCCAGTGAGTGCACTGGCACCACTGGGGATGCAGTGCAGTGAGTCCAGAGAGTGCACTGGCACCACTGGGGAAGCAGTGCAGTGAGTCCAGAGAGTGCACTGGCACCACTGGGGATGCATTGCAGTGAGTCCAGAGAGTACACTGGCACCACAGATGATGCAGTACAGTGAGTCCAGTGAGTGCACTGGCACCACTGGGGATGTAGTGCAGTGACTCGAGAGAGTGCACTTGCACCACTGGGGATGCAGTGCAGTGAGTCCAGAGAGTGCACTGGCACCACTGGGGATGCACTGCAGTGAGTCCAGAGAGTGCACTGGCACCACTGGGGATGCAGTGCAGTGAGTCCAGAGAGTGCACTGGCACCACTGGGGATGCACTGCAGTGAGTCCAGAGAGTGCACTGGCACCACTGGGGATGCAGTGCAGTGAGTCCAGAGAGTGCACTGGCACCACTGGTGAACACTGCAGTGAGTCCAGAGATTGCACTGGCACCACTGGGGATGCAGTGCAGTGAGTCCAGAGACTTCACTGGCGCCACTGGGAATGCAGAGAAGTGAGTGCAGAGAGTGCACTGGCACCACTGGGGATGCAGTGCAGTGAGTCCAGAGAGTGCACTGGCACCACTGGGGATGCAGTGCAGTGAGTCCAGAGAGTGCACTGGCACCACCTGTGATGCAGTGCAGTGAGTCCAGAGAGTGCACTGGCACCAATGGGGCTGCAGTGCAGTGAGTCCAAAGAGTGCACTGGCACCACTGGGAATGCACTGCAGTGAGTCCAGAGAGTGCACTGGCACCACTGGTGATGCAGTACAGTGAGTCCAGAGAGTGCACTGGCACCACTGGGGATGCACTGCAGTGAGTCCAGAGAGTGCACTGGCACCACTGGGGATGCACTACAGTGAGTCCAGAGATTGCACTGGCACCACTAGGGATGCAGTGCAGTGAGTCCAGAGAGTGCACTGCCACCACTGGGGATGCAGTGCATTTAGTCCAGAGAGTGCACTGGCACAACTGGGGATGCACTGCAGTGAGTCCAGAGAGTGCACTGGCACCACTGGGGATGCAGTGCAGTGAGTCCAGAGAGTGCACTGGCACCACTGGGGATGCACTGCAGTGAGTCCAGAGAGTACACTGGCACCAGTGGGGATGCAGTGCAGTGAGTCCAGAGAGTGCACTGGCACCACTGGGATGCACTGCAGTGAGTCCAGAGAGTGCACTGGCACCACTGGGGATGTGTCCAGTGAGTCCAGTGAGTGCACTGGCACCACTGGGGATGCAGTGCAGTGAGTCCAGAGAGTACACTGGCACCAGTGGGGATGCAGTGCAGTGAGTCCAGAGAGTGCACTGGCACCACTGGGGATGCAGTGCAGTCAGTCCAGTGAGTGCACTGGCACCACTGGGGGTGCAGTACAGTGAGTCCAGAGAGTGCACTGGCACCACTGGGGATGCACTGCAGTGAGTCCAGACAGTGCACTGGCACCACTGGGGATGCACTGCTGTGAGTCCAGAGAGTGCACTGGCACCACTGGGGATGCAGTGCAGTGAGTCGAGAGAGTGCACTGGCACCACTAGGGATGCAGTGCAGTGAGTCCAGAGAGTGCACTGGCACCACTGGGGCTTCAGTGCAGTGAGTCCAGAGAGTGCACTGGCACCACTGGGGATGCACTGCAGTGAGTCCAGAGAGTGCACTGGCACCACTGGGGATGCACTGCAGTGAGTCCAGAGAGTGCACTGGCACCACTGGGGATGCAGTACAGTGAGTCCAGAGAGTGCACTGGCACCACTGGGGATGCAGTGCAGTGAGTCCAGAGAGTGCACTGGCACCACTGGGGATGCACTGCAGTGAGTCCAGAGAGTGCACTGGCACCACTGGGGATGCAGTGCAGTGAGTCCAGAGAGTGCACTGGCACCACTGGGGATGCGGTGCTGGAAGTCCAGAGAGTGCTTTGGCACCAGTGGGGATGCAGTGCAGTTACTCCAGAGACTGCACTGGCACCACCGGGGATGCAGTGCAGTGAGTCCAGAGAGTGCACTGGCACCACTGGGGATGCAGTGCACTGAGTCCAGAGATTGCACTGGCACCACTGGGGATGCAGTGCTGTGACTCCAGAGAGCGCACTGGCACCACTGGGGATGCAGTGCAGTGAGTCCAGAGATTGCACTGGCACCACTGGGGATGCACTGCAGTGAGCCCAGAGAGTGCACTGGCACCACTGGGGATGCACTGCAGTGAGTCCAGTGAGTGCACTGGCACCACTGGGGAAGCAGTGCAGTGAGTCCAGAGAGTGCAGTGGCACCACTGGTGATGCAGTGCAGTGAGTCCAGAGAGTGCACTGGCACCACTGGGGATGCAGTGCAGTGAGTCCAGTGAGTGTACTGGCACCACTGGGGATTCACTGCAGTGAGCCCAGAGAGTGCACTGGCACCACTGAGAATGCACTTCAATGAGTCCAGAGAGTGCACTGGCACCAATGGGGATGCAGTGCAGTGAGTCCTGAGAGTGCACTGGCACCACTGGGGATGCACTTCAGTGAGTCCAGAGATTGCACTGGCACCACTGGGGATGCAGTACAGTGAGTCCACGCAGTGCACTAGCACCACTGGGGATGCAGTGCAGTGAGTGCAGAGAGTGCACTGCCTCACTGGGGATGCAGTGCAGTGAGTCCAGAGAGTGCACTGGCACCACTGGTGAGCACTGCTGTGAGTCCAGAGAGTGCTCTTGCACCACAGGGGATGCCGTGCAGTGACTCAAGAGAGTGCACTGGCAGCACTGGGGATGCAGTGCAGTGAGTCCAGAGAGTGCACTGGCACCACTGGAGATGCAGTGCAGTGAGTCCAGAGAGTGCAATGGCACCACTGCGGATGCACTGCAGTGAGTCCAGAGAGTGCACTGGCTCCACTGGGGATGCACTGCAGTGAGTCCAGAGAGTGCACTGGCACCACTGGGGATGCAGTGCAGTGAGTCCAGAGAGTGCACTGGCACCACTGAGAATGCACTTCAGTGAGTCCAGAGAGTGCGCTGGAACCACTGGGGATGCAGTGCAGTGAGTCCAGAGAGTGCACTGGCACCACTGGGGATGCAGTTCAGTGAGTCCAGAGAGTGCACTGGCACCACTGGGGATGCAGTGCAGTGAGTCCAGAGAGTGCACTGGCACCACTGGGGATGCACTTCAGTGACTCCAGAGAGTGCACTGGCACCACTGGGGATGCACCTCAGTGAGTCCAGAGAGTGCACTAGCACCACTGGTGATGCACTGCAGTGAGTCCAGAGAATGCACTGGCACCACTGGGGATGCAGTGCAGTGAGTCCAGAGAGTGCACTGACACCACTGGGGATGCAGTGCAGTGAGTCCAGAGAGTGCACTGGCACCAGAGGGAATGCACTGCAGTGAGTCCAGTGAGTGCACTGGCACCACTGGGGATGCAGTGCAGTGAGTCCAGAGAGTGCACTGGCACCACTGGGGATGCAGTGCAGTGAGTCCAGAGAGTGCACTGGCACCACTGGGGATGCACTGCAGTGAGTCCAGAGAGTGCACTGGCACCACTGGGGATGCACTGCAGTGAGTCCAGAGAGTGCACTGTCACCACTGGGGATGCAGTACAGTGAGTCCACAGAGTGCACTGGTACCAGAGTGGATGCAGTACAGTGAGTCCAGAGAGTGCACTGGCACCACTGGGCATGCAGTGCAGTGAGTCCAGAGAGTGCACTGGCACCACTGGGGATGCACTTCAGTGACTCCAGAGAGTGCACTGGCACCACTGGGGATGCAGTGCAGTGAGTCCAGAGAGTGCACTGGCACCACTGGGGATGCAGTGCAGTGAGTCCAGAGAGTGCACTGGCACCACTGGTGATGCAGTACAGTGAGTCCAGAGAGTGCACTGGCACCACTGGGGATGCACTGCAGTGAGTCCAGAGAGTGCACTGGCACCACTGGTGATGCACTACAGTGAGTCCAGAGATTGCACTGGCACCAATGGGGATGCAGTGCACTGAGTCCAGAGAGTGCACTGGCACCACTGGGGATGCAGTGCATTGAGTCCAGAGAGTGCACTGGCACCACTGGGGATGCACCTCAGTGAGTCCAGAGAGTGCACTGACACCACTGGGGATGCAGTGCAGTGAGTCCAGAGAGTGCAGTGTCACCACTGGGGATGCAGTGCAGTGAGTCCAGAGAGTGCTCTGGCACCACTGGGGATGCACTGCAGTGAGTCCAGAGAGTACACTGGCACCACTGGGGATGCAGTGCAGTGAGTCCAGAGAGTGCACTGGCACCACTGGGGATGCAGTCCAGTGAGTGCACTGGCACCACTGGGGATGCAGTGCAGTGACTGCAGAGAGTACACTGGCACCACCGGGGATTCACTGCAGTGAGTCCAGAGAGTGCACTGGCACCACTGGGGATGCAGTCCAGTGAGTGCACTGGCACCACTGGTGATGCAGTACAGTGAGTCCAGTGAGTGCACTGGCACCACTGGGGATGCACTACAGTGAGTCCAGAGATTGCACTGGCACCACTAGGGATGCAGTGCAGTGAGTCCAGAGAGTGCACTGGCACCACTGGGGATGCAGTGCAGTGAGTCCAGAGAGTGCACTGGCACCACTGGGGATGCAGTTCAGTGAGTGCACTGGCACCACTGGTGATGCAGTACAGTGAGTCCAGTGAGTGCACTGGCACCACTGGGGATGCACTACAGTGAGTCCAGAGATTGCACTGGCAGCACTAGGGATGCAGTGCAGTGAGTCCAGAGAGTGCACTGGCACCAGTGGCGATGCAGTGCATTGAGTCCAGAGAGTGCACTGGCACAACTGGGGATGCACTTCAGTGAGTCCAGAGAGTGCACTGGCACCAGTGGGGATGCAGTGCAGTGACTCCAGAGAGTGCACTGGCACCACTGGGGATGCACTGCAGTGAGTCCAGAGAGTACACTGGCACCAGTGCGGATGCAGTGCAGTGAGTCCAGAGAGTGCACTGGCACCACTGGGATGCACTGCAGTGAGTCCAGAGAGTGCACTGGCACCACTGGGGATGTGTCCAGTGAGTCCAGTGAGTACACTGGCACCAGTGGGGATGCAGTGCAGTGAGTCCAGAGAGTGCACTGGCACCACTGGGGATGCAGTGCAGTCAGTCCAGAGAGTGCTCTGGCACCACTGGGGATGCACTGCAGTGAGTCCAGAGAGTACACTGGCACCACTGGGGATGCAGTGCAGTGAGTCCAGAGAGTGCACTGGCACCACTGGGGATGCAGTCCAGTGAGTGCACTGGCACCACTGGGGATGCAGTGCAGTGACTGCAGAGAGTACACTGGCACCACCGGGGATTCACTGCAGTGAGTCCAGAGAGTGCACTGGCACCACTGGGGATGCAGTCCAGTGAGTGCACTGGCACCACTGGTGATGCAGTACAGTGAGTCCAGTGAGTGCACTGGCACCACTGGGGATGCACTACAGTGAGTCCAGAGATTGCACTGGCACCACTAGGGATGCAGTGCAGTGAGTCAAGAGAGTGCACTGGCACCACTGGGGATGCAGTGCAGTGAGTCCAGAGAGTGCACTGGCACCACTGGGGATGCAGTCCAGTGAGTGCACTGTCACCACTGGTGATGCAGTACAGTGAGTCCAGTGAGTGCACTGGCACCACTGGGGATGCACTACAGTGAGTCCAGAGATTGCACTGGCACCACTAGGGATGCAGTGCAGTGAGTCCAGAGAGTGCACTGGCACCAGTGGGGATGCAGTGCATTGAGTCCAGAGAGTGCACTGGCACAACTGGGGATGCACTTCAGTGACTCCAGAGAGTGCACTGGCACCACTGGGGATGCAGTGCAGTGAGTCCAGAGAGTGCACTGGCACCACTGGGGATGCAGTGCAGTGAGTCCAGAGAGTGCACTGGCACCACTGGTGATGCAGTACAGTGAGTCCAGAGAGTGCACTGGCACCACTGGGGATGCACTGCAGTGAGTCCAGAGCGTGCACTGGCACCACTGGTGATGCACTAAAGTGAGTCCAGAGATTGCACTGGCACCAATGGGGATGCAGTGCACTGAGTCCAGAGAGTGCACTGGCACCACTGGGGATGCAGTGCATTGAGTCCAGAGAGTGCACTGGCACAAGTGGGTATGCACTTCAGTGAGTCCAGAGAGTGCACTGACACCACTGGGGATGCAGTGCAGTGAGTCCAGAGAGTGCAGTGTCACCACTGGGGATGCAGTGCAGTGAGTCCAGAGAGTGCTCTGGCACCACTGGGGATGCACTGCAGTGAGTCCAGAGAGTACACTGGCACCACTGGGGATGCAGTGCAGTGAGTCCAGAGAGTGCACTGGCACCACAGGGGATGCAGTCCAGTGAGTGCACTGGCACCACTGGGGATGCAGTGCAGTGACTGCAGAGAGTACACTGGCACCACCGGGGATTCACTGCAGTGAGTCCAGAGAGTGCACTGGCACCACCTGTGATGCAGTGCAGTGAGTCCAGTGAGTGCACTGGCACCACTGGGGATGCAGTGCTGTGACTCCAGAGAGCGCACTGGCACCACTGGGGATGCAGTGCAGTCAGTCCAGTGAGTGCACTGGCACCACTGGGGGTGCAGTACAGTGAGTCCAGAGAGTGCACTGACACCACTGGGGATGCAGTGCAGTGAGTCCAGACAGTGCACTGGCACCACTGGGGATGCAGTGCAGTGAGTCCAGTGAGTGTACTGGCACCACTGGGGATGCACTTCAGTGAGCCCAGAGAGTGCACTGGCACCACTGAGAATGCACTTCAGTGAGTCCAGAGAGTGCACTGGCACCACTGGGGATGCACTGCAGTGAGTCCAGAGACTGCACTAGCACCACTGGGGATGCAGTGCAGTGAATCCTGTGAGTACACTGGCACCACTGCGGGTGCACTGCAGTGAGTCCAGAGAGCTCACAGGCACAACTGGGGATGCAGTACAGTGAGTCCAGTGAATGCACTGGAACCACTGGGGATGCAGTGCAGTGAGTCCAGAGACTGCACTAGCACAACTGTGGATGCACTGCAGTGAGTCCAGAGAGTGCACTGGCACCACTGGGGATGCACTGCAGTGAGTCCAGAGACTGCACTAGCACCACTGGGGATGCAGTGCAGTGAATCCTGTGAGTACACTGGCACCACTGCGGGTGCACTGCAGTGAGTCCAGAGAGTGCACTGGCACCACTGGAGATGCAGTACAGTGAGTCCAGTGAATGCACTGGAACCACTGGGGATGCAGTGCAGTGAGTCCAGAGACTGCACTAGCACAACTGTGGATGCACTGCAGTGAGTCCAGAGAGTGCACTGGCACCACTGGGGATGCAGTGCAGTGAGTCCAGAGAGTGCACTGGCACTAGTGGGGATGCAGTGCAGTGAGTCCAGAGAGTGCACTGGCACCACTGGGGATGCGGTGCTGGGAGTCCAGAGAGTGCTTTGGCACCAGTGGGGATGCAGTGCAGTTACTCCAGAGACTGCACTGGCACCACCGGGGATGCAGTGCAGTGAGTCCAGAGAGTGCACTGGCACCACTGGGGATGCAGTGCAGTGAGTCCAGAGATTGCACTGGCACCACTGGGGATGCAGTGCTGTGACTCCAGAGAGCGCACTGGCACCACTGGGGATGCAGTGCAGTGAGTCCAGAGAGTGCACTGGCACCACTGGGGATGCACTGCAGTGAGCCCAGAGAGTGCACTGGCACCAGTGGGGATGCACTGCAGTGAGTCCAGTGAGTGCACTGGCACCAGTGGGGAAGCAGTGCAGTGAGTCCAGAGAGTGCAGTGGCACCACTGGTGATGCAGTTTAGTGAGTCCAGAGAGTGCACTGGCACCACTGGGGATGCAGTGCAGTGAGTCCAGTGAGTGTACTGGCACCACTGGGGATGCACTGCAGTGAGTCCAGAGAGTGCACTGGCACCACTGAGAATGCACTTCAATGAGTCCAGAGAGTGCACTGGCACCACTGGGGATGCACTGCAGTGAGTCCAGAGAGTGCAGTGGCACCACTGGGGATGCACTGCAGTGAGTCCAGAGAGTACACTTGCACCACTGGGGATGCACTGCAGTGAGTCCACAGAGTGCACTAGCACCACTGGCGATGCACTGCAGTGAGTCCAGAGAGTGCGCTGGAACCACTGGGGATGCAGTGCAGTGAGTCCAGAGAGTGCACTGGCAGCACTGGGGATGCACTGCAGTGAGTCCAGAGAGTGCACTGGCACCACTGGAGATGCAGTGCAGTGAGTCCAGAGAGTGCAATGGCACCACTGCGGATGCACTGCAGTGAGTCCAGAGAGTGCACTGGCTCCACTGGGGATGCACTGCAGTGAGTCCAGAGAGTGCACTGGCACCACTGGGGATGCACTGCAGTGAGTCCAGAGAGTGTACTGGCACCACTGGGGATGCACTGAAGTGAGTCCAGAGAGTGCACTGGCACCACTGAGAATGCACTTCAGTGAGTCCAGAGAGTGCACTGGCACCACTGGGGATGCACTGCAGTGAGTCCACAGAGTGCACTAGCACCACTGGCGATGCAGTGCAGTGAGTCCAGAGAGTGCGCTGGAACCACTGGGGATGCAGTGCAGTGAGTCCAGAGAGTGCACTGGCACCAGTGGGGATGCACTGCAGTGAGTCCAGTGAGTGCACTGGCACCACTGGGGATGCAGAGCAGTGAGTCCAGAGAGTGCACTGGCACCACTGGGGAAGCAGTGCAGTGAGTCCAGAGAGTGCACTGGCGCTACTGGGGATGCAGTGCAGTGAGTCCAGAGAGTGCACTGCCAGCACTGGGGATGCAGTGCAGTGAGTCCAGAGAGTGCACTGGCAGCACTGGGGATGCAGTGCAGTGAGTCCAGAGAGTGCACTGGCACCACTGGGGATGCAGTGCAGTGAGTCCAGAGAGTGCACTGGCACCACTGGGGATGCAGTGCAGTGAGTCCAGAGAGTGCACTGGCACCACTGGGGATGCAGTGCAGTGAGTCCAGAGATTGCACTGGCACCACTGGGGATGCAGTGCTGTGACTCCAGAGAGCGCACAGGCACCACTGGGGATGCAGTGCAGTGAGTCCAGAGAGTGCACTGGCACCACTGGTGATGCAGTTTAGTGAGTCCAGAGAGTGCACTGGCACCACTGGGGAAGCAGTGCAGTGAGTCCAGTGAGTGTACTGGCACCACTGGGGATGCAGTGCAGTGAGTCCAGAGAGTGCAGAGGCACCACTGGTGATGCAGTACAGTGAGTCCAGTGAGTGCACTGGCACCACTGGGGATGTAGTGCAGTGACTCGAGAGAGTGCACTTGCACCACTAGGGATGCAGTGCAGTGAGTCCAGAGAGTGCACTGGCACCACTGGGGATGCAGTGCAGTGAGTCCAGAGAGTGCACTGGCACCACTGGGGATGCAGTGCAGTGAGTCCAGAGAGTGCACTGGCACCACTGGGGATGCACTGCAGTGAGTCCAGAGAGTGCACTGGCACCACTGGGGATGCAGTGCAGTGAGTCCAGAGACTTCACTGGCACCACTGGGAATGCAGAGAAGTGAGTGCAGAGAGTGCACTGGCACCACTGGGGATGCAGTGCAGTGAGTCCAGAGAGTGCACTGGCACCACTGGGGATGCAGTGCAGTGAGTCCAGAGAGTGCACTGGCACCACCTGTGATGCAGTGCAGTGAGTCCAGAGAGTGCACTGGCACCAATGGGGCTGCAGTGCAGTGAGTCCAAAGAGTGCACTGGCACCACTGGGAATGCACTGCAGTGAGTCCAGAGAGTGCACTGCCACCACTGGTGATGCAGTACAGTGAGTCCAGAGAGTGCACTGGCACCACTGGGGATGCACTGCAGTGAGTCCAGAGAGTGCACTGGCACCACTGGGGATGCACTACAGTGAGTCCAGAGATTGCACTGGCACCACTAGGGATGCAGTGCAGTGAGTCCAGAGAGTGCACTGGCACCAGTGGGGATGCAGTGCATTGAGTCCAGAGAGTGCACTGGCACAACTGGGGATGCACTTCAGTGAGTCCAGAGAGTGCACTGGCACCACTGGGGATGCAGTGCAGTGACTCCAGAGAGTGCACTGGCACCACTGGGGATGCACTGCAGTGAGTCCAGAGAGTACACTGGCACCAGTGCGGATGCAGTGCAGTGAGCCCAGAGAGTGCACTGGCACCACTGGGATGCACTGCAGTGAGTCCAGAGAGTGCACTGGCACCACTGGGGATGTGTCCAGTGAGTCCAGTGAGTGCACTGGCACCACTGGGGATGCAGTGCAGTGAGTCCAGAGAGTACACTGGCACCAGTGGGGATGCAGTGCAGTGAGTCCAGAGAGTGCACTGGCACCACTGGGGATGCAGTGCAGTCAGTCCAGTGAGTGCACTGGCACCACTGGGGGTGCAGTACAGTGAGTCCAGAGAGTGCACTGGCACCACTGGGGATGCACTGCAGTGAGTCCAGACAGTGCACTGGCACCACTGGGGATGCAGTGCAGTGAGTCCAGAGAGTGCACTGGCACCACTGGGGATGCAGTGCAGTGAGTCGAGAGAGTGCACTGGCACCACTGGGGATGCAGTGCAGTGAGTCCAGAGAGTGCACTGGCACCACTGGGGCTTCAGTGCAGTGAGTCCAGAGAGTGCACTGGCACCACTGGGGATGCACTGCAGTGAGTCCAGAGAGTGCACTGGCACCACTGGGGATGCACTGCTGTGAGTCCAGAGAGTGCACTGGCACCACTGGGGCTTCAGTGCAGTGAGTCCAGAGAGTGCACTGGCACCACTGGGGATGCACTGCAGTGAGTCCAGAGAGTGCACTGGCACCACTGGGGATGCACTGCTGTGAGTCCAGAGAGTGCACTGGCACCACTGGGGATGCAGTACAGTGAGTCCAGAGAGTACACTGGCACCACTGGGGATGCAGTGCAGTGAGTCCAGAGAGTGCACTGGCACCACTGGGGATGCACTGCAGTGAGTCCAGAGAGTGCACTGGCACCACTGGGGATGCAGTGCAGTGAGTCCAGAGAGTGCACTGGCACCACTGGGGATGCGGTGCTGGAAGTCCAGAGAGTGCTTTGGCACCAGTGGGGATGCAGTGCAGTTACTCCAGAGACTGCACTGGCACCACCGGGGATGCAGTGCAGTGAGTCCAGAGAGTGCACTGGCACCACTGGGGATGCAGTGCACTGAGTCCAGAGATTGCACTGGCACCACTGGGGATGCAGTGCTGTGACTCCAGAGAGCGCACTGGCACCACTGGGGATGCACTGCAGTGAGTCCAGAGAGTGCACTGGCACCACTGGGCATGCACTGCAGTGAGCCCAGAGAGTGCGCTGGCACCAGTGGGGATGCACTGCAGTGAGTCCAGTGAGTGCACTGGCACCACTGGGGAAGCAGTGCAGTGAGTCCAGAAAGTGCAGTGGCACCACTGGTGATACAGTGCAGTGAGTCCAGAGAGTGCACTGGCACCACTGGGGATGCAGTGCAGTGAGTCCAGTGAGTGTACTGGCACCACTGGGGATGCACTGCAGTGAGTCCAGAGAGTGCACTGGCACCACTGAGAATGCACTTCAATGAGTCCAGAGAGTGCACTGGCACCAATGGGGATGCAGTGCAGTGAGTCCTGAGAGTGCACTGGCACCACTGGGGATGCACTGCAGTGAGTCCAGAGATTGCACTGGCACCACTGGGGATGCAGTACAGTGAGTCCACACAGTGCACTAGCACCACTGGGGATGCAGTGCAGTGAGTCCAGAGAGTGCACTGCCTCACTGGGGATGCAGTGCAGTGAGTCCAGAGAGTGCACTGGCACCACTGGTGAGCACTGCTGTGAGTCCAGAGAGTGCTCTTGCACCACTGGGGATGCAGTGCAGTGACTCAAGAGTGTGCACTGCCAGCACTGGGGATGCAGTGCTGTGAGTCCAGAGAGTGCACTGGCACCACTGGAGATGCAGTGCAGTGAGTCCAGAGAGTGCAATGGCACCACTGCGGATGCACTGCAGTGAGTCCAGAGAGTGCACTGGCACCACTGGGGATGCAGTGCAGTGAGTCCAGAGAGTGCACTGGCACCACTGGGGATGCACTGCAGTGAGTCCAGAGAGTGCACTGGCACCACTGGGGATGCAGTGCAGTGAGTCCAGAGAGTGCACTGGCACCACTGGTGATGCACTGCAGTGAGTCCAGAGATTGCACTGGCACCACTGGGGATGCAGTGCAGTGAGTCCAGAGACTTCACTGGCACCACTGGGAATGCAGAGAAGTGAGTGCAGAGAGTGCACTGGCACCACTGGGGATGCACTGCAGTGAGTCCAGAGAGTGCACTGGCACCACTGGGGATGCAGTGCAGTGAGTCCAGAGAGTGCACTGGCACCACCTGTGATGCAGTGCAGTGAGTCCAGAGAGTGCACTGGCACCAATGGGGCTGCAGTGCAGTGAGTCCAAAGAGTGCACTGGCACCACTGGGAATGCACTGCAGTGAGTCCAGAGAGTGCACTGCCACCACTGGTGATGCAGTACAGTGAGTCCAGAGAGTGCACTGGCACCACTGGGGATGCACTGCAGTGAGTCCAGAGAGTGCACTGGCACCACTGGGGATGCACTACAGTGAGTCCAGAGATTGCACTGGCACCACTAGGGATGCAGTGCAGTGAGTCCAGAGAGTGCACTGGCACCAGTGGGGATGCAGTGCATTGAGTCCAGAGAGTGCACTGGCACAACTGGGGATGCACTTCAGTGAGTCCAGAGAGTGCACTGGCACCACTGGGGATGCAGTGCAGTGACTCCAGAGAGTGCACTGGCACCACTGGGGATGCACTGCAGTGAGTCCAGAGAGTACACTGGCACCAGTGCGGATGCAGTGCAGTGAGTCCAGAGAGTGCACTGGCACCACTGGGATGCACTGCAGTGAGTCCAGAGAGTGCACTGGCACCACTGGGGATGTGTCCAGTGAGTCCAGTGAGTGCACTGGCACCACTGGGGATGCAGTGCAGTGAGTCCAGAGAGTACACTGGCACCAGTGGGGATGCAGTGCAGTGAGTCCAGAGAGTGCACTGGCACCACTGGGGATGCAGTGCAGTCAGTCCAGTGAGTGCACTGGCACCACTGGGGGTGCAGTACAGTGAGTCCAGAGAGTGCACTGGCACCACTGGGGATGCACTGCAGTGAGTCCAGACAGTGCACTGGCACCACTGGGGATGCAGTGCAGTGAGTCCAGAGAGTGCACTGGCACCACTGGGGATGCAGTGCAGTGAGTCGAGAGAGTGCACTGGCACCACTGGGGATGCAGTGCAGTGAGTCCAGAGAGTGCACTGGCACCACTGGGGCTTCAGTGCAGTGAGTCCAGAGAGTGCACTGGCACCACTGGGGATGCACTGCAGTGAGTCCAGAGAGTGCACTGGCACCACTGGGGATGCACTGCTGTGAGTCCAGAGAGTGCACTGGCACCACTGGGGATGCAGTACAGTGAGTCCAGAGAGTACACTGGCACCACTGGGGATGCAGTGCAGTGAGTCCAGAGAGTGCACTGGCACCACTGGGGATGCACTGCAGTGAGTCCAGAGAGTGCACTGGCACCACTGGGGATGCAGTGCAGTGAGTCCAGAGAGTGCACTGGCACCACTGGGGATGCGGTGCTGGAAGTCCAGAGAGTGCTTTGGCACCAGTGGGGATGCAGTGCAGTTACTCCAGAGACTGCACTGGCACCACCGGGGATGCAGTGCAGTGAGTCCAGAGAGTGCACTGGCACCACTGGGGATGCAGTGCACTGAGTCCAGAGATTGCACTGGCACCACTGGGGATGCAGTGCTGTGACTCCAGAGAGCGCACTGGCACCACTGGGGATGCACTGCAGTGAGTCCAGAGAGTGCACTGGCACCACTGGGCATGCACTGCAGTGAGCCCAGAGAGTGCACTGCCACCAGTGGGGATGCACTGCAGTGAGTCCAGTGAGTGCACTGGCACCACTGGGGAAGCAGTGCAGTGAGTCCAGAAAGTGCAGTGGCACCACTGGTGATACAGTGCAGTGAGTCCAGAGAGTGCACTGGCACCACTGGGGATGCAGTGCAGTGAGTCCAGTGAGTGTACTGGCACCACTGGGGATGCACTGCAGTGAGTCCAGAGAGTGCACTGGCACCACTGAGAATGCACTTCAATGAGTCCAGAGAGTGCACTGGCACCAATGGGGATGCAGTGCAGTGAGTCCTGAGAGTGCACTGGCACCACTGGGGATGCACTGCAGTGAGTCCAGAGATTGCACTGGCACCACTGGGGATGCAGTACAGTGAGTCCACACAGTGCACTAGCACCACTGGGGATGCAGTGCAGTGAGTCCAGAGAGTGCACTGCCTCACTGGGGATGCAGTGCAGTGAGTCCAGAGAGTGCACTGGCACCACTGGTGAGCACTGCTGTGAGTCCAGAGAGTGCTCTTGCACCACTGGGGATGCAGTGCAGTGACTCAAGAGTGTGCACTGGCAGCACTGGGGATGCAGTGCTGTGAGTCCAGAGAGTGCACTGGCACCACTGGAGATGCAGTGCAGTGAGTCCAGAGAGTGCAATGGCACCACTGCGGATGCACTGCAGTGAGTCCAGAGAGTGCACTGGCTCCACTGGGGATGCACTGCAGTGAGTCCAGAGAGTGCACTGGCACCACTGGGGATGCAGTGCAGTGAGTCCAGAGAGTGCACTGGCACCACTGAGAATGCACTTCAGTGAGTCCAGAGAGTGCACTGGCACCACTGGGGATGCACTGCAGTGAGTCCACAGAGTGCACTAGCACCACTGGGGATGCAGTGCAGTGAGTCCAGAGAGTGCGCTGGAACCACTGGGGATGCAGTGCAGTGAGTCCAGAGAGTGCACTGGCACCACTGGGGATGCAGTGCAGTGAGTCCAGAGAGTGCACTGGCACCAGTGGGGATGCACTGCAGTGAGTCCAGTGAGTGCACTGGCACCACTGGGGATGCAGTGCAGTGAGTCCAGAGAGTGCACTGGCACCACTGGGGAAGCAGTGCAGTGAGTCCAGAGAGTGCAGTGGCACCACTAGGGATGCAGTGCAGTGAGTCCAGAGAGTGCACTGGCAGCACTGGGGATGCAGTGCAGTGAGTCCAGAGAGTGCACTAGCACCACTGGGGATGCAGTTCAGTGAGTCCAGAGAGTACACTGGCACCACTGGGGATGCAGTGCAGTGAGTCCAGAGAGTGCACTGGCACCACTGGGGATGCAGTGCAGTGACTCAAGAGAGTGCACTGGCACCACTGGGGATGCACCTCAGTGAGTCCAGAGAGTGCACTAGCACCACTGGTGATGCACTGCAGTGAGTCCAGAGAATGCACTGGCACCACTGGGGATGCAGTGCAGTGAGTCCAGAGAGTGCACTGGCACCACTGGGGATGCAGTGCAGTGAGTCCAGAGAGTGCACTGGCACCAGAGGGAATGCACTGCAGTGAGTCCAGTGAGTGCACTGGCACCACTGTGGATGCACTGCAGTGAGTCCAGAGAGTGCACTGGCACCACTGGGGATGCAGTGCAGTGAGTCCAGAGAGTGCACTGGCACCACGGGGATGCACTGCAGTGAGTCCAGAGAGTGCACTGGCACCACTGGAGATGCACTGCAGTGAGTCCAGAGAGTGCACTGTCACCACTGGGGATGCAGTACAGTGAGTCCACAGAGTGCACTGGTACCAGTGGGGATGCAGTACAGTGAGTCCAGAGAGTGCACTGGCACCACTGGGCATGCAGTGCAGTGAGTCCAGAGAGTGCACTGGCACCACTGGGGATGCACTTCAGTGAGTCCAGAGAGTGCACTGGCACCACTGGGGATGCAGTGCAGTGAGTCCAGAGAGTGCACTGGCACCACTGGGGATGCAGTGCAGTGAGTCCAGAGAGTGCACTGGCACCACTGGTGATGCAGTACAGTGAGTCCAGAGAGTGCACTGGCACCACTGGGGATGCACTGCAGTGAGTCCAGAGAGTGCACTGGCACCACTGGTGATGCACTACAGTGAGTCCAGAGATTGCACTGGCACCACTGGGGATGCAGTGCAGTGAGTCCAGAGACTGCACTGGCACCACTGGGGATGCACTGCAGTGAGACCAGAGAGTGCACTGGCACCACTGGGGATGCACTGCAGTGAGTCCAGAGAGTGCACTGGCACCACTGGGGATGCACTGCAGTTAGTCCAGAGAGTGCACTGTCACCACTGGGGATGCAGTACAGTGAGTCCACATAGTGCACTGGCACCAGTGGGGATGCAGTACAGTGAGTCCAGAGAGTGCCCTGGCACCACTGGACATGCAGTGCAGTGAGTCCAGAGAGTGCACTGGCACCACTGGGGATGCACTTCAGTGACTCCACAGAGTGCACTGGCACCACTGGGGATGCAGTGCAGTGAGTCTAAAGACTTCACTGGCACCACTGGGGATGCAGTGCAGTGAGTGCAGAGAGTGCACTGGCACCACTGGGGATGCACTGCAGTGAGTCCAGAGAGTGCACTGGCACCACTGGGGATGCACTACAGTGAGTCCAGAGAGTGCACTGGCACCACTGGGGATGCAGTGCAGTGAGTCCAGTGAGTGTACTGGTACCACTGGGGATGCACTTCAGTGAGCCCAGAGAGTGCACTGGCACCACTGAGAATGCACTTCAGTGAGTCCAGAGAGTGCACTGGCACCACTGGGGATGCACTGCAGTGAGTCCAGAGACTGCACTAGCACCACTGGGGATGCAGTGCATTGAATCCTGTGAGTACACTGGCACCACTGGGGATGCAGTGCAGTGAGTCCAGAGAGCTCACTGGCACCACTGGGGATGCAGTGCAGTGAGTCCAGAGAGTGCACTGGCACCACTGGAGATGCAGTACAGTGAGTCCAGTGAATGCACTGGAACCACTGGGGATGCAGTGCAGTGAGTCCAGAGAGTGCACTGGCACCACTGGTGATGCAGTACAGTGAGTCCAGTGAGTGCACTGGTACCACTGGGCCTGCAGTGCAGTGAGTCCAGAGAGTACACTGGCACCACTGGGGATGCAGTGCAGTGAGTCCAGAGTGTGCACTGGCACCACCGATGATGCAGTACAGTGAGTCCAGTGAAGTGCACTGGCACTACTGGGGATGTAGTGCAGTGACTCGAGAGAGTGCACTGGCACCACTGGGGATGCAGTGCAGTGAGTCCAGAGAGTGCACTGGCACCACTGGGGATGCAGTGCAGTGAGTCCAGAGAGTGCACTGGCAGCAGTGGGGATGCAGTGCAGTGAGTCCAGAGAGTGCACTGGCACCACTGGAGATGCAGTGCAGTGAGTCCAGAGACTTCACTGGCACCACTGGGAATGCAGTGCAGTGAGTGCAGAGAGTGCACTGGCACCACTGGGGATGCAGTGCAGTGAGTCCAGAGAGTGCACTGGCGCCACTGGGGATGCACTGCAGTGAGTCCAGAGAGTGCACTGGCACCACTGGTGATGCAGTACAGTGAGTCCAGAGAGTGCACTGGCACCACTGGGGATGCAGTACAGTGAGTCCACATAGTGCACTGGCACCAGTGGGGATGCAGTACAGTGAGTCCAGAGAGTGCACTGGCACCACTGGACATGCAGTGCAGTGAGTCCAGAGAGTGCACTGGCACCACTGGGGATGCACTTCAGTGACTCCACAGAGTGCACTGGCACCACTGGGGATGCAGTGCAGTGAGTCCAAAGACTTCACTGGCACCACTGGGGATGCAGTGCAGTGAGTCCAGAGAGTGCACTGGCACCACTGGGGATGCACTACAGTGAGTCCAGAGAGTTCACTGGCACCACTGGGGATGCAGTGCAGTGAGTCCAGAGAGTGCACTGGCACCACTGGGGATGCAGTGCAGTGAGTCCAGTGAGTGTACTGGCACCACTGGGGATGCAGTTCAGTGAGCCCAGAGAGTGCACTGGCACCACTGAAAATGCACTTCAGTGAGTCCAGAGAGTGCACTGGCACCACTGGGGATGCACTGCAGTGAGTCCAGAGACTGCACTAGCACCACTGGGGATGCAGTGCAGTGAATCCTGTGAGTACACTGGCACCACTGGGGATGCAGTGCAGTGAGTCCGGAGAGCTCACTGGCACCACTGGGGATGCAGTGCAGTGAGTACAGAGAGTGCACTGGCACCACTGGAGATGCAGTACAGTGAGTCCAGTGAATGCACTGGAACCACTGGGGATGCAGTGCAGTGAGTCCAGAGAGTGCACTGGCACCACTGGGGATGCAGTGCAGTTAGTACAGAGAGTGCACTGGCACCACCGATGATGCAGTACAGTGAGTCCAGTGAAGTGCACTGGCACTACTGGGGATGTAGTGCAGTGACTCGAGAGAGTGCACTGGCACCACTGGGGATGCAATGCAGTGAGTCCAGAGAGTGCACTGGCACCACTGGGGATGCAGTGCAGTGAGTCCAGAGAGTGCACTGGCACCACTGGGGATGCAGTGCAGTGAGTGCAGGGAGTGCACTGGCACCACTGGGGATGCACTGCAGTTAGTCCAGAGAGTGCACTGTCACCACTGGGGATGCAGTACAGTGAGTCCACATAGTGCACTGGCACCAGTGGGGATGCAGTACAGTGAGTCCAGAGAGTGCACTGGCACCACTGGACATGCAGTGCAGTGAGTCCAGAGAGTGCACTGGCACCACTGGGGATGCAATTCAGTGACTCCACAGAGTGCACTGGCACCACTGGGGATGCAGTGCAGTGAGTCCAAAGACTTCACTGGCACCACTGGGGATGCAGTGCAGTGAGTCCAGAGAGTGCACTGGCACCACTGGGGATGCACTACAGTGAGTCCAGAGAGTGCACTGGCACCACTGGGGATGCAGTGCAGTGAGTCCAGAGAGTGCACTGGCACCACTGGGGATGCAGTGCAGTGAGTCCAGTGAGTGTACTGGCACCACTGGGGATGCACTTCAGTGAGCCCAGAGAGTGCACTGGCACCACTGAGAATGCACTTCAGTGAGTCCAGAGAGTGCACTGGCACCACTGGGGATGCACTGCAGTGAGTCCAGAGACTGCACTAGCACCACTGTGGATTCAGTGCAGTGAATCCTGTGAGTACACTGGCACCACTGGGGATGCAGTGCAGTGAGTCCAGAGAGCTCACTGGCACCACTGGGGATGCAGTGCAGTGAGTCCAGAGAGTGCACTGGCACCACTGGAGATGCAGTACAGTGAGTCCAGTGAATGCACTGGAACCACTGGGGATGCAGTGCAGTGAGTCCAGAGAGTGCACTGGCACCACTGGTGATGCAGTACAGTGAGTCCAGTGAGTGCACTGGTACCACTGGGCCTGCAGTGCAGTGAGTCCAGAGAGTACACTGGCACCACTGGGGATGCAGTGCAGTGAGTCCAGAGAGTGCACTGGCACCACCGATGATGCAGTACAGTGAGTCCAGTGAAGTGCACTGGCACTACTGGGGATGTAGTGCAGTGACTCGAGAGAGTGCACTGGCACCACTGGGGATGCAGTGCAGTGAGTCCAGAGAGTGCACTGGCACCACTGGGGATGCAGTGCAGTGAGTCCAGAGAGTGCACTGGCAGCAGTGGGGATGCAGTGCAGTGAGTCCAGAGAGTGCACTGGCACCACTGGGGATGCACTGCAGTGAGTCCAGAGACTTCACTGGCACCACTGTTAATGCAGTGCAGTGAGTGCAGAGAGTGCACTGGCACCACTGGGGATGCAGTGCAGTGAGTCCAGAGAGTGCACTGGCACCACTGGGGATGCACTGCAGTGAGTCCAGAGAGTGCACTGGCACCACTGGAGATGCACTGCAGTGAGCCCAGAGAGTGCACTTGCACCACTGGGGATGCACTGCAGTGAGTCCAGAGAGTGCACTGGCACCACTGGGGATGCACTACAGTGAGTCCAGAGATTGCACTGGCACCACTGGGGATGCAGTGCAGTGAGTCCAGAGAGTGCACTTGCACCACTGGTGATGCAGTCCAGTGAGTCCAGTGAATGCACTGGCACCACTGGGGATGCTGTGCAGTGAGTGCAGAGAGTGCACTGGCACCACCTGTGATGCAGTACAGTGTGTCCAGTGAGTGCACTGGCACCACTGGGGATGCAGTGCTGTGACTCCGGAGAGCGCACTGGCACCACTGGGGATGCAGTGTAGTCAGTCCAGTGAGTGCACTGGCACCACTGGGGATGCAGTGCAGTGAGTGCAGAGAGTGCAATGGCACCAATGGGGATGCACTTCAGTGAGTCCAGAGAGTGCACTGGCACCACTGGGGATGCAGTGCAGTGAGTCCAGAGATTGCACTGGCACCACTGGGGATGCAGTGCTGTGACTCCAGAGAGCGCACTGGCACCACTGGACATGCAGTGCAGTGAGTGCAGAGAGTGCACTGGCACCACTGGTGATGCACTTCAGTTTGTCCAGAGAGTGCACTGGCACCACTGGGGATGCAGTGCAGTGAGTCCAGAGAGTGCACTGGCACCACTGGGGATGCACTGCAGTGAGTCCAGAGAGTGCACTGGCACCACTGGGGATGCACTGCAGTGAGTCCAGAGAGTGCACTGGCACCACTGGGGCTGCAGTGCAGTGAGTCCAGAGAGTGCACTGGCACCACTGGGGATGCACTGCAGTGAGTCCAGAGATTGCACTGACACCACTGGGGATGCAGTGCAGTGAGTCCAGAGAGTGCACTGGCACCACTGGGGATGCACTACAGTGAGTCCACAGAGTGCACTGGCACCACTGGGGATGCTCTGCAGTGAGTCCAGAGAGTGCACTGGCACCACTGGGGATGCAGTGCAGTGAGTCCAGAGAGTGCACTGGCACCACTGGGAATGCACTTCAGTGAGTTCAGAGAGTGCACTTGCACCACTGGGGATGGGTTTCAAGCCAACTGCATTAACCGCTCATGCTTCTTTCTTATGAGACGTTAGTAAACCAATTACATAGCCTTGTGAAGACTAAATCACAGGTAAAAATCCTGTACATCTCATGTGGCCAACCACTCCCAACTAGGATTCCAAGAACCAGGAGGTTCGGTGAAAATAGGGCTAGTGCTATTAGAGGGGTGATTATTAGGGTAAGCCCTAAGCTGTCTTTAATGGAGAAGTATGGGTGGAATGGGATTTTGTCGCAGTCTGATACGATTCCTAGTGGGTTATTTGAGCCTGATTCGTGTAGGAAGGTTAGGTGGACTAGGGTGATTCCTGCAATTAGGAAGGGCAGTAGGAAGTGGATGGCGAAGAATCGGGTTAAGGTTGGATTGTCTACTGAGAATCCTCCTCAGGCTCATTCTACTAGAGTTTGCCCAATGTACGGGATGGCTGAGAATAGGTTGGTGATTACGGTGGCCCCTCAGAATGACATTTGTCCTCATGGTAGGACATACCCTACGAAGGCAGTTGCTATTAGGGTGAGTAGGAGGATTACTCCTGTGTTTCAGGTTTCTTTGTATAGGTAGGAGCCGTAGTAGAGGCCTCGTCCGATGTGTAAGTAGATGCAGATAAAGAAGAGCGAAGCACCGTTGGCGTGGAGGTTGCGGATGTCCATCCGTACTGGACGTCTCGGCATGTGTGAGCTACTGAGGAGAAGGCGAGTGAAGTGTCTGCGGTGTAGTGTATGGCTAGTAGCAGGCCTGTTAGGATTTGTGTGGCTAAGCAGATGGCTAGAAGGGAGCCGAAGTTTCATCAGGCAGAGATGTTGGAGGGGGCGGGTAGGTCGATTAGGGAGTTGTTGATTATTTTTAGTAGGGGATGGGATTTGCGGATGTTAGGGGCCATTAGTGAGTCTGTGTGTTATTAGGATTATTACCAGGATGGAGAGGGCGAAGGATCCTAGGTAGGCCTTAATTAGCCCTGTGTGTATTGAGGTTGCAGCTTTGCTTGCGGCTACTTGTAGTTCAGCAAGGCCCTCTGGCCCTATTTTTTTGAGTCAGGAGAGGTCGATCAAGTGTAGGGCAATGTTTTGTCCCTTTTCTAGTAGGTTTTTGGAGAAGAATCGGTGTACTAGGGGGTTGAAGTACCCTAATGCAGAGGAGAAGTTTATGAGGGGGTTTGGTTTGGGGTGAGTGAGGGTGTGTGTTATGTTCGATAGTTCTAGGGCTAGGATGATTCCTAGGATTGTTATGAGGATGGCAGCAGTTTTGGTGCTAAGGGGTATGGTTATTGGGGGGGTTTTGGTTGGTGTGATGAAAGAGGTAATGATTATTCCTGCTGTAATGCTGCCTAGGGCGAGTCGGGTTAGGGGGGCGGTGATTAGTGGGTTGTTTTCGTTTATTGATACTATTGGGGGGATTCGGGTTTGTCCAGCTTGGACTAGGATGGTTATGCGGATGCTGTAGGTTGCGGTGAATGCTGTGTCTATAAGGGTTAGGAGTAGGGCTCAAGTATTTAGGTATGATGTGTTTAAGCTTTCGATGATGAGGTCTTTTGAGTAGAATCCGGCTAGGAATGGGGTTCCTATCAGCGCCAGGTTTCCGATGGTTAGGCAGGAAGTAGTGACTGGGAGTATTTTCTGTAGGCCTCCTATCTTTCGGATATCTTGTTCTCCGTTTAGGTTGTGGATGATAGACCCTGAGCATAGGAATAGTATGGCTTTAAAGAAGGCATGGGTTGAGATGTGTAGGAAGGCTAGTTGTGGGAGGTTTAGTCCGATAGTGACTATTATTAGTCCTAGTTGGCTGGATGTTGAGAAAGCAATGATTTTTTTGATGTCATTTTGGGTTAGGGCGCATGTGGCAGCGAATAGGGTTGATAGAGCACCTAGGCATAGGCAGGCAGTTAGGGCTGTCTGGTTGGTGGCTAGCAGGGGGTGCATGCGGATGAGCAGGAAGATTCCGGCTACTACTATGGTACTGGAGTGCAGTAGGGCTGATACTGGGGTGGGGCCTTCTATTGCTGCGGGCAGTCATGGGTGGAGTCCAAATTGGGCGGATTTTCCTGCGGCTGCGAGGATTAATCCTATGAGGGGGAGGATTGGGGTTTGGTGGGGGTGTACGGCTTGTTGGATCTCTCAGGTGTTGAATGTTGAAGCTAGTCATGCTATGCTCAGGATCAGTCCGATGTCTCCGATTCGGTTGTAGATTACGGCTTGTAGGGCGGCGGTGTTGGCATCTGCTCGGCCTTGTCATCAGCCGATGAGAAGGAAGGACATGATTCGTACTCCTTCCCAGCCTACGAATAGGAGGAATATGTTGTTTGCGGTTGTTAGGAGGAGTATGGCGACTAGGAATGTCAGTAGGTAGGTGAAAAATTTTGTTACGTATGGCTCTGAGGCCATGTATCATATGGCGAATTGTAGGATTGATCATGTTACAAATAGGGCAATTGGAAGAAATGTTATTGAGTATTGGTCTATTTTTAGGCTCAGGGGGATTTTAAAGTTTATAATGAATTTTCACTCCCAGTGGCAGGTGACAGATTCTACTCCCGAGTAGATGAATGCGGTTGTAGGGGCTAGGCTAATTAGGAATGCGGTTTTAACAGCGCGGGTGGTGGCTTGTGGGGTGTTTTTAAAGTTTTTAAATAGAAATGGCAGGATGATTGGGGTTAGGAGGATTGTCAGCGTGAGTAGTGTGAGGGAGTTGATTAGTAGTGTGGGGTTCACTACTTTTACTTGGATTTGCACCAAGATGGGTGGTTCCTAAGACCAGTGGATTGCTGTTATCCTTTAAAAGTAAGGGGGCTGAGGTTTTAGGCTCAGATGTAAGAGTTAGCAGCTCTTGTTGGTTAAACCCTCCCCTCAGCAGGTAAGAAGGTTTGAACTTCTATTCTTAGAATCACAGTCTAATGTTTGGTTTAAACTATACTTGCATGAGGGGATTCCGGAGATCAGTTCGGGTTTGAGGATTAGGAGGAATATTGGGATAATGTGGAGTGTTATGAGCAGGTGTTCTCGCGTGGTTGAGTTTTGCATAGATGTGATGTGGGAGGGGATTGAGCCTCGTTGGGTCATTAGTAGTATGAATAAGGTGTAGGAGGCGGTTAGTAGGGTTGCGATTCCTGTTAGGATGATCGTGAAGGCAGATCAGTTGAATAAGGTGATTATAATGGTTAGCTCTGCTATGAGGTTTGTTGTTGGGGGTAAGGCTATGTTTGTTAGATTGGCCAGCAATCATCAGGTAGCTATGAGTGGTAGGAGAGGTTGTAGGCCTCGTGTGAGTAGTAGAATTCGGCTGTGCGTACGTTCATAGTTTGTGTTGGCTAGGCAGAATAGTATGGAGGAAGTTAGTCCATGGGAAATTATTAGGATCATTGCCCCTGAGAATGATCAGTGGGTTTGGATTATTCCTGCGGCGATAACTAGGCCTATGTGGCTAACGGATGAATAAGCGATTAGTGATTTTAGGTCTGTCTGTCGTAGGCAGATTGAGCTAGTCATTAGGGCGCCTCATAGGGCCAGGGTTAGGAAGGGGTAGTGCAGGAGGTTGGACAGTGGGCCCATAAATAGAGTGACTCGTATAATTCCGTATCCTCCTAGCTTTAGTAGTAGGGCGGCGAGGAGTATTGAGCCTGCGATGGGTGCTTCTACGTGGGCTTTTGGCAGTCAGAGGTGTAGGCCGTATAGTGGGGCTTTTACTATGAATGCTATGAGCAGTGCTAGACCTGATAGTATTCCTGTCCATGAGGTGGATAGGGTTGGGTGGGTTAGTTGTAGGGTTGGCAGGTGCAGGGTGCCAATTTTCACGTATAGGTGTATGATTGTGATTAGCAGGGGTAGAGAGCTTACTGGCGTGTAGAATAGCAGGTAGATGCCAGCGCTTAGGCGTTCTGGTTGGTTCCCCCATCGGGTGATTAAGATTAGGGTGGGAATGAGGGTTGCTTCAAATGAGATGTAAAATAGTGCTAGTTCTGTGGTGGAAAAGGCTAGTAGGATGAATGGCTGGACTGCGACTAAGGTTGAGATAAAGATTCGTTTGCGTTGTAGGGGTTCTTGTTGCAGGTGGTTTTGGCTTGCTATGATTATGAGTGGGAGTAGTCAGCAGGATAGTACTAGGAGGGGGGATGAGATTTGGTCAATTCCTGTTCAGTTGGATAAAAATTTGTAGGGGTAGTAGGTTGGGATTAATCACTGTAGGCTTAGGGCAGCGATTAGGAGGCTGTATAAGGTGGTGTTAGTCCATAGAAATTTTGGTGGAGACAGCAGGGCTGTTGGAAGAAGTATGATTGTGGGTAGGATGATTTTTAGCATTGCAGGAGGTTTAGGTTGTGTAGATGGTCGGAGCCATGTGTGCGGGTGGAGGCTACTAGGATGGCCAGGCCTGTGCCCGCCTCACACGCTGAGAAGGTTAGCATGAGAATTGGTACCATGGTGAATGAGGAGACTTGGTTTTCGATGGATCATATTGATAGGCCTACGAATATCGATAATATTATGCTTTCAAGGCATAGTAGGGCGGATACTAGGTGGGTTCGGTGGAAGGCTAGTCCTAGTCCGCTGAAAATGAAGGCTGAGTAGAAGCTTAAATGTAGGGGCGACATAAAAAAGTTACAGGGTTGGCTGTAATCTGCTGGGTCGAAACCAGCTATCTTTTTGGTTAGACTAACTTTCTGTTATTCTGCTCATTCTAGGCCCCCTTGAATTCACTCGTAGGCCAGTCCGAGTGTTAGGAGAAGGAGGATCACTACAGTTCAGGTGAGGGTCATTAGGGGGGATTGGAGTTGGACGGCTCATGGCAGGGGGAGTAGGAGGGCGATTTCTAGGTCGAATAGGACGAACAGGATGGCTACTGAGGAAGAATCGGACTGAGAATGGTAATCGAGCAGATCCAAGTGGGTCGAATCCACATTCGTACGGTGAGAGTTTCTCTGAGTCGGGGTTTATTTGGGCGAGTCAGAAGTTTAATGCGGTTAGGGCGGCGCTTAGGATGGATGATAGGGCGAATATGAACATGAGTGCGTTCATTGCTCTCCTCTGGGTTTATACCAGATTCTAGAGATTGGAAGTCAATTGTAATTAATATACTAGAAGAGCAAGATCCTCATCAGTAGATGGTTATGTAGAGGAATAGTCAGATGACGTCTACGAAGTGTCAGTATCAGGCTGCTGCCTCGAATCCGAAGTGGTGGTCTGATGTAAAGTGGAACTTGATCAGTCGGAAGAGGCAGACGGTCAGGAAGGAGGATCCGATGATTACGTGGAGTCCGTGGAATCCAGTGGCAACGAAGAAGGTAGATCCGTAGACGTTATCGGCGATTGAGAATGGGGCTTCGTGGTATTCTATTGCTTGTAGGGCTGTGAAGTAGAATCCCAGGAGGATCGTTAGGGTTAGGGCGTGGATGGCGTGTTTTCGGTTTCCTTCTGTGATGCTGTGATGGGCTCACGTTACGGTAACGCCTGAGGCTAGTAGGATGGCTGTGTTTAGTAGGGGGACTTCTATCGGGTTGAGTGGTTTAATTCCTGTTGGGGGTCATTGGCCTCCTAGTTCTGGGGTTGGGGCCAGGCTCGAGTGGAAGAACGCTCAGAAGAACCCTAAGAAGAAGAATGCTTCGGATGTGATGAAAAGGATTATGCCGTATCGTAGGCCTTTTTGGACTGTGGGAGTGTGATGGCCTTGGAAGGTGCTTTCTCGTACAATGTCTCGTCATCATTGGAGTATTACTAGGAGTATTGAGATGAGGCCTAGGGTTAGTAGTATGGATGAGTTGTAGTGGAATCACATGATTAATCCTGAGGTTGTGAGTAGGGCGGCGGCTGCCCCGAAGATTGGTCAAGGGCTTGGGTCAACTATGTGGTATGAGTGTGCTTGGTGTGCCATTAGATGTTTTCTTGTAAGTATAGGCTTAGAAGGAGCACGAAGACGTAGGCCTGGATTATGGCTACTGCTACTTCTAGGATGGTTAGGAGTAGTAGGATGATTATTGTTAGGATGGATACTGCAGGAAGGGTGGGTACTAATGCAATGGAGGCTGTAGAGATGAGTTGGATGAGTAAGTGTCTTGCTGTAAGGTTGGCTGTAAGGCGGACTCCGAGGGCTAGGGGGCGGATTAGTAGGCTGGTTGTTTCGATCAGGATTAGTGCGGGGATTAGGGGTGTAGGGGTACCTTCGGGTAATAGGTGGGCTAAAGAGGCTGATGGTTGGTTTCGTAGGCCTGTTAGTAGTGTGGCGAGCCATAGTGGGAAGGCTAGGGCTATGTTCATAGATAGTTGGGTGGTTGGGGTGAATGTATATGGAAGGAGGCCTAGAAGGTTGATTGTAAGAAGTATGATTATTAGGGATGTAAATATTATGGCTCATTTGTGGCCATTTTTGTTGAGTGGGACTATTAGTTGTTTTGTGATTAGGTGAAGGAGTCATGTTTGGATAGTAGAAAGGCGGTTGTTGATTCATCGGTTGTTTGGGGACGGGAATAGTAGGGCTGGGAAGAGTAGGGATAGTAGGATTAAGGGGATGCCGAATAGATTGGGGCTGGAAAATTGGTCAAAGAAGCTTAGGTTCATGGTCAGGATCATGGTGTGGGTTTGGTAGTGAGGGAGGTCTTATTTGATGGGGGGTTGGTTGTGGTGAAGGCTAGTAGTTTTGGTTGGATGAGGAGTGCTAGGGTTAATCAGGTTATAATTATGATTGAAAATCATGGTGCGGGGTTAAGCTGTGGCATATCATTAAGGAGGGGGAAGTCCCTCTTTGGCTAGCTTAAAAGGCTAGTGCTGTTGCATAGCTTCTTAATGATTAGGATGATGATAGAAGGGACGATCAGGCCTCGAAATGTGGGAGTGGGGTTGATTCTACTACAATGGGTATGTAGCTGTGATTAGCCCCGCAAATTTCTGAGCATTGTCCGTAAAAAATCCCAGGCCGGGTGGTAATGAATGAAGTTTGGTTTAGTCGGCCTGGGATTGCGTCTGTTTTAACTCCGAGCGTTGGGACTGCTCAGGAGTGGAGTACGTCTCCTGCAGTAATGATCACGCGGATGGGGGATTCTATTGGGATAACTACGCGGTGGTCAACTTCTAGCAGTCGGAAGTGGCCGTTGGGTAAGTCTGGGGTGGGCACTATGTAGGAGTCGAATGATAGGTCTTTGAAGTCTGTGTATTCGTAGCTTCAGTATCATTGGTGGTCGATGGCTTTTAGGGTGAGGTCTGGTTCGTCGATTTTGTCCATTATGTAGAGGATTTGTAGGGATGGGAGGGCGAGGAGTACCAGGACGATAGCAGGTAGGATTGTCCAGATCAGCTCTACTTCTTGGGCGTCTACAGCATTGGACGAGAGTTTTTCTGTTAGTATGTGGGCTAAAAGGTAGAGAACTAGGCTGCAGATAGCTAGGGCAACGATTAGGGCGTGGTCGTGGAATTCAACGAGTTCTTCTATGATGGGTGATGAGGCGTCTTGGAATCCTAGTTGGGAGTGGTTGGCCACATGAGATGTACAGGATTTTTACCTGTGATTTAGTCTTGACAAGGCTATGTAATTGGTTTACTAACGTCTCATAAGAAAGAAGCATGAGCGGTTAATGCAGTTGGCTTGAAACCAGCATGTGAGGGTTCGATTCCTTCCTTTCTTGTACTTGGACGAAGGCCGGTTCCTCGAAAGTATGGTATGGGGGAGGGCAGCCGTGGATTCATTCAACGTTTGTGGTAGTTAGTTCTGGTTGTAGGACTTTTCGTTTGGCCGGAAAGGCTTCTCAGATGATGAATATTAGTATGATTACGGCTACTATTGAGATTAGGGAGCCGATGGAGGAAATGGTGTTTCATAGTGTGTAGGCGTCGGGATAGTCCGAGTATCGTCGGGGTATTCCTGCTAGGCCTAGGAAGTGCTGGGGGAAGAACGTTAGGTTTACTCCTGTAAATATTACCCCGAAGTGGGCTTTTGCTCATGTTTGGTGTAGGGTAAACCCAGTGAGTAGTGGGAATCAGTGAGTAAATCCTGCTAGAGGCCATCCTAGTATAGGTAGAAGGTAAGTAAGGCCAATTTGGGGCTGTAAACTAGGATGATGGCGATTCAGCCTAAGTGGGAGATGGACGAGAAGGCTAGGATTTTGCGTGTTTGTGTTTGGTTCAGTCCTATTCAGCCTCCTAGTGCTGTTGAGGCTAGGGCCATGGCGGTGAGTAGAGCTGGGTCGAGGGATTTGGATGTTAGTAGGAGCAGGGTTAGTGGGGGGAATTTTATGAGGGTCGAGAGTAGCAGGGCTGTTATTAGTGGCGATCCTTGTAGTACTTCTGGGAATCAGAAGTGAAATGGCACTAGGCCCAGTTTAATAGCGATTGCTGCTGTCGGTAGTAGACAGGAGGTTGGGTGGTTTATTTGTGTGATGTCTCATTGGCCAGTGACTCAGGCATTGGTTATGCTAGAGAATAGGACCAGGGCGGAAGCAGCTGCTTGGGTTAGGAAGTATTTCGTTGCGGCTTCTACTGCTCGTGGGTGGTGGGATTTGGCAATTAGGGGAATGATGGCTAGTGTGTTGATCTCCAGTCCTGTCCAGGCCAGAACTCAGTGGTTGCTGGAAATTGTGATTGTGGTGCCCAAGATGAGGCTGAAGGTTATGATTGGGGTCGCGTAAGGGTTCATTAGTAGAGGAGGGGGTTAAACCATCATTTTCGGGGTATGGGCCCGATAGCTTGATTAGCTGACTCTACTAGAAAATAATATAAGGGAAGTATGGAGAATTTTGATTTCTCTTGTGTGGGTTCAATTCCTACTTTTCTAAGGTCAACAGGAAATGAGAGGGCTGTTATACCTCTATGTTCACTTTATCATAGTGACCCTTTGTAGTTCAGGCACATTTCCTTATGTAAGGAGGTAGGCCTGCATAGCAGATAGGTATGCTGATGTGTCAGAGGCACAGAGCTAGTGTGAGGGGTAGGAAGTTTTTTCATAGTAGGTGCATTAGTTGGTCATATCGGAATCGTGGGTATGAAGCTCGGACCCATAAGAAACCAGAAGATAGTAGGAGGACTTTTGTGGCTAGGATGACGGGGAATAGTTCTGTGGGTGGCCCTAGGGCGCTTGGGTTTAGGAATATGATGGCTGTAAGTGTATTTATTAGCATAATGTTCGCATATTCAGCTAGGAAGAATAAGGCGAAGGGTCCTGCGGCGTATTCAACGTTAAACCCTGAGACTAGCTCAGATTCACCCTCTGTGAGGTCAAAAGGAGCTCGGTTTGTCTCTGCTAGGGTGGATACGTATCATATTATTGCTAGGGGTCATGAGGAGAAAATGAAGTATAGAGGCTCCTGTGCGACGGCAAAGGAGCTGAGTGTGTAGCTTCCGCTTAGTATGATTATTGATAGCAGGATTATGGCCAGTGTCACTTCGTATGAAATGGTCTGTGCTACTGCCCGTAGGGCTCCGATTAGTGCGTATTTTGAGTTCGAGGCTCAGCCTGATCATAGGACTGAGTAGACGGCTAGGCTTGACATGGCTATTAGGAAGAGAACTCCGAGGTTTAGATCTGCTAGGGGAAATGGGAGTGGTAGTGGTGCTCAAGTGGTGAGGGCTAGGACAAGGGCTAGTATTGGTATCAGAATGAATAGAAGTGGGGAAGAGGTAGAGGGTCGGATGGGCTCTTTGGTAAATAGTTTCAGTCCGTCCGCAAATGGTTGAAGTAGGCCAAAAGGCCCGACAACGTTAGGGCCTTTGCGGGATTGTATGTAGCTTAGGATTTTCCGTTCTACTAGGGTTAGGAAGGCTACGGCAATCAGGATTGGGATGATGTACAGGAGGGATATAACGAGGCAGCTTAGTGTTGTTATTTGAATCATGGGTGAAGCTAGGGAGAGGATTTGAACCTCTGGGGAAAGGGCTTAAGCCTTCTGCACTTGCCGGGCTCTGCCACTCTAGCTGGTCCTTTTCTAGGATTGAAAGTGGTGGGGGAAGGCCCTCTTCACGGTTTAGTTGGTTTCACTGCTTAGAGGGGGGGGGGGGGCGTGCTTGTGGTATTGGCCCCACTTTCCCGGTCCTTTCGTACTGGGGAGAGTGTGTCATAGATAGAAACCGACCTGGATTGCTCCGGTCTGAACTCAGATCACGTAGGACTGTTAATCGTTGAACAAACGAACCCTTAATAGCGGCTGCACCATTAGGATGTCCTGATCCAACATCGAGGTCGTAAACCCCCCTGTCGATATGGGCTCTTGAGGGGGATTGCGCTGTTATCCCTGGGGTAGCTTGGTCCATTAATCAATTATATTGGGTCTGGTCACTGTTAGCACTTTGAGGGGTAGCTCTAGGTAAAGAGGTATGGTCTTGTTTTTGGAGGATTTGTTCTCCTCCAAGGTCGCCCCAACCGAAAAATATCGACCAGGCTCTGCGATGGTAGTGGCCCCAGTGGGGTTGATTGAGGATTCGCGGTGGTCGTTGATTTTTAAGTTCCACAGGGTCTTCTCGTCTTATGTTCACATCCCCGCTTTTGCACGGGGAGATCAATTTCACTGATTATCTGTGAGAGACAGTTAAGACCTCGTTTAGCCATTCATACAAGTCTCGATTTATGGGACAATTGATTGCGCTACCTTTGCACGGTTAGGATACCGCGGCCGTTAAACCTAAGTCACCGGGCAGGCATCACCTTCAATACTTGTTTAATTTGCTGAAGGCTATGTTTTTGGTAAACAGTCGGGCCTTATTAATTTGCCGAGTTCCTTTCACAGATTTTAATCGCTCTTATAGGCGCTCCTGAGTCGGGTTAACAGGGTTAGTTAATACGTGGTCTTGTAGGGGTTTTTGTATCTGTCTAGGTCTGTTAATAATGTTTCTATGTAAGCTTGCGCCGTTAGAGGGGTGTGGCCCTGAGTTACTTATTTTAGCATTAATTCTCCTATATTCATAGGTTGACCTGTTTGTGATAAGGGAATCATCTTATTTTGGTATTTTTAGGTGGTGGAGCTTTGACGCACTCTTTTTTGATGGCTGCTTTAGGGCCCACGGTAGGATCAGTAGTAAGAATTATCCGCTAGTCGAGGTTGTGTCCTTTTTTAATGGAGCTGTCCCTCCATTAAATAGCTCTTAATCATCTCATTAGGGTTCAGGATGTCCGGTAGGGAGGATTAAGGGGGAACTTAGATTCGTTTCACAGGTAACCAGCTATCACCCAGCTCGGTTGGCTTTTCACCTCTACTGACAAGTCATCCCACTCTTTTGCAACAGAGACGGGTTCGCTCTCTTTAACTGCTTGAAAGTAGCTCGCTTGGGTTTCGGGGGGGCAAACTTTAGTTCACTTTGCTTGGTTGTTCTCGCTAAACCATGATGCAAAAGGTACAAGGGTTGATCTTTGCTGTCTGTCGCTTTGATTGTTTCACTGCTATTTCATCTTTCCCTTACGGTACTGGGGTCTCTATCGCGTCTAAGTGTCTTTTCTATCGCCTATACTAAGACTGTAAAATGCTTTAGTTTAATTAGTTTAGTAAATTCTTTAGTTTTGGTGTACTATTTGTGTGGTTGAGCTAGAGGGGGGGCTTCAAGACGATCCAGTCTAGTAGATATCTTTCAGGTGTAAGCTGAGTGCTTTGGTGTTATAGCTACGTCTTGATATTCTAAGTACACCTTCCGGTACACTTACCTTGTTACGACTTACCTCATCTTCAGCGTATTTATGGTATTAGTTATGTGGGATGTGGCTTTTGAGGAGGGTGACGGGCGGTATGTACGTGCCCCAGGGCCGGCTTAAAGTAGGCTCTATTGTCCCACTTTACTGCTAAATCCGCCTTCCAGAAGTGGTTTCACGCTTCTTTCCGTGTGCCCTATGAATAGGGAATGTAGCCCATTTCTTCCACTCCATAGGCTATACCTTGACCTGTCTTATTAGCGGGGTGCTATTGTGTCCACTGTTGTGCTCTCATTCGAGGTGGGCTGGCGACGGCGGTATGTAGGCTGTGTTGGCAAGGGGTGGTTGGGTTAATCGGGGATTATCGATTGTAGAACAGGCTCCTCTAGGTGGGTTTGGGGCACCGCCAAGTCCTTAGAGTTTTAAGCGTTTGTGCTCGTAGTTCTCTGGCGGATACTTCGGTAAAGTAAGTATCAAGATTTAGGGCCAGGCATAGTGGGGTATCTAATCCCAGTTTGGGCCCTGGCTTTCGTGGGTTTAAATCAGTCGTTAGTTCCTAAGATCATCTTAATGGTGTGTTTAGGTGCATCTTGGGCTTATGACAGCTCAGTTGCATTTTGATCTTAGTTAGCTAGGATAGGCATTTTACCACTCTTTACGCCGTGTCAATAGGACGGTTGATTTGGGTTTCTTGTATGACCGCGGTGGCTGGCACAAGATTTACCAACCCTTGAAGTTAGGCTGTTGCTATAACTAAGTCAAGTTTGCACTCATTGCTTAATGTTAATTACTGCTGAATACCCGTGGGGGCGTGGCTTAGCGAGGCGTCTTGGGCTACTACTTGGGTGTGCCTGATACCCGCTCCTCAAGGCCTGTATGGGGGTAGGTGGTCGAGGGCGTTTACACTGGGGCGCGGATACTTGCATGTATATATTTAGCAAAAACCAACCGTAAGGTTAGGACTAAGTCTTTTGTCCGCAGGCATGTTTTATGCCATCTTGGCAACTTCAGTGCCATGCTTTGTGTTAAGCTATGTGGACGGGGGTGTGGTTAGCTGATAGTTGAGTGGTGAGTGAGAGTGAAGTATATGAAATTATTGCTTGTGTTTACTATTTTTAGTACTGGAGTTTCTCTAATAAGTTTAAGTTATTTTGTATGTGTTTGTGTGTATATATACATCGTTCCGATGATGTCATGGAAGGGATGATTAATGGAGTTTTAGAGGTAGTTTGCTGGGATTGGGCGATGAAGGTTTATGCTACATGGTGGTTAGCGAAAGTTTACTGGTTTAGTTTGTGAAGCGCAGGGGTTGCGCTTAATGATTTGTTGTTTTGTGCTATGTCCAACGAGCATTCATCCAATAGCCCCATTTAACCCGGAGGGTGGAGGTAACATTAACTGAATGTGGTCAAAGTGCATCAGTGTCAGGATGATTCCCCATATACGCCAACCGTCTCATCGAGGGACCCTTGAAATATCGGATAGGCCGTGAGGCAGGTGTGTCCAGGCTTAGATTGTGGGACCCCCGAGATCACTGGGAATAGCCACCTGTGAGGTAACCCCGGAAAAAATAAGAGGAACCAGAGGCGCCAAAAAGCTGGAACATGCCGCGATTACGCATTGAGAAGGTGAAAGTACTCACAGATGCCACTTTGAAGGGCAAGGAGGGGTGAGTGAACCCAATGGATGGCCCTGACCGAGGAACCAGAGGCGCAAAAATGTGAGGAGGGCGAGGGGTTTAGGGGGAACGTATGGGCCTGAAGCTAGTCATACCGGACATTATGTGCAACGGGTTGCTGATTTCACGTGAGGAGTACGATTAATAAATCCGTCTGATACGAACTGCATGAGATATGTGGTGGAGAGTTGTTGTTGGAGCATGTCCTGTGAGCATTCATTAAAATGGGGTCTTGTTATGCGCTTGAGTGGAGTTGTATTGGGTGTTGTGGGGTATGGTCCTAGAACATTCATGCCGGGTGGTTTGGTAGGAGTGTGTTTAAGGGTTTAATGGCCGTGTACATGTATGGGTTTAGCACCTGCTTATAAGATAGTCCGTATATAATGTATATTACTGGTACTATAGTATGTATGTATATGGGGTATATAAATTTATGCACGAATATGCATAACCAAATACCCCCGCCTCGGGGGGGGAGGGGGGGGGGGGTTAAGCATAATGGCATAGATGGGGTAGAATTATTGGGGGCTTGCGGTTAGTTCCTGTAGTTGAGAACAATGGCGGCTTTTCGAGCCGCAGGCCTCGGGTAGTGTCCGGGCAGGAATAATGACTTATTTTATGTTTTTTTTAGGGATTTGCTTTGCGGTGGGTGTTTTGGGTGTGGCGTCGAATCCTTCGCTGTATTATGGGGTTGTTGGTTTGGTGTTAGCGTCTGTGGCGGGGTGCGGGTGGTTGCTGGGCCTTGGGGTTTCGTTCGTGGCTTTAGTGCTGTTTATGGTGTATTTGGGGGGTATGCTGGTGGTGTTTGTTTATTCAGTAGCTTTAGCAGCGGAGCCTTTCCCTGGGGCTTGGGGGGATTGACGGGTGATTGGATGTGCAGTAGCGTTTGTGGCAATTGTTTTTGGGGGGTTGGTGTTTGGGGGGTTTATGGGGGCTTGGAAGTTCGGGGTTTCTACTGTGAATAATGTTGGGGTGTTTGTTGTTCGGTCGGATTTTAGTGGAGTTTCCATGTTTTATTCACATGGGGCAGGGATGTTTTTAGTGGCGGGTTGGGGGCTGTTGTTGACTTTGTTTGTTGTATTGGAGCTTGTGCGGGGGATGTCGCGGGGTGCTATTCGGGCGGTTTAGGGGTTAGGGTCAGAGAATAGTTTATTGAAAATGCCAGCTTTGGGAGCTGGAGATAAAGGTTTGAGTCCTTTTTTTCTGAGTTTGGGGTACTCTAAGAAGTGGTAAGTCTTCAATCTTTGGTTTACAAGACCAATGTTTTTATAAACTATTAGAGTATTTAGCAGTTGAGTATTTTGTTTTCTAGGGCGCTTGCGGCGGGGAGGAGAAATAGGAGGATAGTGAAGTAGGCGATTGAAGCGAGCTGGCCGATGATGATGAATGGGTGTTCGACGGGTTGGCTTCCTACTCATGTTAGGACGAGGAGGTCGGCGACTAGTACTCAGAATAGGAGCTGGGAGAGTGGTCGGAATGTTATTGCTCGTTGTTTTGATTTGTGCAGGAATGGGATTAGGAATAGGATCAGTACGGAGGCGGCCAGTGCTAATACGCCTCCTAGTTTATTTGGGATTGAACGTAGGATGGCGTAGGCGAGTAGGAAGTATCATTCTGGCTTGATGTGTGGTGGGGTTACTAGTGGGTTTGCTGGGGTGAAGTTTTCTGGGTCTCCCAGGAGGTTAACCGCTCATGCTTCTTTCTTATGAGACGTTAGTAAACCAATTACATAGCCTTGTCAAGACTAAATCACAGGTAAAAATCCTGTACATCTCATGTGGCCAACCACTCCCAACTAGGATTCCAAGACGCCTCATCACCCATCATAGAAGAACTCGTTGAATTCCACGACCACGCCCTAATCGTTGCCCTAGCTATCTGCAGCCTAGTTCTCTACCTTTTAGCCCACATACTAACAGAAAAACTCTCGTCCAATGCTGTAGACGCCCAAGAAGTAGAGCTGATCTGGACAATCCTACCTGCTATCGTCCTGGTACTCCTCGCCCTCCCATCCCTACAAATCCTCTACATAATGGACGAAATCGACGAACCAGACCTCACCCTAAAAGCCATCGGCCACCAATGATACTGAAGCTACGAATACACAGACTTCAAAGACCTATCATTCGACTCCTACATAGTGCCCACCCCAGACTTACCCAACGGCCACTTCCGACTGCTAGAAGTTGACCACCGCGTAGTTATCCCAATAGAATCCCCCATCCGCATGATCATTACTGCAGGAGACGTACTCCACTCCTGAGCAGTCCCAACGCTCGGAGTTAAAACAGACGCAATCCCAGGCCGACTAAACCAAACTTCATTCATTACCACCCGGCCTGGGATTTTTTACGGACAATGCTCAGAAATTTGCGGGGCTAATCACAGCTACATACCCATTGTAGTAGAATCAACCCCACTCCCACATTTCGAGGCCTGATCGTCCCTTCTATCATCATCCTAATCATTAAGAAGCTATGCAACAGCACTAGCCTTTTAAGCTAGCCAAAGAGGGACTTCCCCCTCCTTAATGATATGCCACAGCTTAACCCCGCACCATGATTTTCAATCATAATTATAACCTGATTAACCCTAGCACTCCTCATCCAACCAAAACTACTAGCCTTCACCACAACCAACCCCCCATCAAATAAGACCTCCCTCACTACCAAACCCACACCATGATCCTGACCATGAACCTAAGCTTCTTTGACCAATTTTCCAGCCCCAATCTATTTGGCATCCCCTTAATCCTACTATCCCTACTCTTCCCAGCCCTACTATTCCCGTCCCCAAACAACCGATGAATCAACAACCGCCTTTCTACTATCCAAACATGACTCCTTCACCTAATCACAAAACAACTAATAGTCCCACTCAACAAAAATGGCCACAAATGAGCCATAATATTTACATCCCTAATAATCATACTTCTTACAATCAACCTTCTAGGCCTCCTTCCATATACATTCACCCCAACCACCCAACTATCTATGAACATAGCCCTAGCCTTCCCACTATGGCTCGCCACACTACTAACAGGCATGTTTAACCATGTACGTGCCCCAGGGCCGGCTTAAAGTAGGCTCTATTGTCCCACTTTACTGCTAAATCCGCCTTCCAGAAGTGGTTTCACGCTTCTTTCCGTGTGCCCTATGAATAGGGAATGTAGCCCATTTCTTCCACTCCATAGGCTATACCTTGACCTGTCTTATTAGCGGGGTGCTATTGTGTCCACTGTTGTGCTCTCATTCGAGGTGGGCTGGCGACGGCGGTATGTAGGCTGTGTTGGCAAGGGGTGGTTGGGTTAATCGGGGATTATCGATTGTAGAACAGGCTCCTCTAGGTGGGTTTGGGGCACCGCCAAGTCCTTAGAGTTTTAAGCGTTTGTGCTCGTAGTTCTCTGGCGGATACTTCGGTAAAGTAAGTATCAAGATTTAGGGCCAGGCATAGTGGGGTATCTAATCCCAGTTTGGGCCCTGGCTTTCGTGGGTTTAAATCAGTCGTTAGTTCCTAAGATCATCTTAATGGTGTGTTTAGGTGCATCTTGGGCTTATGACAGCTTAGTTGCATTTTGATCTTAGTTAGCTAGGATAGGCATTTTACCACTCTTTACGCCGTGTCAATAGGACGGTTGATTTGGGTTTCTTGTATGACCGCGGTGGCTGGCACAAGATTTACCAACCCTTGAAGTTAGGCTGTTGCTATAACTAAGTCAAGTTTGCACTCATTGCTTAATGTTAATTACTGCTGAATACCCGTGGGGGCGTGGCTTAGCGAGGCGTCTTGGGCTACTACTTGGGTGTGCCTGATACCCGCTCCTCAAGGCCTGTATGGGGGTAGGTGGTCGAGGGCGTTTACACTGGGGCGCGGATACTTGCATGTATATATTTAGCAAAAACCAACCGTAAGGTTAGGACTAAGTCTTTTGTCCGCAGGCATGTTTTATGCCATCTTGGCAACTTCAGTGCCATGCTTTGTGTTAAGCTATGTGGACGGGGGTGTGGTTAGCTGATAGTTGAGTGGTGAGTGAGAGTGAAGTATATGAAATTATTGCTTGTGTTTACTATTTTTAGTACTGGAGTTTCTCTAAGTCCTAGGACTAGGAGGAAATGGTGTTTCATAGTGTGTAGGCGTCGGGATAGTCCGAGTATCGTCGGGGTATTCCTGCTAGGCCTAGGAAGTGCTGGGGGAAGAACGTTAGGTTTACTCCTGTAAATATTACCCCGAAGTGGGCTTTTGCTCATGTTTGGTGTAGGGTAAACCCAGTGAGTAGTGGGAATCAGTGAGTAAATCCTGCTAGAATGGCAAAGACGGCGCCTATGGATAGGACGTAGTGGAAGTGGGCAACTACGTAGTACGTGTCGTGCAGGGCGATGTCTAGGGAAGAGTTTGCAAGAACGATTCCTGTTAATCCTCCGATGGTAAATAGGAAGATAAATCCTAGAGCTCATAGTATTGGGGGGGGTCTCATTTGATTGTTCCTCCGTGCAGGGTGGCTAGTCAGCTAAATACTTTGATTCCGGTAGGGATGGCAATGATTATAGTGGCTGATGTAAAGTAGGCTCGGGTATCAACGTCTATTCCTACTGTAAACATGTGGTGAGCTCAGACGATGAATCCTAGGAAGCCGATGGATAGTATGGCTCAGACTATTCCCATGTAGCCGAAGGGCTCCTTTTTGCCTGAGTAGTACGTGACTACGTGTGAGATGATTCCGAACCCCGGTAGGATCAGAATATAGACTTCTGGGTGTCCGAAGAATCAGAATAGGTGTTGGTACAGGATTGGGTCTCCTCCTCCAGCGGGGTCGAAGAATGTGGTGTTTAGGTTTCGATCAGTTAGTAATATTGTAATACCGGCGGCGAGTACGGGGAGTGATAGAAGGAGTAGGATGGCGGTAATTAGTACGGATCAGACAAATAGTGGGGTTTGGTATTGTGAGAGTGCGGGGGGTTTTATGTTGATGGCTGTGGTGATAAAGTTGATGGCCCCAAGGATGGAGGAGATACCGGCTAAGTGGAGTGAGAAGATAGCCAGGTCTACTGAAGCTCCGGCGTGGGCAAGGTCACCTGCTAGGGGAGGGTAGACAGTTCAGCCTGTGCCGGCGCCAGCTTCTACAGTGGATGAGGCTAGTAGGAGGAGGAATGATGGGGGGAGGAGTCAAAAGCTTATGTTGTTTATTCGCGGGAATGCTATGTCGGGGGCACCGATTATGAGGGGGACTAATCAGTTGCCGAATCCTCCGATCATGATGGGTATGACTATAAAGAAGCTTATTACAAAGGCGTGAGCGGTAACGATTTCATTGTAAATTTGGTCGTCGCCTAGGAGAGTTCCTGGTTGTCCTAGTTCTGCGCGGATTAATAGGCTGAGTGCGGTGCCGACTATTCCTGCTCATGCCCCGAAGATGAGGTACAGGGTGCCAATATCCTTATGGTTAGTGGAAAATAGTCATCGGTTGATGAAGGTGACGGGTAAGATGGCTGAGTGTTGAAGCGTTAGGCTGTAGTCCTTTTTACAGAGGTTTAATTCCTCTTCTTATCGGCTCTGTAGTGAAATTCATGTTGAGTTGCAAGCTCATCGATGCGCACTAGGGTGCGTCAGGGTCTTTGTAGGCAGAAGCCAATTGGTTTAGGCATTTAGCTGTTAACTAGAGTTTTGTGGGATCGAAGCCCATCTGTCTAGGGAGGCTTTAGCTTAATTAAAGCGTCTGACTTGCATTCAGAAGATACAGGTTAATATTCTGTAAGTCTTAATGTGCAGAAACTAAGAGGGTTTAACTCTTATTTAAGGCTTTGAAGGCCTTCGGTTTGGGGTGTTATCCTAAGTTTCTAGACAATGGCATGTATTATTGGGGACAGGGGAAGTAAGAGGATTGATAGTGAGGCAAGGACCGCAGTAGGTGTGCTTGGGGCTTTGCTAGTGTATCATTGTTTTATGTGGTTAGAGGAGTTGGGGGGAAGGGTAATTGTTGAGTGGTATGCGAGGCGTAGGTAGAAGAAGAGGCTGAGCAGTGATAGCATGGCAATTGCCATGGCTGCTGGTGTTATTTCCTGTTTAGTTAGTTCTTGGATGATAAGTCACTTTGGTATAAAGCCTGTTAATGGGGGGAGGCCTGCCAGGGATAAAAGTACTAGTATTAGGGTGGCGTTTAGCACTGGGGTTTTTGTTCATGAGGTTGTGATCATGGATAGGTTAAGGGCTTTGATTTTGTTAAGGGCTAGGAATACGGCTGATGTTATGATTGTGTATAGGTAGAAGGTAAGTAAGGCCAATTTGGGGCTGTAAACTAGGATGATGGCGATTCAGCCTAAGTGGGAGATGGACGAGAAGGCTAGGATTTTGCGTGTTTGTGTTTGGTTCAGTCCTATTCAGCCTCCTAGTGCTGTTGAGGCTAGGGCCATGGCGGTGAGTAGAGCTGGGTCGAGGGATTTGGATGTTAGTAGGAGCAGGGTTAGTGGGGGGAATTTTATGAGGGTCGAGAGTAGCAGGGCTGTTATTAGTGGCGATCCTTGTAGTACTTCTGGGAATCAGAAGTGAAATGGCACTAGGCCCAGTTTAATAGCGATTGCTGCTGTCGGTAGTAGACAGGAGGTTGGGTGGTTTATTTGTGTGATGTCTCATTGGCCAGTGACTCAGGCATTGGTTATGCTAGAGAATAGGACCAGGGCGGAAGCAGCTGCTTGGGTTAGGAAGTATTTCGTTGCGGCTTCTACTGCTCGTGGGTGGTGGGATTTGGCAATTAGGGGAATGATGGCTAGTGTGTTGATCTCCAGTCCTGTCCAGGCCAGAACTCAGTGGTTGCTGGAAATTGTGATTGTGGTGCCCAAGATGAGGCTGAAGGTTATGATTGGGGTCGCGTAAGGGTTCATTAGTAGAGGAGGGGGTTAAACCATCATTTTCGGGGTATGGGCCCGATAGCTTGATTAGCTGACTCTACTAGAAAATAATATAAGGGAAGTATGGAGAATTTTGATTTCTCTTGTGTGGGTTCAATTCCTACTTTTCTAAGGTCAACAGGAAATGAGAGGGCTGTTATACCTCTATGTTCACTTTATCATAGTGACCCTTTGTAGTTCAGGCACATTTCCTTATGTAAGGAGGTAGGCCTGCATAGCAGATAGGTATGCTGATGTGTCAGAGGCACAGAGCTAGTGTGAGGGGTAGGAAGTTTTTTCATAGTAGGTGCATTAGTTGGTCATATCGGAATCGTGGGTATGAAGCTCGGACCCATAAGAAACCAGAAGATAGTAGGAGGACTTTTGTGGCTAGGATGACGGGGAATAGTTCTGTGGGTGGCCCTAGGGCGCTTGGGTTTAGGAATATGATGGCTGTAAGTGTATTTATTAGCATAATGTTCGCATATTCAGCTAGGAAGAATAAGGCGAAGGGTCCTGCGGCGTATTCAACGTTAAACCCTGAGACTAGCTCAGATTCACCCTCTGTGAGGTCAAAAGGAGCTCGGTTTGTCTCTGCTAGGGTGGATACGTATCATATTATTGCTAGGGGTCATGAGGAGAAAATGAAGTATAGAGGCTCCTGTGCGACGGCAAAGGAGCTGAGTGTGTAGCTTCCGCTTAGTATGATTATTGATAGCAGGATTATGGCCAGTGTCACTTCGTATGAAATGGTCTGTGCTACTGCCCGTAGGGCTCCGATTAGTGCGTATTTTGAGTTCGAGGCTCAGCCTGATCATAGGACTGAGTAGACGGCTAGGCTTGACATGGCTATTAGGAAGAGAACTCCGAGGTTTAGATCTGCTAGGGGAAATGGGAGTGGTAGTGGTGCTCAAGTGGTGAGGGCTAGGACAAGGGCTAGTATTGGTATCAGAATGAATAGAAGTGGGGAAGAGGTAGAGGGTCGGATGGGCTCTTTGGTAAATAGTTTCAGTCCGTCCGCAAATGGTTGAAGTAGGCCAAAAGGCCCGACAACGTTAGGGCCTTTGCGGGATTGTATGTAGCTTAGGATTTTCCGTTCTACTAGGGTTAGGAAGGCTACGGCAATCAGGATTGGGATGATGTACAGGAGGGATATAACGAGGCAGCTTAGTGTTGTTATTTGAATCATGGGTGAAGCTAGGGAGAGGATTTGAACCTCTGGGGAAAGGGCTTAAGCCTTCTGCACTTGCCGGGCTCTGCCACTCTAGCTGGTCCTTTTCTAGGATTGAAAGTGGTGGGGGAAGGCCCTCTTCACGGTTTAGTTGGTTTCACTGCTTAGAGGGGGGGGGGGGGGCGTGCTTGTGGTATTGGCCCCACTTTCCCGGTCCTTTCGTACTGGGGAGAGTGTGTCATAGATAGAAACCGACCTGGATTGCTCCGGTCTGAACTCAGATCACGTAGGACTGTTAATCGTTGAACAAACGAACCCTTAATAGCGGCTGCACCATTAGGATGTCCTGATCCAACATCGAGGTCGTAAACCCCCCTGTCGATATGGGCTCTTGAGGGGGATTGCGCTGTTATCCCTGGGGTAGCTTGGTCCATTAATCAATTATATTGGGTCTGGTCACTGTTAGCACTTTGAGGGGTAGCTCTAGGTAAAGAGGTATGGTCTTGTTTTTGGAGGATTTGTTCTCCTCCAAGGTCGCCCCAACCGAAAAATATCGACCAGGCTCTGCGATGGTAGTGGCCCCAGTGGGGTTGATTGAGGATTCGCGGTGGTCGTTGATTTTTAAGTTCCACAGGGTCTTCTCGTCTTATGTTCACATCCCCGCTTTTGCACGGGGAGATCAATTTCACTGATTATCTGTGAGAGACAGTTAAGACCTCGTTTAGCCATTCATACAAGTCTCGATTTATGGGACAATTGATTGCGCTACCTTTGCACGGTTAGGATACCGCGGCCGTTAAACCTAAGTCACCGGGCAGGCATCACCTTCAATACTTGTTTAATTTGCTGAAGGCTATGTTTTTGGTAAACAGTCGGGCCTTATTAATTTGCCGAGTTCCTTTCACAGATTTTAATCGCTCTTATAGGCGCTCCTGAGTCGGGTTAACAGGGTTAGTTAATACGTGGTCTTGTAGGGGTTTTTGTATCTGTCTAGGTCTGTTAATAATGTTTCTATGTAAGCTTGCGCCGTTAGAGGGGTGTGGCCCTGAGTTACTTATTTTAGCATTAATTCTCCTATATTCATAGGTTGACCTGTTTGTGATAAGGGAATCATCTTATTTTGGTATTTTTAGGTGGTGGAGCTTTGACGCACTCTTTTTTGATGGCTGCTTTAGGGCCCACGGTAGGATCAGTAGTAAGAATTATCCGCTAGTCGAGGTTGTGTCCTTTTTTAATGGAGCTGTCCCTCCATTAAATAGCTCTTAATCATCTCATTAGGGTTCAGGATGTCCGGTAGGGAGGATTAAGGGGGAACTTAGATTCGTTTCACAGGTAACCAGCTATCACCCAGCTCGGTTGGCTTTTCACCTCTACTGACAAGTCATCCCACTCTTTTGCAACAGAGACGGGTTCGCTCTCTTTAACTGCTTGAAAGTAGCTCGCTTGGGTTTCGGGGGGGCAAACTTTAGTTCACTTTGCTTGGTTGTTCTCGCTAAACCATGATGCAAAAGGTACAAGGGTTGATCTTTGCTGTCTGTCGCTTTGATTGTTTCACTGCTATTTCATCTTTCCCTTACGGTACTGGGGTCTCTATCGCGTCTAAGTGTCTTTTCTATCGCCTATACTAAGACTGTAAAATGCTTTAGTTTAATTAGTTTAGTAAATTCTTTAGTTTTGGTGTACTATTTGTGTGGTTGAGCTAGAGGGGGGGCTTCAAGACGATCCGGTCTAGTAGATATCTTTCAGGTGTAAGCTGAGTGCTTTGGTGTTATAGCTACGTCTTGATATTCTAAGTACACCTTCCGGTACACTTACCTTGTTACGACTTACCTCATCTTCAGCGTATTTATGGTATTAGTTATGTGGGATGTGGCTTTTGAGGAGGGTGACGGGCGGTATGTACGTGCCCCAGGGCCGGCTTAAAGTAGGCTCTATTGTCCCACTTTACTGCTAAATCCGCCTTCCAGAAGTGGTTTCACGCTTCTTTCCGTGTGCTCTATGAATAGGGAATGTAGCCCATTTCTTCCACTCCATAGGCTATACCTTGACCTGTCTTATTAGCGGGGTGCTATTGTGTCCACTGTTGTGCTCTCATTCGAGGTGGGCTGGCGACGGCGGTATGTAGGCTGTGTTGGCAAGGGGTGGTTGGGTTAATCGGGGATTATCGATTGTAGAACAGGCTCCTCTAGGTGGGTTTGGGGCACCGCCAAGTCCTTAGAGTTTTAAGCGTTTGTGCTCGTAGTTCTCTGGCGGATACTTCGGTAAAGTAAGTATCAAGATTTAGGGCCAGGCATAGTGGGGTATCTAATCCCAGTTTGGGCCCTGGCTTTCGTGGGTTTAAATCAGTCGTTAGTTCCTAAGATCATCTTAATGGTGTGTTTAGGTGCATCTTGGGCTTATGACAGCTCAGTTGCATTTTGATCTTAGTTAGCTAGGATAGGCATTTTACCACTCTTTACGCCGTGTCAATAGGACGGTTGATTTGGGTTTCTTGTATGACCGCGGTGGCTGGCACAAGATTTACCAACCCTTGAAGTTAGGCTGTTGCTATAACTAAGTCAAGTTTGCACTCATTGCTTAATGTTAATTACTGCTGAATACCCGTGGGGGCGTGGCTTAGCGAGGCGTCTTGGGCTACTACTTGGGTGTGCCTGATACCCGCTCCTCAAGGCCTGTATGGGGGTAGGTGGTCGAGGGCGTTTACACTGGGGCGCGGATACTTGCATGTATATATTTAGCAAAAACCAACCGTAAGGTTAGGACTAAGTCTTTTGTCCGCAGGCATGTTTTATGCCATCTTGGCAACTTCAGTGCCATGCTTTGTGTTAAGCTATGTGGACGGGGGTGTGGTTAGCTGATAGTTGAGTGGTGAGTGAGAGTGAAGTATATGAAATTATTGCTTGTGTTTACTATTTTTAGTACTGGAGTTTCTCTAAGTCCTAGGACTAGGAGGAAATGGTGTTTCATAGTGTGTAGGCGTCGGGATAGTCCGAGTATCGTCGGGGTATTCCTGCTAGGCCTAGGAAGTGCTGGGGGAAGAACGTTAGGTTTACTCCTGTAAATATTACCCCGAAGTGGGCTTTTGCTCATGTTTGGTGTAGGGTAAACCCAGTGAGTAGTGGGAATCAGTGAGTAAATCCTGCTAGAATGGCAAAGACGGCGCCTATGGATAGGACGTAGTGGAAGTGGACACTATTTGTCTGATCCGTACTAATTACCGCCATCCTACTCCTTCTATCACTCCCCGTACTCGCCGCCGGTATTACAATATTACTAACTGATCGAAACCTAAACACCACATTCTTCGACCCCGCTGGAGGAGGAGACCCAATCCTGTACCAACACCTATTCTGATTCTTCGGACACCCAGAAGTCTATATTCTGATCCTACCGGGGTTCGGAATCATCTCACACGTAGTCACGTACTACTCAGGCAAAAAGGAGCCCTTCGGCTACATGGGAATAGTCTGAGCCATACTATCCATCGGCTTCCTAGGATTCATCGTCTGAGCTCACCACATGTTTACAGTAGGAATAGACGTTGATACCCGAGCCTACTTTACATCAGCCACTATAATCATTGCCATCCCTACCGGAATCAAAGTATTTAGCTGACTAGCCACCCTGCACGGAGGAACAATCAAATGAGACCCCCCCAATACTATGAGCTCTAGGATTTATCTTCCTATTTACCATTGGAGGATTAACAGGAATCGTTCTTGCAAACTCTTCCCTAGACATCGCCCTGCACGACACGTACTACGTAGTTGCCCACTTCCACTACGTCCTATCCATAGGCGCCGTCTTTGCCATTCTAGCAGGATTTACTCACTGATTCCCACTACTCACTGGGTTTACCCTACACCAAACATGAGCAAAAGCCCACTTCGGGGTAATATTTACAGGAGTAAACCTAACGTTCTTCCCCCAGCACTTCCTAGGCCTAGCAGGAATACCCCGACGATACTCGGACTATCCCGACGCCTACACACTATGAAACACCATTTCCTCCATCGGCTCCCTAATCTCAATAGTAGCCGTAATCATACTAATATTCATCATCTGAGAAGCCTTTTCGGCCAAACGAAAAGTCCTACAACCAGAACTAACTACCACAAACGTTGAATGAATCCACGGCTGCCCTCCCCCATACCATACTTTCGAGGAACCGGCCTTCGTCCAAGTACAAGAAAGGAAGGAATCGAACCCTCACATGCTGGTTTCAAGCCAACTGCATTAACCGCTCATGCTTCTTTCTTATGAGACGTTAGTAAACCAATTACATAGCCTTGTCAAGACTAAATCACAGGTAAAAATCCTGTACATCTCATGTGGCCAACCACTCCCAACTAGGATTCCAAGACGCCTCATCACCCATCATAGAAGAACTCGTTGAATTCCACGACCACGCCCTAATCGTTGCCCTAGCTATCTGCAGCCTAGTTCTCTACCTTTTAGCCCACATACTAACAGAAAAACTCTCGTCCAATGCTGTAGACGCCCAAGAAGTAGAGCTGATCTGGACAATCCTACCTGCTATCGTCCTGGTACTCCTCGCCCTCCCATCCCTACAAATCCTCTACATAATGGACAAAATCGATGAACCAGACCTCACCCTAAAAGCCATCGACCACCAATGATACTGAAGCTACGAATACACAGACTTCAAAGACCTATCATTCGACTCCTACATAGTGCCCACCCCAGACTTACCCAACGGCCACTTCCGACTGCTAGAAGTTGACCACCGCGTAGTTATCCCAATAGAATCCCCCATCCGCGTGATCATTACTGCAGGAGACGTACTCCACTCCTGAGCAGTCCCAACGCTCGGAGTTAAAACAGACGCAATCCCAGGCCGACTAAACCAAACTTCATTCATTACCACCCGGCCTGGGATTTTTTACGGACAATGCTCAGAAATTTGCGGGGCTAATCACAGCTACATACCCATTGTAGTAGAATCAACCCCACTCCCACATTTCGAGGCCTGATCGTCCCTTCTATCATCATCCTAATCATTAAGAAGCTATGCAACAGCACTAGCCTTTTAAGCTAGCCAAAGAGGGACTTCCCCCTCCTTAATGATATGCCACAGCTTAACCCCGCACCATGATTTTCAATCATAATTATAACCTGATTAACCCTAGCACTCCTCATCCAACCAAAACTACTAGCCTTCACCACAACCAACCCCCCATCAAATAAGACCTCCCTCACTACCAAACCCACACCATGATCCTGACCATGAACCTAAGCTTCTTTGACCAATTTTCCAGCCCCAATCTATTTGGCATCCCCTTAATCCTACTATCCCTACTCTTCCCAGCCCTACTATTCCCGTCCCCAAACAACCGATGAATCAACAACCGCCTTTCTACTATCCAAACATGACTCCTTCACCTAATCACAAAACAACTAATAGTCCCACTCAACAAAAATGGCCACAAATGAGCCATAATATTTACATCCCTAATAATCATACTTCTTACAATCAACCTTCTAGGCCTCCTTCCATATACATTCACCCCAACCACCCAACTATCTATGAACATAGCCCTAGCCTTCCCACTATGGCTCGCCACACTACTAACAGGCCTACGAAACCAACCATCAGCCTCTTTAGCCCACCTATTACCCGAAGGTACCCCTACACCCCTAATCCCCGCACTAATCCTGATCGAAACAACCAGCCTACTAATCCGCCCCCTAGCCCTCGGAGTCCGCCTTACAGCCAACCTTACAGCAGGACACTTACTCATCCAACTCATCTCTACAGCCTCCATTGCATTAATACCCACCCTTCCTGCAGTATCCATCCTAACAATAATCATCCTACTACTCCTAACCATCCTAGAAGTAGCAGTAGCCATAATCCAGGCCTACGTCTTCGTGCTCCTTCTAAGCCTATACTTACAAGAAAACATCTAATGGCACACCAAGCACACTCATACCACATAGTTGACCCAAGCCCTTGACCAATCTTCGGGGCAGCCGCCGCCCTACTCACAACCTCAGGATTAATCATGTGATTCCACTACAACTCATCCATACTACTAACCCTAGGCCTCATCTCAATACTCCTAGTAATACTCCAATGATGACGAGACATTGTACGAGAAAGCACCTTCCAAGGCCATCACACTCCCACAGTCCAAAAAGGCCTACGATACGGCATAATCCTTTTCATCACATCCGAAGCATTCTTCTTCTTAGGGTTCTTCTGAGCGTTCTTCCACTCGAGCCTGGCCCCAACCCCAGAACTAGGAGGCCAATGACCCCCAACAGGAATTAAACCACTCAACCCGATAGAAGTCCCCCTACTAAACACAGCCATCCTACTAGCCTCAGGCGTTACCGTAACGTGAGCCCATCACAGCATCACAGAAGGAAACCGAAAACACGCCATCCACGCCCTAACCCTAACGATCCTCCTGGGATTCTACTTCACAGCCCTACAAGCAATAGAATACCACGAAGCCCCATTCTCAATCGCCGATAGCGTCTACGGATCTACCTTCTTCGTTGCCACTGGATTCCACGGACTCCACGTAATCATCGGATCCTCCTTCCTGACCGTCTGCCTCTTCCGACTGATCAAGTTCCACTTTACATTAGACCACCACTTCGGATTCGAGGCAGCAGCCTGATACTGACACTTCGTAGACGTCATCTGACTATTCCTCTACATAACCATCTACTGATGAGGATCTTGCTCTTCTAGTATATTAATTACAATTGACTTCCAATCTCTAGAATCTGGTATAAACCCAGAGGAGAGCAATGAACGCACTCATGTTCATATTCGCCCTATCATCAATCCTAAGCGCCGCCCTAACCGCATTAAACTTCTGACTCGCCCAAATAAACCCCGACTCAGAGAAACTCTCACCGTACGAATGTGGATTCGACCCACTTGGATCTGCTCGATTACCATTCTCAGTCCGATTCTTCCTCAGTAGCCATCCTGTTCGTCCTATTCGACCTAGAAATCGCCCTCCTACTCCCCCTGCCATGAGCCGTCCAACTCCAATCCCCCCTAATGACCCTCACCTGAACTGTAGTGATCCTCCTTCTCCTAACACTCGGACTGGCCTACGAGTGAATTCAAGGGGGCCTAGAATGAGCAGAATAACAGAAAGTTAGTCTAACCAAAAAGATAGCTGGTTTCGACCCAGCAGATTACAGCCAACCCTGTAACTTTCTTATGTCGCCCCTACATTTAAGCTTCTACTCAGCCTTCATTTTCAGCGGACTAGGGCTAGCCTTCCACCGAACCCACCTAGTATCCGCCCTACTATGCCTTGAAAGCATAATATTATCGATATTCGTAGGCCTATCAATATGATCCATCGAAAACCAAGTCTCCTCATTCACCATGGTACCAATTCTCATGCTAACCTTCTCAGCGTGTGAGGCGGGCACAGGCCTGGCCATCCTAGTAGCCTCCACCCGCACACATGGCTCTGACCATCTACACAACCTAAACCTCCTGCAATGCTAAAAATCATCCTACCCACAATCATACTTCTTCCAACAGCCCTGCTGTCTCCACCAAAATTTCTATGGACTAACACCACCTTATACAGCCTCCTAATCGCTGCCCTAAGCCTACAGTGATTAATCCCAACCTACTACCCCTACAAATTTTTATCCAACTGAACAGGAATTGACCAAATCTCATCCCCCCTCCTAGTACTATCCTGCTGACTACTCCCACTCATAATCATAGCAAGCCAAAACCACCTGCAACAAGAACCCCTACAACGCAAACGAATCTTTATCTCAACCTTAGTCGCAGTCCAGCCATTCATCCTACTAGCCTTTTCCACCACAGAACTAGCACTATTTTACATCTCATTTGAAGCAACCCTCATTCCCACCCTAATCTTAATCACCCGATGGGGGAACCAACCAGAACGCCTAAGCGCTGGCATCTACCTGCTATTCTACACGCCAGTAAGCTCTCTACCCCTGCTAATCACAATCATACACCTATACGTGAAAATTGGCACCCTGCACCTGCCAACCCTACAACTAACCCACCCAACCCTATCCACCTCATGGACAGGAATACTATCAGGTCTAGCACTGCTCATAGCATTCATAGTAAAAGCCCCACTATACGGCCTACACCTCTGACTGCCAAAAGCCCACGTAGAAGCACCCATCGCAGGCTCAATACTCCTCGCCGCCCTACTACTAAAGCTAGGAGGATACGGAATTATACGAGTCACTCTATTTATGGGCCCACTGTCCAACCTCCTGCACTACCCCTTCCTAACCCTGGCCCTATGAGGCGCCCTAATGACTAGCTCAATCTGCCTACGACAGACAGACCTAAAATCACTAATCGCTTATTCATCCGTTAGCCACATAGGCCTAGTTATCGCCGCAGGAATAATCCAAACCCACTGATCATTCTCAGGGGCAATGATCCTAATAATTTCCCATGGACTAACTTCCTCCATACTATTCTGCCTAGCCAACACAAACTATGAACGTACGCACAGCCGAATTCTACTACTCACACGAGGCCTACAACCTCTCCTACCACTCATAGCTACCTGATGATTGCTGGCCAATCTAACAAACATAGCCTTACCCCCAACAACAAACCTCATAGCAGAGCTAACCATTATAATCACCTTATTCAACTGATCTGCCTTCACGATCATCCTAACAGGAATCGCAACCCTACTAACCGCCTCCTACACCTTATTCATACTACTAATGACCCAACGAGGCTCAATCCCCTCCCACATCACATCTATGCAAAACTCAACCACGCGAGAACACCTGCTCATAACACTCCACATTATCCCAATATTCCTCCTAATCCTCAAACCCGAACTGATCTCCGGAATCCCCTCATGCAAGTATAGTTTAAACCAAACATTAGACTGTGATTCTAAGAATAGAAGTTCAAACCTTCTTACCTGCTGAGGGGAGGGTTTAACCAACAAGAGCTGCTAACTCTTACATCTGAGCCTAAAACCTCAGCCCCCTTACTTTTAAAGGATAACAGCAATCCACTGGTCTTAGGAACCACCCATCTTGGTGCAAATCCAAGTAAAAGTAGTGAACCCCACACTACTAATCAACTCCCTCACACTACTCACGCTGACAATCCTCCTAACCCCAATCATCCTGCCATTTCTATTTAAAAACTTTAAAAACACCCCACAAGCCACCACCCGCGCTGTTAAAACCGCATTCCTAATTAGCCTAGCCCCTACAACCGCATTCATCTACTCGGGAGTAGAATCTGTCACCTGCCACTGGGAGTGAAAATTCATTATAAACTTTAAAATCCCCCTGAGCCTAAAAATAGACCAATACTCAATAACATTTCTTCCAATCGCCCTATTTGTAACATGATCAATCCTACAATTCGCCATATGATACATGGCCTCAGAGCCATACGTAACAAAATTTTTCACCTACCTACTGACATTCCTAGTCGCCATACTCCTCCTAACAACCGCAAACAACATATTCCTCCTATTCGTAGGCTGGGAAGGAGTACGAATCATGTCCTTCCTTCTCATCGGCTGATGACAAGGCCGAGCAGATGCCAACACCGCCGCCCTACAAGCCGTAATCTACAACCGAATCGGAGACGTCGGACTGACCCTGAGCATAGCATGACTAGCTTCAACATTCAACACCTGAGAGATCCAACAAGCCGTACACCCCCACCAAACCCCAATCCTCCCCCTCATAGGATTAATCCTCGCAGCCGCAGGAAAATCCGCCCAATTTGGACTCCACCCATGACTGCCCGCAGCAATAGAAGGCCCCACCCCAGTATCAGCCCTACTGCACTCCAGTACCATAGTAGTAGCCGGAATCTTCCTGCTCATCCGCATGCACCCCCTGCTAGCCACCAACCAGACAGCCCTAACTGCCTGCCTATGCCTAGGTGCTCTATCAACCCTATTCGCTGCCACATGCGCCCTAACCCAAAATGACATCAAAAAAATCATTGCTTTCTCAACATCCAGCCAACTAGGACTAATAATAGTCACTATCGGACTAAACCTCCCACAACTAGCCTTCCTACACATCTCAACCCATGCCTTCTTTAAAGCCATACTATTCCTATGCTCAGGGTCTATCATCCACAACCTAAACGGAGAACAAGATACCCGAAAGATAGGAGGCCTACAGAAAATACTCCCAGTCACTACTTCCTGCCTAACCATCGGAAACCTGGCGCTGATAGGAACCCCATTCCTAGCCGGATTCTACTCAAAAGACCTCATCATCGAAAGCTTAAACACATCATACCTAAATACTTGAGCCCTACTCCTAACCCTTATAGACACAGCATTCACCGCAACCTACAGCATCCGCATAACCATCCTAGTCCAAGCTGGACAAACCCGAATCCCCCCAATAGTATCAATAAACGAAAACAACCCACTAATCACCGCCCCCCTAACCCGACTCGCCCTAGGCAGCATTACAGCAGGAATAATCATTACCTCTTTCATCACACCAACCAAAACCCCCCAATAACCATACCCCTTATCACCAAAACCGCTGCCATCCTCATAACAATCCTAGGAATCATCCTAGGCCCCTCATGTACAGGGCCACACCCCTCTAACGGCGCAAGCTTACATAGAAACATTATTAACAGACCTAGACAGATACAAAAACCCCTACAAGACCACGTATTAACTAACCCTGTTAACCCGACTCAGGAGCGCCTATAAGAGCGATTAAAATCTGTGAAAGGAACTCGGCAAATTAATAAGGCCCGACTGTTTACCAAAAACATAGCCTTCAGCAAATTAAACAAGTATTGAAGGTGATGCCTGCCCGGTGACTTAGGTTTAACGGCCGCGGTATCCTAACCGTGCAAAGGTAGCGCAATCAATTGTCCCATAAATCGAGACTTGTATGAATGGCTAAACGAGGTCTTAACTGTCTCTCACAGATAATCAGTGAAATTGATCTCCCCGTGCAAAAGCGGGGATGTGAACATAAGACGAGAAGACCCTGTGGAACTTAAAAATCAACGACCACCGCGAATCCTCAATCAACCCCACTGGGGCCACTACCATCGCAGAGCCTGGTCGATATTTTTCGGTTGGGGCGACCTTGGAGGAGAACAAATCCTCCAAAAACAAGACCATACCTCTTTACCTAGAGCTACCCCTCAAAGTGCTAACAGTGACCAGACCCAATATAATTGATTAATGGACCAAGCTACCCCAGGGATAACAGCGCAATCCCCCTCAAGAGCCCATATCGACAGGGGGGTTTACGACCTCGATGTTGGATCAGGACATCCTAATGGTGCAGCCGCTATTAAGGGTTCGTTTGTTCAACGATTAACAGTCCTACGTGATCTGAGTTCAGACCGGAGCAATCCAGGTCGGTTTCTATCTATGACACACTCTCCCCAGTACGAAAGGACCGGGAAAGTGGGGCCAATACCACAAGCACGCCCCCCCCCCCCCCTCTAAGCAGTGAAACCAACTAAACCGTGAAGAGGGCCTTCCCCCACCACTTTCAATCCTAGAAAAGGACCAGCTAGAGTGGCAGAGCCCGGCAAGTGCAGAAGGCTTAAGCCCTTTCCCCAGAGGTTCAAATCCTCTCCCTAGCTTCACCCATGATTCAAATAACAACACTAAGCTGCCTCGTTATATCCCTCCTGTACATCATCCCAATCCTGATTGCCGTAGCCTTCCTAACCCTAGTAGAACGGAAAATCCTAAGCTACATACAATCCCGCAAAGGCCCTAACGTTGTCGGGCCTTTTGGCCTACTTCAACCATTTGCGGACGGACTGAAACTATTTACCAAAGAGCCCATCCGACCCTCTACCTCTTCCCCACTTCTATTCATTCTGATACCAATACTAGCCCTTGTCCTAGCCCTCACCACTTGAGCACCACTACCACTCCCATTTCCCCTAGCAGATCTAAACCTCGGAGTTCTCTTCCTAATAGCCATGTCAAGCCTAGCCGTCTACTCAGTCCTATGATCAGGCTGAGCCTCGAACTCAAAATACGCACTAATCGGAGCCCTACGGGCAGTAGCACAGACCATTTCATACGAAGTGACACTGGCCATAATCCTGCTATCAATAATCATACTAAGCGGAAGCTACACACTCAGCTCCTTTGCCGTCGCACAGGAGCCTCTATACTTCATTTTCTCCTCATGACCCCTAGCAATAATATGATACGTATCCACCCTAGCAGAGACAAACCGAGCTCCTTTTGACCTCACAGAGGGTGAATCTGAGCTAGTCTCAGGGTTTAACGTTGAATACGCCGCAGGACCCTTCGCCTTATTCTTCCTAGCTGAATATGCGAACATTATGCTAATAAATACACTTACAGCCATCATATTCCTAAACCCAAGCGCCCTAGGGCCACCCACAGAACTATTCCCCATCATCCTAGCCACAAAAGTCCTCCTACTATCTTCTGGTTTCTTATGGGTCCGAGCTTCATACCCACGATTCCGATATGACCAACTAATGCACCTACTATGAAAAAACTTCCTACCCCTCACACTAGCTCTGTGCCTCTGACACATCAGCATACCTATCTGCTATGCAGGCCTACCTCCTTACATAAGGAAATGTGCCTGAACTACAAAGGGTCACTATGATAAAGTGAACATAGAGGTATAACAGCCCTCTCATTTCCTGTTGACCTTAGAAAAGTAGGAATTGAACCCACACAAGAGAAATCAAAATTCTCCATACTTCCCTTATATTATTTTCTAGTAGAGTCAGCTAATCAAGCTATCGGGCCCATACCCCGAAAATGATGGTTTAACCCCCTCCTCTACTAATGAACCCTTACGCGACCCCAATCATAACCTTCAGCCTCATCTTGGGCACCACAATCACAATTTCCAGCAACCACTGAGTTCTGGCCTGGACAGGACTGGAGATCAACGCACTAGCCATCATTCCCCTAATTGCCAAATCCCACCACCCACGAGCAGTAGAAGCCGCAACGAAATACTTCCTAACCCAAGCAGCTGCTTCCGCCCTGGTCCTATTCTCTAGCATAACCAATGCCTGAGTCACCGGCCAATGAGACATCACACAAATAAACCACCCAACCTCCTGTCTACTACTGACAGCAGCAATCGCTATTAAACTGGGCCTAGTGCCATTTCACTTCTGATTCCCAGAAGTACTACAAGGATCGCCACTAATAACAGCCCTGCTACTCTCGACCCTCATAAAATTCCCCCCACTAACCCTGCTCCTACTAACATCCAAATCCCTCGACCCAGCTCTACTCACCGCCATGGCCCTAGCCTCAACAGCACTAGGAGGCTGAATAGGACTGAACCAAACACAAACACGCAAAATCCTAGCCTTCTCGTCCATCTCCCACTTAGGCTGAATCGCCATCATCCTAGTTTACAGCCCCAAATTGGCCTTACTTACCTTCTACCTATACACAATCATAACATCAGCCGTATTCCTAGCCCTTAACAAAATCAAAGCCCTTAACCTATCCATGATCACAACCTCATGAACAAAAACCCCAGTGCTAAACGCCACCCTAATACTAGTACTTTTATCCCTAGCAGGCCTCCCCCCATTAACAGGCTTTATACCAAAGTGACTTATCATCCAAGAACTAACTAAACAGGAAATAACACCAGCAGCCATGGCAATTGCCATGCTATCACTGCTCAGCCTCTTCTTCTACCTACGCCTCGCATACCACTCAACAATTACCCTTCCCCCCAACTCCTCTAACCACATAAAACAATGATACACTAGCAAAGCCCCAAGCACACCTACTGCGGTCCTTGCCTCACTATCAATCCTCTTACTTCCCCTGTCCCCAATAATACATGCCATTGTCTAGAAACTTAGGATAACACCCCAAACCGAAGGCCTTCAAAGCCTTAAATAAGAGTTAAACCCTCTTAGTTTCTGCACATTAAGACTTACAGAATATTAACCTGTATCTTCTGAATGCAAGTCAGACGCTTTAATTAAGCTAAAGCCTCCCTAGACAGATGGGCTTCGATCCCACAAAACTCTAGTTAACAGCTAAATGCCTAAACCAATTGGCTTCTGCCTACAAAGACCCTGACGCACCCTAGTGCGCATCGATGAGCTTGCAACTCAACATGAATTTCACTACAGAGCCGATAAGAAGAGGAATTAAACCTCTGTAAAAAGGACTACAGCCTAACGCTTCAACACTCAGCCATCTTACCCGTCACCTTCATCAACCGATGACTATTTTCCACTAACCATAAGGATATTGGCACCCTGTACCTCATCTTCGGGGCATGAGCAGGAATAGTCGGCACCGCACTCAGCCTATTAATCCGCGCAGAACTAGGACAACCAGGAACTCTCCTAGGCGACGACCAAATTTACAATGTAATCGTTACCGCTCACGCCTTTGTAATAATCTTCTTTATAGTCATACCCATCATGATCGGAGGATTCGGCAACTGATTAGTCCCCCTCATAATCGGTGCCCCCGACATAGCATTCCCGCGAATAAACAACATAAGCTTTTGACTCCTCCCCCCATCATTCCTCCTCCTACTAGCCTCATCCACTGTAGAAGCTGGCGCCGGCACAGGCTGAACTGTCTACCCTCCCCTAGCAGGTAACCTTGCCCACGCCGGAGCTTCAGTAGACCTGGCTATCTTCTCACTCCACTTAGCCGGTATCTCCTCCATCCTTGGGGCCATCAACTTTATCACCACAGCCATCAACATAAAACCCCCCGCACTCTCACAATACCAAACCCCACTATTTGTCTGATCCGTACTAATTACCGCCATCCTACTCCTTCTATCACTCCCCGTACTCGCCGCCGGTATTACAATATTACTAACTGATCGAAACCTAAACACCACATTCTTCGACCCCGCTGGAGGAGGAGACCCAATCCTGTACCAACACCTATTCTGATTCTTCGGACACCCAGAAGTCTATATTCTGATCCTACCGGGGTTCGGAATCATCTCACACGTAGTCACGTACTACTCAGGCAAAAAGGAGCCCTTCGGCTACATGGGAATAGTCTGAGCCATACTATCCATCGGCTTCCTAGGATTCATCGTCTGAGCTCACCACATGTTTACAGTAGGAATAGACGTTGATACCCGAGCCTACTTTACATCAGCCACTATAATCATTGCCATCCCTACCGGAATCAAAGTATTTAGCTGACTAGCCACCCTGCACGGAGGAACAATCAAATGAGACCCCCCCCAATACTATGAGCTCTAGGATTTATCTTCCTATTTACCATCGGAGGATTAACAGGAATCGTTCTTGCAAACTCTTCCCTAGACATCGCACTGCACGACACGTACTACGTAGTTGCCCACTTCCACTACGTCCTATCCATAGGCGCCGTCTTTGCCATTCTAGCAGGATTTACTCACTGATTCCCACTACTCACTGGGTTTACCCTACACCAAACATGAGCAAAAGCCCACTTCGGGGTAATATTTACAGGAGTAAACCTAACGTTCTTCCCCCAGCACTTCCTAGGCCTAGCAGGAATACCCCGACGATACTCGGACTATCCCGACGCCTACACACTATGAAACACCATTTCCTCCATCGGCTCCCTAATCTCAATAGTAGCCGTAATCATACTAATATTCATCATCTGAGAAGCCTTTCCGGCCAAACGAAAAGTCCTACAACCAGAACTAACTACCACAAACGTTGAATGAATCCACGGCTGCCCTCCCCCATACCATACTTTCGAGGAACCGGCCTTCGTCCAAGTACAAGAAAGGAAGGAATCGAACCCTCACATGCTGGTTTCAAGCCAACTGCATTAACCGCTCATGCTTCTTTCTTATGAGACGTTAGTAAACCAATTACATAGCCTTGTCAAGACTAAATCACAGGTAAAAATCCTGTACATCTCATGTGGCCAACCACTCCCAACTAGGATTCCAAGACGCCTCATCACCCATCATAGAAGAACTCGTTGAATTCCACGACCACGCCCTAATCGTTGCCCTAGCTATCTGCAGCCTAGTTCTCTACCTTTTAGCCCACATACTAACAGAAAAACTCTCGTCCAATGCTGTAGACGCCCAAGAAGTAGAGCTGATCTGGACAATCCTACCTGCTATCGTCCTGGTACTCCTCGCCCTCCCATCCCTACAAATCCTCTACATAATGGACAAAATCGATGAACCAGACCTCACCCTAAAAGCCATCGGCCACCAATGATACTGAAGCTACGAATACACAGACTTCAAAGACCTATCATTCGACTCCTACATAGTGCCCACCCCAGACTTACCCAACGGCCACTTCCGACTGCTAGAAGTTGACCACCGCGTAGTTATCCCAATAGAATCCCCCATCCGCGTGATCATTACTGCAGGAGACGTACTCCACTCCTGAGCAGTCCCAACGCTCGGAGTTAAAACAGACGCAATCCCAGGCCGACTAAACCAAACTTCATTCATTACCACCCGGCCTGGGATTTTTTACGGACAATGCTCAGAAATTTGCGGGGCTAATCACAGCTACATACCCATTGTAGTAGAATCAACCCCACTCCCACATTTCGAGGCCTGATCGTCCCTTCTATCATCATCCTAATCATTAAGAAGCTATGCAACAGCACTAGCCTTTTAAGCTAGCCAAAGAGGGACTTCCCCCTCCTTAATGATATGCCACAGCTTAACCCCGCACCATGATTTTCAATCATAATTATAACCTGATTAACCCTAGCACTCCTCATCCAACCAAAACTACTAGCCTTCACCACAACCAACCCCCCATCAAATAAGACCTCCCTCACTACCAAACCCACACCATGATCCTGACCATGAACCTAAGCTTCTTTGACCAATTTTCCAGCCCCAATCTATTTGGCATCCCCTTAATCCTACTATCCCTACTCTTCCCAGCCCTACTATTCCCGTCCCCAAACAACCGATGAATCAACAACCGCCTTTCTACTATCCAAACATGACTCCTTCACCTAATCACAAAACAACTAATAGTCCCACTCAACAAAAATGGCCACAAATGAGCCATAATATTTACATCCCTAATAATCATACTTCTTACAATCAACCTTCTAGGCCTCCTTCCATATACATTCACCCCAACCACCCAACTATCTATGAACATAGCCCTAGCCTTCCCACTATGGCTCGCCACACTACTAACAGGCCTACGAAACCAACCATCAGCCTCTTTAGCCCACCTATTACCCGAAGGTACCCCTACACCCCTAATCCCCGCACTAATCCTGATCGAAACAACCAGCCTACTAATCCGCCCCCTAGCCCTCGGAGTCCGCCTTACAGCCAACCTTACAGCAGGACACTTACTCATCCAACTCATCTCTACAGCCTCCATTGCATTAATACCCACCCTTCCTGCAGTATCCATCCTAACAATAATCATCCTACTACTCCTAACCATCCTAGAAGTAGCAGTAGCCATAATCCAGGCCTACGTCTTCGTGCTCCTTCTAAGCCTATACTTACAAGAAAACATCTAATGGCACACCAAGCACACTCATACCACATAGTTGACCCAAGCCCTTGACCAATCTTCGGGGCAGCCGCCGCCCTACTCACAACCTCAGGATTAATCATGTGATTCCACTACAACTCATCCATACTACTAACCCTAGGCCTCATCTCAATACTCCTAGTAATACTCCAATGATGACGAGACATTGTACGAGAAAGCACCTTCCAAGGCCATCACACTCCCACAGTCCAAAAAGGCCTACGATACGGCATAATCCTTTTCATCACATCCGAAGCATTCTTCTTCTTAGGGTTCTTCTGAGCGTTCTTCCACTCGAGCCTGGCCCCAACCCCAGAACTAGGAGGCCAATGACCCCCAACAGGAATTAAACCACTCAACCCGATAGAAGTCCCCCTACTAAACACAGCCATCCTACTAGCCTCAGGCGTTACCGTAACGTGAGCCCATCACAGCATCACAGAAGGAAACCGAAAACACGCCATCCACGCCCTAACCCTAACGATCCTCCTGGGATTCTACTTCACAGCCCTACAAGCAATAGAATACCACGAAGCCCCATTCTCAATCGCCGATAGCGTCTACGGATCTACCTTCTTCGTTGCCACTGGATTCCACGGACTCCACGTAATCATCGGATCCTCCTTCCTGACCGTCTGCCTCTTCCGACTGATCAAGTTCCACTTTACATCAGACCACCACTTCGGATTCGAGGCAGCAGCCTGATACTGACACTTCGTAGACGTCATCTGACTATTCCTCTACATAACCATCTACTGATGAGGATCTTGCTCTTCTAGTATATTAATTACAATTGACTTCCAATCTCTAGAATCTGGTATAAACCCAGAGGAGAGCAATGAACACACTCATGTTCATATTCGCCCTATCATCAATCCTAAGCGCCGCCCTAACCGCATTAAACTTCTGACTCGCCCAAATAAACCCCGACTCAGAGAAACTCTCACCGTACGAATGTGGATTCGACCCACTTGGATCTGCTCGATTACCATTCTCAGTCCGATTCTTCCTCAGTAGCCATCCTGTTCGTCCTATTCGACCTAGAAATCGCCCTCCTACTCCCCCTGCCATGAGCCGTCCAACTCCAATCCCCCCTAATGACCCTCACCTGAACTGTAGTGATCCTCCTTCTCCTAACACTCGGACTGGCCTACGAGTGAATTCAAGGGGGCCTAGAATGAGCAGAATAACAGAAAGTTAGTCTAACCAAAAAGATAGCTGGTTTCGACCCAGCAGATTACAGCCAACCCTGTAACTTTCTTATGTCGCCCCTACATTTAAGCTTCTACTCAGCCTTCATTTTCAGCGGACTAGGGCTAGCCTTCCACCGAACCCACCTAGTATCCGCCCTACTATGCCTTGAAAGCATAATATTATCGATATTCGTAGGCCTATCAATATGATCCATCGAAAACCAAGTCTCCTCATTCACCATGGTACCAATTCTCATGCTAACCTTCTCAGCGTGTGAGGCGGGCACAGGCCTGGCCATCCTAGTAGCCTCCACCCGCACACATGGCTCTGACCATCTACACAACCTAAACCTCCTGCAATGCTAAAAATCATCCTACCCACAATCATACTTCTTCCAACAGCCCTGCTGTCTCCACCAAAATTTCTATGGACTAACACCACCTTATACAGCCTCCTAATCGCTGCCCTAAGCCTACAGTGATTAATCCCAACCTACTACCCCTACAAATTTTTATCCAACTGAACAGGAATTGACCAAATCTCATCCCCCCTCCTAGTACTATCCTGCTGACTACTCCCACTCATAATCATAGCAAGCCAAAACCACCTGCAACAAGAACCCCTACAACGCAAACGAATCTTTATCTCAACCTTAGTCGCAGTCCAGCCATTCATCCTACTAGCCTTTTCCACCACAGAACTAGCACTATTTTACATCTCATTTGAAGCAACCCTCATTCCCACCCTAATCTTAATCACCCGATGGGGGAACCAACCAGAACGCCTAAGCGCTGGCATCTACCTGCTATTCTACACGCCAGTAAGCTCTCTACCCCTGCTAATCACAATCATACACCTATACGTGAAAATTGGCACCCTGCACCTGCCAACCCTACAACTAACCCACCCAACCCTATCCACCTCATGGACAGGAATACTATCAGGTCTAGCACTGCTCATAGCATTCATAGTAAAAGCCCCACTATACGGCCTACACCTCTGACTGCCAAAAGCCCACGTAGAAGCACCCATCGCAGGCTCAATACTCCTCGCCGCCCTACTACTAAAGCTAGGAGGATACGGAATTATACGAGTCACTCTATTTATGGGCCCACTGTCCAACCTCCTGCACTACCCCTTCCTAACCCTGGCCCTATGAGGCGCCCTAATGACTAGCTCAATCTGCCTACGACAGACAGACCTAAAATCACTAATCGCTTATTCATCCGTTAGCCACATAGGCCTAGTTATCGCCGCAGGAATAATCCAAACCCACTGATCATTCTCAGGGGCAATGATCCTAATAATTTCCCATGGACTAACTTCCTCCATACTATTCTGCCTAGCCAACACAAACTATGAACGTACGCACAGCCGAATTCTACTACTCACACGAGGCCTACAACCTCTCCTACCACTCATAGCTACCTGATGATTGCTGGCCAATCTAACAAACATAGCCTTACCCCCAACAACAAACCTCATAGCAGAGCTAACCATTATAATCACCTTATTCAACTGATCTGCCTTCACGATCATCCTAACAGGAATCGCAACCCTACTAACCGCCTCCTACACCTTATTCATACTACTAATGACCCAACGAGGCTCAATCCCCTCCCACATCACATCTATGCAAAACTCAACCACGCGAGAACACCTGCTCATAACACTCCACATTATCCCAATATTCCTCCTAATCCTCAAACCCGAACTGATCTCCGGAATCCCCTCATGCAAGTATAGTTTAAACCAAACATTAGACTGTGATTCTAAGAATAGAAGTTCAAACCTTCTTACCTGCCGAGGGGAGGGTTTAACCAACAAGAGCTGCTAACTCTTACATCTGAGCCTAAAACCTCAGCCCCCTTACTTTTAAAGAATAACAGCAATCCACTGGTCTTAGGAACCACCCATCTTGGTGCAAATCCAAGTAAAAGTAGTGAACCCCACACTACTAATCAACTCCCTCACACTACTCACGCTGACAATCCTCCTAACCCCAATCATCCTGCCATTTCTATTTAAAAACTTTAAAAACACCCCACAAGCCACCACCCGCGCTGTTAAAACCGCATTCCTAATTAGCCTAGCCCCTACAACCGCATTCATCTACTCGGGAGTAGAATCTGTCACCTGCCACTGGGAGTGAAAATTCATTATAAACTTTAAAATCCCCCTGAGCCTAAAAATAGACCAATACTCAATAACATTTCTTCCAATCGCCCTATTTGTAACATGATCAATCCTACAATTCGCCATATGATACATGGCCTCAGAGCCATACGTAACAAAATTTTTCACCTACCTACTGACATTCCTAGTCGCCATACTCCTCCTAACAACCGCAAACAACATATTCCTCCTATTCGTAGGCTGGGAAGGAGTACGAATCATGTCCTTCCTTCTCATCGGCTGATGACAAGGCCGAGCAGATGCCAACACCGCCGCCCTACAAGCCGTAATCTACAACCGAATCGGAGACGTCGGACTGACCCTGAGCATAGCATGACTAGCTTCAACATTCAACACCTGAGAGACCCAACAAGCCGTACACCCCCACCAAACCCCAATCCTCCCCCTCATAGGATTAATCCTCGCAGCCGCAGGAAAATCCGCCCAATTTGGACTCCACCCATGACTGCCCGCAGCAATAGAAGGCCCCACCCCAGTATCAGCCCTACTGCACTCCAGTACCATAGTAGTAGCCGGAATCTTCCTGCTCATCCGCATGCACCCCCTGCTAGCCACCAACCAGACAGCCCTAACTGCCTGCCTATGCCTAGGTGCTCTATCAACCCTATTCGCTGCCACATGCGCCCTAACCCAAAATGACATCAAAAAAATCATTGCTTTCTCAACATCCAGCCAACTAGGACTAATAATAGTCACTATCGGACTAAACCTCCCACAACTAGCCTTCCTACACATCTCAACCCATGCCTTCTTTAAAGCCATACTATTCCTATGCTCAGGGTCTATCATCCACAACCTAAACGGAGAACAAGATATCCGAAAGATAGGAGGCCTACAGAAAATACTCCCAGTCACTACTTCCTGCCTAACCATTGGAAACCTGGCGCTGATAGGAACCCCATTCCTAGCCGGATTCTACTCAAAAGACCTCATCATCGAAAGCTTAAACACATCATACCTAAATACTTGAGCCCTACTCCTAACCCTTATAGACACAGCATTCACCGCAACCTACAGCATCCGCATAACCATCCTAGTCCAAGCTGGACAAACCCGAATCCCCCCAATAGTATCAATAAACGAAAACAACCCACTAATCACCGCCCCCCTAACCCGACTCGCCCTAGGCAGCATTACAGCAGGAATAATCATTACCTCTTTCATCACACCAACCAAAACCCCCCAATAACCATACCCCTTATCACCAAAACCGCTGCCATCCTCATAACAATCCTAGGAATCATCCTAGGCCCCTCATGTACAGGGCCACACCCCTCTAACGGCGCAAGCTTACATAGAAACATTATTAACAGACCTAGACAGATACAAAAACCCCTACAAGACCACGTATTAACTAACCCTGTTAACCCGACTCAGGAGCGCCTATAAGAGCGATTAAAATCTGTGAAAGGAACTCGGCAAATTAATAAGGCCCGACTGTTTACCAAAAACATAGCCTTCAGCAAATTAAACAAGTATTGAAGGTGATGCCTGCCCGGTGACTTAGGTTTAACGGCCGCGGTATCCTAACCGTGCAAAGGTAGCGCAATCAATTGTCCCATAAATCGAGACTTGTATGAATGGCTAAACGAGGTCTTAACTGTCTCTCACAGATAATCAGTGAAATTGATCTCCCCGTGCAAAAGCGGGGATGTGAACATAAGACGAGAAGACCCTGTGGAACTTAAAAATCAACGACCACCGCGAATCCTCAATCAACCCCACTGGGGCCACTACCATCGCAGAGCCTGGTCGATATTTTTCGGTTGGGGCGACCTTGGAGGAGAACAAATCCTCCAAAAACAAGACCATACCTCTTTACCTAGAGCTACCCCTCAAAGTGCTAACAGTGACCAGACCCAATATAATTGATTAATGGACCAAGCTACCCCAGGGATAACAGCGCAATCCCCCTCAAGAGCCCATATCGACAGGGGGGTTTACGACCTCGATGTTGGATCAGGACATCCTAATGGTGCAGCCGCTATTAAGGGTTCGTTTGTTCAACGATTAACAGTCCTACGTGATCTGAGTTCAGACCGGAGCAATCCAGGTCGGTTTCTATCTATGACACACTCTCCCCAGTACGAAAGGACCGGGAAAGTGGGGCCAATACCACAAGCACGCCCCCCCCCCCCCCTCTAAGCAGTGAAACCAACTAAACCGTGAAGAGGGCCTTCCCCCACCACTTTCAATCCTAGAAAAGGACCAGCTAGAGTGGCAGAGCCCGGCAAGTGCAGAAGGCTTAAGCCCTTTCCCCAGAGGTTCAAATCCTCTCCCTAGCTTCACCCATGATTCAAATAACAACACTAAGCTGCCTCGTTATATCCCTCCTGTACATCATCCCAATCCTGATTGCCGTAGCCTTCCTAACCCTAGTAGAACGGAAAATCCTAAGCTACATACAATCCCGCAAAGGCCCTAACGTTGTCGGGCCTTTTGGCCTACTTCAACCATTTGCGGACGGACTGAAACTATTTACCAAAGAGCCCATCCGACCCTCTACCTCTTCCCCACTTCTATTCATTCTGATACCAATACTAGCCCTTGTCCTAGCCCTCACCACTTGAGCACCACTACCACTCCCATTTCCCCTAGCAGATCTAAACCTCGGAGTTCTCTTCCTAATAGCCATGTCAAGCCTAGCCGTCTACTCAGTCCTATGATCAGGCTGAGCCTCGAACTCAAAATACGCACTAATCGGAGCCCTACGGGCAGTAGCACAGACCATTTCATACGAAGTGACACTGGCCATAATCCTGCTATCAATAATCATACTAAGCGGAAGCTACACACTCAGCTCCTTTGCCGTCGCACAGGAGCCTCTATACTTCATTTTCTCCTCATGACCCCTAGCAATAATATGATACGTATCCACCCTAGCAGAGACAAACCGAGCTCCTTTTGACCTCACAGAGGGTGAATCTGAGCTAGTCTCAGGGTTTAACGTTGAATACGCCGCAGGACCCTTCGCCTTATTCTTCCTAGCTGAATATGCGAACATTATGCTAATAAATACACTTACAGCCATCATATTCCTAAACCCAAGCGCCCTAGGGCCACCCACAGAACTATTCCCCATCATCCTAGCCACAAAAGTCCTCCTACTATCTTCTGGTTTCTTATGGGTCCGAGCTTCATACCCACGATTCCGATATGACCAACTAATGCACCTACTATGAAAAAACTTCCTACCCCTCACACTAGCTCTGTGCCTCTGACACATCAGCATACCTATCTGCTATGCAGGCCTACCTCCTTACATAAGGAAATGTGCCTGAACTACAAAGGGTCACTATGATAAAGTGAACATAGAGGTATAACAGCCCTCTCATTTCCTGTTGACCTTAGAAAAGTAGGAATTGAACCCACACAAGAGAAATCAAAATTCTCCATACTTCCCTTATATTATTTTCTAGTAGAGTCAGCTAATCAAGCTATCGGGCCCATACCCCGAAAATGATGGTTTAACCCCCTCCTCTACTAATGAACCCTTACGCGACCCCAATCATAACCTTCAGCCTCATCTTGGGCACCACAATCACAATTTCCAGCAACCACTGAGTTCTGGCCTGGACAGGACTGGAGATCAACGCACTAGCCATCATTCCCCTAATTGCCAAATCCCACCACCCACGAGCAGTAGAAGCCGCAACGAAATACTTCCTAACCCAAGCAGCTGCTTCCGCCCTGGTCCTATTCTCTAGCATAACCAATGCCTGAGTCACCGGCCAATGAGACATCACACAAATAAACCACCCAACCTCCTGTCTACTACTGACAGCAGCAATCGCTATTAAACTGGGCCTAGTGCCATTTCACTTCTGATTCCCAGAAGTACTACAAGGATCGCCACTAATAACAGCCCTGCTACTCTCGACCCTCATAAAATTCCCCCCACTAACCCTGCTCCTACTAACATCCAAATCCCTCGACCCAGCTCTACTCACCGCCATGGCCCTAGCCTCAACAGCACTAGGAGGCTGAATAGGACTGAACCAAACACAAACACGCAAAATCCTAGCCTTCTCGTCCATCTCCCACTTAGGCTGAATCGCCATCATCCTAGTTTACAGCCCCAAATTGGCCTTACTTACCTTCTACCTATACACAATCATAACATCAGCCGTATTCCTAGCCCTTAACAAAATCAAAGCCCTTAACCTATCCATGATCACAACCTCATGAACAAAAACCCCAGTGCTAAACGCCACCCTAATACTAGTACTTTTATCCCTAGCAGGCCTCCCCCCATTAACAGGCTTTATACCAAAGTGACTTATCATCCAAGAACTAACTAAACAGGAAATAACACCAGCAGCCATGGCAATTGCCATGCTATCACTGCTCAGCCTCTTCTTCTACCTACGCCTCGCATACCACTCAACAATTACCCTTCCCCCCAACTCCTCTAACCACATAAAACAATGATACACTAGCAAAGCCCCAAGCACACCTACTGCGGTCCTTGCCTCACTATCAATCCTCTTACTTCCCCTGTCCCCAATAATACATGCCATTGTCTAGAAACTTAGGATAACACCCCAAACCGAAGGCCTTCAAAGCCTTAAATAAGAGTTAAACCCTCTTAGTTTCTGCACATTAAGACTTACAGAATATTAACCTGTATCTTCTGAATGCAAGTCAGACGCTTTAATTAAGCTAAAGCCTCCCTAGACAGATGGGCTTCGATCCCACAAAACTCTAGTTAACAGCTAAATGCCTAAACCAATTGGCTTCTGCCTACAAAGACCCTGACGCACCCTAGTGCGCATCGATGAGCTTGCAACTCAACATGAATTTCACTACAGAGCCGATAAGAAGAGGAATTAAACCTCTGTAAAAAGGACTACAGCCTAACGCTTCAACACTCAGCCATCTTACCCGTCACCTTCATCAACCGATGACTATTTTCCACTAACCATAAGGATATTGGCACCCTGTACCTCATCTTCGGGGCATGAGCAGGAATAGTCGGCACCGCACTCAGCCTATTAATCCGCGCAGAACTAGGACAACCAGGAACTCTCCTAGGCGACGACCAAATTTACAATGTAATCGTTACCGCTCACGCCTTTGTAATAATCTTCTTTATAGTCATACCCATCATGATCGGAGGATTCGGCAACTGATTAGTCCCCCTCATAATCGGTGCCCCCGACATAGCATTCCCGCGAATAAACAACATAAGCTTTTGACTCCTCCCCCCATCATTCCTCCTCCTACTAGCCTCATCCACTGTAGAAGCTGGCGCCGGCACAGGCTGAACTGTCTACCCTCCCCTAGCAGGTAACCTTGCCCACGCCGGAGCTTCAGTAGACCTGGCTATCTTCTCACTCCACTTAGCCGGTATCTCCTCCATCCTTGGGGCCATCAACTTTATCACCACAGCCATCAACATAAAACCCCCCGCACTCTCACAATACCAAACCCCACTATTTGTCTGATCCGTACTAATTACCGCCATCCTACTCCTTCTATCACTCCCCGTACTCGCCGCCGGTATTACAATATTACTAACTGATCGAAACCTAAACACCACATTCTTCGACCCCGCTGGAGGAGGAGACCCAATCCTGTACCAACACCTATTCTGATTCTTCGGACACCCAGAAGTCTATATTCTGATCCTACCGGGGTTCGGAATCATCTCACACGTAGTCACGTACTACTCAGGCAAAAAGGAGCCCTTCGGCTACATGGGAATAGTCTGAGCCATACTATCCATCGGCTTCCTAGGATTCATCGTCTGAGCTCACCACATGTTTACAGTAGGAATAGACGTTGATACCCGAGCCTACTTTACATCAGCCACTATAATCATTGCCATCCCTACCGGAATCAAAGTATTTAGCTGACTAGCCACCCTGCACGGAGGAACAATCAAATGAGACCCCCCCCAATACTATGAGCTCTAGGATTTATCTTCCTATTTACCATCGGAGGATTAACAGGAATCGTTCTTGCAAACTCTTCCCTAGACATCGCACTGCACGACACGTACTACGTAGTTGCCCACTTCCACTACGTCCTATCCATAGGCGCCGTCTTTGCCATTCTAGCAGGATTTACTCACTGATTCCCACTACTCACTGGGTTTACCCTACACCAAACATGAGCAAAAGCCCACTTCGGGGTAATATTTACAAGAGTAAACCTAACGTTCTTCCCCCAGCACTTCCTAGGCCTAGCAGGAATACCCCGACGATACTCGGACTATCCCGACGCCTACACACTATGAAACACCATTTCCTCCATCGGCTCCCTAATCTCAATAGTAGCCGTAATCATACTAATATTCATCATCTGAGAAGCCTTTTCGGCCAAACGAAAAGTCCTACAACCAGAACTAACTACCACAAACGTTGAATGAATCCACGGCTGCCCTCCCCCATACCATACTTTCGAGGAACCGGCCTTCGTCCAAGTACAAGAAAGGAAGGAATCGAACCCTCACATGCTGGTTTCAAGCCAACTGCATTAACCGCTCATGCTTCTTTCTTATGAGACGTTAGTAAACCAATTACATAGCCTTGTCAAGACTAAATCACAGGTAAAAATCCTGTACATCTCATGTGGCCAACCACTCCCAACTAGGATTCCAAGACGCCTCATCACCCATCATAGAAGAACTCGTTGAAATCCACGACCACGCCCTAATCGTTGCCCTAGCTATCTGCAGCCTAGTTCTCTACCTTTTAGCCCACATACTAACAGAAAAACTCTCGTCCAATGCTGTAGACGCCCAAGAAGTAGAGCTGATCTGGACAATCCTACCTGCTATCGTCCTGGTACTCCTCGCCCTCCCATCCCTACAAATCCTCTACATAATGGACGAAATCGACGAACCAGACCTCACCCTAAAAGCCATCGGCCACCAATGATACTGAAGCTACGAATACACAGACTTCAAAGACCTATCATTCGACTCCTACATAGTGCCCACCCCAGACTTACCCAACGGCCACTTCCGACTGCTAGAAGTTGACCACCGCGTAGTTATCCCAATAGAATCCCCCATCCGCGTGATCATTACTGCAGGAGACGTACTCCACTCCTGAGCAGTCCCAACGCTCGGAGTTAAAACAGACGCAATCCCAGGCCGACTAAACCAAACTTCATTCATTACCACCCGGCCTGGGATTTTTTACGGACAATGCTCAGAAATTTGCGGGGCTAATCACAGCTACATACCCATTGTAGTAGAATCAACCCCACTCCCACATTTCGAGGCCTGATCGTCCCTTCTATCATCATCCTAATCATTAAGAAGCTATGCAACAGCACTAGCCTTTTAAGCTAGCCAAAGAGGGACTTCCCCCTCCTTAATGATATGCCACAGCTTAACCCCGCACCATGATTTTCAATCATAATTATAACCTGATTAACCCTAGCACTCCTCATCCAACCAAAACTACTAGCCTTCACCACAACCAACCCCCCATCAAATAAGACCTCCCTCACTACCAAACCCACACCATGATCCTGACCATGAACCTAAGCTTCTTTGACCAATTTTCCAGCCCCAATCTATTTGGCATCCCCTTAATCCTACTATCCCTACTCTTCCCAGCCCTACTATTCCCGTCCCCAAACAACCGATGAATCAACAACCGCCTTTCTACTATTCAAACATGACTCCTTCACCTAATCACAAAACAACTAATAGTCCCACTCAACAAAAATGGCCACAAATGAGCCATAATATTTACATCCCTAATAATCATACTTCTTACAATCAACCTTCTAGGCCTCCTTCCATATACATTCACCCCAACCACCCAACTATCTATGAACATAGCCCTAGCCTTCCCACTATGGCTCGCCACACTACTAACAGGCCTACGAAACCAACCATCAGCCTCTTTAGCCCACCTATTACCCGAAGGTACCCCTACACCCCTAATCCCCGCACTAATCCTGATCGAAACAACCAGCCTACTAATCCGCCCCCTAGCCCTCGGAGTCCGCCTTACAGCCAACCTTACAGCAGGACACTTACTCATCCAACTCATCTCTACAGCCTCCATTGCATTAATACCCACCCTTCCTGCAGTATCCATCCTAACAATAATCATCCTACTACTCCTAACCATCCTAGAAGTAGCAGTAGCCATAATCCAGGCCTACGTCTTCGTGCTCCTTCTAAGCCTATACTTACAAGAAAACATCTAATGGCACACCAAGCACACTCATACCACATAGTTGACCCAAGCCCTTGACCAATCTTCGGGGCAGCCGCCGCCCTACTCACAACCTCAGGATTAATCATGTGATTCCACTACAACTCATCCATACTACTAACCCTAGGCCTCATCTCAATACTCCTAGTAATACTCCAATGATGACGAGACATTGTACGAGAAAGCACCTTCCAAGGCCATCACACTCCCACAGTCCAAAAAGGCCTACGATACGGCATAATCCTTTTCATCACATCCGAAGCATTCTTCTTCTTAGGGTTCTTCTGAGCGTTCTTCCACTCGAGCCTGGCCCCAACCCCAGAACTAGGAGGCCAATGACCCCCAACAGGAATTAAACCACTCAACCCGATAGAAGTCCCCCTACTAAACACAGCCATCCTACTAGCCTCAGGCGTTACCGTAACGTGAGCCCATCACAGCATCACAGAAGGAAACCGAAAACACGCCATCCACGCCCTAACCCTAACGATCCTCCTGGGATTCTACTTCACAGCCCTACAAGCAATAGAATACCACGAAGCCCCATTCTCAATCGCCGATAGCGTCTACGGATCTACCTTCTTCGTTGCCACTGGATTCCACGGACTCCACGTAATCATCGGATCCTCCTTCCTGACCGTCTGCCTCTTCCGACTGATCAAGTTCCACTTTACATCAGACCACCACTTCGGATTCGAGGCAGCAGCCTGATACTGACACTTCGTAGACGTCATCTGACTATTCCTCTACATAACCATCTACTGATGAGGATCTTGCTCTTCTAGTATATTAATTACAATTGACTTCCAATCTCTAGAATCTGGTATAAACCCAGAGGAGAGCAATGAACGCACTCATGTTCATATTCGCCCTATCATCAATCCTAAGCGCCGCCCTAACCGCATTAAACTTCTGACTCGCCCAAATAAACCCCGACTCAGAGAAACTCTCACCGTACGAATGTGGATTCGACCCACTTGGATCTGCTCGATTACCATTCTCAGTCCGATTCTTCCTCAGTAGCCATCCTGTTCGTCCTATTCGACCTAGAAATCGCCCTCCTACTCCCCCTGCCATGAGCCGTCCAACTCCAATCCCCCCTAATGACCCTCACCTGAACTGTAGTGATCCTCCTTCTCCTAACACTCGGACTGGCCTACGAGTGAATTCAAGGGGGCCTAGAATGAGCAGAATAACAGAAAGTTAGTCTAACCAAAAAGATAGCTGGTTTCGACCCAGCAGATTACAGCCAACCCTGTAACTTTCTTATGTCGCCCCTACATTTAAGCTTCTACTCAGCCTTCATTTTCAGCGGACTAGGACTAGCCTTCCACCGAACCCACCTAGTATCCGCCCTACTATGCCTTGAAAGCATAATATTATCGATATTCGTAGGCCTATCAATATGATCCATCGAAAACCAAGTCTCCTCATTCACTATGGTACCAATTCTCATGCTAACCTTCTCAGCGTGTGAGGCGGGCACAGGCCTGGCCATCCTAGTAGCCTCCACCCGCACACATGGCTCCGACCATCTACACAACCTAAACCTCCTGCAATGCTAAAAATCATCCTACCCACAATCATACTTCTTCCAACAGCCCTGCTGTCTCCACCAAAATTTCTATGGACTAACACCACCTTATACAGCCTCCTAATCGCTGCCCTAAGCCTACAGTGATTAATCCCAACCTACTACCCCTACAAATTTTTATCCAACTGAACAGGAATTGACCAAATCTCATCCCCCCTCCTAGTACTATCCTGCTGACTACTCCCACTCATAATCATAGCAAGCCAAAACCACCTGCAACAAGAACCCCTACAACGCAAACGAATCTTTATCTCAACCTTAGTCGCAGTCCAGCCATTCATCCTACTAGCCTTTTCCACCACAGAACTAGCACTATTTTACATCTCATTTGAAGCAACCCTCATTCCCACCCTAATCTTAATCACCCGATGGGGGAACCAACCAGAACGCCTAAGCGCTGGCATCTACCTGCTATTCTACACGCCAGTAAGCTCTCTACCCCTGCTAATCACAATCATACACCTATACGTGAAAATTGGCACCCTGCACCTGCCAACCCTACAACTAACCCACCCAACCCTATCCACCTCATGGACAGGAATACTATCAGGTCTAGCACTGCTCATAGCATTCATAGTAAAAGCCCCACTATACGGCCTACACCTCTGACTGCCAAAAGCCCACGTAGAAGCACCCATCGCAGGCTCAATACTCCTCGCCGCCCTACTACTAAAGCTAGGAGGATACGGAATTATACGAGTCACTCTATTTATGGGCCCACTGTCCAACCTCCTGCACTACCCCTTCCTAACCCTGGCCCTATGAGGCGCCCTAATGACTAGCTCAATCTGCCTACGACAGACAGACCTAAAATCACTAATCGCTTATTCATCCGTTAGCCACATAGGCCTAGTTATCGCCGCAGGAATAATCCAAACCCACTGATCATTCTCAGGGGCAATGATCCTAATAATTTCCCATGGACTAACTTCCTCCATACTATTCTGCCTAGCCAACACAAACTATGAACGTACGCACAGCCGAATTCTACTACTCACACGAGGCCTACAACCTCTCCTACCACTCATAGCTACCTGATGATTGCTGGCCAATCTAACAAACATAGCCTTACCCCCAACAACAAACCTCATAGCAGAGCTAACCATTATAATCACCTTATTCAACTGATCTGCCTTCACGATCATCCTAACAGGAATCGCAACCCTACTAACCGCCTCCTACACCTTATTCATACTACTAATGACCCAACGAGGCTCATTCCCCTCCCACATCACATCTATGCAAAACTCAACCACGCGAGAACACCTGCTCATAACACTCCACATTATCCCAATATTCCTCCTAATCCTCAAACCCGAACTGATCTCCGGAATCCCCTCATGCAAGTATAGTTTAAACCAAACATTAGACTGTGATTCTAAGAATAGAAGTTCAAACCTTCTTACCTGCCGAGGGGAGGGTTTAACCAACAAGAGCTGCTAACTCTTACATCTGAGCCTAAAACCTCAGCCCCCTTACTTTTAAAGGATAACAGCAATCCACTGGTCTTAGGAACCACCCATCTTGGTGCAAATCCAAGTAAAAGTAGTGAACCCCACACTACTAATCAACTCCCTCACACTACTCACGCTGACAATCCTCCTAACCCCAATCATCCTGCCATTTCTATTTAAAAACTTTAAAAACACCCCACAAGCCACCACCCGCGCTGTTAAAACCGCATTCCTAATTAGCCTAGCCCCTACAACCGCATTCATCTACTCGGGAGTAGAATCTGTCACCTGCCACTGGGAGTGAAAATTCATTATAAACTTTAAAATCCCCCTGAGCCTAAAAATAGACCAATACTCAATAACATTTCTTCCAATCGCCCTATTTGTAACATGATCAATCCTACAATTCGCCATATGATACATGGCCTCAGAGCCATACGTAACAAAATTTTTCACCTACCTACTGACATTCCTAGTCGCCATACTCCTCCTAACAACCGCAAACAACATATTCCTCCTATTCGTAGGCTGGGAAGGAGTACGAATCATGTCCTTCCTTCTCATCGGCTGATGACAAGGCCGAGCAGATGCCAACACCGCCGCCCTACAAGCCGTAATCTACAACCGAATCGGAGACGTCGGACTGACCCTGAGCATAGCATGACTAGCTTCAACATTCAACACCTGAGAGATCCAACAAGCCGTACACCCCCACCAAACCCCAATCCTCCCCCTCATAGGATTAATCCTCGCAGCCGCAGGAAAATCCGCCCAATTTGGACTCCACCCATGACTGCCCGCAGCAATAGAAGGCCCCACCCCAGTATCAGCCCTACTGCACTCCAGTACCATAGTAGTAGCCGGAATCTTCCTGCTCATCCGCATGCACCCCCTGCTAGCCACCAACCAGACAGCCCTAACTGCCTGCCTATGCCTAGGTGCTCTATCAACCCTATTCGCTGCCACATGCGCCCTAACCCAAAATGACATCAAAAAAATCATTGCTTTCTCAACATCCAGCCAACTAGGACTAATAATAGTCACTATCGGACTAAACCTCCCACAACTAGCCTTCCTACACATCTCAACCCATGCCTTCTTTAAAGCCATACTATTCCTATGCTCAGGGTCTATCATCCACAACCTAAACGGAGAACAAGATATCCGAAAGATAGGAGGCCTACAGAAAATACTCCCAGTCACTACTTCCTGCCTAACCATCGGAAACCTGGCGCTGATAGGAACCCCATTCCTAGCCGGATTCTACTCAAAAGACCTCATCATCGAAAGCTTAAACACATCATACCTAAATACTTGAGCCCTACTCCTAACCCTTATAGACACAGCATTCACCGCAACCTACAGCATCCGCATAACCATCCTAGTCCAAGCTGGACAAACCCGAATCCCCCCAATAGTATCAATAAACGAAAACAACCCACTAATCACCGCCCCCCTAACCCGACTCGCCCTAGGCAGCATTACAGCAGGAATAATCATTACCTCTTTCATCACACCAACCAAAACCCCCCCAATAACCATACCCCTTATCACCAAAACCGCTGCCATCCTCATAACAATCCTAGGAATCATCCTAGCCCTAGAACTATCGAACATAACACACACCCTCACTCACCCCAAACCAAACCCCCTCATAAACTTCTCCTCTGCATTAGGGTACTTCAACCCCCCTAGTACACCGATTCTTCTCCAAAAACCTACTAGAAAAGGGACAAAACATTGCCCTACACTTGATCGACCTCTCCTGACTCAAAAAAATAGGGCCAGAGGGCCTTGCTGAACTACAAGTAGCCGCAAGCAAAGCCGCAACCTCAATACACACAGGGCTAATTAAGGCCTACCTAGGATCCTTCGCCCTCTCCATCCTGGTAATAATCCTAATAACACACAGACTCACTAATGGCCCCTAACATCCGCAAATCCCATCCCCTACTAAAAATAATCAACAACTCCCTAATCGACCTACCCGCCCCCTCCAACATCTCTGCCTGATGTGCATCCCCAGTGGTGCCAGTGCACTCTCTGGACTCACTGCACTGCATCCCCAGTGGTGCCAGTGCACTCACTGGACTCACTGCACTGCATCCCCAGTGGTGCCAGTGCACTCTCTCGAGTCACTGCACTACATCCCCAGTGGTGCCAGTGCACTCACTGGACTCACTGTACTGCATCATCGGTGGTGCCAGTGCACTCTCTGGACTCACTTCACTGCATCCCCAGTGGTGCCAGTGCACTCTCTGGACTCACTGCACTGCAGGCCCAGTGGTACCAGTGCACTCTCTGGACTCACTGTACTGCATCACCAGTGGTGCCAGTGCACTCTCTGGACTCACTGCACTGCATCCCCAGTGGTTCCAGTGCATTCACTGGACTCACTGTACTGCATCTCCAGTGGTGCCAGTGCACTCTCTGGACTCACTGCACTGCATCCCCAGTGGTGCCAGTGAGCTCTCTGGACTCACTGCTCTGCATCCCCAGTGGTGCCAGTGTAATCACAGGATTCACTACACTGCATCCCCAGTGGTGCTAGTGCACTCTCTGGACTCACTGCAGTGCATCCCCAGTGGTGCCAGTGCACTCTCTGGACTCACTGAAGTGCATTCTCAGTGGTGCCAGTGCACTCTCTGGGCTCACTGAAGTGCATCCCCAGTGGTGCCAGTACACTCACTGGACTCACTGCACTGCATCCCCAGTGGTGCCAGTGCACTCTCTGGACTCACTGCACTGCATCACCAGTGGTGCCAGTGCACTCTCTGGACTCACTGCACTGCATCCCCAGTGGTGCCAGTGCACTCTGTGGAGTCACTGAAGTGCATCCCCAGTGGTGCCAGTGCACTCTCTGGACTCACTGCACTGCATGTCCAGTGGTGCCAGTGCACTCTCTGGACTCACTGTACTGCATCCCCACTGGTGCCAGTGCACTATGTGGACTCACTGTACTGCATCCCCAGTGGTGACAGTGCACTCTCTGGACTAACTGCAGTGCATCCCCAGTGGTGCCAGTGCACTCTCTGGACTCACTGCAGTGCATCCCCAGTGGTGCCAGTGCACTCTCTGGTCTCACTGCACTGCATCCCCAGTGGTGCCAGTGCAGTCTCTGGACTCACTGCACTGCATCCCCAGTGGTGCCAGTGCACTGTCTGGACTCACTGCAGTGCATCCCCAGTGGTGTCAGTGCACTCTCTGGACTCACTGTACTGCACCCCCAGTGGTGCCAGTGCACTCACTGGACTGACTGCACTGCATCCCCAGTGGTGCCAGTGCGCTCTCCGGAGTCACAGCACTGCATCCCCAGTGGTGCCAGTGCACTGACTGGACTCACTGCACTGCATCACAGGTGGTGCCAGTGCACTCTCTGGACTCACTGCAGTGAATCCCCGGTGGTGCCAGTGTACTCTCTGCAGTCACTGCACTGCATCCCCAGTGGTGCCAGTGCACTCACTGGACTCACTGGACTGCATCCCCAGTGGTGCCAGTGAACTCTCTGGACTCACTGCACTGCATCCCCAGTGGTGCCAGTGTACTCTCTGGACTCACTGCAGTGCATCCCCAGTGGTGCCAGAGCACTCTCTGGACTCACTGCACTGCATCACCAGTGGTGTCAGTCCACTCTCTGGACTCACTGCACTGCATCCCCAGTGGTGTTCAGTGTACTCTCTGGACTCACTGCAGTGCATCCCCAGTGGTGCCAGAGCACTCTCTGGACTCACTGCACTGCATCACCAGTGGTGCCAGTGCACTCTCTGGACTCACTGCACTGCATCCCCAGTGGTGTTCAGTGCACTCTCTGGACTCACTGAAGTGCATCCCCAGTTGTGCCAGTGCACTCTCTGGACTCAATGCACTGCATCCCCAGTGGTGCCAGTGCACTCTCTGGACTCACTGCACTGCAGGCCCAGTGGTACCAGTGCACTCTCTGGACTCACTGTACTGCATCACCAGTGGTGCCAGTGCACTCTCTGGACTCACTGCACTGCATCCCCAGTGGTTCCAGTGCATTCACTGGACTCACTGTACTGCATCTCCAGTGGTGCCAGTGCACTCTCTGGACTCACTGCACTGCATCCCCAGTGGTGCCAGTGAGCTCTCTGGACTCACTGCTCTGCATCCCCAGTGGTGCCAGTGTAATCACAGGATTCACTACACTGCATCCCCAGTGGTGCTAGTGCACTCTCTGGACTCACTGCAGTGCATCCCCAGTGGTGCCAGTGCACTCTCTGGACTCACTGAAGTGCATTCTCAGTGGTGCCAGTGCACTCTCTGGGCTCACTGAAGTGCATCCCCAGTGGTGCCAGTACACTCACTGGACTCACTGCACTGCATCCCCAGTGGTGCCAGTGCACTCTCTGGACTCACTGCACTGCATCACCAGTGGTGCCAGTGCACTCTCTGGACTCACTGCACTGCATCCCCAGTGGTGCCAGTGCACTCTGTGGAGTCACTGAAGTGCATCCCCAGTGGTGCCAGTGCACTCTCTGGACTCACTGCACTGCATGTCCAGTGGTGCCAGTGCACTCTCTGGACTCACTGTACTGCATCCCCACTGGTGCCAGTGCACTATGTGGACTCACTGTACTGCATCCCCAGTGGTGACAGTGCACTCTCTGGACTAACTGCAGTGCATCCCCAGTGGTGCCAGTGCACTCTCTGGACTCACTGCAGTGCATCCCCAGTGGTGCCAGTGCACTCTCTGGTCTCACTGCACTGCATCCCCAGTGGTGCCAGTGCAGTCTCTGGACTCACTGCACTGCATCCCCAGTGGTGCCAGTGCACTGTCTGGACTCACTGCAGTGCATCCCCAGTGGTGTCAGTGCACTCTCTGGACTCACTGTACTGCACCCCCAGTGGTGCCAGTGCACTCACTGGACTGACTGCACTGCATCCCCAGTGGTGCCAGTGCGCTCTCCGGAGTCACAGCACTGCATCCCCAGTGGTGCCAGTGCACTGACTGGACTCACTGCACTGCATCACAGGTGGTGCCAGTGCACTCTCTGGACTCACTGCAGTGAATCCCCGGTGGTGCCAGTGTACTCTCTGCAGTCACTGCACTGCATCCCCAGTGGTGCCAGTGCACTCACTGGACTCACTGGACTGCATCCCCAGTGGTGCCAGTGAACTCTCTGGACTCACTGCACTGCATCCCCAGTGGTGCCAGTGTACTCTCTGGACTCACTGCAGTGCATCCCCAGTGGTGCCAGAGCACTCTCTGGACTCACTGCACTGCATCACCAGTGGTGTCAGTCCACTCTCTGGACTCACTGCACTGCATCCCCAGTGGTGTTCAGTGTACTCTCTGGACTCACTGCAGTGCATCCCCAGTGGTGCCAGAGCACTCTCTGGACTCACTGCACTGCATCACCAGTGGTGCCAGTGCACTCTCTGGACTCACTGCACTGCATCCCCAGTGGTGTTCAGTGCACTCTCTGGACTCACTGAAGTGCATCCCCAGTTGTGCCAGTGCACTCTCTGGACTCAATGCACTGCATCCCCAGTGGTGCCAGTGCACTCTCTGGACTCAGTGCACTGCATCCCCAGTGGTGCCAGTGCAATCTCTGGACTCACTGTAGTGCATCCCCAGTGGTGCCAGTGCACTCTCTGGACTCACTGCAGTGCATCCCCAGTGGTGCCAGTGCACTCTCTGGACTCACTGTACTGCATCACCAGTGGTGCCAGTGCACTCTCTGGACTCACTGCACTGCATTCCCAGTGGTGCCAGTGCAGTCTCTGGACTCACTGCACTGCAGCCCCGGTGGTGCCAGTGCAATCTCTGGACTCACTGCACTGCATCCCCAGTGGTGCCAGTGCACTCTCTGGACTCACTGCACTGCATCCCCAGTTTTGCCAGTGAAGTCTTTGGACTCACTGCACTGCATCCCCAGTGGTGCCAGTGCACTCTCTGGAGTCACTGAAGTGCATCCCCAGTGGTGTCAGTGCACTCTCTGGACTCACTGCACTGCATGCCCAATGGTGCCACTGCACTCTCTGGACTCACTGTACTGCATCCCCACTGGTACCAGTGCACTCTGTGGACTCACTGTACTGCATCCCCAGCGGTGACAGAGCACTCCCTGGACTCACTGCAGTGCATCCCCAGTGGTGCCAGTGCACTCTCTGGACTCACTGCAGTGCATCCCCAGTGGTGCCAGTGCACTCTCTGGACTCACTGCACTGCATCCCCAGTGGTGCCAGTGCACTCTCTGGACTCACTGCACTGCATCCACAGTGGTGCCAGTGCACTCTCTGGACTCACTGCAGTGCATTCCCTCTGGTGCCAGTGCACTCTCTGGACTCACTGCACTGCATCCCCAGTGGTGCCAGTGCACTCTCTGGACTCACTGCACTGCATCCCCAGTGGTGCCAGTGCATTCTCTGGACTCACTGCAGTGCATCCCCAGTGGTGCCAGTGCACTCTCTGGACTCACTGAGGTGCATCCCCAGTGGTGCCAGTGCAATCTCTGGACTCACTGCAGTGCATCCCCAGTGGTGCCAGTGCACACTCTGGACTCACTGCAGTGCAGCCCCAGTGGTGCCAGTGCACTCTCTGGACTCACTGCACTGCATCTCCAGTTGTGCCAGTGCACTCTTTGGACTCACTGCAGTGCATCCCCAGTGGTACCAGTGCACTCTCTGGAGTCACTGCGCTGCATCCCCAGTGGTGCCAGTGCAGTCTCTGGACTCACTGCGCTGCATCCCCATTGGTGCCAGTGCACTCTCTGGACTCACTGCAGTGCATTCCCAGTGGTGCCAGTGCACTCTCTGGACTCACTGCACTGCATCCCCAGTGGTGCCAGTGCACTCTCTGGACTCACTGCACTGCATCCCCAGTGGTGCCAGTGCATTCTCTGGACTCACTGCAGTGCATCCCCAGTGGTGCCAGTGCACTCTCTTCACTCACTGCACTGCATTCCCAGTGGTGCCAGTGCACTCTCTGGACTCACTGCAGTGCATCCCCAGTGGTGCCAGTGCACTCTCTGTACTCACTGCACTGCATCCCCAGTGGTGCCAGTGCACTCTCTAGAGTCACTGCACTGCATCCCCAGTGGTGCCAGTGCACTCTCTGGACTCACTGCACTACATCCCCAGTGGTGCCAGTGCACTCTCTGGACTCACTGCACTGCAGCCCCAGTGGTGCCACTGCACTCTCTGGACTCACTGCAGTGCAGCCCCAGTGGTGCCAGTGCATTCTCTGGACTCACTGCACTGCATCTCCAGTGGTGCCAGTGCACTCTCTGGACTCACTGCACTGCATCCCCAGTGTTCACAGTGCACTCTCTGCACTCACTACACTGCATCCCCAGTGGTGCCAGTGCACTCTCTGGACTCACTGCACTGCATCCCCAGTGGTGCCAGTGCACTCTGTGGACTCACTGCAGTGCATCCCCAGTGGTGCCAGTGCACTCTCTGGACTCACTGCACTGCATCCCCAGTGGAGCCCGTGCACTCTCTGGACTCACTGAAGTGCATCCCCAGTGGTGCCAGTGCACTCTCTGGACTCACTGCAGTGCATCCCCGTTGGTGCCAGTGCACTCTCTGGACTCACTGCAGTGCATCCCCAGTGGTGCCAGTGCACTCTCCGGACTCACTGTACTGCATCCCCAGTGTTGCCAGTGCACTCTCTGGAGTAACTGCAGTGCATCCCCAGTGGTGCCAAAGCACTCTCTGGACTCCCGGCACCGCATCCCCAGTGGTGCCAGTGCACTCTCTGGGCTCACTGCAGTGCATCCCCAGTGGTGCCAGTGTACTCACTGGACTCACTGCACTGCATTCCCCAGTGGTGCTAGTGCACTCTCTGGACTCACTGCAGTGCATCCCCAGTGGTGCCAGTGCACTCTCTTGACTCACTGCACTGCATCCCCAGTGGTGCCAGTGTACTCACTGGACTCACTGCACTGCATCCCCAGTGCTGCCAGTGCACTCTCATGACTCACTGCACTGCATCCCCAGTGGTGCCACTGCACTCTCTGGACTCACTGCACTGCATGTCCAGTGGTGCCAGTGCACTCTCTGCACTCACTGCACTGCATCCCCAGTGGTGCCAGTGCACTCTTTGGACTCACTGAAGTGCATTCTCAGTGGTGCCAGTGCACTCTCTGGACTCACTGCACTGCATTCTCAGTGGTGCCAGTGCACTCTCTGGACTCACTGCAGTGCATCCCCAGTGGTGCCAGTACACTCACTGGACTCACTGCACTGCATCCCCATTGGTGCCAGTGCACTCTCTGGACTCACTGCACTGCATCCCCAGTGGTGCCAGTGCACTCTCTGGACTCACTGCACTGCATCCCCAGTGCTGCCTGTGCACTCCTGGACTCACTGCACTGCATCCCCAGTGGTGTCACTGCACTCTCTGGACTCACTGCACTGCATCCCCAGTTGTGCCAGTGCACTCTCTGCACTCACTGCACTGCATACCCAGTGGTGCCAGTGCACTCTCTGGACTCACTGCACTGCATTCCCTCTGGTGCCAGTGCACTCTCTGGACTCACTGCAGTGCATCCCCAGTGGTGCCAGTGCACTCTCTGGACTCACTGCACTGCATCACCTGTGGTGCCAGTGCACTCTCTGGACTCACTGAAGTGCATCCCCAGTGGTGCCAGAGCACTCTCTGGACTCACTGCACTGCATCCCCAGTGGTGCCAGTGCACTCTCTGGACTCACTGCAGTGCATCCCCAGTGGTGCCACTGCACTCTCTGGACTCACTGCACTGCATCCCCAGTATTGCCAGTGCACTCTCTGGACTCACTGCACTGCATCCCCAGTGCTGCCAGTGCACTCTCTGGACTCACTGCACTGCATCCCCAGTGGTGCCACTGCACTCTCTGGACTCACTGCACTGCATGTCCAGTGGTGCCAGTGCACTCTCTGCACTCACTGCACTGCATCCCCAGTGTTGCCAGTGCACTCACTGGACTCACTGCAGTGCATCCCCAGTGGTGCCAGTGCACTCTCTGCACTCACTGCACTGCATCCCCAGTGGTGCCAGTGCACTCACTGGACTCACTGCAGTGCATTCCCTCTGGTGCCAGTGCACTCTCTGGACTCACTGCACTGCATCCCCTGTGGTGCCACAGCACTCTCTGGACTCACTGCAGTGCATCCCCAGTGGTGCCAGTGCACTCTCTGGACTCACTGCACTGCATCCCCAGTGGTGCCAGTGCACTCTCTGGACTCACTGAACTGCATCCCCAGTGGTGCCAGTGCACTCTCTGGACTCCCGGCACCGCATCCCCAGTGGTGCCAGTGCACTCTCTGGGCTCACTGCAGTGCATCCCCAGTGGTGCCAGTGCACTCTCTTGACTCACTGCACTGCATCCCCAGTGGTGCCAGTGGACTCACTGGATTCACTGCACTGCATCCCCAGTGGTGCTAGTGCACTCTCTGGACTCACTGAAGTGCATTCTCAGTGGTGCCAGTGCACTCTGTGGACTCACTGCAGTGCATCCCCAGTGGTGCCAGTGCGCTCTCTGGACTCACTGGAGTGCATCCCCAGTGGTGCCAGTGCACTCTCTGGACTCACTGCACTGCATCCCCAGTGGTGCCAGTGCACTCTCTGGACTCACTGCACTGCATCCCCAGTGCTGCCAGTGCACTCTCTGGACTCACTGCACTGCATCCCCAGTGGTGCCAGTGCACTCTCTGGACTCACTGCACTGCATCCCCAGTGGTGCCAGTGCACTCTCTGGACTCACTGCAGTGCATCCCCAGTGGTGCCAGTGCACTCTCTGGACTCACTGCACTGCATCCCCAGTGGTATCGGTGCACTCTCTGGACTCACTGCAGTGCATCCCCAGTGGTGCCAGTACACTCTCTGGACTCACTGCACTGCATCCCCAGTGGTGCCAATGCACTCTCTGGACTCACTGCACTGCATCCCAAGTGGTGCCAGTGCACTCTCTGGAGTCACTGCACTGCATCCCCAGTGGTGCCAGTGCACTCTCTCGAGTCACTGCACTACATCCCCAGTGGTGCCAGTGCACTCACTGGACTCACTGTCCTGCATCATCAGTGGTGCCAGTGCACTCTCTGGACTCACTGCACTGCATCCCCAGTGGTGCCAGTGCACTCTCTGGACTCACTTCAGTGCATCCCCAGTGGTGCCAGTGCACTCACTGGACTCACTATACTGCATCACCAGTGGTGCCAGTGCACTCTCTGGACTCACTGTACTGCATCCCCAGTGTTGCCAGTGCATTCACTGGACTCACTGTACTGCATCTCCAGTGGTGCCAGTGCACTCTCTGGGCTCACTGCAGTGCATTCCCAGTGGTGCCAGTGCACTCTCTGGACTCACTGCAGTGCATCCCCACTGGTGCCAGTGCACTCACTGGATTCACTGCACTACATTCCCAGTGGTGCTAGTGCAATCTCTGGACTCACTGCAGTGCATCCCCAGTGGTGCCAGTGCACTCTTTGGACTCACTGAAGTGCATTCTCAGTGGTGCCAGTGCACTCTCTGGACTCACTGCACTGCATCCCCAGTGGTGCCAGTGCGCTCTCTGGACTCACTGAAGTGCATTCTCAGTGGTGCCAGTGCACTCTCTGGACTCACTGCAGTGCATCCCCAGTGGTCCCAGTACACTCTCTGGACTCACTGCACTGCATCCCCAGTGGTGCTAGTGCACTCTGTGGACTCACTGCAGTGCATCCCCAGTGGTGCCAGTGCACTCTCTGGACTCACTGAAGGGCATTCTCAGTGGTGCCAGTGCACTCTCTGGACTCACTGAAGGGCATTCTCAGTGGTGCCAGTGCACTCTCTGGACTCACTGCAGTGCATCACCAGTGGTGCCAGTGCACTCTCTGGATTCACCGCACCGCATCCCCAGTGGTGCCAGTGCACTCTCTGGAGTAACTGCACTGCATCCCCAGTGGTGCCAGAGCACTCTCTGGACTCACTGCACTGCATCCCCAGTGGTGCCATTGCACTCTCTGGACTCACTGCACTGCATCCCCAGTGGTGCCAGAGCACTCTCTGGACTCACTGCACTGCATCCCCAGTGCTGCCTGTGCACTCTCTGGACTCACTGCACTGCATCCCCAGTGGTGCCACTGCACTCTCTGGACTCACTGCACTGCATCCCCAGTGGTGCCAGTGTACTCCCTGCACTCACTGCACTGCATCCCCAGTGATGCCAGTGCACTCACTGGACTCACTGCAGTGCATTCTTTCTGGTGCCAGTGCACTCTCTGGACTCACTGCACTGCATCCCCAGTGGTGCCAGTGCACTCTCTGGACTCACTGCAGTGCATCCCCAGTGGTGCCAGTGCACTCTCTGGACTCACTGCAGTGCATCCCCAGTGGTGCCAGTGCACTCTCTGGACTCACTGAAGTGCATCCCCCGTGGTGCCAGTGCGATCTCTGGACTCACTGCACTGCATTCCCAGTGGTGCCAGTGCACACTCTGGACTCACTGCACTGCATCCCCAGTGGTGCCAGTGCACTCTCTGGACTCACTGCAGTGCATCCCCAGTGTTGCCAGTGCACTCTCTGGACTCACTGCACTGCATCCCCAGTGGTGCTAGTGCACTCTGTGGACTCACTGCACTGCATCCCCAGTGGTGCCAGAGCACTCTCTGGACTCACTGCACTGCATCCCCAGTGGAGCCAGTGCACTCTCTGGACTCACTGCACTGCATCCCCAGTGGTGCCAGTGCACTCTGTGGACTCACTGCAGTGCATCCCCAGTGGAGCCCGTGCACTCTCTGGACTCACTGAAGTGCATCCCCAGTGGTGCCAGTGCACTCTCTGGACTCACTGCACTGCATCCCCAGTGGTGCCAGTGCACTCTGTGGACTCACTGCAGTGCATCCCCAGTGGTGCCAGTGCACTCTCTGGACTCACTGAAGTGCATTCTCAGTGGTGCCAGTGCACTCTCTGGACTCACTGCAGTGCATCCGCAGTGGTGCCAGTACACTCACTGGACTGACTGCACTGCATCCCCAGTGGTGCTAGTGCACTGTCTGGACTCACTGCACTGCATCGCCAGTGGTGCCAGAGCACTCTCTGGACTTACTGCAGTGCATCCCCAGTGGTGCCAGTGCACTCTCTGGACTCACTGTACTGCATCCCCAGTGGTGCCAGTGCACTCTGTGGACTCACTGCTGTGAATCCCCATTGGTGCCAGTGCACTCTCAGGACTCACTGCACTGCATCCCCAGTGGTGCCAGTGCACTCTCTGGACTCACTGCACTGCATCCGCAGTGGTGCAAGTGCACTGTCTGGACTCACTGCAGTGCATCCCCAGTGGTGCCAGTACACTCACTGGACTCACTGCACTGCATCCCCAGTGGTGCCAGTGCAGTCTCTGCACTCACTGAAGTGCATCCCCAGTGGTGCCAGTGAACTCTCTGGACTCACTGCAGTGCATCCCCAGTGTTGCCTGTGCACTCTCTGGACTCACTGCACTGCATTCCCAGTGGTGCCAGTGCACTGTCTGGACTCACTGCACTGCATCCCCACTGGTGCCAGTGCACTCTCTGGACTCACTGCACTGCATCCCCAGTGGTGCCAGTGCACTCTCTGGACTCACTGCACTGCATCCCCAGTGGTGCCAGTGCACTCTCTGGACTCACTGCACTGCATCTCCAGTGGTGCCAGTGCACTCTCTGGACTCACTGCACTGCATCCCCAGTGGTGCCAGTGCACTCTCTGGACTCACTGCTGTGCATCCCCAGTGGTGCCAGTGCACTCTCTGGACTCACTGTACTGCATCCCCAGTGGTGCCAGTGCACTCTCTGGACTCACTGCACTGCATCCCCAGTGGTGCCAGTGCACTCTGTGGACTCACTGCTGTGCATCCCCATTGGTGCCAGTGCACTCTCTGGACTCACTGCACTGCATCCCCAGTGGTGTCAGTGCACTCTCTGGACTCACTGCACTGCATCCCCAGTGGTGCAAGTGCACTCTCTGGACTCACTGAAGTGCATTCTCAGTGGTGCCAGTGCACTCTCTGGACTCACTGCAGTGCATCCCCAGTGGTGCCAGTACACTCACTGGACTGACTGCACTGCATCCCCAGTGGTGCTAGTGCACTCTCTGGACTCACTGCACTGCATCGCCAGTGGTGCCAGAGCACTCTCTGGACTCACTGCAGTGCATCCCCAGTGGTGCCAGTGCACTCTCTGGACTCACTGTACTGCATCCCCAGTGGTGCCAGTGCACTCTGTGGACTCACTGCTGTGAATCCCCATTGGTGCCAGTGCACTCTCTGGACTCACTGCACTGCATCCCCAGTGGTGCCAGTGCACTCTCTGGACTCACTGCACTGCATCCGCAGTGGTGCAAGTGCACTGTCTGGACTCACTGCTGTGCATCCCAAGTGGTGCCAATGCACTCTCTGGACTCACTGCAGTGCATCCGAAGTGGTGCCAGTACACTCACTGGACTCACTGCACTGCATCCCCAGTGGTGCCAGTGCAGTCTCTGCACTCACTGCAGTGCATCCCCAGTGGTGCCAGTGCACTCTCTGGACTCACTGCACTGCATTCCCAGTGGTGCCAGTGCACTGTCTGGACTCACTGCACTGCATCCCCAGTGGTGCCAGTGCACTCTCTGGACTCACTGCACTGCATCAACAGTGGTGCCAGTGCACTCTCTGGACTCACTGCACTGCATCCCCAGTGGTGCCAGTGCACTCTCTGGACTCACTGCACTGCATCCCCAGTGGTGCCAGTGCACTCTCTGGACTCACTGCACTGCATCCCCAGTGGTGCAAGTGCACTCTCTGGACTCACTGCAGTGCATCCCAAGTGGTGCCAGTGCACTCTCTGGACTCACTGCAGTGCATCCCCAGTGGTGCCAGTGCACTCTCTGGACTCACTGCACTGCATCTCCAGTGGTGCCAATGCACTCTCTGGACTCACTGCTGTGCATCCCCAGTGGTGCCAGTGCACTCTCTGGACTCACTGCACTGCATCCCCAGTGGTGTCAGTGCACTCTCTGGACTCACTGCACTGCATCCCCAGTGGTGCAAGTGCACTCTCTGGACTCCCTGAAGTGCATTCTCAGTGGTGCCAGTGCATTCTCTGGACTCACTGCAGTGCATCTCCAGTGGTGCCAGTACACTCTCTGGACTGACTGCACTGCATCCCCAGTGGTGCTAGTGCACTCTCTGGACTCACTGCACTGCATCCCCAGTGCTGCCAGTGCACTCTCATGACTCACTGCACTGCATCCCCAGTGGTGCCAGTGCACTCTCTGGACTCACTGTACTGCATCCCCAGTGGTGCCAGTGCACTCTGTGGACTCACTGCTGTGAATCCCCATTGGTGCCAGTGCACTCTCTGGACTCACTGCACTGCATCCCCAGTGGTGCCAGTGCACTCTCTGGACTCACTGCACTGCATCCGCAGTGGTGCAAGTGCACTGTCTGGACTGACTGCTGTGCATCCCAAGTGGTGCCAATGCACTCTCTGGACTCACTGCAGTGCATCCCCAGTGGTGCCAGTACACTCACTGGACTCACTGCACTGCATCCCCAGTGGTGCCAGTGCAGTCTCTGCACTCACTGAAGTGCATCCCCAGTGGTGCCAGTGAACTCTCTGGACTCACTGCAGTGCATCCCCAGTGGTGCCAGTGCACTCTCTGGACACACTGCACTGCATTCCCAGTGGTGCCAGTGCACTGTCTGGACTCACTGCACTGCATCCCCAGTGGTGCCAGTGCACTCTCTGGACTCACTGCACTGCATCTCCAATGGTGCCAGTGCACTCTCTGGACTCACTGCACTGCATCCCCAGTGGTGCCATTGCACTCTCTGGACTCACTGCACTGCATCCCCAGTGGTGCCAGTGCACTCTCTGGACTCACTGCACTGCATCCCCAGTGGTGCAAGTGCACTCTCTGGACTCACTGCACTGCATCCCAAGTGGTGCCAGTGCACTCTCTGGACTCACTGCAGTGCATCCCCAGTGGTGCCAGTACACTCACTGGACTCACTGCACTGCATCCCCAGTGGTGCCAGTGCAGTCTCTGCACTCACTGAAGTGCATCTCCAGTGGTGCCAGTGAACTCTCTGGACTCACTGCAGTGCATCCCCAGTGGTGCCAGTGCACTCTCTGGACTCACTGCACTGCATCCCCAGTGGTGCCAGTGCACTCTGTGGACTCACTGCTGTGCATCCCCAGTGGTGCCAGTGCACTCTCTGGACTCACTGCACTGCATCTCCAATGGTGCCAGTGCACTCTCTGGACTCACTGCACTGCATCCCCAGTGGTGCCAATGCACTCTCTGGACTCACTGCTGTGCATCCCCAGTGGTGCCAGTGCACTCTCTGGACTCACTGTACTGCATCCCCAGTGGTGCCAGTGCACTCTCTGGACTCACTGCACTGCATCCCCAGTGGTGCCAGTGCACTCTGTGGACTCACTGCAGTGCATCCCCAGTGGTGCCAGTGCACTCTCTGGACTCACTGCACTGCATACCCAGTGGTGTCAGTGCACTCTCTGGACTCACTGCACTGCATCCCCAGTGGTGCAAGTGCACTCTCTGGACTCACTGCAGTGCATCCCAAGTGGTGCCAATGCAGTCTCTGGACTCACTGCAGTGCATCCCCAGTGGTGCCAGTACACTCACTGGACTCACTGCACTGCATCACCAGTGGTGCCAGTGCAGTCTCTGGACTCACTGCAGTGCATCCCCAGTGGTGCCAGTGCACTCTCTGGACTCACTGCAGTGCATCCCCAGTGGTGCCAGTGCACTCTCTGGACTCACTGCACTGCATCCCCAGTGGTGCCAGTGCACTCTCTGGACTCACTGCACTGCATCTCCAATGGTGCCAGTGCACTCTCTAGACTCACTGCACTGCATCCCCAGTGGTGCCAATGCACTCTCTGTACTCACTGCTGTGCATCCCCAGTGGTGCCAGTGCACTCTCTGGACTCACTGTACTGCATCCCCAGTGGTGCCAGTGCACTGTCTGGACTCACTGCACTGCATCCCCATTGGTGCCAGTGCACTCTCTGGACTCACTGCACTGCATCCCCAGTGGTGCCAGTGCACTCTCTGGACTTGCTGCACTGCATCCCCAGTGTTGCCAGTGCACTCTCTGGACTCACTGCACTGCATCCCCAGTGGTGCCAGTGCACTCTCTGGACTCACTGCACTGCATCCCCAGTGGTGCCAGTGCACTCTCTGGACTCACTGCACTGCATCCCCAGTGTTGCCAGTGCACTCTCTGGACTCAGTGCACTGCATCCCCAGTGGAGCCCGTGCACTCTCTGGACTCACTGCACTGCATCCCCAGTGGTGCCAGTGCAATCTCTGGACTCACTGCAGTGCATCCCCAGTGGTGCCAGTGCACTCTTTGGACTCAGTGAAGTGCATTCTCAGTGGTGCAAGTGCACTCTCTGGACTCACTGCACTGCATCCCCCGTGGTGCCAGTGCGCTCTCTGGACTCACTGAAGTGCATCCCCAGTGGTGCCAGTACACTCTCTGGACTCACTGAAGGGCATTCCCAGTGGTGCCAGTGCACTCTCTGGACTCACTGCAGTGCATCCCCAGTGGTGCCAGTGCACTCTCTTGACTCACCGCACCGCATCCCCAGTGGTGCCAGTGCACTCTCTGGAGTAACTGCACTGCATCACCAGTGGTGCCACTGCACTCTCTGGACTCACTGCACTGCATCCCCAGTGGTGCCAGAGCACTCTCTGGACTCACTGCACTGCATCCCCAGTGGTGCCAGTGCACTCTCTGGACTCACTGCACTGCATCCCCAGTGGTGCCAGAGCACTCTCTGGACTCACTGCACTGCATCCCCAGTGGAGCCAGTGCGATCTCTGGACTCACTGCACTGCATCCCCAGTGGTGCCAGTGCACTCTGTGGACTCACTGCAGTGCATCCCCAGTGGAGCCCGTGCACTCTGTGGACTCACTGCAGTGCATCCCCAGTGGTGCCAGTGCACTCTCTGGACTCACTGAAGGGCATCCCCAGTGGTGCCAGTACACTCACTGGACTGACTGCACTGCATCCCCAGTGGTGCTAGTGCACTCTCTGGACTCACTGCACTGCATCTCCAGTGGTGCCAGAGCACTCTCTGGACTCACTGCAGTGCATCCCCAGTGGTGCCAGTGCACTCTCTGGACTCACTGCGCTGCATCCCCTGTGGTGCCAGTGCACTCTGTGGACTCACTGCAGTGCATCCCCAGTGGTGCCAGTGCACTCTCTGGACTCACTGCAGTGCATCCCCAGTGGTGCCAGTGCACTCTCTGGACTCACTGCACTGCATCCCCAGTGGTGCAAGTGCACTCTCTGGACTCACTGCAGTGCATCCCAAGTGGTGCCAATGTACTCTCTGGACTCACTGCAGTGCATCCCCAGTGGTGCCAGTACACTCACTGGACTCACTGCACTGCATCCCCAGTGGTGCCAGTGAACTCTCTGGACTTGCTGCACTGCATCCCCAGTGGTGCCAGTGCACTCTCTGGACTCACTGCAGTGCATCCCCAGTGGTGCGTGTGCACTCTCTGGAGTAACTGCAGTGCATCCCCAGCGGTGCCAAAGCACTCTCTGGACTACCGGCACCACATCCCCAGTGGTGCCAGTGCACTCTCTGGGCTCACTGCAGTGCATCCCCAGTGGTGCCAGTGCACTCTCTGGAGTCACTGCACTGCATCCCCAGTGGTGCCAATGCACTCTCTGGACCTCCGGCACCACATCCCCAGTGGAGCCAGTGCACTCTCTGGACTCGCGGCACTGCATCCCCAGTGGTTCCAGTGCACTCTCTCGAGTCACTGCACTACATCCCCAGTTGTGCCAGAGCACTCACTGGACTCACTGTACTGCATCATCAGTGGTGCCAGTGCACTCTCTGGACTCACTGCACTGCATCCCCAGTGGTGCCAGTGCACTCTCTGGACTCACTGCACTGCATCCCCAGTGGTGCCAGTGCTATCCCTGGACTCACTGTAGTGCATCCCCATTGGTGCCAGTGCACTCTCTGGACTCACTGCAGTGCATCCCCAGTGGTGCCAGTGCACTCTCTGGACTCACTGAAGTGCATTCTCTGTGGTGCCAGTGCACTCTCTGGACTCACTGCAGTGCATCCCCAGTGGTGCCAGTGCACTCACTGGACTCACTGCACTGCATCCCCAGTGGTGCCAGAGCACTCTATGGACTCACTGCACTGCATCCCCAGTGGTGCCAGTGCTATCCCTGGACTCACTGTAGTGCATCCCCAGTGGTGCCAGTGCACTCTCTGGACTCACTGCAGGGCATCCCCAGTGGTGCCAGTGCACTCTGTGGAGTCACTGAAGTGCATCCCCAGTGGTGCCAGTGCACTCTCTGGACTCACTAAACTGCATCCCCAGTGCTGCCAGTGCACTCTCTGGACTCACTGCAGGGCATCCCCAGTGGTGCCACTGCACTCTCTGGACTCACTGCACTGCATCCCCAGTGGTGCCACGGCACTCTCTGGACTCACTGCAGTGCATTCCCGGTGCTGCCAGTGCACTCTCTGGACTCACTGCAGTGCATCCCCAGTGGTGCTAGTGCACTCTGGACTCACTGCAGTGCATCCCCAGTGGTGCCAGTGCACTCTCTGGACTCACTGTACTGCATCCCCAGTGGTGCCAGTGCACTCTCTGGACTCACTGCAGTGCATCCCCAGTGGTGCCAGTGCACTCTCTGGACTCACTGCACCGCATCCCCAGTGGTGCCAGTGCAGTCTCTAGAGTCACTGCGCTGCATCCCCAGTGGTGCCAGTGCACTCTCTGGACTCACTGTACTGCATCCCCAGTGGTGCCAAAGCACTCTCTGGACTCCCGCCACCGCATCCCCAGTGGTTCCAGTGCACTCTCTGGACTCACTGCACTGCATCCCCAGTGCTGCCAGTGCACTCTCTGGACTCACTGCAGGGCATCCCCGTTGGAGCCAGTGTACTCTCAGGACTGACTGCACTGCATCCCCAGTGGTGCCAGTGCACTCTCTGGACTCACTGCACTGCATCCCCAGTGGTGCCAGTGCACTCTCTGGCCTCACTGCACTGCATTCCCCGTGGTGCAAGTGCACTCTCTGGACTCACTGGAGTGCATCACCTGTGGTGCCAGTGCACTCTCTGGACTCACTGCACTGCATCCCCAGTGCTGCCAGTGCACTTTCTGGACTCACTGCACTGCATCCCCAGTGGTGCCAGTGCACTCTCTGGCCTCACTGCACTGCATCCCCCGTGGTGCAAGTGCACTCTCTGGACTCACTGGAGTGCATCACCTGTGGTGCCAGTGCACTCTCTGGACTCACTGCACTGCATCCCCAGTGGTGCCAGTGCACTCTCTGGACTCACTGCACTGCATCCCCAGTGGTGCCAGTGCACTCTCTGCACTCACTGCACTGCATCCCCCGTGGTGCAAGTGCACTCTCTGGACTCCCTGGAGTGCATCCCCAGTGGTGCCAGTGCACTCTCTGGACTCACTGCACTGCATCCCCAGTGCTGCCAGTGCACTTTCTGGACTCACTGCACTGCATCACCTGTGGTGCCAGTGCACTCTCTGGACTCACTGCACTGCATCCCCAGTGCTGCCAGTGCACTCTCTGGACTCACTGGAGTGCATCAACTGTGGTGCCAGTGCACTCTCTAGAGTCACTGCGCTGCATCCCCAGTTGTGCCAGTGCACTCTCTGGACTCGCGTCACTGCATCCCCAGTGGTGCCAGTGCACTCTCTGGACTCACTGAAGTGCATCCCCAGTGATGCCAGTGCACTCTCTGGACTCACTGCAGTGCATTCCCGGTGGTGCCAGTGCACTCTCTGGACTCACTGCAGTGCATCCCCAGTGGTGCCAGAGCACTCTCTGGACTCACTGCACTGCATCCCCAGTGGTGCCAGTGCTATCCCTGGACTCACTGTATTGCACCCCAGTGGTGCCAGTGCACTCTCTGGACTCACTGCACTGCATCCCCAGTGGTGCCAGTGCACTCTCTGGACTCACTGTACTGCATCCCAAGTGGTGCCAGTGCACTCTCTGGACTTTCGTCAATGCATCCCCAGTGGTGCTAATGCACTCTCTGGACTCACTGCACTGCATCCCGAGTGGTGCCAGTGCACTCTCTGGACTCACTGCAGTGCATCCCCAGTGGTGCCAGTGCACTCTCTGGACTCACTGCAGTGCATCCCTAGTGGTGCCAGTGCACTCTCTGGACTCACTGCACTGCATCCCCAGTTGTGCCAGTGCACTCTCTGGACTCGCGTCACTGCATCCCCAGTGGTGCCAGTGCACTCTCTGGACTCACTGAAGTGCATCCCCAGTGATGCCAGTGCACTCTCTGGACTCACTGCAGTGCATTCCCGGTGGTGCCAGTGCACTCTCTGGACTCACTGCTGTGCATCCCCAGTGGTGCCAGAGCACTCTCTGGACTCACTGCACTGCATCCCGAGTGGTGCCAGTGCACTCTCTGGACTCACTGCAGTGCATCCCCAGTGCTGCCAGTGCTCTCTCTGGACTCACTGCAGTGCATCACCAGTGGTGCCAGTGCACTCTCTGGACACACTGAAGTGCATTCTCAGTGGTGCCAGTGCACTCTCTGGACTCACTGCGCTGCATCCCCAGTGGTGCCAGTTCACTCACTGGACTCACTGCAGTGCATCCCCAGTGGTGCCAGTGCAGTCTCTGCACTCACTGAAGTGCATCTCCAGTGGTACCAGTGAACTTTCTGGACTCACTGCACTGCATCCCCAGTGGTGCCAGTGCACTCTCTGGACTCACTGCACTGCATCCCTAGTGGTGCCAGGGCACTCTCTGCAGACACTGCAGTGCATCCCCAAAGGTGACAGTGCACTCTCTGGACTCACTGCACTGCATCCCCAGTGGTGCCAGTGCACTCTCTGGACTCACTGCACTACTCCAGCCGCGGCAGTCGCTCCAGCCGCGGTAGCCCTCCAGCCTCGGCAGCCGCGGCAGCCGCGGCAGCCGCTCCAGCCGCGGCAGCCGCTCCGTCCGCGGCATACGCGGCAGACTCTCCAACCGCGGCAGCCGCTCCAGCCGTGGCAGCCGCTCCACTCGGTAGCGGCTGGAGCGGCTGCCGCGGCTAGAGCGGCTGGAGCGGCTGCCGCGGCTGGAGCTCCTGCCGCGTTTGGAGCGGTTACCGCGACTGGAGCGGCTGGAGCGGCTGCCGGGGCTGGAGCGGCTGCCGCGGCTGGAGGGGCTAACGCGGCTGGAGAGGCTGACGCGGTTGGAGCGTCTAGAGCGTCTGCCGCGGCTGGAGGGGCTACCGCGGCTGGAGCGGTTGACGCGGCTGGAGCGGAAACCGAGGCTGGAGCGCCACTCTCTGGAATCAATGCACTGCATCACCAGTGGTGCCAGTGCACTCTCAGGACTCACTGCACTGCATCCCCAGTGGTGCCAGTGCACTCTCTGGACTCACTGTACTGCATCCCCAGTGGTGCCAGTGCACTCTCTGGACTCACCGCACTGCACCCTGAGTGGTGCCAGTGCACTCTCTGGACTCACTGCACCGCGTCCCCAGTGGTGCCAGTGCACTCTCTAGAGTCACGGCGCTGCATCCCCAGTGGTGCCAGTGCACTCTCTGGACTCACTGCAGTGCATCCCCAGTGGTGCCAAAGCACTCTCTGGACTCCCGCCACCGCAGCCCCAGTGGTTCCAGTGCACTCTCTGGACTCACTGCACTGCATCCCCACTGCTGCCAGTGCACTCTCTGGACTCACTGCACCGCATCCCCAGTGGTGCCAGTGCACTCTCTGGAGAGACTGCAGTGCATCCCCAGTGGTGCCAGTGCACTCTCTGGACTCGCGTCAATGCATCCCCAGTGGTGCTAATGCACTCTCTGGACTCACTGCACTGCATCCCGAGTGGTGCCAGTGCTCTCTCTGGACTCACTGCAGTGCATCCGCAGTGCTGCCAGTGCACTCTCTGGACTCACTGCAGTGCATCCTTAGTGGTGCCAGTGCACTCTCTGGACTCACTGCACTGCATCCCCAGTGCTGCCAGTGCTCTCTCTGGACTCACTGCAGTGCATCACCAGTGGTGCCAGTGCACTCTCTGGACACACTGAAGTGCATTCTCAGTGGTGCCAGTGCACTCTCTGGACTCACTGCGCTGCATCCCCAGTGGTGCCAGTACACTCACTGGACTCACTGCACTGCATCCCCAGTGGTGCCAGTGCAGTCTCTGCACTCACTGAAGTGCATCTCCAGTGGTGCCAATGCACTCTCTGGACTCACTGCACTACTCCAGCCGCGGCAGTCGCTCCAGCCGCGGTAGCCCTCCAGCCTCGGCAGCCGCGGCAGCCGCGGCAGCCGCTCCAGCCGCGGCAGCCGCTCCGTCCGCGGCATACGCGGCAGACTCTCCAACCGCGGCAGCCGCTCCAGCCGCGGAAGCCGCGGCAGCCGCTCCAAACGCGGCAGGCGCTCCAACCGCGGCAACCGCTCCAGCCGTGGCAGCCGCTCCACTCGGTAGCGGCTGGAGCGGCTGCCGCGGCTAGAGCGGCTGGAGCGGCTGCCGCGGCTGGAGCTCCTGCCGCGTTTGGAGCGGTTACTGCGGCTGGAGCGGCTGGAGCGGCTGCCGCGGCTGGAGCGGCTGCCGCGGCTGGAGGGGCTAACGCGGCTGGAGAGGCTGACGCGGTTGGAGCGTCTAGAGCGTCTGCCGCGGCTGGAGGGGCTACCGCGGCTGGAGCGGTTGACGCGGCTGGAGCGGAAACCGAGGCTGGAGCGCCACTCTCTGGACTCACTGCACTGCATCACCAGTGGTGCCAGTGCACTCTCTGGACTCACTGCACTGCATCCCCAGTGGTGCCAGTGCACTCTCTGGACTCACTGCACTGAAGCCCCAGTGGTGCCAGTGCACTCTCTGGACTCACTGCAGTGCATCCCCAGTGGTGCCAGTGCACTCTCTGGACTCACTGCACTGCATCCCCAGTGGTGCCAGTGCACTCTGTGGACTCTCTGCAGTGCATCCCCAGTGGTGCCAGTGCGCTCTCTGGACTCACTGCAGGGCATCCCCAGTGGTGCCAGTGCACTCTCTGGACTCACTGCAGGGCATCCCCAGTGCTGCCAGTGCGCTCTCTGGACTCACTGCAGGGCATCCCCAGTGGTGCCAGTGCACTCTCTGGACTCACTGCACTGCATCCCCAGTGGTGCCAGTGCACTCTCTGGACTCACTGCACTGCATCCCCAGTCCTGCCAGTGCACTCTCTGGACTCACTGCACTGCATCCCCAGTGGTGCCAGTGCACTCTCTGGACTCACTGAAGTGCATTCTCAGTGGTGCCAGTGCACTCTCTGGACTCACTGCACTGCATCCCCAGTGGTGCCAGTGCTATCCCTGGACTCACTGTAGTGCATCCCCAGTGGTGCCAGTGCACTCTCTGGACTCACTGCACTGCATCCCCAGTGGTGCCAGTGCACTCTCTGGACTCACTGAAGTGCATTCTCAGTGGTGCCAGTGCACTCTCTGGACTCACTGCAGTGCATCCCCAGTGGTGCCAGTGCACTCACTGGACTCACTGCACTGCATCCCCACTGGTGCCAGTGCACTCTCTGGGCTCACTGCAGGGCAACCCCAGTGGTGCCAGTGCACTCTCTGGACTCACTGCACTGCATCCCCAGTGGTGCCAGTGTTATCCCTGGACTCACTGTAGTTCATCCCCAGTGGTGCCAGTGCACTCTCTGGACTTACTGCAGGGCATCCCCAGTGGTGCCAGTGCACTCTCTGGACTCACTGCACTGCATCCCCAGTGGTGCCAGTGCACTCTCTGGACTCACTGCACTGCATCCCCAGTAGTGCCATTGCACTCTCTGCACTCACTTCACTGCATCGCCAGTGGTGCCAGTGCACTCTCTGGACTCACTGCACTGCATTCCCAGTGGTGACAGTGAAGTCTTTGGACTCACTGCACTCCATCCCCACTGGTGCCTTTGCACTCCCTGGACTCACTGCACTGCTCCAGCCGCGGCAGCCGCTCCAGCCGCGGTAGCCCTCCAGCCGTGGCAGCCGCTCCACTCGGTAGCGGCTGGAGCGGCTGCCGCGGTTGGAGCGGCTGGAGCGGCTGCCGGGGCTGGAGCGGCTGGAGCGGCTGCCGCGGCTGGAGCGGCTGGCGCGGCTGGAGGAGCTACCGCGGATGGAGCGGTTAACGCGGCTGGAGCGGATGCCGAGGCTGGAGCGGATGCCGCGGCTGGTGCGGCTGGAGAGGCTGCCGCGGCTGGAGCAGTGCAGTGAGTCCAGAGAGTGCACTGGCACCTTGGGGATGCAGTGCAGTGAGTAAAGAGAGTGCACTGGCACCATTGGGGATGCAGTGAAGTGAGTCCAGAGAGTGTACTGGCACCACAGGGGATGCAGTGCAGTGAGTCCAGAGAGTGCACTGGCACCACTGGGGATGCAATGCAGTGAGTCCAGAGAGTGCACTGGCACCACTGGGCATGCAGTGCTGTGAGTCCAGAGAGTGCCCCGGCAACACTGGGAATGCACTACAGTGACTGCAGAGACTGCACTGACACCACTGCGGATGCAGTGCCGCGAGTCCAGAGAGTGCACTGGCACCACTGGGGATGCGGTGCCGGGAGTCCAGAGAGTGCTTTGGCACCACTGGGGATGCACTGCAGTGACTCCAGAGAGTGCACTGGCACTACTGGGGATGTACTGCAGTTAGTCCAGAGAGTGCAGTGGCTCCACTGGGGATGCAGTGCCGTGAGTCCAGAGATTGCACTGGCACCACTGGGGATACGGTGCCGGGAGTCCAGAGAGTGCACTGACACCAATGGGGATGCGGTGCCTGGAGTCCAGAGAGTGCTTTGGCACCACTGGGGATGCAGTGCAGTGAGTCCACAGAGTGCACTGACACCAGTGGGAATGCGGTGCAGTGAGTCCAGAGAGTGCAATGGCACCACTGGGGATGCACTGCAGTGAGTCCAGAGTGCACTAGCACCACTGGGGATGCAGAGCATTGAGTTCAGAGAGTGCACTGGCACCACTGAGAATGCATTTCAGTGAGTCCAGAGAGTGCCGCTCCAGCCGAGTCAACCCCGCGGTAGCCCCTCCAGCCGCGGCAGACGCTCCAGCCGCGGCAGCCGCTCCAGCCGCTCCAGCCGCGGCAGCCGCTCCAGCCCCTCCAGCCGCGCCAGCCGTTACATCCGCGGTAGCCGCTCCAGCCGCTCCAACCGCGGCAGCCGCTCCAGCCGCTACCGAGTGGAGCTGCTGCCACGGCTGGAGGGCTACCGCGGCTGGAGCGGCTGCCGCGGCTGGAGCAGTGCAGTGAGTCCAGGGAGTGCACTGGCACCACTTGGGATGCAGCGCAGTGAGTCCAGAGAGTGCACTGGCACCACTGGGGATGCAGTGCAGTGAGTCAAGAGAGTGCACTGGCACCACCGGGGATGCCCTGCAATGAGGCCAGAGAGCGCACTGGCACCACTGGGGATGCAGTGCAGTGAGTCCAGAGAGTGCACTGGCACCACTGGGGATGCAGTGCAGTGAGTCCAGAGAGTGCACTGGCAACACTGGGGATGCAGTGCAGTGAGTCCAGAGAGTGCACTGGCACCACTGTGGATGCAGTGCAGTGAGTCCAGAGAGTGCAGTGGCTCCACTGAGAATGCACTTCAGTGAGTCCAGAGAGTGCACTGGCACCACTGGGGATGCAGTGCAGTGAGTCCAGAGACTGCACTGGCAGGACTGGGGATGCAGTGCAGTGAGTCCAGAGAGTGCACTGGCACCACTGGGGATGCCCTGCAGCGAGTCCAGAGAGCGCACTGGCACCACTGGGGATGCAGTGCAGTGAGTCCAGAGAGTGCACTGGCACCACTGGGGATGCAGTGCAGTGAGTCCAGAGAGTGCACTGGCACTACAGGTGATGCACTCCAGTGAGTCCAGAGAGTTCACTGGCACCACTGAAAATGCACTTCAGTGTGTCCAGAGAGTGCACTGGCACCACTGGGGATGCACTGCAGTGAGTCCAGAGAGTGCACTGGCACCACTGGGGATGCAGTGCAGTGAGTCCAGAGAGTGCACTGGCACCACTGGTGATGCAGTGCAGTGAGTCCAGTGAGTGCACTGGCACCACTGGTGATGCAGTGCAGTGAGTCCAGATAGTGGCGCTCCAGCCTCGGTTTCCGCTCCAGCCGCGTCAACCGCTCCAGCCGCGGTAGCCCCTCCAGCCGCGGCAGACGCTCTAGACGCTTCAACCGCGTCAGCCTCTCCAGCCGCGTTAGCCCCTCCAGCCGCGGCAGCCGCTCCAGCCGCGGCAGCCGCTCCAGCCGCTCCAGCCGCGGTAACCGCTCCAAACGCGGCAGGAGCTCCAGCCGCGGCAGCCGCTCCAGCCGCTCTAGCCGCGGCAGCCGCTCCAGCCGCTACCGAGTGGAGCGGCTGCCACGGCTGGAGCGGTTGCCGCGGTTGGAGCGCCTGCCTCGTTTGGAGCGGCTGCCGCGGCTTCCGCGGCTGGTGCGGCTGCCGCGGTTGGAGAGTCTGCCGCGTATGCCGCGGACGGAGCGGCTGCCGCGGCTGTAGCAGCTGCCGCGGTTGCCGCGGCTGCCGAGGCTGGAGGGCTACCGCGGCTGGACCGACTGCCGCGGCTGGAGTAGTGCAGTGAGTCCAGAGAGTGCCCTGGCAACACTGGGGATGCACCCCGGTGAGTCCAGAGAGTGCACTGGCACCAATGGGGATGCACTGCAGTGAGTCCAGAGAGTGCACTGGCACCAACTAGAGCTGCACTGCAGTGAGTCCTGAGATTGCACTGGCACCACTGGGGATGCACTGCAGTGAGTCCAGAGACTACACTGGCACCACTGTTCATGCAGTGCAGTGAGTCCAGAGAGTGCACTGGCACCACTGGGGATGCAGTGCATGAGTGCAGAGAGTGCACTGGCACCACTGGGGATGCAGTGCAGTGAGTCCAGAGAGTGGACTGGCACCAGTGGGGATGCGGTGGCGGGAGTCCAGAGAGTGCTTTGGCACCACTGGGGATGCAGTACAGTGAGTCCAGAGAGTGCACTGGCACCACTGGGGATGCAGCGCAGTGACTCTAGAGAGTGCACTGGCACCACTGGGGATGCGGTGCAGTGAGTCCAGAGAGTGCACTGGCACCACACAGGATGCAGTGCGGTGAGTCCAGAGAGTGCACTGGCACCACTGGGGATGCAGTGCAGTGAGTCCAGAGAGTGCACTGGCACCACTGGGAATGCACTGCAGTGAGTCCAGAGTGCACTAGCACCACTGGGGATGCACTGCAGTGAGTCCAGAGAGTGCACTGGCACCAGCGGGAATGCACTGCAGTGAGTCCAGAGAGTGCAATGGCACCACTGGGGATGCAGTGCAGTGAGTCCAGAGAGTGCACTGGCACCACTGGGGATGCAGTGACGCGAGTCCAGAGAGTGCACTGGCACCACTGGGGATGCAGTGACGCGAGTCCAGAGAGTGCACTGGCACCACTGGGGATGCACTGCAGTCACTCCAGAGAGTGCACTGGCACCACTGGGGATGCAGTGCAATGAGTCCAGAGAGTGCACTGGCAGCACTGGGGATGCAGTGCAGTGAGTCCAGAGAGTGCACTGGCACCACTGGGGATGCACTGCAGTGAGTCCAGAGAGTGCACTGGCACCACTGGGGATGCACTGCAGTGATTCCAGAGAGTGCAGTGGCACCACTGGGGATGCAGTGCAGTGAGTCCAGAGAGCGCACAGGCACCACTGGGGATGCAGTGCAGTGAGTCCAGAGAGTGCACTGGCACCACTGGGGATGCACTGCAGTGAGCCCAGAGAGTGCACTGGCACCGGTGGGGATGCACTGCAGTCAGTCCAGTGAGTGCACTGGCACCACTGGGGATGCAGTGCAGTGAGTCCAGAGAGTGCAGTGGCACCACAGGTGTTGCAGTGCAGTGAGTCCAGAGACTGCACTGGCACCACTGGGGATGCAGTGCAGTCAGTCCAGTGAGTGTACTGGCACCACTGGGGATGCACTGCAGTGAGTCCAGAGAGTGCACTGGCACCACTGAGAATGCACTTCAGTGAGTCCAGAGAGTGCACTGGCACCACTGGGGATGCAGAGCAGTGAGTCCAGAGAGTGCAGTGGCACCACTGGGGATGCACTGCAGTGAGTCCAGAGAGTGCACTGGCAGCACTAAGGCTGCAGTGCAGTGAGTCCAGAGAGTGCACTGGCAACACTGGGGATGCACCCCGGTGAGTCCAGAGAGTGCACTGGCACCACTGGGGATGCGGTGCAGTTACTCCAGAGACTGCACTGGCACCACCGGGTATACAGTGCAGTGAGTCCAGAGAGTGCACTGGCACCACTGGGGATGCAGTGCAGTGAGTCCAGAGATTGCACTGGCACCACTGGGGATGCAGTGCAGTGACTCCAGAGAGTGCAGTGGCACCACAGGTGTTGCAGTGCAGTGAGTCCAGAGACTGCACTGGCACCACTGGGGATGCAGTGCAGTCAGTCCAGTGAGTGTACTGGCACCACTGGGGATGCACTGCAGTGAGTCCAGAGAGTGCACTGGCACCACTGAGAATGCAGTGCAGTGAGTCCAGAGAGTGCACTGGCACCACTGGGGATGCAGAGCAGTGAGTCCAGAGAGTGCAGTGGCACCACTGGGGATGCACTGCAGTGAGTCCAGAGAGTGCACTGGCAGCACTAAGGCTGCAGTGCAGTGAGTCCAGAGAGTGCACTGGCAACACTGGGGATGCACCCCGGTGAGTCCAGAGAGTGCACTGGCACCACTGGGGATGCGGTGCAGTTACTCCAGAGACTGCACTGGCACCACCGGGTATACAGTGCAGTGAGTCCAGAGAGTGCACTGGCACCACTGGGGATGCAGTGCAGTGAGTCCAGAGATTGCACTGGCACCACTGGGGATGCAGTGCAGTGAGTCCAGAGAGTGCACTGGCACCACTGGGGATGCACTGCAGTGAGCCCAGAGAGTGCACTGGCACCAGTGGGGATGCACTGCAGTGAGTCCAGTGAGTGCACTGGCACCACTGGGGAAGCAGTGCAGTGAGTCCAGAGAGTGCAGGGGCACCACTGGGGATGCAGTTTAGTGAGTCCAGAGAGTGCACTGGCACCACTGGGGATGCAGTGCAGTGAGTCCAGTGAGTGTACTGGCACCACTGGGGATGCAGTGCAGTGAGTCCAGAGAGTGCACTGGCACCACTGAGAATGCACTTCAATGAGTCCAGAGAGTGCACTGGCACCACTGGGGATGCACTGCAGTGACTCCAGAGAGTGCAGTGGCACCACTGGGGATGCACTGCAGTGAGTCCAGAGAGTGCTTTGGCACCAGTGGGGATGCACTGCAGTGAGTCCAGAGAGTGCACTGGCACCACTGGGGATGCACTGCAGTGAGTCCAGAGAGTGCACTGTCACCACTGGGGATGCAGTACAGTGAGTCCACAGAGTGCACTGGCACCACTGGGGATGCAGTGCAGTGAGTCCAGAGAGTGCACTGGCACCACTGGGGATGCAGTGCAGTGAATCCAGTGAGTGCACTGGCACCACTGGGGCTGCAGTGCAGTGAGTCCAGAGAGTGCACTGGCACTACAGGGGATGCAGTGCAGTGAGTCCACAGAGTGCACTGGCACCACTGGGGATGCACTGCAGTGAGTCCAGAGAGTGCACTGTCACTACTGGGGATGCAGTGCAGTGAGTCCAGAGAGTGCACTGGCACCACTGGGGATGCAGTGCAGTGAGTCCTGAGAGTGCACTGGCACCACTGGGGATGCAGTACAGTGAGTCCACACAGTGCACTAGCACCACTGGGGATGCAGTGCAGTGAGTCCAGAGAGTGCACTGGCATCACTGGGGATGCAGTGCAGTGAGTCCAGAGAGTGCACTGGCACCACTGGTGATGCACTGCTGTGAGTCCAGAGAGTGCTCTTTCACCACAGGGGATGCAGTGCAGTGACTTAAGAGAGTGCACTGGCAGCACTGGGGATGCACTGCAGTGAGTCCAGAGAGTGCACTGGCACCACTGGAGATGCAGTGCAGTGAGTCCAGAGAGTGCACTGGCTTCACTGGGGATGCACTGCAGTGAGTCCAGAGAGTGCACTGGCACCACTGGGGATGCACTCCAGTGAGTCCAGAGAGTGTACTGGCACCACTGGGGATGCACTGAAGTGAGTCCAGAGAGTGCACTGGCACCACTGGGGCTGCACTGCAGTGAGTCCACAGAGTGCACTAGCACCACTGGGGATGCAGTGCAGTGAGTCCAGAGAGTGCGCTGGAACCACTGGGGATGCAGTGCAGTGAGTCCAGAGAGTGCACGGGCACCACTGGGGATGCACTGCAGTGACTCTAGAGAGTGCACCGGCACCAATGGGGATGCAGTGCAGTGAGTCCAGAGAGTGCACTGGCACCACTGGGGATGCAGTGCAGTGAGTCCACAGAGTGCCCTGGCACCACTGGGGATGCAGCGCAATGACTACAGAGAGTGCACTGGCACCACTGGGGATGCACTGCAGTGAGTCCAGAGAGTGCACTGTCACTACTGGGGATGCAGTGCAGTGAGTCCAGAGAGTGCACTGGCACCACTGGGGATGCAGTGCAGTGAGTCCTGAGAGTGCACTGGCACCACTGGGGATGCAGTGCAGTGAGTGCAGAGAGTGCACTGGCACCACTGGTGATGCACTGCAGTGAGTCCAGAGAGTGCACTGTCACTACTGGGGATGCAGTGCAGTGAGTCCAGAGAGTGCACTGGCACCACTGGGGATGCAGTGCAGTGAGTCCAGAGAGTGCACAGGCACCACTGGGGATGCAGTGCAGTGAGTGCAGAGAGTGCACTGGCACCACTGGGGATGCACTGCAGTGAGTCCAGAGAGTGCACTGGCACCACTGGGGATGCAGTGCAGTGAGTCCAGAGAGTGCACTGGTACCACTGGGGATGCAGCGCAATGACTACAGAGAGTGCACTGGCACCACTGGGGATGCAGTGCAGTGAGTCCAGAGAGTGCACTGGCACCACTGGAGATGCAGTGCAGTGAGTCCAGAGAGTGCACTGGCTTCACTGGGGATGCACTGCAGTGAGTCCAGAGAGTGCACTGGCACCACTGGGGATGCACTGCAGTGAGTCCAGAGAGTGTACTGGCACCACTGAGAATGCACTTCAGTGAGTCCAGAGAGTGCACTGGCACCACTGGGGATGCACTGCAGTGAGTCCACAGAGTGCACTAGCACCACTGGGGATGCAGTGCAGTGAGTCCAGAGAGTGCACTGGAACCACTGGGGATGCAGTGCAGTGAGTCCAGAGAGTGCACTGGCACCACTTGGGATGCAGTGCAGTGAGTCCAGAGAGTGCACTGGCACCACTGGGGATGCACTGCAGTGAGTCCACAGAGTGCACTAGCACCACTGGGGATGCACTGCAGTGAGTCCAGAGAGTGCAGTGGCACCACTGGGGATGCAGTGCAGTGAGTCCAGAGAGTGCACGGGCACCACTGGTGATGCACTGCAGTGAGTCCAGAGAGTGCACTGGCACCACTGGGGATGCAGTGCAGTGAGTCCAGAGAGTGCACTGGTACCACTGGGGATGCAGCGCAATGACTACAGAGAGTGCACTGGCAGCACTGGGGATGCAGTGCAGTGAGTCCAGAGAGTGCACTGGCACCACTGGAGATGCAGTGCAGTGAGTCCAGAGAGTGCACTGGCTTCACTGGGGATGCACTGCAGTGAGTCCAGAGAGTGCACTGGCACCACTGGGGATGCACTGCAGTGAGTCCAGAGAGTGTACTGGCACCACTGGGGATGCACTGAAGTGAGTCCAGAGAGTGCACTGGCACCACTGGGGCTGCACTGCAGTGAGTCCACAGAGTGCACTAGCACCACTGGGGATGCAGTGCAGTGAGTCCAGAGAGTGCGCTGGAACCACTGGGGATGCAGTGCAGTGAGTCCAGAGAGTGCACTGGCACCACTGGAGATGTACTGCAGAGACTCCAGAGAGTGCACTGGCACCACTGGGGATGCACTGCAGTGACTCTAGAGAGTGCACCGGCACCAATGGGGATGCAGTGCAGTGAGTCCAGAGAGTGCACTGGCACCACTGGGGATGCAGTGCAGTGAGTCCACAGAGTGCCCTGGCACCACTGGGGATGCAGCGCAATGACTACAGAGAGTGCACTGGCACCACTGGGGATGCACTGCAGTGAGTCCAGAGAGTGCACTGGCACCACTGGGGATGCAGTGCAGTGAGTGCAGAGAGTGCACTGGCACCACTGGTGATGCACTGCAGTGAGTCCAGAGAGTGCACTGGCACCACTGGGGATGCAGTGCAGTGAGTCCAGAGAGTGCACTGGTACCACTGGGGATGCAGCGCAATGACTACAGAGAGTGCACTGGCACCACTGGGGATGCAGTGCAGTGAGTCCAGAGAGTGCACTGGCACCACTGGGGATGCAGTGCAGTGAGTCCACAGAGTGCACTGGCACCACGGGGGATGCACTGCAGTGAGTCCAGAGAGTGCACTGGCACCACTGGGGATGGACTGCAGTGAGTCCAGAGAGTGCACTGGCACCACTCTGGATGCAGTGCGGTGAGTCCAGAGAGTGCACTGGCACCACTGGGGATGCAGTGCAGTGAGTCCACAGAGTGCACTGGCACCACTGGGGATGCACTGCAGTGACTCCAGAGAGTGCACTGGCACCACTGGGGATGCAGTGCAGTGAGTCCAGAGAGTGCACTGGCACCACTGGGGATGCACTGCAGTGACTCTAGAGAGTGCACTGGCACCACTCTGGATGCAGTGCGGTGAGTCCAGAGAGTGCACTGGCACCACTGTGGATGCAGTACAGTGAGTCCACAGAGTGCACTGGCACCACTGGGGATGCAGTGCGGTGAGTCCAGAGAGTGCACTGGCACCACTGGGGATGCAGTGCAGTGAGTCCAGAGAGTGCACTGGCACCACTAGGGATGCAGTACAGTGAGTCCAGAGAGTGAACTGGCACCACTGGGGATGCACTGCAGTGAGTCCAGAGAGTGCACTGGCACCACTGGGGATGCACTGCAGTGAGTGCAGAGAGTACACTGGCACCATTGGGGATGTACTGCAGTGAGTCCAGAGAGTGCACTGGCACCACTGGGGATGCAGTACAGTGAGTCCACAGAGTGCACTGGCACCACTGGGGATGCACTGCAGAGACTCCAGAGAGTGCACTGGCACCACTGGGGATGCAGTGCAGTGAGTCCAGAGAGTGCACTGGCACCACTGGGGATGCACTGCAGTGAGTCCAGAGAGTGCAGTGGCACCACTGGGGATGCACTGCAGTGAGTCCAGAGAGTGCACTGGCACCACTGGGGATGCACTGAAATGACTCCTGAGAGTGCACTGGCCCCACTGGGGATGCAGTGCAGTGAGTCCAGAGAGTGCACTGGTACCACTGGGGATGCAGCGCAATGACTACAGAGAGTGCACTGGCACCACTGCTGATGCAGTGCTGTGAGTCCAGAGAGTGCACTGGCACCACTGGGGATGCACTGCAGTGAGTCCAGAGAGTGCACTGGCACCACTGGGGATGCAGTGTAGTGAGTCCAGAGAGTGCACTGGCACCTTGGGAATGCAGTGCAGTGAGTCCAGAGAGTGCATTGGCACCACTGGGGATGCACTGCAGTGAGTCCAGAGAGTGCACTGGCACCACTGGGGATGCACTGCAGTGAGTCCATAGAGTGCACTGGCACCACTGGGGATGCACTGAAATGACTCCTGAGAGTGCACTGGCCCCACTGGGGATGCAGTGCAGTGAGTCCAGAGAGTGCACTGGTACCACTGGGGATGCAGCGCAATGACTACAGAGAGTGCACTGGCACCACTGGGGATGCAGTGCTGTGAGTCCACAGAGTGCACTGGCACCACTGGTGATGCAGTGCAGTGAGTCCAGAGAGTGCACTGGCACCACTGGGGATGCACTGCAGTGAGTCCAGAGAGTGTACTGGCACCACTGGGGATGCAGTACAGTGAGTCCACAGAGTGCACTGGCACCACTGGGGATGCAGTGCAGTGAGTCCAGAGAGTGCACTGGTACCACTGGGGATGCAGCGCAATGACTACAGAGAGTGCACTGGCACCACAGTGGATGCAGTGCTGTGAGTCCAGAGAGTGCACTGGCACCACTGGGGATGCACTGCAGTGAGTCCAGAGAGTGCACTGGCACCACTGGGGATGCAGTGTAGTGAGTCCAGAGAGTGCACTGGCACCTTGGGAATGCAGTGCAGTGAGTCCAGAGAGTGCATTGGCACCACTGGGGATGCACTGCAGTAAGTCCAGAGAGTGCACTGGCACCACTGGGGATGCACTGAAATGACTCCTGAGAGTGCACTGGCCCCACTGGGAATGCAGTGCAGTGAGTCCAGAGAGTGCACTGGTACCACTGGGGATGCAGCTCAATGACTACAGAGAGTGCACTGGCACCACTGGGGATGCACTGCAGTGAGTCCAGAGAGTGCACTGGCACCACTGGGGATGCAGTACAGTGAGTCCACAGAGTGCACTGGCACCACTGGGGATGCAGTGCAGTGAGTCCAGAGAGTGCACTGGCACCACTGGGGATGCAGTGCAGTGAGTCCAGAGAGTGCACTGGCACCACTGGGGATGCAGTGCAGTGAGTCCAGAGAGTGCACTGGAACCACCTGGAATGCACTGCAGTGAGTCCAGAGAGTGCACTGGCACCACTGGGGATGCACTGCAGTGAGTCCAGAGAGTGCACTGGCACCACTGGGGATGCAGTGTAGTGAGTGCAGAGAGTGCAATGGCACCTTGAGAATGCAGTGCAGTGAGTGCAGAGAGTGCATTGGCACCACTGGGGATGCACTGCAGTGAGTCCGGAGAGTGCATTGGCACCACTGGGGATGCACTGCAGTGAGTCCATAGAGTGCACTGGCACCACTGGGGATGCAGCGCAATGACTACATAGAGTGCACTGGCCCCACTGGGGATGCAGTGCAGTGAGTCCAGAGAGTGCACTGGTACCACTGGGGATGCAGCGGAATGACTACAGAGAGTACACTGGCCCCACTGGGGATGCAGTGCAGTGAGTCCAGAGAGTGCACTGGTACCACTGGGGATGCAGCGCAATGACTACAGAGAGTGCACAGGCACCACTGGGGATGCAGTGCAGTGAGTCCAGAGAGTGCACTGGCACCACTGGGTATGCAGTGCAGTGAGTCCAGAGAGTGCACTGGCACCACTGGGGATGCACTGCAGTGAGTCCAGAGAGTGCACTGGCACCACTGGGGATGCAGTGCAGTGAGTCCACAGAGTGCACTGGCACCACTGGGGATGCACTGCACTGACTCTAGAGAGTGCACTGGCACCACTGGGGATGCAGTGCAGTGAGTCCAGAGAGGGCACTGGCACCACTGGGGATGCACTGCAGTGAGTCCAGAGAGTGCACTGGCACCACTGGGGATGCAGTACAGTGACTCCAGAGAGTGAACTGGCACCACTGGGGATGCACTGCAGTGAGTCCAGAGAGTGCACTGGCACCACTGGGGATGCACTGCAGTGAGTCCAGAGAGTGCACTGGCACCACTGGGGATGCAGTGCAGTGAGTCCAGAGAGTGCACTGGCACCACTGGGGATGCAGTACAGTGAGTCCACAGAGTGCACTGGCACCACTGGGGATGCACTGCAGAGACTCCAGAGAGTGCGCTGGCACCACTGGGGATGCACTGCAGTGACTCTAGAGAGTGCACTGGCACCACTGGGGAAGCACTGCAGTGACTCCAGAGAGTGCACTGGCACCACTGGGGATGCACTGCAGTGAGTCCACAGAGTGCACTGGCACCACTGGGGATGCAGTGCAGTGAGTCCGGAGAGTGCACTGGCACCACTTGGGATGCAGTGCAGTGAGTCCAGAGAGTGCACTGGCACCACTGGTGATGCAGTGCAGTGAGTCCAGAGAGTGCACTGGCACCACTGGGGATGCACTGCAGTGACTCTAGAGAGTGCACTGGCACCACTGGGGATGCAGTGCAGTGAGTCCAGAGAGTGCACTGGCACCACTGGGGATGCACTGCAGTGAGTCCAGAGAGTGCACTGGCACCACTGGGGATGCACTGCAGTGAGTCCAGAGAGTGCACTGTCAGCACTGGGGATGCAGTACAGTGAGTCCAGAGAGAGCACTGGCAGCACTGGGGTTGCAGTGCAGTGAGTCCAGAGAGTGCACTGGCCCCACTCTGGATGCAGTGCGGTGAGTCCAGAGAGTGCACTGGCACCACTGTGGATGCAGTACAGTGAGTCCACAGAGTGCACTGGCACCACTGGGGATGCACTGCAGTGACTCCAGAGAGTGCACTGGCACCACTGGGGATGCAGTGCAGTGAGTCCAGAGAGTGCACTGGATCAATTGGGGATGCAGTTCAGTTAGTCCAGAGAGTGCACTGGCACCACTGGGGATGCAGTGGAGTGAGTCCAGAGAGTGCACTGGCACCACTAGGGATGCAGTGCAGTGAGTGCAGAGAGTGCACTGGCACCACTGGGGATGCAGTGCAGTGAGTCCAGAGAGTGCACTGGCACCACTGGGGCTGCACTGCAGTGAGTCCAGAGAGTGCACTGGCACCACTGGGGATGCAGAGCAGTGAGTCCAGAGAGTGCACTGGCACCACTGGGGATGCACTGCAGTGAGTCCAGAGAGTGCACTGGCACCACTGGGGATGCAGTGCAGTGAGTCCAGAGAGTGCACTGGCACCACTCTGGATGCAGTGCGGTGAGTCCAGAGAGTGCACTGGCACCACTGTGGATGCAGTACAGTGAGTCCACAGAGTGCACTGGCACCACCTGGGGATGCACTGCAGTAACTCCAGAGAGTGCACTGGCACCACTGGGGATGCAGTGCAGTGAGTCCAGAGAGTGCACTGGCACCACTGGGGATGCAGTGCAGTGAGTCCAGAGAGTGCACTGGCACCACTGGTGATGCACTGCTGTGAGTCCAGAGAGTGCTCTTTCACCACAGGGGATGCAGTGCAGTGACTTAAGAGAGTGCACTGGCAGCACTGGGGATGCAGTGCAGTGAGTCCAGAGAGTGCACTGGCACCACTGGAGATGCAGTGCAGTGAGTCCAGAGAGTGCACTGGCTTCACTGGGGATGCACTGCAGTGAGTCCAGAGAGTGCACTGGCACCACTGGGGATGCACTGCAGTGAGTCCAGAGAGTGTACTGGCACCACTGGGGATGCACTGAAGTGAGTCCAGAGAGTGCACTGGCACCACTGGGGCTGCACTGCAGTGAGTCCACAGAGTGCACTAGCACCACTGGGGATGCAGTGCAGTGAGTCCAGAGAGTGCGCTGGAACCACTGGGGATGCAGTGCAGTGAGTCCAGAGAGTGCACGGGCACCACTGGGGATGCACTGCAGAGACTCCAGAGAGTGCACTGGCACCACTGGGGATGCACTGCAGTGACTCTAGAGAGTGCACCGGCACCAATGGGGATGCAGTGCAGTGAGTCCAGAGAGTGCACTGGCACCACTGGGGATGCAGTGCAGTGAGTCCACAGAGTGCCCTGGCACCACTGGGGATGCAGCGCAATGACTACAGAGAGTGCACTGGCACCACTGGGGATGCACTGCAGTGAGTCCAGAGAGTGCACTGTCACTACTGGGGATGCAGTGCAGTGAGTCCAGAGAGTGCACTGGCACCACTGGGGATGCAGTGCAGTGAGTCCTGAGAGTGCACTGGCACCACTGGGGATGCAGTGCAGTGAGTGCAGAGAGTGCACTGGCACCACTGGTGATGCACTGCAGTGAGTCCAGAGAGTGCACTGTCACTACTGGGGATGCAGTGCAGTGAGTCCAGAGAGTGCACTGGCACCACTGGGGATGCAGTGCAGTGAGTCCAGAGAGTGCACAGGCACCACTGGGGATGCAGTGCAGTGAGTGCAGAGAGTGCACTGGCACCACTGGTGATGCACTGCAGTGAGTCCAGAGAGTGCACTGGCACCACTGGGGATGCAGTGCAGTGAGTCCAGAGAGTGCACTGGTACCACTGGGGATGCAGCGCAATGACTACAGAGAGTGCACTGGCACCACTGGGGATGCAGTGCAGTGAGTCCAGAGAGTGCACTGGCACCACTGGGGATGCAGTGCAGTGAGTCCAGAGAGTGCACTGGCTTCACTGGGGATGCACTGCAGTGAGTCCAGAGAGTGCACTGGCACCACTGGGGATGCACTGCAGTGAGTCCAGAGAGTGTACTGGCACCACTGAGAATGCACTTCAGTGAGTCCAGAGAGTGCACTGGCACCACTGGGGATGCACTGCAGTGAGTCCACAGAGTGCACTAGCACCACTGGGGATGCAGTGCAGTGAGTCCAGAGAGTGCACTGGAACCACTGGGGATGCAGTGCAGTGAGTCCAGAGAGTGCACTGGCACCACTTGGGATGCAGTGCAGTGAGTCCAGAGAGTGCACTGGCACCACTGGGGATGCACTGCAGTGAGTCCACAGAGTGCACTAGCACCACTGGGGATGCACTGCAGTGAGTCCAGAGAGTGCAGTGGCACCACTGGGGATGCAGTGCAGTGAGTCCAGAGAGTGCACGGGCACCACTGGTGATGCACTGCAGTGAGTCCAGAGAGTGCACTGGCACCACTGGGGATGCAGTGCAGTGAGTCCAGAGAGTGCACTGGTACCACTGGGGATGCAGCGCAATGACTACAGAGAGTGCACTGGCAGCACTGGGGATGCAGTGCAGTGAGTCCAGAGAGTGCACTGGCACCACTGGAGATGCAGTGCAGTGAGTCCAGAGAGTGCACTGGCTTCACTGGGGATGCACTGCAGTGAGTCCAGAGAGTGCACTGGCACCACTGGGGATGCACTGCAGTGAGTCCAGAGAGTGTACTGGCACCACTGGGGATGCACTGAAGTGAGTCCAGAGAGTGCACTGGCACCACTGGGGCTGCACTGCAGTGAGTCCACAGAGTGCACTAGCACCACTGGGGATGCAGTGCAGTGAGTCCAGAGAGTGCACTGGAACCACTGGGGATGCAGTGCAGTGAGTCCAGAGAGTGCACTGGCACCACTGGAGATGTACTGCAGAGACTCCAGAGAGTGCACTGGCACCACTGGGGATGCACTGCAGTGACTCTAGAGAGTGCACCGGCACCAATGGGGATGCAGTGCAGTGAGTCCAGAGAGTGCACTGGCACCACTGGGGATGCAGTGCAGTGAGTCCACAGAGTGCCCTGGCACCACTGGGGATGCAGCGCAATGACTACAGAGAGTGCACTGGCACCACTGGGGATGCACTGCAGTGAGTCCAGAGAGTGCACTGGCACCACTGGGGATGCAGTGCAGTGAGTGCAGAGAGTGCACTGGCACCACTGGTGATGCACTGCAGTGAGTCCAGAGAGTGCACTGGCACCACTGGGGATGCAGTGCAGTGAGTCCAGAGAGTGCACTGGTACCACTGGGGATGCAGCGCAATGACTATAGAGAGTGCACTGGCACCACTGGGGATGCAGTGCAGTGAGTCCACAGAGTGCACTGGCACCACTGGGGATGCAGTGCAGTGAGTCCACAGAGTGCACTGGCACCACGGGGGATGCACTGCAGTGAGTCCAGAGAGTGCACTGGCACCACTGGGGATGGACTGCAGTGAGTCCAGAGAGTGCACTGGCACCACTCTGGATGCAGTGCGGTGAGTCTAGAGAGTGCACTGGCACCACTGGGGATGCAGTGCAGTGAGTCCACAGAGTGCACTGGCACCACTGGGGATGCACTGCAGTGACTCCAGAGAGTGCACTGGCACCACTGGGGATGCAGTGCAGTGAGTCCAGAGAGTGCACTGGCACCACTGGGGATGCACTGCAGTGACTCTAGAGAGTGCACTGGCACCACTCTGGATGCAGTGCGGTGAGTCCAGAGAGTGCACTGGCACCACTGTGGATGCAGTACAGTGAGTCCACAGAGTGCACTGGCACCACTGGGGATGCAGTGCGGTGAGTCCAGAGAGTGCACTGGCACCACTGGGGATGCAGTGCAGTGAGTCCAGAGAGTGCACTGGCACCACTAGGGATGCAGTACAGTGAGTCCAGAGAGTGAACTGGCACCACTGGGGATGCACTGCAGTGAGTCCAGAGAGTGCACTGGCACCACTGGGGATGCACTGCAGTGAGTGCAGAGAGTACACTGGCACCATTGGGGATGTACTGCAGTGAGTCCAGAGAGTGCACTGGCACCACTGGGAATGGAGTACAGTGAGTCCACAGAGTGCACTGGCACCACTGGGGATGCACTGCAGAGACTCCAGAGAGTGCACTGGCACCACTGGGGATGCAGTGCAGTGAGTCCAGAGAGTGCACTGGCACCACTGGGGATGCACTGCAGTGAGTCCAGAGAGTGCACTGGCACCACTGGGGATGCACTGCAGTGAGTCCAGAGAGTGCACTGGCACCACTGGGGATGCACTGAAATGACTCCTGAGAGTGCACTGGCCCCACTGGGGATGCAGTGCAGTGAGTCCAGAGAGTGCACTGGTACCACTGGGGATGCAGCGCAATGACTACAGAGAGTGCACTGGCACCACTGCTGATGCAGTGCTGTGAGTCCAGAGAGTGCACTGGCACCACTGGGGATGCACTGCAGTGAGTCCAGAGAGTGCACTGGCACCACTGGGGATGCAGTGTAGTGAGTCCAGAGAGTGCACTGGCACCTTGGGAATGCAGTGCAGTGAGTCCAGAGAGTGCATTGGCACCACTGGGGATGCACTGCAGTGAGTCCAGAGAGTGCACTGGCACCACTGGGGATGCACTGCAGTGAGTCCATAGAGTGCACTGGCACCACTGGGGATGCACTGAAATGACTCCTGAGAGTGCACTGGCCCCACTGGGGATGCAGTGCAGTGAGTCCAGAGAGTGCACTGGTACCACTGGGGATGCAGCGCAATGACTACAGAGAGTGCACTGGCACCACTGGGGATGCAGTGCTGTGAGTCCACAGAGTGCACTGGCACCACTGGTGATGCAGTGCAGTGAGTCCAGAGAGTGCACTGGCACCACTGGGGATGCACTGCAGTGAGTCCAGAGAGTGTACTGGCACCACTGGGGATGCAGTACAGTGAGTCCACAGAGTGCACTGGCACCACTGGGGATGCAGTGCAGTGAGTCCAGAGAGTGCACTGGTACCACTGGGGATGCAGCGCAATGACTACAGAGAGTGCACTGGCACCACAGGGGATGCAGTGCTGTGAGTCCAGAGAGTGCACTGGCACCACTGGGGATGCACTGCAGTGAGTCCAGAGAGTGCACTGGCACCACTGGGGATGCAGTGTAGTGAGTCCAGAGAGTGCACTGGCACCTTGGGAATGCAGTGCAGTGAGTCCAGAGAGTGCATTGGCACCACTGGGGATGCACTGCAGTAAGTCCAGAGAGTGCACTGGCACCACTGGGGATGCACTGAAATGACTCCTGAGAGTGCACTGGCCCCACTGGGAATGCAGTGCAGTGAGTCCAGAGAGTGCACTGGTACCACTGGGGATGCAGCTCAATGACTACAGAGAGTGCACTGGCACCACTGGGGATGCACTGCAGTGAGTCCAGAGAGTGCACTGGCACCACTGGGGATGCAGTACAGTGAGTCCACAGAGTGCACTGGCACCACTGGGGATGCAGTGCAGTGAGTCCAGAGAGTGCACTGGATCAATTGGGGATGCAGTGCAGTGAGTCCAGAGAGTGCACTGGCACCACTGGGGATGCAGTGCAGTGAGTCCAGAGAGTGCACTGGCACCACCTGGAATGCACTGCAGTGAGTCCAGAGAGTGCACTGGCACCACTGGGGATGCACTGCAGTGAGTCCAGAGAGTGCACTGGCACCACTGGGGATGCTGTGTAGTGAGTGCAGAGAGTGCAATGGCACCTTGAGAATGCAGTGCAGTGAGTGCAGAGAGTGCATTGGCACCACTGGGGATGCACTGCAGTGAGTCCGGAGAGTGCATTGGCACCACTGGGGATGCACTGCAGTGAGTCCATAGAGTGCACTGGCACCACTGGGGATGCAGCGCAATGACTACATAGAGTGCACTGGCCCCACTGGGGATGCAGTGCAGTGAGTCCAGAGAGTGCACTGGTACCACTGGGGATGCAGCGCAATGACTACAGAGAGTACACTGGCCCCACTGGGGATGCAGTGCAGTGAGTCCAGAGAGTGCACTGGTACCACTGGGGATGCAGCGCAATGACTACAGAGAGTGCACAGGCACCACTGGGGATGCAGTGCAGTGAGTCCAGAGAGTGCACTGGCACCACTGGGTATGCAGTGCAGTGAGTCCAGAGAGTGCACTGGCACCACTGGGGATGCACTGCAGTGAGTCCAGAGAGTGCACTGGCACCACTGGGGATGCAGTGCAGTGAGTCCACAGAGTGCACTGGCACCACTGGGGATGCACTGCAGTGACTCTAGAGAGTGCACTGGCACCACTGGGGATGCAGTGCAGTGAGTCCAGAGAGGGCACTGGCACCACTGGGGATGCACTGCAGTGAGTCCAGAGAGTGCACTGGCACCACTGGGGATGCAGTACAGTGACTCCAGAGAGTGAACTGGCACCACTGGGGATGCACTGCAGTGAGTCCAGAGAGTGCACTGGCACCACTGGGGATGCACTGCAGTGAGTCCAGAGAGTGCACTGGCACCACTGGGGATGCAGTGCAGTGAGTCCAGAGAGTGCACTGGCACCACTGGGGATGCAGTACAGTGAGTCCACAGAGTGCACTGGCACCACTGGGGATGCACTGCAGAGACTCCAGAGAGTGCGCTGGCACCACTGGGGATGCACTGCAGTGACTCTAGAGAGTGCACTGGCACCACTGGGGAAGCACTGCAGTGACTCCAGAGAGTGCACTGGCACCACTGGGGATGCACTGCAGTGAGTCCAGAGAGTGCACTGGCACCACTGGGGATGCAGTGCAGTGAGTCCGGAGAGTGCACTGGCACCACTTGGGATGCAGTGCAGTGAGTCCAGAGAGTGCACTGGCACCACTGGTGATGCAGTGCAGTGAGTCCAGAGAGTGCACTGGCACCACTGGGGATGCACTGCAGTGACTCTAGAGAGTGCACTGGCACCACTGGGGATGCAGTGCAGTGAGTCCAGAGAGTGCACTGGCACCACTGGGGATGCACTGCAGTGAGTCCAGAGAGTGCACTGGCACCACTGGGGATGCAGTGCAGTGAGTCCAGAGAGTGCACTGTCAGCACTGGGGATGCAGTACAGTGAGTCCAGAGAGTGCACTGGCACCACTGGGGATGCAGCGCAGTGAGTCCAGAGAGTGCACTGGATCAATTGGGGATGCAGTTCAGTTAGTCCAGAGAGTGCACTGGCACCACTGGGGATGCAGTGGAGTGAGTCCAGAGAGTGCACTGGCACCACTAGGGATGCAGTGCAGTGAGTGCAGAGAGTGCACTGGCACCACTGGGGATGCAGTGCAGTGAGTCCACAGAGTGCACTGGCACCACTGGGGCTGCACTGCAGTGAGTCCAGAGAGTGCACTGGCACCACTGGGGATGCAGAGCAGTGAGTCCAGAGAGTGCACTGGCACCACTGGGGATGCACTGCAGTGAGTCCAGAGAGTGCACTGGCACCACTGGGGATGCAGTGCAGTGAGTCCAGAGAGTGCACTGGCACCACTCTGGATGCAGTGCGGTGAGTCCAGAGAGTGCACTGGCACCACTGTGGATGCAGTACAGTGAGTCCACAGAGTGCACTGGCACCACCTGGGGATGCACTGCAGTAACTCCAGAGAGTGCACTGGCACCACTGGGGATGCAGTGCAGTGACTCCAGAGAGTGCACTGGATCAATTGGGGATGCAGTTCAGTTAGTCCAGAGAGTGCACTGGCACCACTGGGGATGCACTGCAGTGAGTCCAGAGAGTGCACTGGCACCACTGGGGATGCACTGCAGTGAGTGCAGAGAGTACACTGGCACCATTGGGGATGTACTGCAGTGAGTCCAGAGAGTGCACTGGCACCACTGGGGATGCAGTACAGTGAGTCCACAGAGTGCACTGGCACCACTGGTGATGCACTGCAGAGACTCCAGAGAGTGCACTGGCACCACTGGGGATGCAGTGCAGTGAGTCCAGAGAGTGCACTGGCACCACTGGGGATGCAGTGCAGTGAGTCCAGACAGTGCACTGGCACCACTGGGGATGTAGTGCAGTGAGTCCAGAGAGTGCACTGGCACCACTGGGGATGCACTGCAGTGAGTCCAGAGAGTGCACTGGCACCACTGGGGATGCACTGCAGTGAGTCCAGAGAGTGCACTGGCACCACTGGTGATGCACTGTAGTGAGTCCAGAGAGTGCACTGGCCCCACTGGGGATGCAGTGCAGTGAGTCCAGAGATTGCACTGGCACCACTGGGGATGCAGCGCAATGACTACAGAGAGTGCACTGGCACCACTGGGGATGCAGTGCTGTGAGTCCAGAGAGTGCACTGGCACCACTGGGCATGCAGTGCAGTGAGTACAGAGAGTGCACTGGCACCACTCTGGATGCAGTGCGGTGAGTCCAGAGAGTGCACTGGTGCCACTGGGGATGCAGTACAGTGAGTCCAGAGAGTGCACTGGCACCACTGGGGATGCAGTGCAGTGAGTCCAGAGAGTGCACTGGCACCACTGGGGATGCAGTACAGTGAGTCCACAGAGTGCACTGGCACCACTGGGGATGCAGTGCAGTAAGTCCATAGAGTGCACTGGCACCACTGTGGATGCAGTACAGTGACTCCAGAGAGTGAACTGGCACCACTGGGGATGCACTGCAGTGAGTCCAGAGAGTGCACTGGCACCACTGGGGATGCACTGCAGTGAGTGCAGAGAGTACACTGGCACCATTGGGGATGCAGCGCCATGACTACAGAGAGTGCACTGGCACCACTGGGGATGCAGTGCTGTGAGTCCAGAGAGTGCACTGGCACCACTGGGCATGCAGTGCAGTGAGTACAGAGAGTGCACTGGCACCACTGGGGATGCAGTGCAGTGAGTCCAGAGAGTGCACTGGCACCACTGGAGATGCACTGCAGTGACTGTAGAGAGTGCACCGGCACCACTGGGGATGCAGTGCAGTGAGTCCACAGAGTGCACTGGCACCACTGGGGAAGCACTGCAGTGACTCCAGAGAGTGCACTGGCACCACTGGGGATGCAGTGCAGTGAGTCCAGAGAGTGCCCTGGCACCACTGGGGATGCAGCGCAATGACTACAGAGAGTGCACTGGCACCACTGGGGATGCAGTGCAGTGAGTCCAGAGAGTGCACTGGCACTACTGGGGATGCAGTGCAGTGAGTCCAGAGAGTGCACTGGCACCGCTCTGGATGCAGGACGGTGAGTCCAGAGAGTGCACTGGCACCACTGGGGATGCAGTGCAGTGAGTCCGGAGAGTGCACTGGCACCACTGGGGATGCAGTACAGTGAGTCCACGGAGTGCACTGGCACCACTGGGGATGCAGTGCAGTGAGTCCAGAGAGTGCACTGGCACCACTGGTGATGCAGTGCAGTGAGTCCAGAGAGTGCACTGGCACCACTGGGGATGCACTGCAGTGACTCTAGAGAGTGCACTGGCACCACTGGGGATGCACTGCAGTGAGTCCAGAGAGAGCACTGGCACCACTGGGGATGCAGTGCAGTGAGTCCAGAGAGTGCACTGGCACCACTGGGGTTGCAGTGCAGTGAGTCCAGAGAGTGCACTGGCCCCACTCTGGATGCAGTGCGGTGAGTCCAGAGAGTGCACTGGCACCACTGTGGATGCAGTACAGTGAGTCCACAGAGTGCACTGGCACCACTGGGGATGCACTACAGTGACTCCAGAGAGTGCACAGGCACCACTGGGGATGCAGTGCAGTGAGTCCAGAGAGTGCACTGGCACCACTGGGGATGCAGTGCAGTGAGTCCAGAGAGTGCACTGGATCAATTGGGGATGCAGTTCAGTTAGTCCAGAGAGTGCACTGGCACCACTGGGGATGCAGTGGAGTGAGTCCAGAGAGTGCACTGGCACCACTAGGGATGCAGTGCAGTGAGTGCAGAGAGTGCACTGGCACCACTGGGGATGCAGTGCAGTGAGTCCAGAGAGTGCACTGGCACCAGTGGGGCTGCACTGCAGTGAGTCCAGAGAGTGCACTGGCACCACTGGGGATGCAGAGCAGTGACTCCAGAGAGTGCACTGGCACCACTGGGGATGCACTGCAGTGAGTCCAGAGAGTGCAGTGGCACCACTGGGGATGCACTGCAGTGAGTCCAGAGAGTACACTGGCACCACTGGGGATGCAGTGCAGTGAGTCCAGAGAGTGCACTGGCACCACTGGGGATGCAGTACAGTGAGTCCACAGAGTGCACTGGCACCACTGGGGATGCACTGCAGAGACTCCAGAGAGTGCGCTGGCACCACTGGGGATGCACTGCAGTGACTCTAGAGAGTGCACTGGCACCACTGGGGAAGCACTGCAGTGACTCCAGAGAGTGCACTGGCACCAATGGGGATGCACTGCAGTGAGTCCAGAGAGTGCACTGGCACCACTGGGGATGCAGTGCAGTGAGTCCGGAGAGTGCACTGGCACCACTGGGGATGCAGTACAGTGAGTCCACAGAGTGCACTGGCACCACTGGGGATGCAGTGCAGTGAGTCCAGAGAGTGCACTGGCACCACTGGGGATGCACTGCAGTGAGTCCAGAGAGTGCACTGGCACCACTGGGGATGCACTGCAGTGACTCTAGAGAGTGCACTGGCACCACTGGGGATGCAGTGCAGTGAGTCCAGAGAGTGCACTGGCACCACTGGGGATGCACTGCAGTGAGTCCAGAGAGTGCACTGGCACCACTGGGGATGCAGTGCAGTGAGTCCAGAGAGTGCACTGTCAGCACTGGGGATGCAGTGCAGTGAGTCCAGAGAGAGCACTGGCACCACTGGGGATGCAGTGCAGTGAGTCCAGAGAGTGCACTGGCACCACTGGGGTTGCAGTGCAGTGAGTCCAGAGAGTGCACTGGCCCAACTCTGGATGCAGTGCGGTGAGTCCAGAGAGTGCACTGGCACCACTGTGGATGCAGTACAGTGAGTCCACAGAGTGCACTGGCACCACTGGGGATGCACTGCAGTGACTCCAGAGAGTGCACTGGCACCACTGGGGATGCAGTGCAGTGAGTCCAGAGAGTGCACTGGATCAATTGGGGATGCAGTTCAGTTAGTCCAGAGAGTGCACTGGCACCACTGGGGATGCAGTGGAGTGAGTCCAGAGAGTGCACTGGCACCACTAGGGATGCAGTGCAGTGAGTCCAGAGAGTGCACTGGCACCACTGGAGATGCAGTGCAGTGAGTCCAGAGAGTGCACTGGCACCACTGGGGCTGCACTGCAGTGAGTCCAGAGAGTGCACTGGCACCACTGGGGATGCAGAGCAGTGAGTCCAGAGAGTGCACTGGCACCACTGGGGATGCACTGTAGTGAGTCCAGAGAGTGTACTGGCCCCACTGGGGATGCAGTGCAGTGAGTCCAGAGATTGCACTGGCACCACTGGGGATGCAGCGCAATGACTACAGAGAGTGCACTGGCACCACTGGGGATGCAGTGCTGTGAGTCCAGAGAGTGCACTGGCACCACTGGGCATGCAGTGCAGTGAGTACAGAGAGTGCACTGGCACCACTCTGGATGCAGTGCGGTGAGTCCAGAGAGTGCACTGGTGCCACTGGGGATGCAGTACAGTGAGTCCAGAGAGTGCACTGGCACCACTGGGGATGCAGTGCAGTGAGTCCAGAGAGTGCACTGGCACCACTGGGGATGCAGTACAGTGAGTCCACAGAGTGCACTGGCACCACTGGGGATGCAGTGCAGTAAGTCCATAGAGTGCACTGGCACCACTGGGGATGCAGTACAGTGACTCCAGAGAGTGAACTGGCACCACTGGGGATGCACTGCAGTGAGTCCAGAGAGTGCACTGGCACCACTGGGGATGCACTGCAGTGAGTGCAGAGAGTACACTGGCACCATTGGGGATGCAGCGCAATGACTACAGAGAGTGCACTGGCACCACTGGGGATGCAGTGCTGTGAGTCCAGAGAGTGCACTGGCACCACTGGGCATGCAGTGCAGTGAGTACAGAGAGTGCACTGGCACCACTGGGGATGCAGTGCAGTGAGTCCAGAGAGTGCACTGGCACCACTGGAGATGCACTGCAGTGACTGTAGAGAGTGCACCGGCACCACTGGGGATGCAGTGCAGTGAGTCCACAGAGTGCACTGGCACCACTGGGGAAGCACTGCAGTGACTCCAGAGAGTGCACTGGCACCACTGGGGATGCAGTGCAGTGAGTCCAGAGAGTGCCCTGGCACCACTGGGGATGCAACGCAATGACTACAGAGAGTGCACTGGCACCACTGGGGATGCAGTGCAGTGAGTCCAGAGAGTGCACTGGCACTACTGGGGATGCAGCGCAGTGAGTCCAGAGAGTGCACTGGCACCGCTCTGGATGCAGTGCGGTGAGTCCAGAGAGTGCACTGGCACCACTGGGGATGCAGTGCAGTGAGTCCGGAGAGTGCACTGGCACCACTGGGGATGCAGTACAGTGAGTCCACGGAGTGCACTGGCACCACTGGGGATGCAGTGCAGTGAGTCCAGAGAGTGCACTGGCACCACTGGTGATGCAGTGCAGTGAGTCCAGAGAGTGCACTGGCACCACTGGGGATGCACTGCAGTGACTCTAGAGAGTGCACTGGCACCACTGGGGATGCACTGCAGTGAGTCCAGAGAGAGCACTGGCACCACTGGGGATGCAGTGCAGTGAGTCCAGAGAGTGCACTGGCACCACTGGGGTTGCAGTGCAGTGAGTCCAGAGAGTGCACTGGCCCCACTCTGGATGCAGTGCGGTGAGTCCAGAGAGTGCACTGGCACCACTGTGGATGCAGTACAGTGAGTCCACAGAGTGCACTGGCACCACTGGGGATGCACTACAGTGACTCCAGAGAGTGCACAGGCACCACTGGGGATGCAGTGCAGTGAGTCCAGAGAGTGCACTGGCACCACTGGGGATGCAGTGAAGTGAGTCCAGAGAGTGCACTGGATCAATTGGGGATGCAGTTCAGTTAGTCCAGAGAGTGCACTGGCACCACTGGGGATGCAGTGGAGTGAGTCCAGAGAGTGCACTGGCACCACTAGGGATGCAGTGCAGTGAGTGCAGAGAGTGCACTGGCACCACTGGGGATGCAGTGCAGTGAGTCCAGAGAGTGCACTGGCACCAGTGGGGCTGCACTGCAGTGAGTCCAGAGAGTGCACTGGCACCACTGGGGATGCAGAGCAGTGAGTCCAGAGAGTGCACTGGCACCACTGGGGATGCACTGCAGTGAGTCCAGAGAGTGCAGTGGCACCACTGGGGATGCACTGCAGTGAGTCCAGAGAGTACACTGGCACCACTGGGGATGCAGTGCAGTGAGTCCAGAGAGTGCACTGGCACCACTGTGGATGCAGTACAGTGAGTCCACAGAGTGCACTGGCACCACTGGGGATGCACTGCAGAGACTCCAGAGAGTGCGCTGGCACCACTGGGGATGCACTGCAGTGACTCTAGAGAGTGCACTGGCACCACTGGGGAAGCACTGCAGTGACTCCAGAGAGTGCACTGGCACCACTGGGGATGCACTGCAGTGAGTCCAGAGAGTGCACTGGCACCACTGGGGATGCAGTGCAGTGAGTCCGGAGAGTGCACTGGCACCACTGGGGATGCAGTACAGTGAGTCCACAGAGTGCACTGGCACCACTGGGGATGCAGTGCAGTGAGTCCAGAGAGTGCACTGGCACCACTGGGGATGCACTGCAGTGAGTCCAGAGAGTGCACTGGCACCACTGGGGATGCACTGCAGTGACTCTAGAGAGTGCACTGGCACCACTGGGGATGCAGTGCAGTGAGTCCAGAGAGTGCACTGGCACCACTGGGGATGCACTGCAGTGAGTCCAGAGAGTGCACTGGCACCACTGGGGATGCAGTGCAGTGAGTCCAGAGAGTGCACTGTCAGCACTGGGGATGCAGTGCAGTGAGTCCAGAGAGAGCACTGGCACCACTGGGGATGCAGTGCAGTGAGTCCAGAGAGTGCACTGGCACCACTGGGGTTGCAGTGCAGTGAGTCCAGAGAGTGCACTGGCCCCACTCTGGATGCAGTGCGGTGAGTCCAGAGAGTGCACTGGCACCACTGTGGATGCAGTACAGTGAGTCCACAGAGTGCACTGGCACCACTGGGGATGCACTGCAGTGACTCCAGAGAGTGCACTGGCACCACTGGGGATGCAGTGCAGTGAGTCCAGAGAGTGCACTGGCACCACTGGGGATGCAGTGCAGTGAGTCCAGAGAGTGCACTGGATCAATTGGGGATGCAGTTCAGTTAGTCCGGAGAGTGCACTGGCACCACTGGGGATGCAGTGGAGTGAGTCCAGAGAGTGCACTGGCACCACTAGGGATGCAGTGCAGTGAGTCCAGAGAGTGCACTGGCACCACTGGAGATGCAGTGCAGTGAGTCCAGAGAGTGCACTGGCACCACTGGGGCTGCACTGCAGTGAGTCCAGAGAGTGCACTGGCACCACTGGGGATGCAGAGCAGTGAGTCCAGAGAGTGCACTGGCACCACTGGGGATGCACTGCAGTGAGTCCAGAGAGTGCACTGGCACCACTGGGGATGCAGTGCAGTGAGTCCAGAGAGTGCACTGGCACCACTCTGGATGCAGTGCGGTGAGTCCAGAGAGTGCACTGGCACCACTGTGGATGCAGTACAGTGAGTCCACAGAGTGCACTGGCACCACCTGGGGATGCACTGCAGTAACTCCAGAGAGTGCACTGGCACCACTGGGGATGCAGTGCAGTGACTCCAGAGAGTGCACTGGATCAATTGGGGATGCAGTTCAGTTAGTCCAGAGAGTGCACTGGCACCACTGGGGATGCAGTGCAGTGAGTCCAGAGAGTGCACTGGCACCACTGGGGATGCACTGCAGTGAGTGCAGAGAGTACACTGGCACCATTGGGGATGTACTGCAGTGAGTCCAGAGAGTGCACTGGCACCACTGGGGATGCAGTACAGTGAGTCCACAGAGTGCACTGGCACCACTGGTGATGCAGTGCAGAGACTCCAGAGAGTGCACTGGCACCACTGGGGATGCAGTGCAGTGAGTCCAGAGAGTGCACTGGCACCACTGGGGATGCAGTGCAGTGAGTCCAGATAGTGCACTGGCACCACTTGGGATGTAGTGCAGTGAGTCCAGAGAGTGCACTGGCACCACTGGGGATGCACTGCACTGAGCCCAGAGAGTGCACTGGCACCACTGGGGATGCACTGCAGTGAGTCCAGAGAGTGCACTGGCCCCAATGGGGATGCAGTGCAGTGAGTCCAGAGATTGCACTGGCACCACTGGGGATGCAGCGCAATGACTACAGAGAGTGCACTGGCACCACTGGGGATGCAGTGCTGTGAGTCCAGAGAGTGCACTGGCACCACTGGGCATGCAGTGCAGTGAGTACAGAGAGTGCACTGGCACCACTGGGGATGCAGTGCAGTGAGTCCAGAGAGTGCACTGGCACCACTGGAGATGCACTGCAGTGACTGTAGAGAGTGCACCGGCACCACTGGGGATGCAGTGCAGTGAGTCCACAGAGTGCACTGGCACCGCTGGGGAAGCACTGCAGTGACTCCAGAGAGTGCCCTGGCACCACTGGGGATGCAGTGCAGTGAGTCCAGAGAGTGCCCTGGCACCACTGGGGATGCAGCGCAATGACTACAGAGAGTGCACTGGCACCACTGGGGATGCAGTGCAGTGAGTCCAGAGAGTGCACTGGCACCACTGGGGATGCAGCGCAGTGAGTCCAGAGAGTGCACTGGCACCGCTCTGGATGCAGTGCGGTGAGTCCAGAGAGTGCACTGGCACCACTGGGGATGCAATACAGTGAGTCCACAGAGTGCACTGGGACCACTGGGGATGCACTGCAGTGACTCCAGAGAGTGCACTGGCACCACTGGTGATGCAGTGAAGTGAGTCCAGAGAGTGCACTGGATCAATTGGGGATGCAGTTCACTTAGTCCAGAGAGTGCACTGGCACCACTGGGGATGCAGTGCAGTGAGTCCAGAGAGTGCACTGGCACCACTGGGGATGCAGTACAGTGACTCCAGTGAGTGCACTGGCACCACTGGGGATGCACTGCCGTGAGTCCAGAGAGTGCACTGGCACCACTGGGGATGCACTGCAGTGAGTGCAGAGAGTACACTGGCACCATAGGGGATGTACTGCAGTGAGTCCAGAGAGTGGACTGGCACCACTGGGGATGCAGTGCTGTGAGTCCAGAGAGTGCACTGGCACCACTGGGGATGCACTGCAGTGACTCTAGAGAGTGCACTGGCACCACTGGGGATGCAGTGCAGTGAGTCCAGAGAGTGCACTGGCACCACTGGGGATGCAGTGCAGTGAGTCCAGAGAGTGCATTGGCACCACTGGGGATGCACTGCAGTGAGTCCAGAGAGTGCACTGGCACCACTGGGGATGCAGTGGAGTGAGTCCAGAGAGTGCACTGGCATCACTGGGGATGCACTGCAGTGAGTCCAGAGAGTGCACTGGCACCACTGGGGATGCAGTGCAGTGAGTCCAGAGAGTGCACTGGCACCACTGGGAATGCAGTGCAGTGAGTCCAGAGAGTGTACTGGCACCACTGTGGATGCAGTACAGTGAGTCCACAGAGTGCACTGGGACCACTGGGGATGCACTGCAGTGACTCCAGAGAGTGCACAGGCACCACTGGTGATGCAGTGCAGTGAGTCCAGAGAGTGTACTGGATCAATTGGGAATGCAGTTCACTTAGTCCAGAGAGTGCACTGGCACCACTGGGGATGCAGTGCAGTGAGTCCAGAGAGTGCACTGGCACCACTGGGGATGCAGTACAGTGAGTCCACAGAGTGCACTGGCACCACTGGGGATGGACTGCAGAGACTCCAGAGAGTGCGCTGGCACCACTGGGGATGCACTGCAGTGATTCTAGAGAGTGCACTGGCACCACTGGGGAAGCACTGCAGTGACTCCAGAGAGTGCACTGGCACCACTGGGGATGCAGAGCAGTGAGTCCAGAGAGTGCACTGGCACCACTGGGGATGCAGTGCAGTGAGTCCGGAGAGTGCACTGGCACCACTGGTGATGCAGTACAGTGAGTCCACGGAGTGCACTGGCACCACTGGGGATGCAGTGCAGTGAGTCCAGAGAGTGCACTGGCACCACTGGTGATGCAGTGCAGTGAGTCCAGAGAGTGCACTGGCACCACTGGGGATGCACTGCAGTGACTCTAGAGAGTGCACTGGCACCACTGGGGATGCAGTGCAGTGAGTCCAGAGAGTGCACTGGCACCACTGGGGATGCACTGCAGTGAGTCCAGAGAGAGCACTGGCACCACTGGGGATGCAGTGCAGTGAGTCCAGAGAGTGCACTGGCACCACTGGGGTTGCAGTGCAGTGAGTCCAGAGAGTGCACTGGCCCCACTCTGGATGCAGTGCGGTGAGTCCAGAGAGTGCACTGGCACCACTGTGGATGCAGTACAGTGAGTCCACAGAGTGCACTGGCACCACTGGGGATGCACTACAGTGACTCCAGAGAGTGCACAGGCACCACTGGGGATGCAGTGCAGTGAGTCCAGAGAGTGCACTGGCACCACTGGGGATGCAGTGCAGTGAGTCCAGAGAGTGCACTGGATCAATTGGGGATGCAGTTCAGTTAGTCCAGAGAGTGCACTGGCACCACTGGGGATGCAGTGGAGTGAGTCCAGAGAGTGCACTGTCACCACTAGGGATGCAGTGCAGTGAGTGCAGAGAGTGCACTGGCACCACTGGGGATGCAGTGCAGTGAGTCCAGAGAGTGCACTGGCACCAGTGGGGCTGCACTGCAGTGAGTCCAGAGAGTGCACTGGCACCACTGGGGATGCAGAGCAGTGAGTCCAGAGAGTGCACTGGCACCACTGGGGATGCACTGCAGTGAGTCCAGAGAGTGCAGTGGCACCACTGGGGATGCACTGCAGTGAGTCCAGAGAGTACACTGGCACCACTGGGGATGCAGTGCAGTGAGTCCAGAGAGTGCACTGGCACCACTGGGGATGCAGTACAGTGAGTCCACAGAGTGCACTGGCACCACTGGGGATGCACTGCAGAGACTCCAGAGAGTGCGCTGGCACCACTGGGGATGCACTGCAGTGACTCTAGAGAGTGCACTGGCACCACTGGGGAAGCACTGCAGTGACTCCAGAGAGTGCACTGTCAGCACTGGGGATGCACTGCAGTGAGTCCAGAGAGTGCACTGGCACCACTGGGGATGCAGTGCAGTGAGTCCGGAGAGTGCACTGGCACCACTGGGGATGCAGTACAGTGAGTCCACAGAGTGCACTGGCACCACTGGGGATGCAGTGCAGTGAGTCCAGAGAGTGCACTGGCACCACTTGGGATGCACTGCAGTGAGTCCAGAGAGTGCACTGGCACCACTGGGGATGCACTGCAGTGACTCTAGAGAGTGCACTGGCACCACTGGGGATGCAGTGCAGTGAGTCCAGAGAGTGCACTGGCACCACTGGGGATGCACTGCAGTGAGTCCAGAGAGTGCACTGGCACCACTGGGGATGCAGTGCAGTGAGTCCAGAGAGTGCACTGTCAGCACTGGGGATGCAGTGCAGTGAGTCCAGAGAGAGCACTGGCACCACTGGGGATGCACTGCAGTGAGTCCAGAGATCGCACTGGCTCCACTGGGGATGCAGTGCAGTGAGTCCAGAGAGTGCACTGGCACCACTGTGGATGCAGTACAGTGAGTCCACAGAGTGCACTGGCACCACTGGGGATGCACTGCAGTGACTCCAGAGAGTGCACTGGCACCACTGGGGATGCAGTGCAGTGAGTCCAGAGAGTGCACTGGCACCACTGGGGATGCAGTGCAGTGAGTCCAGAGAGTGCACTGGATCAATTGGGGATGCAGTTCAGTTAGTCCAGAGAGTGCACTGGCACCACTGGGGATGCAGTGCAGTGAGTCCAGAGAGTGCACTGGATCAATTGGGGATGCAGTTCAGTTAGTCCAGAGAGTGCACTGGCACCACTGGGGATGCAGTGGAGTGAGTCCAGAGAGTGCACTGTCACCACTAGGGATGCAGTGCAGTGAGTGCAGAGAGTGCACTGGCACCACTGGGGATGCAGTGCAGTGAGTCCAGAGAGTGCACTGGCACCAGTGGGGCTGCACTGCAGTGAGTCCAGAGAGTGCACTGGCACCACTGGGGATGCAGAGCAGTGAGTCCAGAGAGTGCACTGGCACCACTGGGGATGCACTGCAGTGAGTCCAGAGAGTGCAGTGGCACCACTGGGGATGCACTGCAGTGAGTCCAGAGAGTACACTGGCACCACTGGGGATGCAGTGCAGTGAGTCCAGAGAGTGCACTGGCACCACTGGGGATGCAGTACAGTGAGTCCAGAGAGTGCACTGGCACCACTGGGGATGCACTGCAGAGACTCCAGAGAGTGCGCTGGCACCACTGGGGATGCACTGCAGTGACTCTAGAGAGTGCACTGGCACCACTGGGGAAGCACTGTAGTGACTCCAGAGAGTGCACTGGCACCACTGGGGATGCACTGCAGTGAGTCCAGAGAGTGCACTGGCACCACTGGGGATGCAGTGCAGTGAGTCCGGAGAGTGCACTGGCACCACTGGGGATGCAGTACAGTGAGTCCACAGAGTGCACCGGCACCACTGGGGATGCAGTGCAGTGAGTCCAGAGAGTGCACTGGCACCACTTGGGATGCACTGCAGTGAGTCCAGAGAGTGCACTGGCACCACTGGGGATGCACTGCAGTGACTCTAGAGAGTGCACTGGCACCACTGGGGATGCAGTGCAGTGAGTCCAGAGAGTGCACTGGCACCACTGGGGATGCACTGCAGTGAGTCCAGAGAGTGCACTGGCACCACTGGGGATGCAGTGCAGTAAGTCCAGAGAGTGCACTGTCAGCACTGGGGATGCAGTGCAGTGAGTCCAGAGAGAGCACTGGCACCACTGGGGATGCACTGCAGTGAGTCCAGAGAGTACACTGGCACCACTGGGGATGCAGTGCAGTGAGTCCAGAGAGTGCACTGGCACCACTGTGGATGCAGTACAGTGAGTCCACAGAGTGCACTGGCACCACTGGGGATGCAGTGCAGTGAGTCCAGAGAGTGCACTGGCACCACTGGGGATGCAGTGCAGTGAGTCCAGAGAGTGCACTGGCACCACTGGGGATGCAGTGCAGTGAGTCCAGAGAGTGCACTGGATCAATTGGGGATGCAGTTCAGTTAGTCCAGAGAGTGCACTGGCACCACTGGGGATGCAGTGGAGTGAGTCCAGAGAGTGCACTGGCACCACTGGAGATGCAGTGCAGTGAGTCCAGAGAGTGCACTGGCACCACTGGGGCTGCACTGCAGTGAGTCCAGAGAGTGCACTGGCACCACTGGGGATGCAGAGCAGTGAGTCCAGAGAGTGCACTGGCACCACTGGGGATGCACTGCAGTGAGTCCAGAGAGTGCACTGGCACCACTGGGGATGCAGTGCAGTGAGTCCAGAGAGTGCACTGGCACCACTCTGGATGCAGTGCGGTGAGTCCAGAGAGTGCACTGGCACCACTGTGGATGCAGTAAAGTGAGTCCACAGAGTGCACTGGCACCACCTGGGGATGCACTGCAGTAACTCCAGAGAGTGCACTGGCACCACTGGGGATGCAGTGCAGTGACTCCAGAGAGTGCACTGGATCAATTGGGGATGCAGTTCAGTTAGTCCAGAGAGTGCACTGGCACCACTGGGGATGCAGTGCAGTGAGTCCAGAGAGTGCACTGGCACCACTGGGGATGCACTGCAGTGAGTGCAGAGAGTACACTGGCACCATTGGGGATGTACTGCAGTGAGTCCAGAGAGTGCACTGGCACCACTGGGGATGCAGTACAGTGAGTCCACAGAGTGCACTGGCACCACTGGTGATGCACTGCAGAGACTCCAGAGAGTGCACTGGCACCACTGGGGATGCAGTGCAGTGAGTCCAGAGAGTGCACTGGCACCACTGGGGATGCAGTGCAGTGAGTCCAGATAGTGCACTGGCACCACTTGGGATGTAGTGCAGTGAGTCCAGAGAGTGCACTGGCACCACTGGGGATGCACTGCACTGAGCCCAGAGAGTGCACTGGCACCACTGGGGATGCACTGCAGTGAGTCCAGAGAGTGCACTGGCCCCACTGGGGATGCAGTGCAGTGAGTCCAGAGATTGCACTGGCACCACTGGGGATGCAGCGCAATGACTACAGAGAGTGCACTGGCACCACTGGGGATGCAGTGCTGTGAGTCCAGAGAGTGCACTGGCACCACTGGGCATGCAGTGCAGTGAGTACAGAGAGTGCACTGGCACCACTCTGGATGCAGTGCGGTGAGTCCAGAGAGTGCACTGGTGCCACTGGGGATGCAGTACAGTGAGTCCAGAGAGTGCACTGGCACCACTGGGGATGCACTGCTATGCCTCCAGAGAGTGCACTGGCACCACTGGGGATGCAGTGCAGTGAGTCCAGAGAGTGCACTGGCACCACTGGGGATGCAGTACAGTGAGTCCAGAGAGTGCACTGGCACCACTGGGGATGCAGTGCAGTAAGTCCATAGAGTGCACTGGCACCACTGTGGATGCAGTACAGTGACTCCAGAGAGTGAACTGGCACCACTGGGGATGCACTGCAGTGAGTCCAGAGAGTGCACTGGCACCACTGGGGATGCAGTGCAGTGAGTCCAGAGAGTGCACTGGCACCACTGGGGACGCAGTACAGTGAGTCCATAGAGTGCACTGGCACCACTGGGGATGCACTGCAGAGACTCCAGAGAGTGCACTGGCACCACTGGAGATGCACTGCAGTGACTGTAGAGAGTGCACCGGCACCACTGGGGATGCAGTGCAGTGAGTCCCGCGAGTGCACTGGCACCACTGGGGAAGCACTGCAGTGACTCCAGAGAGTGCACTGGCACCACTGGGGATGCAGTGCAGTGAGTCCAGAGAGTGCACTGGCACCACTGGGGATGCAGCGCAATGACTACAGAGAGTGCACTGGCACCACTGGGGATGCAGTGCAGTGAGTCCAGAGAGTGCACTGGCACTACTGGGGATGCAGCGCAGTGAGTCCAGAGAGTGCAATGGCACCACTGGGGATGCAGTGCGGTGAGTCCAGAGAGTGCACTGGCACCACTGGGGATGCAGTACAGTGAGTCCACAGAGTGCACTGGGACCACTGGGGATGCACTGCAGTGACTCCAGAGAGTGCACTGGCACCACTGGTGATGCAGTGAAGTGAGTCCAGAGAGTGCACTGGATCAATTGGGGATGCAGTTCACTTAGTCCAGAGAGTGCACTGGCACCACTGGGGATGCAGTGCAGTGAGTCCAGAGAGTGCACTGGCACCACTGGGGATGCAGTACAGTGACTCCAGTGAGTGCACTGGCACCACTGGGGATGCACTGCCGTGAGTCCAGAGAGTGCACTGGCACCACTGGGGATGCACTGCAGTGAGTGCAGAGACTACACTGGCACCATTGGGGATGTACTGCAGTGAGTCCAGAGAGTGCAATGGCAGCACTGGGGATGCAGTGCTGTGAGTCCAGAGAGTGCACTGGCACCACTGGGGATGCACTGCAGTGACTCTAGAGAGTGCACTGGCACCACTGGGGATGCAGTGCAGTGAGTCCAGAGAGTGCACTGGCACCACTGGGGATGCAGTGCAGTGAGTCCAGAGAGTGCATTGGCACCACTGGGGATGCACTGCAGTGAGTCCAGAGAGTGCACTGGCACCACTGGGGATGCAGTGGAGTGAGTCCAGAGAGTGCACTGGCATCACTGGGGATGCACTGCAGTGAGTCCAGAGAGTGCACTGGCACCACTGGGGATGCAGTGCAGTGAGTCCAGAGAGTGCACTGGCACCACTGGGAATGCAGTGCAGTGACTCCAGAGAGTGCACAGGCACCACTGGTGATGCAGTGCAGTGAGTCCAGAGAGTGTACTGGATCAATTGGGGATGCAGTTCACTTAGTCCAGAGAGTGCACTGGCACCACTGGGGATGCAGTGCAGTGAGTCCAGAGAGTGCACTGGCACCACTGGGGATGCAGTACAGTGACTCCAGTGAGTGCACTGGCACCACTGGGGATGGACTGCAGTGAGTCCAGAGAGTGCACTGGCACCACTGGGGATGCACTGTAGTGAGTGCAGAGAGTACACTGTCACCATTGGGGATGTACTGCAGTGAGTCCAGAGAGTGCAATGGCACCACTGGGGATGCAGTGCTGTGAGTCCAGAGAGTGCACTGGCACCACTGGGGATGCAGTACAGTGAGTCCATAGAGTGCACCTGCACCACTGGGGATGCACTGCAGAGACTCCAGAGAATGCACTGGCACCACTGGGGATGCAGTGCAGTGAGTCCAGAGAGTGCACTGGCACCACTGGGGATGCAGTGCAGTGAGTCCAGAGAGTGCACTGGCACCACTGGGGATGCACTGTTGTGAGTCCAGAGAGTGCACTGGCACCACTGGGGATGCAGTGCTGTGAGTCCAGAGAGTGCACTGGCACCACTGGGGATGCACTGCAGTGAGTCCAGAGAGTGCACTGGCACCGCTGGGGATGCAATGCAGTGAGTCCAGAGAGTGCACTGGCACCACTGGGGATGCGGGGCAATGACTACATAGAGTGCTTTGGCACAACTGGGGATGCAGTGCAGTGAGTCCAGAGAGTGCACTGGCACCACTGGGGATGCAGTGCAGTGAGTCCAGAGAGTGCACTGGCACCACTGGGGATGCACTGCAGTGAGTCCAGATAGTGCCCTGGCACCACTGGGGATGCACTGCAGTGAGTCCAGAGAGTGCACTGGCACCACTCTGGATGCAGTGCGGTGAGTCCAGAGAGTGCACTGGCACCACTGGGGATGCACTGCAGTGAGTCCACAGAGTGCACTGGCACCACTGGGAATGCACTGCAGTGACTCCAGAGAGTGCACTGGCACCACTGGTGATGCAGTGCAGTGAGTCCAGAGAGTGCACTGGCACCACTGGGGATGCACTGCAGTGACTCTAGAGAGTGCACTGGCACCACTCTGGATGCAGTGCGGTGAGTCCAGAGAGTGCACTGGTACCACTGTGGATGCAGTACAGTGAGTCCACAGAGTGCACTGGCACCACTGGGGATGCAGTGCAGTGAGTCCAGAGAGTGCACTGGCACCACTGGGGATGCTGTGCAGTGAGTCCAGAGAGTGCACTGGCACCACTGGAGATGCAGTACAGTGACTCCAGAGAGTGAACTGGCACCACTGGGGATGCACTGCAGTGAGTCCAGAGAGTGCACTGGCACCACTGGGGATGCAGTACAGTGACTCCAGAGAGTGCACTGGCACCACTGGGGATGCAGTGCAGTGAGTGCAGAGAGTACACTGGCACCAGTGGGGATGTACTGCAGTGAGTCCAGAGAGTGCACTGGCACCACTGGGGATGCAGTACAGTGAGTCCACAGAGTGCATTGGCACCACTGGGGATGCACTGCAGAGACTCCAGAGAGTGCACTGGCACCACTGGGGATGCAGTGCAGTGAGTCCAGAGAGTGCACTGGCACCACTGGGGATGCACTGCAGTGAGTCCAGAGAGTTCACTAACACCACTGGGGATGCAGTGCAGTGAGTCCAGAGAGTGCACTGTCAGCACTGGGGATGCAGTGCAGTGAGTCCAGATAGTGCACTGGCACCACTGGGGATGCAGTGCAGTGAGTCCAGAGAGTGCACTGGCACCACTGGGAATGCACTGCTGTGAGTCCAGAGAGTGCACTGGCACCACTGGGGATGCACTGCAGTGAGTCCAGAGAGTGCACTGGCACCACTGGGGATGCAGTGTAGTGAGTGCAGAGAGTGCACTGGCACCTTGGGGATGCAGTGCAGTGAGTCCAGAGAGTGCACTGGCCCCAATGGGGATGCACTGCAGTGAGTGCAGAGAGTACACTGGCACCATTGGGGATGTACTGCATTGAGTCCAGAGAGTGCACTGGCACCACTGGGGATGCAGTACAGTGAGTCCACAGAGTGCACAGGCACCACTGGGGATGCACTGCAGAGACTCCAGAGAGTGCACTGGCACCACTGGGAATGTAGTGCAGTGAGTCCAGAGAGTGCACTGGCACCTCTGGGGATGCAGTGCAGTGAGTCCAGAGAGTGCACTGGAACCACTGGGGATGCGGTGCAGTGACTCCAGAGAGTGCACTGGCACCACTGGTGATGCAGTGCAGTGAGTGCAGAGAGTGCACTGGCACCACTGGGGATGTAGTGCAGTGAGTCCAGAGAGTGCACTGGCACCACTGGGGATGCACTGCAGTGAGTGCAGAGAGTGCACTGGCACCACTGGGGATGCAGTGTAGTGAGTCCAGAGAGTGCACTTGCACCTTGGGGATGCAGTGCAGTGAGTCCAGAGAGTGAATTGGCACCACTGGGGATGCACTGCAGTGAGTCCAGAGAGTGCACTGGCACCACTGGGGATGCACTGCAGTGAGTCCATAGAGTGCACTGGCACCACTGGGGATGCAGTGCTGTGAGGCCAGAGAGTGCACTGGCCCCACTGGGGATGCAGTGCAGTGAGTCCAGAGATTGCACTGGCACCACTGGGGATGCAGCGCAATGACTACAGAGAGTGCACTGGCACCACTGGGGATGCAGTGCTGTGAGTCCAGAGAGTGCACTGGCACCACTTGGGATGCAGTGCAGTGAGTCCAGAGAGTGCACTGGCACCACTGGGGATGCACTGCAGTGAGTCCAGAGAGTGCACTGGCACCACTGGGGATGCAGTGCGGTGAGTCCAGAGAGTGCACTGGCACCACTCTGGATGCAGTGCGGTGAGTCCAGAGAGTGCACTGGCACCCTGGGGATGCAGTACAGTGAGTCCACAGAGTGCACTGGCACCACTGGGGATGCACTGCAGAGACTCCAGAGAGTGCACTGGCACTATTGGGGATGCAGTGCAGTGAGTCCAGAGAGTGCACTGGCACCACTGGGGATGCACTGCAGTGAGTCCTGAGAGTGCACTGGCACCACTGGGGATGCAGTGCAGTGACTACAGAGAGTGCACTGGCACCACTGGGTATGCACTGCAGTGAGTGCAGAGAGTACACTGGCACCATTGGGGATGTACTGCAGTGAGTCCAGAGAGTGCACTGGCACCACTGGGGATGCAGTGCAGTGAGTCCAGAGAGTGCACTGGCACCACTGGGGATGCAGTACAGTGAGTCCACAGAGTGCACTGGCACCACTGGGGATGCAGTGCAGTGAGTCCAGAGAGTGCACTGGCACCACTGGGGATGCACTGCAGAGACTCCAGAGAGTGCACTGGCACCACTGGGCATGCACTGCAGTGACTCTAGAGAGTGCACCGGCACCAATGGGGATGCAGTGCAGTGAGTCCAGAGAGTGCACTGGCACCATTGGGGAAGCACTGCAGTGACTCCAGAGAGTGCACTGGCACCACTGGTGATGCAGTGCTGTGAGTCCACAGAGTGCACTGGCACCACTGGGGATGCAGTGCAGTGAGTCCAGAGAGTGCACTGGCACCACTGGGGATGCAGCGCAGTGAGTCCATAGAGTGCACTGGCAATAATGGGGATGCAGTGCTGTAAGTCCAGAGAGTGCACTGGCACCACTGGGGATGCACTGCAGTGAGTCCAGAGAGTGCACTGGCACCACTGGGGATGCAGTGCAGTGACTCCAGAGAGTGCACTGGCACCACTGGGGATGCAGTGCAGTGAGTCCAGAGAGTGCACTGGCACCACTGGGGATGCACTGCAGTGACTCTAGAGAGTGCACTGGCACCACTGGGGAAGCAGTGCAGTGAGTCCAGAGAGTGCACTGGCACCACTGGGGATGCAGTGCAGTGAGTCCAGAGAGTGCACTGGCACCACTGGGGATGCAGTGCAGTGAGTCCAGAGAGTGCACTGGCACCACTGGGGATGCAGAGCAGTGAGTCCAGAGAGTGCACTAGCCCCACTCTGGATGCAGTGCGGTGAGTCCAGAGAGTGCACTGGCACCACTGTGGATGCAGTACAGTGAGTCCACAGAGTGCACTGGCACCACTGGGGATGCACTGCAGTGACTCCAGAGAGTGCACTGGCACCACTGGGGATGCAGTGCAGTGAGTCCAGAGAGTGCACTGGATCAATTGGGGATGCAGTTCAGTCAGTCCAGAGAGTGCACTGGCACCACTGGGGATGCACTGCAGTGACTCCAGAGAGTGCACTGGCACCACTAGGGATGCAGTGCAGTGAGTCCAGAGAGTGCACTGGCACCACTTGGGATGCAGTGCAGTGAGTCCAGAGAGTGCACTGGCACCACTGGGGCTGCACTGCAGTGAGTCCAGAGAGTGCACTGGCACCACTGGGGATGCAGAGCAGTGAGTCCAGAGAGTGCACTGGCACCACTGGGGATGCACTGCAGTGAGTCCAGAGAGTGCACTGGCACCACTGGGGATGCAGTGCAGTGAGTCCAGAGAGTGCACTGGCACCACTGGGGATGCAGTGCGGTGAGTCCAGAGAGTGCACTGGCACCACTGTGGATGCAGTACAGTGAGTCCACAGAGTGCACTGGCACCACTGGGGATGCACTGCAGTAACTCCAGAGAGTGCAGTGGCACCACTGGGGATGCAGTGCAGTGACTCCAGAGAGTGCACTGGATCAATTGGGGATGCAGTTCAGTTAGTCCAGAGAGTGCACTGGCACCACTGGGGATGCAGTGCAGTGAGTCCAGAGAGTGCACTGGCACCACTGGGGATGCACTGCAGTGAGTGCAGAGAGTACACTGGCACCACTGGGGATGCAGTGCAGTGAGTCCAGAGAGTGCACTGGCACCACTGGGGATGCAGTACAGTGAGTCCACAGAGTGCACTGGCACCACTGGGGATGCACTGCAGAGACTCCAGAGAGTGCACTGGCACCACTGGGGATGCAGTGCAGTGAGTCCAGAGATTGCACTGGCACCACTGGGGATGCAGTGCAGTGAGTCCAGATAGTGCACTGGCACCACTGGGGATGTAGTGCAGTGAGTCCAGAGAGTGCACTGGCACCACTGGGGATGCACTGCAGTGAGTCCAGAGAGTGCACTGGCACCACTGGGGATGCACTGCAGTGAGTCCAGAGAGTGCACTGGCCCCACTGGGGATGCAGTGCAGTGAGTCCAGAGATTGCAATGGCACCACTGGGGATGCAGCGCAATGACTACAGAGAGTGCACTGGCACCACTGGGGATGCAGTGCTGTGAGTCCAGAGAGTGCATTGGCACCACTGGGGATGCAGTGCAGTGAGTCCAGAGAGTGCACTGGCACCACTCTGGATGCAGTGCGGTGAGTCCAGAGAGTGCACTGGTGCCACTGGGGATGCAGTACAGTGAGTCCACAGAGTGCACTGGCAGCACTGGGGATGCACTGCTATGCCTCCAGAGAGTGCACTGGCACCACTGGGCATGCAGTGCAGTGAGTCCAGAGAGTGCACTGGCACCACTGGGGATGCAGTACAGTGACTCCAGAGAGTGAACTGGCACCACTGGGGATGCACTGCAGTGAGTCCAGAGAGTGCACTGGCACCACTGGGGATGCACTGCAGTGAGTGCAGAGAGTACACTGCCACCATTGGGGACGTACTGCAGTGAGTCCAGAGAGTGCACTGGCACCACTGGGGATGCAGTGCAGTGAGTCCAGAGAGTGCACTGGCACCACTGGGGATGCACTGCAGTGAGTCCAGAGAGTGCACTGGCACCACTGGGGATGCAGTACAGTGAGTCCACAGAGTGCACTGGCACCACTGGGGATGCACTGCAGTGACTCCAGAGACTGCACTGGCACCACTGGGGAAGCACTGCAGTGACTCCAGAGAGTGCACTGGCGCCACTGGGGATGCAGAGCAGTGAGTCCAGAGAGTGCACTGGCACCACTGGGGAAGCACTGCAGTGACTCCAGAGAGTGCACTGGCACCACTGGGGATGCAGAGCAGTGAGTCCAGAGAGTGCACTGGCACTACTGGGGATGCAGTGCAGTGAGTCCAGAGAGTGCACTGGCACCACTGGTGATGCAGTGCAGTGAGTCCAGAGAGTGCACTGTCAGCACTGGGGATGCAGTGCAGTGAGTCCAGAGAGAGCACTGGCACCACTGGGGATGCAGTGCAGTGAGTCCAGAGAGTGCACTGGCACCACTGGGGATGCAGTGCAGTGAGTCCAGAGAGTGCACTGGCACCACTGGGGATGCACTGCAGTGAGTCCAGAAAGTGCACTGGCCCCACTCTGGATGCAGTGCGGTGAGTCCAGAGAGTGCACTGGCACCACTGTGGATGCAGTACAGTGAGTCCACAGAGTGCACTGGCACCACTGGGGATGCAGTGCTGTGAGTCCAGAGAGTGCATTGGCACCACTGGGGATGCAGTGCAGTGAGTCCAGAGAGTGCACTGGCACCACTCTGGATGCAGTGCGGTGAGTCCAGAGAGTGCACTGGTGCCACTGGGGATGCAGTACAGTGAGTCCACAGAGTGCACTGGCAGCACTGGGGATGCACTGCTATGCCTCCAGAGAGTGCACTGGCACCACTGGGCATGCAGTGCAGTGAGTCCAGAGAGTGCACTGGCACCACTGGGGATGCAGTACAGTGACTCCAGAGAGTGAACTGGCACCACTGGGGATGCACTGCAGTGAGTCCAGAGAGTGCACTGGCACCACTGGGGATGCACTGCAGTGAGTGCAGAGAGTACACTGCCACCATTGGGGACGTACTGCAGTGAGTCCAGAGAGTGCACTGGCACCACTGGGGATGCAGTGCAGTGAGTCCAGAGAGTGCACTGGCACCACTGGGGATGCACTGCAGTGAGTCCAGAGAGTGCACTGGCACCACTGGGGATGCAGTACAGTGAGTCCACAGAGTGCACTGGCACCACTGGGGATGCACTGCAGTGACTCCAGAGACTGCACTGGCACCACTGGGGAAGCACTGCAGTGACTCCAGAGAGTGCACTGGCACCACTGGGGATGCAGAGCAGTGAGTCCAGAGAGTGCACTGGCACCACTGGGGAAGCACTGCAGTGACTCCAGAGAGTGCACTGGCACCACTGGGGATGCAGAGCAGTGAGTCCAGAGAGTGCACTGGCACTACTGGGGATGCAGTGCAGTGAGTCCAGAGAGTGCACTGGCACCACTGGTGATGCAGTGCAGTGAGTCCAGAGAGTGCACTGTCAGCACTGGGGATGCAGTGCAGTGAGTCCAGAGAGAGCACTGGCACCACTGGGGATGCAGTGCAGTGAGTCCAGAGAGTGCACTGGCACCACTGGGGATGCAGTGCAGTGAGTCCAGAGAGTGCACTGGCACCACTGGGGATGCACTGCAGTGAGTCCAGAAAGTGCACTGGCCCCACTCTGGATGCAGTGCGGTGAGTCCAGAGAGTGCACTGGCACCACTGTGGATGCAGTACAGTGAGTCCACAGAGTGCACTGGCACCACTGGGGATGCACTGCAGTGAGTCCAGAGAGTGCACTGGCACCACTGGGGATGCAGTGCAGTGAGTCCAGAGAGTGCACTGGATCAATTGGGGATGCAGTTCAGTTAGTCCAGAGAGTGCACTGGCACCACTGGGGATGCAGTGGAGTGAGTCCAGAGAGTGCACTGGCACCACTAGGGATGCAGTGCAGTGAGTGCAGAGAGTGCACTGGCACCACTGGGGATGCACTGCAGTTAGTCCAGAGAGTGCACTGGCACCACTGGCGATGCACTGCAGTGAGTCCAGAGAGTGCACTGGCACCACTGGTGATGCAGAGCAGTGAGTCCAGAGAGTGCACTGGCACCACTGGGGATGCACTGCAGTGAGTCCAGAGAGTGCACTGGCACCACTGGGGATGCAGTGCAGTGAGTCCAGAGAGTGCACTGGCACCACTCTGGATGCAGTGCGGTGAGTCCAGAGAGTGCACTGGCACCACTGTGGATGCAGTACAGTGAGTCCACAGAGTGCACTGGCACCACTGGGGATGCACTGCAGTAAATACAGAGAGTGCACTGTCAGCACTGGGGATGCAGTGCAGTGACTCCAGAGAGTGCACTGGATCAATTGGGGATGCAGTTCAGTTAGTCCAGAGAGTGCACTGGCACCACTGGGGATGCAGTGCAGTGAGTCCAGAGAGTGCACTGGCACCACTGGGGATGCACTGCAGTGAGTGCAGATAGTACACTGGCACCACTGGGGATGTACTGCAGTGAGTCCAGAGAGTGCACTGGCACCACTGGGGATGCAGTACAGTGAGTCCACAGAGTGCACTGGCACCACTGGTGATGCACTGCAGAGACTCCAGAGAGTGCACTGGCACCACTGGGGATGCAGTGCAGTGAGTCCACAGAGTGCACTGGCACCACTGGGGATGCAGTGCAGTGAGTCCAGATAGTGCACTGGCACCACTGGGGATGTAGTGCAGTGAGTCCAGAGAGTGCACTGGCACCACTGGGGATGCACTGCAGTGAGTCCAGAGAGTGCACTGGCACCACTGGGGATGCACTGCAGTGAGTCCAGAGAGTGCACTGGCACCACTGGGGATGCACTGCAGTGAGTCCAGAGAGTGCACTGGCCCCACTGGGGATGCAGTGCAGTGAGTCCAGAGATTGCACTGGCACCACTGGGGATGCAGCGCAATGACTACAGGGAGTACACTGGAACCACTGGGGATGCAGTGCTGTGACTCCAGAGAGTGCACTGGCACCATTGGGGATGCAGTGCAGTGAGTCCAGAGAGTGCACTGGCACCACTCTGGATGCAGTGCGGTGAGTCCAGAGAGTGCACTGGTGCCACTGGGGATGCAGTACAGTGAGTCCACAGAGTGCACTGGCACCACTGGGGATGCACTGCTATGCCTCCAGAGAGTGCAAGGGCACCACTGGGGATGCAGTGCAGTGAGTCCAGAGAGTGCACTGGCACCACTGGGGATGCAGTACAGTGAGTCCACAGAGTGCACTGGCACCACTGGGGATGCAGTGCAGTGAGTCCAGAGAGTGCACTGGCACCACTGGGGATGCAGTACAGTGACTCCAGAGAGTGAACTGGCACCACTGGGGATGCACTGCAGTGAGTCTAGAGAGTGCACTGGCACCACTGGGGATGCACTGCAGTGAGTGCAGAGAGTACACTGGCACCATTGGGGATGTACTGCAGTGAGTCCAGAGAGTGCACTGGCACCACTGGGGATGCAGTGCAGTGAGTCCAGAGAGTGCACTGGCACCACTGGGGATGCAGTACAGTGAGTCCATAGAGTGCACTGGCACCACTGGGGATGCACTGCAGAGACTCCAGAGAGTGCACTGGCACCACTGGAGATGCACTGCAGTGACGGTAGAGAGTGCACCGGCACCACTGGGGATGCACTGCAGTGAGTCCCACGAGTGCACTGGCACCACTGGGGAAGCACTGCAGTGACTCCAGAGAGTGCACTGGCACCACTGGGGATGCAGTGCAGTGAGTCCAGAGAGTGCCCTGGCACCACTGGGGATGCAGCGCAATGACTACAGAGAGTGCACTGGCACCACTGGGGATGCAGTGCAGTGAGTCCAGAGAGTGCACTGGCACTACTGGGGATGCAGCGCAGTGAGTCCAGAGAGTGCACTGGCACCACTCTGGATGCAGTGCGGTGAGTCCAGAGAGTGCACTGGCACCACTGGGGATGCAGTACAGTGAGTCCACAGAGTGCACTGGGACCACTGGGGATGCACTGCAGTGAGTCCAGAGAGTGCACTGGCACCACTGGTGATGCAGTGAAGTGAGTCCAGAGAGTGCACTGGATCAATTGGGGATGCAGTTCACTTAGTCCAGAGAGTGCACTGGCACCACTGGGGATGCAGTGCAGTGAGTCCAGAGAGTGCACTGGCACCACTGGGGATGCAGTACAGTGACTCCAGTGAGTGCACTGGCACCACTGGGGATGCACTGCCGTGAGTCCAGAGAGTGCACTGGAACCACTGGGGATGCACTGCAGTGAGTGCAGAGAGTACACTCGCACCATTGGGGATGTACTGCAGTGAGTCCAGAGAGTGCAATGGCACCACTGGTGATGCAGTGCTGTGAGTCCAGAGAGTGCACTGGCACCACTGGGGATGCACTGCAGTGACTCTAGAGAGTGCACTGGCACCACTGGGGATGCAGTGCAGTGAGTCCAGAGAGTGCACTGGCACCACTGGGGATGCAGTGCAGTGAGTCCAGAGAGTGCACTGGCACCACTGGGGATGCACTGCAGTGAGTCCAGAGAGTGCACTGGCATCACTGGGGATGCAGTGCAGTGAGTCCAGAGAGTGCACTGGCATCACTGGGGATGCAGTGCAGTGAGTCCAGAGAGTGCACTGGCACCACTGGGGATGCAGTGCAGTAGGTCCAGAGAGTGCACTGGCACCACTGGGAATGCACTGCTGTGAGTCCAGAGAGTGCACTGGCACCACTCTGGATGCAGTGCGGTGAGTCCACAGAGTGCACTGGCACCACTGTGGATGCAGTACCGTGAGTCCACCGAGTGCACTGGGACCACTGGGGATGCACTGCAGTGAGCCCAGAGAGTGCACTGGCACCACTGGTGATGCAGTGCAGTGAGTCCAGAGAGTGCACTGGATCAATTGGGGATGCAGTTCACTTAGTCCAGAGAGTGCACTGGCACCACTGGGGATGCAGTGCAGTGAGTCCAGAGAGTGCACTGGCACCACTGGGGATGCAGTACAGTGACTCCAGTGAGTGCACTGGCACCACTGGGGATGGACTGCAGTGAGTCCAGAGAGTGCACTGGCACCACTGGGGATGCACTGCAGTGAGTGCAGAGAGTACACTGGCACCATTGGGGATGTACTGCAGTGAGTCCAGAGAGTGCAATGGCACCACTGGGGATGCAGTGCTGTGAGTCCAGAGAGTGCACTGGCACCACTGGGGATGCAGTACAGTGAGTCCATAGAGTGCACTGGCACCACTGGGGATGCACTGCAGAGACTCCAGAGAGTGCACTGGCACCACTGGGGATGCAGTGCAGTGAGTCCAGAGAGTGCACTGGCACCACTGGGGATGCAGTGCAGTGAGTCCAGAGAGTGCACTGGCACCACTGGGGATGCAGTGCTGTGAGTCCAGAGAGTGCACTGGCACCACTGGGGATGCACTGCAGTGAGTCCAGAGAGTGCACTGGCACCACTGGGGTTGCAATGCAGTGAGTCCAGAGAGTGCACTGGCACCACTCGGGATGCAATGCAGTGAGTCCAGAGAGTGCACTGGCACCACTGGGGATGCAGCGCAATGACTACATAGAGTGCACTGGCACCACTGGGGATGCAGTGCAGTGAGTCCAAAGAGTGCACTGGCACCACTGGGGATGCAGTGCAGTGACTCCAGAGAGTGCACTGGCACCACTGGGGATGCACTGCAGTGAGTCCAGAGAGTGCACTGGCACCACTCTGGATGCAGTGCGGTGAGTCCAGAGAGTGCACTGGCACCACTGGGGATGCACTGCAATGAGTCCAGAGAGTGCACTGGCACCACTGGGGATGCACTGCAGTGACTCCAGAGAGTGCACTGGCACCATTGGTGATGCAGTGCAGTGAGTCCAGAGAGTGCACTGGCACCACTGGGGATGCACTGCAGTGACTCTAGAGAGTGCACTGGCACCACTCTGGATGTAGCGCGGTGAGTCCAGAGAGTGCACTGGTACCACTGGGGATGCAGTACAGTGAGTCCACAGAGTGCACTGGCACCACTGGGGATGCAGTGCAGTGAGTCCAGAGAGTGCACTGGCACCACTGGGGATGCAGTGCAGTTAGTCCAGAGAGTGCACTGGCACCACTGGAGATGCAGTACAGTGACTCCAGAGAGTGAACTGGCACCACTGGGGATGCAGTGCAGTGAGTCCAGAGAGTGCACTGGCACCACTGGGGATGCAGTGCAGTGAGTGCAGAGAGTACACTGGCACCATTGGGGATGTACTGCAGTGAGTCCAGGGAGTGCACTGGCACCACTGGGGATGTAGTACAGTGAGTCCACAGAGTGCACTGGCACCACTGGGGATGCACTGCAGAGACTCCAGAGAGTGCACTGGCACCACTGGGGATGCACTGCAGTGAGTCCAGAGAGTGCACTGGCACCACTGGGGATGCAGTGCAGTGAGTGCAGAGAGTACACTGGCACCATTGGGGATGTACTGCAGTGAGTCCAGGGAGTGCACTGGCTCCACTGGGGATGTAGTACAGTGAGTCCACAGAGTGCACTGGACCACTGGGGATGCACTGCAGTGACTCCAGAGAGTGCACTGGCACCACTGGGGATGCAGTGCAGTGAGTCCAGAGAGTGCACTGGCACCACTGGAGATGCAGTGCATCCCCAGTGGTGCCAGTGCACTCTCTGGACTCACTGCAGTGCATCCCCAGTGGTGCCAGTGCACTCTGTGGACTCACTGCACTACATCCCCAGTGGTGCCACTGCACTCTCTGGACTCACTGCACTGCATCCCCAGTGCTGACAGTGCACTCTCTGGACTCACCGCACTGCATCCCCAGTGCTGACAGTGCACTCTCTGGACTCACTGCACTGCATCCCCAGTGGTGCCAGTGCACTCTCTGGACTCACTGCACTGCATCCCCAGTGGTGCCAGTGCACTCTCTGGACTCACTGCACTGCATCCCCAGTGGTGCCAGTGCACTCTCTGGAGTCTCTGCAGTACATCACCAGTGGTGCCAGTGCACTCTGTGGACTCACTGTACTGCATCCCCAGTGGTGCCAGTGCACTCTCTGGACTCACTGCAGTACATCCCCAATGGTGCCAGTGTACTCTCTGCACTCACTGCAGTGCATCCCCTGTGGTGCCAGTGCACTCTCTGGACTCACTGCACTGCATCACCAGTGGTGCCAGTGCACTCTCTGGACTAACTGAACTGCATCCCCTAGTGATCCAGTGCACTCTCTGGAGTCACTGCACTGCATCCCCAGTGGTGCCAGTGCACTCTCTGGAGTTACTGCAGTGCATCCCCAGTGGTGCCAGTGCACTCTGTGGACTCACGGTACTGCATCCACAGTGGTGCCAGTGCACTCTCTGGACTCACCGCACTGCATCCAGAGTGGTGCCAGTGCACTCTCTGGACTCACTGCACTGCATCCCCAGTGGTGCCAGTGCACTCTCTGGACTCACCGCACTGCATCCCCAGTGGTGCCAGTGCACTCTCTGGACTCACTGCACTGCATCCCCAGTGGTGCCAGTGCACTCTCTGGACTCACTGCGCTGAATCCCCAGTAGTGCCAGTGCGCTCTCTGGACTCACTGCTCTGCATCCCCAGTGGTGCCAGTGCACTCTCTGGAGTCACTGCAGTGCTTCCCCAGTGGTGCCAGTGCACTCTCTGGACTCACTGCTCTGCATCCCCAGTGGTGCCAGTGCACTCTCTGGAGTCACTGCAGTGCTTCCCCAGTGGTGCCAGTGCACTCTCTAGAGTCACTGCAGTGCATCCCCAGTGGTGCCAGCGCACTCTCTGGAGTCTCTGCAGTGCATCCCCAGTGGTGCCAGTGCACTCTGTGGACTCATTGTACTGCATCCCCAGTGGTGCCAGTGCACTCTCTGGACTCACTGCACTGCATCCCCAGTGGTGCCAGTGCACTCTCTGGACTCACTGCAGTACATCCCCAATGGTGCCAGTGTACTCTCTGCACTCACTGCAGTGCATCCCCAGTGGTGCCAGTGCACTCTCTGGACTCACTGCACTGCATCCCCAGTGGTGCCAGTTCACTCTCTGGAGTCACTGTACTGCATCCCCAGTGGTGCCAGTGCACTCTCTGGACTCACTGCAGTGCATTCCCAGTGGTGCCAGTGCACTCTCTGGACTAACTGAACTGCATCCCCAATTGATCCAGTGCACTCTCTGGACTCACTGCACTGCATCCAGAGTGGTGCCAGTGCACTCTCTGGACTCACTGCAGTGCATCCCAAGTGGTGCCAGTGCACTCTCTGGACTCACTGCACTGCATCCCCAGTGGTGCCGGTGCACTCTCTGGACTCACAGCACTGCATCCCCAGTGGTGCCAGTGCACTCTCTGTAGTCATTGCGCTGCATCCCCAGTGGTACCAGTGCACTCTCTGGACTCACTGCACTGCATCCCCAGTGGTGCCAGTGCACTCTCAGGAGTCATTTCAGTGCATCCCCAGTGGTGCCAGTGCACTCTCTGGACTTACTGCAGTGCATCCCCAGTGGTGCCAGTGCACTCTCTGGACTCACTGCAGTGCATCCCCAGTGGTGCCAATGCACTCTCTGGACTCACTGCACTGCATCCCCAAGGTGCCAGTGCACTCTCTGCACTCACTACACTGCATCCCCAGTGGTGCCAGTGCACTCTCTGGACTCACTGCAGTGCATCACCAGTGGTGCCAGTGCACTCTCTGGACTCACAGCAGTGCATTCCCAGTGGTGCCAGTGCACTCTCTGGACTCACTGCACTGCATCCCCAGTGGTGCCAGTGCACTATCTGGACTCAATGCACTGCATCCCCAGTGGTGCCAGTGCACTCTCTGGACTCACTGCAGTGCATCCCCAGTGGTGCCAGTGCACTCTCTGGACTCACTGCAGTGCATCCCCAGTGGTGCCAGTGCACTCTCTGGAGTCTCTGCAGTGCATCCCCAGTGGTGCCAGTGCACTCTGTGGACTCACTGTACTGCATCCCCAGTGGTGCCAGTGCACTCTCTGGACTCACTGCAGTACATCCCCAATGGTGCCAGTGTACTCTCTGCACTCACTGCAGTGCATCCCCAGTGGTGCCAGTGCACTCTCTGGACTCAATGCAGTGCATCCCCAGTGGTGCCAATTCACTCTCTGGAGTCACTGTACTGCATCCCCAGTGGTGCCAGTGCACTCTCTGGACTCACTGTACTGCATCCACAGTGGTGCCAGTGCACTCTCTGGACTAACCGCACTGCATCCAGAGTGGTGCCAGTGCACTCTCTGGACTCACTGCACTGCATCCCCAGTGGTGCCAGTGCACTCTCTGGACTCACTGCACTGCATCACCAGTGGTGCCAGTGCACTCTCTGGACTCACTGCACTACAACCCCAGTGGTGCCAGTGCACTCTCTGGACTCACTGCACTGCATCCCCAGTGGTGCCAGTGCACTCTCTGGACTCACTGCACTGCATCCCCAGTGGTGCCTGTGCACTCTCTGGACTCACTGCACTGCATCACCAGTGGTGCCAGTGCACTCTCTGGACTCACTGCACTCCATCCCCACTGGTGCCAGTCCACTCTCTGGACTCAACTGCACTGCATCCCCAGTGGTGCCAGTGCACTCTCTGGAGTCACTGCACTGCATCCCCAGTGGTGCCATTGCACTCTCTGGACTCACTGCACTGCATCCCCTGTGGTGCCAGTGCACTCTCTGGACTCACTGCACTGCATCCCCAGTGGTGCCAGTGCACTCTCTGGACTCACTGCACTGCATCCCCAGTGGTGCCAGTGCACTCTCTGGACTCACTGCACTGCATCCCCAGTGGTGCCATTGCACTCTCTGGACTCACTGCACTGCATCCCCAGTGGTGCCAGTGCACTCTCTGGAGTCACTGCACTGCATCCCCAGTGGTGCCAGTGCACTCTCTGGACTCACTGCACTGCATCCCCTGTGGTGCCATTGCACTCTCTGCACTCACTGCACTGCATCCCCAGTGGTGCCAGTGCACTCTCTGGACTCACTGCACTGCATCCCCAGTGGTGCCAGTGCACTCTCTGGACTCACGGCACTGCATCACCAGTGGAGCCAGTGCACTTTCTGGACTCACTGCAGTGCATCCCCAGTGGTGGCAGTGCACTCTCTGCACGTACTGCACTGCATCCCCAGTGGTGCCAGTGCACTCTCTGGACTCACCGGGGTGCATCCCCAGTGGTGCCAGTGCACTCTCTGGACTCACTGCACTGCATCCCCAGTGGTGCCAGTGCACTCTCTGGACTCACTGCACTGCATCTCCAGTGGTGCCAGTGCACTCTCTGGACTCACTGCAGTGCATCCCTACTGGTGCCAGTGCACTCTCTGGACTCACTGCACTGCATCCCCAGTGGTGCCAGTGCACTCTCTGCACTCACTGCACTGCTTCCCAGTGGTGCCAGTGCACTCTCTGGACTCACTGCACTGCATCCCCAGTGGTGCCAGTGCACTCTCTGGACTCAACTGCACTGCATCCCCAGTGGTGCCAGTGCACTCTCTGGACTCACTGCAGTGCATCCCCAGTGGTGCCAGTGCACTCTCTGGACTCACTGCACTGCATCCCCAGTGGTGCCAGAGCACTCTCTGGACTCACTGCACTGCATCCCCAGTGGTGGCAGTGCACTCTCTGCACGTACTGCACTGCATCCCCAGTGGTGCCAGAGCACTCTCTGGACTCACTGCACTGCATCCCCAGTGGTGCCAGTGCACTCTCTGGACTCACTGCACTGCATCCCCAGTGGTGCCAGTGCACTCTCTGGACTCACTGCAGTGCATCCCCTGTGGTGCCAGTGCACTCTCTGCACTCACTGCACTGCATCCCCAGTGGTGACAGTGCACTCTCTGGACTCACTGCACTGCATCCCCAGTGGTGCCAGTGCACTCTCTGGACTCACGGCACTGCATCACCAGTGGAGCCAGTGCACTTTCTGGACTCACTGCAGTGCATCCCCAGTGGTGGCAGTGCACTCTCTGCACGTACTGCACTGCATCCCCAGTGGTGCCAGAGCACTCTCTAGACTCACCGGGGTGCATCCCCAGTGGTGCCAGTGCACTCTCTGGACTCACTGCACTGCATCCCCAGTGGTGCCAGTGCACTCTCTGGACTCACTGCACTGCATCTCCAGTGGTGCCAGTGCACTCTCTGGACTCACTGCAGTGCATCCCTACTGGTGCCAGTGCACTCTCTGGACTCACTGCACTGCATCCCCAGTGGTGCCAGTGCACTCTCTGCACTCACTGCACTGCATCCCCAGTGGTGCCAGTGCACTCTCTGGACTCACTGCACTGCATCCCCTGTGGTGCCATTGCACTCTCTGCACTCCCTGCACTGCATCCCCAGTGGTGCCAGTGCACTCTCTGGACTCACTGCACTGCATCCCCAGTGGTGCCAGTGCACTCTCTGGACTCACGGCACTGCATCACCAGTGGAGCCAGTGCACTTTCTGGACTCACTGCAGTGCATCCCCAGTGGTGGCAGTGCACTCTCTGCACGTACTGCACTGCATCCCCAGTGGTGCCAGTGCACTCTCTGGACTCACTGCACTGCATCCCCAGTGGTGCCAGTGCACTCTCTGGACTCAACTGCACTGCATCCCCAGTGGTGCCAGTGCACTGTCTGGACTCACTGCAGTGCATCCCCAGTGGTGCCAATGCACTCTCTGGACTCACTGCACTGCATCCCCAGTGGTGCCAGTGCACTCTCTGGACTCACTGCAGTGCATCCCCACTGGTGCCAGTGCACTCTCTGCACTCACTGCACTGCATCCCCAGTGGTGCCAGAGCACTCTCTGGACTCACCGGGGTGCATCCCCAGTGGTGCCAGTGCACTCTCTGGACTCACTGCACTGCATCCCCAGTGGTGCCAGTGCACTCTCTGGACTCACTGCAGTGCATCCCCACTGGTGCCAGTGCACTCTCTGCACTCACTGCACTGCATCCCCAGTGGTGCCAGTGCACTCTCTGGAGTCACTGCACTGCATCCCCAGTGGTGCCAGTGCACTCTCTGGACTCACTGCAGTACATCCCCAATGGTGCCAGTGTACTCTCTGCACTCACTGCAGTGCATCCCCAGTGGTGCCAGTGCACTCTCTGGACTCACTGCACTGCATCCCCAGTGGTGCCAGTTCACTCTCTGGACTCACTGCACTGCATCCCCAGTGGTGCCAGTGCACTCTCTGGACTCACTGCAGTGCATTCCCAGTGGTGCCAGTGCACTCTCTGGACTAACTGAACTGCATCCCCAATTGATCCAGTGCACTCTCTGGACTCACTGCACTGCATCCAGAGTGGTGCCAGTGCACTCTCTGGACTCACTGCAGTGCATCCCAAGTGGTGCCAGTGCACTCTCTGGACTCACTGCACTGCATCCCCAGTGGTGCCAGTGCACTCTCTGGACTCACAGCACTGCATCCCCAGTGGTGCCAGTGCACTCTCTGTAGTCATTGCGCTGCATCCCCAGTGGTACCAGTGCACTCTCTGGACTCACTGCACTGCATCCCCAGTGGGGCCAGTGCACTCTCAGGAGTCATTTCAGTGCATCCCCAGTGGTGCCAGTGCACTCTATGGACTCACTGCAGTGCATCCCCAGTGGTGCCAGTGCACTCTCTGGACTCACTGCAGTGCATCCCCAGTGGTGCCAATGCACTCTCTGGACTCACTGCACTGCATCCCCAAGGTGCCAGTGCACTCTCTGCACTCACTACACTGCATCCCCAGTGGTGCCAGTGCACTCTCTGGACTCACTGCAGTGCATCACCAGTGGTGCCAGTGCACTCTCTGGACTCACAGCAGTGCATTCCCAGTGGTGCCAGTGCACTCTCTGGACTCACTGCACTGCATCCCCAGTGGTGCCAGTGCACTCTCTGGACTCACAGCACTGCATCCCCAGTGGTGCCAGTGCACTCTCTGGACTCACTGCAGTGCATCCCCAGTGGTGCCAGTGCACTCTCTGGACTGACTGCACAGCATCCCCAGTGGTGCCAGTGCACTCTCTGGAGTCTCTGCAGTGCATCCACAGTGGTGCCAGTGCACTCTGTGGACTCACTGTACTGCATCCCCAGTGGTGCCAGTGCACTCTCTGGACTCACTGCAGTACATCCCCAATGGTGCCAGTGTACTCTCTGCACTCACTGCAGTGCATCCCCAGTGGTGCCAGTGCACTCTCTGGACTCAATGAAGTGCATCCCCAGTGGTGCCAATTCACTCTCTGGAGTCACTGTACTGCATCCCCAGTGGTGCCAGTGCACTCTCTGGACTCACTGTACTGCATCCACAGTGGTGCCAGTGCACTCTCTGGACTAACCGCACTGCATCCAGAGTGGTGCCAGTGCACTCTCTAGAGTCACTGCAGTGCATCCCCAGTGGTGCCAGTGCACTCTCTGGACTCACTGCACTGCATCACCAGTGGTGCCAGTGCACTCTCTGGACTCACTGCACTACAACCCCAGTGGTGCCAGTGCACTCTCTGGACTCACTGCACTGCATCCCCAGTGGTGCCAGTGCACTCTCTGGACTCACTGCACTGCATCCCCAGTGGTGCCTGTGCACACTCTGGACTCACTGCACTGCATCCCCAGTGGTGCCAGTGCACTCTCTGGACTCACTGCACTCCATCCCCACTGGTGCCAGTCCACTCTCTGGACTCAACTGCACTGCATCCCCAGTGGTGCCAGTGCACTCTCTGGAGTCACTGCACTGCATCCCCAGTGGTGCCATTGCACTCTCTGGACTCACTGCACTGCATCCCCTGTGGTGCCAGTGCACTCTCTGGACTCACTGCACTGCATCCCCAGTGGTGCCAGTGCACTCTCTGGACTCACTGCACTGCATCCCCAGTGGTGCCAGTGCACTCTCTGGACTCACTGCACTGCATCCCCAGTGGTGCCATTGCACTCTCTGGACTCACTGCACTGCATCCCCAGTGGTGCCAGTGCACTCTCTGGAGTCACTGCACTGCATCCCCAGTGGTGCCAGTGCACTCTCTGGACTCACTGCACTGCATCCCCTGTGGTGCCATTGCACTCTCTGCACTCACTGCACTGCATCCCCAGTGGTGCCAGTGCACTCTCTGGACTCACTGCACTGCATCCCCAGTGGTGCCAGTGCACTCTCTGGACTCACGGCACTGCATCACCAGTGGAGCCAGTGCACTTTCTGGATTCACTGCAGTGCATCCCCAGTGGTGCCAGTGCACTCTCTTGAGTCACTGCACTGCATCCCCAGTGGTGCCAGTGCACTCTCTGGACTCACTGCAGTGCATCCCCAGTGGTGCCAGAGCACTCTCTGGACTCACCGGGGTGCATCCCCAGTGGTGCCAGTGCACTCTCTGGACTCACTGCACTGCATCCCCAGTGGTGCCAGTGCACTCTCTGGACTCACTGCACTGCATCTCCAGTGGTGCCAGTGCACTCTCTGCACTCACTGCAGTGCATCCCTACTGGTGCCAGTGCACTCTCTGGACTCACTGCACTGCATCCCCAGTGGTGCCAGTGCACTCTCTGCACTCACTGCACTGCTTCCCAGTGGTGCCAGTGCACTCTCTGGACTCACTGCACTGCATCCCCAGTGGTGCCAGTGCACTCTCTGGACTCAACTGCACTGCATCCCCAGTGGTGCCAGTGCACTCTCTGGACTCACTGCAGTGCATCCCCAGTGGTGCCAGTGCACTCTCTGGACTCACTGCACTGCACCCCAGTGGTGCCAGAGCACTCTCTGGACTCACTGCACTGCATCCCCTGTGGTGGCAGTGCACTCTCTGCACGTACTGCACTGCATCCCCAGTGGTGCCAGAGCACTCTCTGGACTCACTGCACTGCATCCCCAGTGGTGCCAGTGCACTCTCTGGACTCACTGCACTGCATCCCCAGTGGTGCCAGTGCACTCTCTGGACTCACTGCAGTGCATTCCCTGTGGTGCCAGTGCACTCTCTGCACTCACTGCACTGCATCCCCAGTGGTGACAGTGCACTCTCTGGACTCACTGCACTGCATCCCCAGTGGTGCCAGTGCACTCTCTGGACTCACGGCACTGCATCACCAGTGGAGCCAGTGCACTTTCTGGACTCACTGCAGTGCATCCCCAGTGGTGGCAGTGCACTCTCTGCACGTACTGCACTGCATCCCCAGTGGTGCCAGTGCACTCTCTGGACTCACTGCACTGCATCCCCAGTGGTGCCAGTGCACTCTCTGGACTCAACTGCACTGCATCCCCAGTGGTGCCAGTGCAGTCTCTGGACTCACTGCACTGCAACACCAGTGGTGCCAGTGCACTCTCTGGACTCAACTGCACTGCATCCCCAGTGGTGCCAGTGAACTCTCTGGACTCAACTGCACTGCATCCCCAGTGGTGCCAGTGCACTCTCTGGACTCACTGCAGTGCATCCCCAGTGGTGCCAGTGCACTCTCTGGACTCACTGCACTGCATCCCCAGTGGTGCCAGTGCACTCTCTGGACTCACTGCACTGCATACCCAGTGGTGACAATGCACTCTCTGGACTCACTGCACTGCATCCCCAGTGGTGCCAGAGGACTCTCTGGACTCACCGGGGTGCATCCCCAGTGGTGCCAGTGCACTCTCTGGACTCACTGCACTGCATCTCCAGTGGTGCCAGTGCACTCTCTGGACTCACTGCAGTGCATCCCTACTGGTGCCAGTGCACTCTCTGGACTCACTGCACTGCATCCCCAGTGGTGCCAGTGCACTCTCTGGACTCAACTGCACTGCATCCCCAGTGGTGCCAGTGCACTCTCTGGACTCACTGCAGTGCATCCCCAGTGGTGCCAGTGCACTCTCTGGACTCACTGCACTGCATCCCCAGTGGTGCCAGTGCACTCTCTGGACTCACTGCAGTGCATCCCCAGTGGTGCCAGTGCACTCTTTCGAGTCACTGCACTGCATTCGCAGTGGTGCCAGTGCACTCTCTGGACTCACTGCACTGCATCCCCAGTGGTGCCAGTGCACTCTCTGGAGTCACTGCACTGCATCCCCAGTGGTGCCAGTGCACTCTTTCGAGTCACTGCAGTGCATCCCCAGTGGTGCCAGTGCACTCTCTGGACTCACTGCACTGCATCCCCAGTAATGCCAGTGCACTCTCTGGACTCACTGCACTGCATCCCCAGTGGTGCCAGTGCACTCTCTGGAGTCACTGCACTCCATCCCCACTGGTGCCAGTACACTCTCTGGACTCACAGCAGTGCATCCCCAGTGGTGCCAGTGCACTCTCTGGACTCACTGCACTGCATCCCCATTGGTGCCAGGGCACTCTCCGGACTCACTGCAGTGCATCCCCAGTGGTGCCAGTGCACTCTTTCGAGTCACTGCACTGCATCCCCAGTGGTGACAGTGCACTCTCTGGACTCACTGCACTGCATTCCCAGTGGTGCCAGTGCACTCTCTGGACTAACTGAACTGCATCCCCAATTGATCCAGTGCACTCTCTGGAGTCACTGCAGTGCATCCCCAGTGGTGCCAGAGCACTCTCTGGACTCACCGGGGTGCATCCCCAGTGGTGCCAGTGCACTCTCTGGACTCACTGCACTGCATCCCCAGTGGTGGCAGTGCACTCTCTGCACGTACTGCACTGCATCCCCAGTGGTGCCAGTGCACTCTCTGGAGTCACTGCAGTGCATCCCCAGTGGTGCCAGAGCACTCTCTGGACTCACCGGGGTGCATCCCCAGTGGTGCCAGTGCACTCTCTGGACTCACTGCAGTGCATCCCCAGTGGTGCCAGTGCACTCTCTGGACTCACTGCACTGCATCCCCAGTGGTGCCAGAGCACTCTCTGGACTCACCGGGGTGCATCCCCAGTGGTGCCAGTGCACTCTCTGGACTCACTGCACTGCATCCCCGGTGGTGCCAGTGCACCCTCTCGACTCACTGCAGTGCATCCCCACTGGTGCCAGTGCACTCTCTGGACTCACTGCACTGCATCCCCAGTGGTGCCAGTGCACTCTCTGGAGTCACTGCACTGCATCCCCAGTGGTGCCAGTGCACTCTCTGGAGTCACTGCACTGCATCCCCAGTGGTGCCATTGCACTCTCTGGACTCACTGCAGTGCATCCCTACTGGTGCCAGTGCACTCTCTGGACTCACTGCAGTGCATCCCCAGTGCTGCCAGTGCACTCTCTGGACTCCCTGTAGTGCATCCCCAGTGGTGCCAGTGCACTCTCTGGACTCACTGCACTGCATTCCCAGTGGTGCCAGTGCACTCTCTGGAGTCACTGCAGTGCATCCCCAGTGGTGCCAGTGCACTCTCTGGAGTCACTGCAGTGCATCCCCAGTGGTGCCAGAGCACTCTCTGGACTCACCGGGGTGCATCCCCAGTGGTGCCAGTGCACTCTCTGGACTCACTGCACTGCATCCCCAGTGGTGGCAGTGCACTCTCTGCACGTACTGCACTGCATCACCAGTGGTGCCAGTGCACTCTCTGGACTCACTGCACTGCATCCCCAGTGGTGCCAGTGCACTCTCTGGACTCACTGCACTCCATCCCCACTGGTGCCAGTGCACTCTCTGGACTCACTGCACTGCATCACCAGTGGAGCCAGTGCACTCTCTGGACTCACTGCACTCCATCCCCACTGGTGCCAGTACACTCTCTGGACTCACTGCAGTGCATCCCCAGTGGTGCCAGTGCACTCTCTGGACTCACTGCACTGCATCCCCATTGGTGCCAGGGCACTCTCCGGACTCACTGCAGTGCATCCGCAGTGGTGCCAGTGCACTCTTTCGAGTCACTGCAGTGCATCCCCAGTGGTGCCAGTGCACTCTCTGCACTCACTGCACTGCATCCCCAGTGGAGCCAGTGCACTTTCTGGACTCACTGCACTGCATCCCCAGGGGTGCCAGTACACTCTCTGGCGTCACTGCACTGCATCACCACTGGTTCCAGTGCACTCTCTGCACTCACTGCACTGCATCCCCAATGTTGCCAGTGCAGTCTCTGCACTTACTGCAGTGCATCCCCAGTGTTGCCAGTGCACTCTCTGGACTCACTGCAGTGCATCCCCAGTGGTGCCAGTACACTCTCTGGACTCACTGCAGTGAAACCCCGGTGGTGCCAGTGCACTCTCTGGACTCACTGCACTGCATCTCCAGTGCTGCCAGTGCACTCTCTGGACTCACCGGGGTGCATCCCCAGTGGTGCCAGTGCACTCTCTGGACTCACTGAACTGCATCCCCAGTGGTGCCAGTGCACTCTCTGCACTTACTGCAGTGCATCGCCACTGTTGCCAGTGCACTCTCTGGACTCACTGCAGTGAATCCCCGGTGGTGCCAGTGCACCCTCTCGACTCACTGCACTGCATCCCCACTGGTGCCAGTGCACTCTCTGGACTCACTGCACTGCATCCCCAGTGGTGCCAGTGCACTCTCTGGACTCACTGCAGTGCATCCCCACTGGTGCCAGTGCACTCTCTGGACTCACTGCAGTGCATCCCTACTGGTGCCAGTGCACTCTCTGGACTCACTGCACTGCATCCCCACTGGTGCCAGTGCACTCTCTGGACTCACTGCACTGCATCCCCAGTGGTGCCAGTGCACTCTCTGGACTCACTGCGGTGCATCCCCAGTGGTGCCAGTGCACTCTCTGGACTCACTGCACTGCATTCCCAGTGGTGCCAGTGCACTCTCTGGAGTCACTGCAGTGCATCCCCAGTGGTGCCAGTGCACTCTCTGGAGTCACTGCAGTGCATCCCCAGTGGTGCCAGAGCACTCTCTGGACTCACCGGGGTGCATCCCCAGTGGTGCCAGTGCACTCTCTGGACTCACTGCACTGCATCCCCAGTGGTGCCAGTGCACTCTCTGCACTCACTGCACTGCATCCCCAGTGGTGCCAGTGCACTCTCTGGACTCACTGCACTGCATCCCCAGTGGTGCCAATGCACTCTCTGGACTCACTGCACTGCATCCCCAGTGGTGCCAGTGCACTCTCTGGACTCACTGCACTGCATCCCCAGTGGTGCCAGTGCACTCTCTGGACTCACTGCAGTGAAACCCCGGTGGTGCCAGTGCACTCTCTGGACTCACTGCAGTGCATCCCCAGTGGTGCCAGTGCACTCTCTGGACTCACTGAACTGCATCCCCAGTCGTGCCTGTGCAGTCTCTGGACTCACTGCACTGCATCCCCAGTGGTGCCAGTGCACACTCTGGACTCACTGCACTGCATCCCCAGTGGTGCCAGTGCACTCTCTGGACTCACTGCAGTGCATCCCTACTGGTGCCAGTGCACTCTCTGGACTCACTGCACTGCATCCCCAGTGGTGCCAGTGCACTCTCTGCACTCACTGCACTGCATCCCCAGTGGTGCCAGTGCACTCTCTGGAGTCACTGCAGTGCATCCCCAGTGGTGCCAGAGCACTCTCTGGACTCACCGGGGTGCATCCCCAGTGGTGCCAGTGCACTCTCTGGACTCACTGCACTGCATCCCCAGTGGTGCCAGTGCACTCTCTGGACTCACTGCACTGCATCCCCAGTGGTGCCAGTGCACTCTCTGGACTCACTGCACTGCATCCCCAGTGGTGCCAGTGCTCTCTCTGGACTCACTGCACTGCATCCCCAGTGGTGCCAGTGCACTCTCTGGACTCACTGCACTCCATTACCACTGGTGCCAGTGCACTCTCTAGACTCACTGCACTGCATCCCCAGTGGTGCCAGTGCACTCTCTGCACTCACTCCACTGCATCCCCAGTGGTGCCAGTGCACTCTCTGGACTCACTGCACTGCATCCCCAGTGGTGCTAGTGCACTCTTTCGAGTCACTGCAGTGCATCCCCAGTGGTGCCAGTGCACTCTCTGGACTCACTGCACTGCATCCCCAGTAATGCCAGTGCACTCTCTGGACTCACTGCACTGCATCCCCAGTGGTGCCAGAGCACTCTCTGGACTCACTGGGGTGCATCCCCAGTGGTGCCAGTGCACTCTCTGGACTCACTGCAGTGCATCCCCTGTGGTGCCAGTGCACTCTCTGCACTCACTGCACTGCATCCCCAGTGGTGCCAGTGCACTCTCTGGACTCACTGCACTGCATCCCCACTGGTGCCAGTGCACTCTCTGGACTCACGGCACTGCATCACCAGTGGAGCCAGTGAACTTTCTGGACTCACTGCACTGCATCCCCAGTGGTGCCAGTGCACTCTCTGCACGTACTGCACTGCATCCCCAGTGGTGCCAGTGCACTCTCTGGACTCACTGCACTGCATCCCCAGTGGTGCCAGTGCACTCTCTGGACTCACTGCAGTGCATCCCCTGTGGTGCCAGTGCACTCTCTGGACTCACTGCACTGCATCCCCAGTGGTGCCAGTGCACTCTCTGGACTCACTGCACTGCATCCCCAGTGGTGCCAGTGCACTCTCTGGACTCACTGCACTGCATCCCCAGTGGTGCCAGTGCACACTCTGGACTCACTGCACTGCATCTCCAGTGGTGCCAGTGCACTCTCTGGACTCACTGCAGTGCATCCCCAGTGGTGCCAGTGCACTCTCTGGACTCACTGCACTGCATCCCCAGTGGTGCCAGTGCACTCTCTGGACTCACTGCACTGCATCCCCAGTGGTGCCAATGCACTCTCTGGACTCACTGCACTGCATCCCCAGTGGTGCCAGTGCACTCTCTGGACTCACTGCAGTGCATCCCCACTGGTGCCAGTGCACTCTCTGCACGTACTGCACTGCATCCCCAGTGGTGCCAGTGCACTCTCTGGACTCACTGCACTGCATCCCCAGTGGTGCCAGTGCACTCTCTGGACTCACTGCACTGCATCCCCAGTGGTGCCAGTGCACTCTCTGGACTCACTGCACTGCATCCCCAGTGGTGCCAGTGCACACTCTGGACTCATTGCACTGCATCCCCAGTGGTGCCAGTGCACTCTCTGGACTCACTGCACTCCATCCCCACTGGTGCCAGTCCACTCTCTGGACTCAACTGCACTGCATCCCCAGTGGTGCCAGTGCACTCTCTGGAGTCACTGCACTGCATCCCCAGTGGTGCCATTGCACTCTCTGGACTCACTGCACTGCATCCCCTGTGGTGCCAGTGCACTCTCTGGACTCACTGCACTGCATCTCCAGTGGTGCCAGTGCACTCTCTGGAGTCACTGCACTGCATCCCCAGTGGTGCCAGTGCACTCTCTGGACTCACTGCACTGCATCCCCAGTGGTGCCAGTGCACTCTCTGGACTCACTGCAGTGCATCCCCAGTGGTGCCAGTGCAAACTCTGGACTCACTGCACTGCATCCCCAGTGGTGCCAGTGCACTCTCTGGACTCACTGCACTCCATCCCCACTGGTGCCAGTCCACTCTCTGGACTCAACTGCACTGCATCCCCAGTGGTGCCAGTGCACTCTCTGGAGTCACTGCACTGCATCCCCAGTGGTGCCATTGCACTCTCTGGACTCACTGCACTGCATCCCCTGTGGTGCCAGTGCACTCTCTGGACTCACTGCACTGCATCCCCAGTGGTGCCAGTGCACTCTCTGGACTCACTGCACTGCATCTCCAGTGGTGCCAGTGCACTCTCTGGACTCACTGCAGTGCATCCCGAGTGGTGCCAGTGTACTCTCTGGACTCACTGCACTGCATCCCCAGTGGTGCCAGTGCACTCTCTGCACTCACTGCACTGCATCCCCAGTGGTGCCAGTGCACTCTCTGGACTCAACTGCACTGCATCCCCAGTGGTGCCAGTGCACTCTCTGGACTCACTGCAGTGCATCCCCAGTGGTGCCAGTGCACTCTCTGGACTCACTGCACTGCATCCCCAGTGGTGCCAGAGCACTCTCTGGACTCACTGCACTGCATCCCCAGTGGTGGCAGTGCACTCTCTGCACGTACTGCACTGCATCCCCAGTGGTGCCAGAGCACTCTCTGGACTCACTGCACTGCATCCCCAGTGGTGCCAGTGCACTCTCTGGACTCACTGCACTGCATCCCCAGTGGTGCCAGTGCACTCTCTGGACTCACTGCAGTGCATCCCCTGTGGTGCCAGAGCACTCTCTGCACTCACTGCACTGCATCCCCAGTGGTGCCAGTGCACTCTCTGGACTCACTGCACTGCATCCCCAGTGGTGCCAGTGCACTCTCTGGACTCACGGCACTGCATCACCAGTGGAGCCAGTGCACTTTCTGGACTCACTGCAGTGCATCCCCAGTGGTGGCAGTGCACTCTCTGCACGTACTGCACTGCATCCCCAGTGGTGCCAGAGCACTCTCTGGACTCACCGGGGTGCATCCCCAGTGGTGCCAGTGCACTCTCTGGACTCACTGCACTGCATCCCCAGTGGTGCCAGTGCACTCTCTGGACTCACTGCACTGCATCTCCAGTGGTGCCAGTGCACTCTCTGGACTCACTGCAGTGCATCCCTACTGGTGCCAGTGCACTCTCTGGACTCACTGCACTGCATCCCCAGTGGTGCCAGTGCACTCTCTGCACTCACTGCAGTGCATCGCCAGTGGTGCCAGTGCACTCTCTGGACTCACTGCACTGCATCCCCTGTGGTGCCATTGCACTCTCTGCACTCCCTGCACTGCATCCCCAGTGGTGCCAGTGCACTCTCTGGACTCACTGCACTGCATCCCCAGTGGTGCCAGTGCACTCTCTGGACTCACGGCACTGCATCACCAGTGGAGCCAGTGCACTTTCTGGACTCACTGCAGTGCATCCCCAGTGGTGGCAGTGCACTCTCTGCACGTACTGCACTGCATCCCCAGTGGTGCCAGTGCACTCTGTGGACTCACTGCACTGCATCCCCAGTGGTGCCAGTGCACTCTCTGGACTCAACTGCACTGCATCCCCAGTTGTGCCAGTGCACTCTCTGGACTCACTGCAGTGCATTCCCAGTGGTGCCAATGCACTCTCTGGACTCACTGCACTGCATCCCCAGTGGTGCCAGTGCACTCTCTGGACTCACTGCAGTGCATCCCCACTGGTGCCAGTGCACTCTCTGCACTCACTGTACTGCATCCCCAGTGGTGCCAGAGCACTCTCTGGACTCACCGGGGTGCATCCCCAGTGGTGCCAGTGCACTCTCTGGACTCACTGCACTGCATCCCCAGTGGTGCCAGTGCACTCTCTGCACTCACTGCAGTGCATCCCCACTGGTGCCAGTGCACTCTCTGCACTCACTGCACTGCATCCCCAGTGGTGCCAGTGCACTCTCTGGAGTCACTGCACTGCATCCCCAGTTGTGCCAGTGCACTCTCTGGACTCACTGCAGTGCATCCCCAGTCGTGCCTGTGCAGTCTCTGGACTCACTGCACTGCATCCCTACTGGTGCCTGTGCACTCTCTGGACTCACTGCACTGCATCCCCAGTGGTGCCAGTGCAGTCTCTGAACTCACTGCACTGCAACACCAGTGGTGCCAGTGCACTCTCTGGACTCAACTGCACTGCATCCCCAGTGGTGCCAGTGCACTCTCTGGACTCACTGCACTGCATCCCCAGTGGTGCCAGTGCACTCTCTGGACTCAACTGCACTGCATCCCCAGTGGTGTCAGTGCACTCTCTGGACTCACTGCAGTGCATCCCCAGTGGTGCCAGTGCACTCTCTGGACTCACTGCACTGCATCCCCAGTGGTGCCAGTGCACTCTCTGGACTCACTGCACTGCATACCCAGTGGTGACAATGCACTCTCTGGACTCACTGCACTGCATCCCCAGTGGTGCCAGAGCACTCTCTGGACTCACCGGGGTGCATCCCCAGTGGTGCCAGTGCACTCTCTGGACTCACTGCACTGCATCTCCAGTGGTGCCAGTGCACTCTCTGGACTCACTGCAGTGCATCCCTACTGGTGCCAGTGCACTCTCTGGACTCACTGCACTGCATCCCCAGTGGTGCCAGTGCACTCTCTGGACTCACCGGGGTGCATCCCCAGTGGTGCCAGTGCACTCTCTGGACTCACTGCAGTGCATCCCCAGTGGTGCCAGTGCACTCTCTGGACTCACTGCACTGCATCCCCAGTGGTGCCAGTGCACTCTCTGGACTCACTGCTCTGCATCCCCAGTGGTGCCAGTGCACTCTTTCGCGTCACTGCACTGCATTCCCAGTGGTGCCAGTGCACTCTCTGGACTCACTGCACTGCATCCACAGTGGTGCCAGTGCACTCTCTGGACTCACTGCACTGCATCCCCAGTGGTGCCAGTGCACTCTTTCGAGTCACTGCAGTGCATCCCCAGTGGTGCCAGTGCACTCTCTGGACTCACTGCACTGCATCCCCAGTAATGCCAGTGCACTCTCTGGACTCACTGCACTGCATCCCCAGTGGTGCCAGTGCACTCTCTGGACTCACTGCACTGCATCCCCGGTGGTGCCAGTGCACTCTCTGTAGTCACTGCGCTGCATTCCCAGTGGTGCCAGTGCACTCTCTGGACTCACTGCAGTGCATCTCCAGTGGTGCCAGTGCACTCTCTGGACTCACTGCAGTGCATCCCCAGTGGTGGCAGTGCACTCTCTGCACGTACTGCACTGCATCCCCAGTGGTGCCAGTGCACTCTCTGGACTCACTGCACTGCATCCCCAGTGGTGCCAGTGCACTCTCTGGACTCACTGCACTGCATCCCCAGTGGTGCCAGTGCACTCTCTGGACTCACTGCACTGCATACCCAGTGGTGACAATGCACTCTCTGGACTCACTGCACTGCATCCCCAGTGGTGCCAGAGCACTCTCTGGACTCACCGGGGTGCATCCCCAGTGGTGCCAGTGCACTCTCTGGACTCACTGCACTGCATCTCCAGTGGTGCCAGTGCACTCTCTGGACTCACTGCAGTGCATCCCTACTGGTGCCAGTGCACTCTCTGGACTCACTGCACTGCATCCCCAGTGGTGCCAGTGCACTCTCTGGACTCAACTGCACTGCATCCCCAGTGGTGCCAGTGCACTCTCTGGACTCACTGCAGTGCATCACCAGTGGTGCCAGTGCACTCTCTGGACTCACTGCACTGCATCCCCAGTGGTGCCAGTGCACTCTCTGGACTCACTGCAGTGCATCCCCAGTGGTGCCAGTGCTCTCTTTCGAGTCACTGCACTGCATTCCCAGTGGTGCCAGTGCACTCTCTGGACTCACTGCACTGCATCCACAGTGGTGCCAGTGCACTCTCTGGACTCACTGCACTGCATCCCCTGTGGTGCCAGTGCACTCTTTCGAGTCACTGCAGTGCATCCCCAGTGGTGCCAGTGCACTCTCTGGACTCACTGCACTGCATCCCCAGTAATGCCAGTGCACTCTCTGGACTCACTGCACTGCATCCCCAGTGGTGCCAGTGCACTCTCTGGACTCACTGCACTGCATCCAGAGTGGTGCCAGTGCACTCTCTGTAGTCACTGCGCTGCATTCCCAGTGGTGCCAGTGCACTCTCTGGACTCACTGCAGTGCATCTCCAGTGGTGCCAGTGCACTCTCTGGACTCACTGCAGTGCATCCCTACTGGTGCCTGTGCACTCTCTGGACTCACTGCACTGCATCCCCAGTGGTGCAAGTGCAGTCTCTGGACTCACTGCAGTGCATCCCCAGTAGTGCCAGTGCACTCTCTGGACTCACCGGGGTGCATCCCCAGTGGTGCCAGTGCACTCTCTGAGTCACTGCAGTGCATCCCCAGTGGTGCCAGTGCACTCTCTGGACTCACTGCGGTGCATCCCCAGTGGTGCCAGTGCACTCTCTGGACTCACTGCACTGCATCCCCAGTAATGCCAGTGCACTCTCTGGACTCACTGCACTGCATCCCCAGTGGTGCCAGTGCACTCTCTGGATTCACTGCACTGCATCCCCAGTGGTGCCAGTGCAGTCTCTGGACTCACTGCACTGCATCCCCAGTGGTGCCAGTGCACTCTCTGGACTCACTGCAGTGCATCCCCAGTGGTGCCAGTGCACTCTCTGGACTCACTGCACTGCAACCCCAGTGGTGCCAGTGCAATCTCAGGACTCACAGCAGTGCAGCACCAGTTGGTGCCAGTGCACTCTCTGGACTCACTGCACTGCATCCCCAGTGGTGCCAGCGCACTCTCTGGACTCACTGCACTGCATCCCCAGTGGTGCCAGTGCACTCTCTGGACTCAACTGCACTGCATCCCCAGTGGTGCCAGTGCACTCTCTGGACTCACTGCAGTGCATCCCGAGTGGTGCCAATGCACTCTCTGGACTCACTGCACTGCATCCCCAGTGGTGCCAGTGCACTCTCTGGAGTCACTGCAGTGCATCCCCACTGGTGCCAGTGCACTCTCTGCACTCACTGCACTGCATCCCCAGTGGTGCCAGTGCACTCTCTGGAGTCACTGCACTGCATCCCCAGTGGTGCCAGTGCACTCTCTGGACTCACTGCAGTGCATCCCCAGTGGTGCCAGTGCACTCTCTGGATTCACTGCACTGCATCCCCAGTGCTGCCAGTGCACTCTCTGGACTCACTGGGGTGCATCCCCAGTGGTGCCAGTACACTCTCTGGACTCACCGGGGTGCATCCCCAGTGGTGCCCGTGCACTTTCTGGACTCACTGCACTGCATCCCCAGTGGTGGCAGTGCACTCTCTGCACGTACTGCAGTGCATCCCCAGTGTTGCCAGTGCACTCTCTGGACTCACTGCACTGCATCCCCAGTGGTGCCAGTGCACTCTCTGGACTCACTGCAGTGAAACCCCGGTGGTGCCAGTGCACTCTCTGGACTCACTGCAGTGCATCCCCAGTGGTGCCAGTGCACTCTCTGGACTCACTGAACTGCATCCCCAGTCGTGCCTGTGCAGTCTCTGGACTCACTGCAGTGCATCCCCAGTGGTGCCAGTGCACTCTCTGGACTCACTGCAGTGCATCCCCACTGGTGCCAGTGCACTCTCTGGACTCACTGCACTGCATTCCCAGTGGTGCCAGTGCACTCTCTGGACTCACTGCAGTGCATCCCCAGTGGTGCCAGTGCACTCTCTGGACTCACTGCACTGCAACCCCAGTGGTGCCAGTGCACTCTCTGGACTCACTGCAGTGCACCCCCACTGGTGCCAGTGCACTCTCTGGACTCACTGCACTGCATCCCCACTGGTGCCAGTGCACTCTGTGGACTCACTGCACTGCATCCCCAGTGGTGCCAGTGCACTCTCTGGACTCACTGCAGTGCATCCCCAGTGGTGCCAGTGCACTCTCTGGACTCACTGCACTGCATCCCCAGTGGTGCCAGTGCACTCTCTGCACTCACTGCACTGCATCCCCAGTGGTGCCAGTGCACTCTCTGGAGTCACTACACTGCATCCCCAGTGTAGCCTGTGCAGTCTCTGGACTCACTGCAGTGCATCCCCAATGGTGCCAGTGCACTCTCTGGACTCACTGCACTGCATTTCCAGTGCTGCCAGTGCACACTCTGGACTCACCGGGGTGCATCCCCAGTGGTGCCCATGCACTCTCTGGACTCACTGAACTGCATCCCCAGTGGTGCCAGTGCACTCTCTGCACTTACTGCAGTGCATCGCCACTGTTGCCAGTGCACTCTCTGGACTCACTGCAGTGAATCCCCGGTGGTGCCAGTGCACCCTCTCGACTCACTGCACTGCATCCCCACTGGTGCCAGTGCACTCTCTGGACTCACTGCACTGCATCCCCAGTGGTGCCAGTGCACTCTCTGGACTCACTGCAGTGCATTCCCAGTGGTGCCAGTGCAGTCTCTGGACTCACTGCAGTACATCCCCAGTGGTGCCAGTGCACTCTCTGTAGTCACTGCGCTGCATTCCCAGTGGTGCCAGTGCACTCTCTGGACTCACTGCACTGCCTCCCCAATGGTGCCAGTGCACTCTCTGGACTCACTGCACTGCACCCCCAGTGGTGCCAGTGCACTCTCTGGACTCACTGCACTGCATCCCCAGTGGTGCCAGGGCACTCTGTTCACTCACTGCACTGCATCCCCAGTGGTGCCAGTGCACTCTCTGGACTCACTGCACTGCATCCCCAGTGGTGCCAGTGCACTCTCTGGACTCACTGCACTCCATCCCCACTGGTGCCAGTCCACTCTCTGGACTCACTGCACTGCATACCCAGTGGTGCCAGTGCACTCTCTGCACTCATGCACTGCATCCCCAGTGGTGCCAGTGCACTCTCTGGACTCACTGCAGTGCATCCCCACTGGTGCCAGTGCACTCTCTGGACTCACTGCACTGCATCGCCAGTGGTGCCAGTGCACTCTCTGCACTCACTGCACTGCATCACCAGTGGTGCCAGTGCACTCTCTGGGCTCAGTGCACTGCATCCCCAGTGGTGCCAGTGCACTCTCTGGATGCACTGCACTGCATCCGCAGTGGTGCCAGTGCACTCTCTGGAGTCACAGCACTGCATCCGCAGTGGTGCCAGTGCACTCTCTGGACTCACTGCACTGCATTCCCAGTGGTGCCAGTGCACTCTCTGGAATCACTGCAGTGCATCCCCAGTGGTGACAGTGCACTCTCTGGAGTCACTGCACTGCATCAACAGTGGTGCCAGTGCACTCTTTCGAGTCACTGCAGTGCATCCCCTGTGGTGCCAGTGCACTCTCTGGACTCACTGCACTGCATCCCCAGTGGTGCCAGTGCACTCTCTGGACTCACTGCACTCCATCCCCACTGGTGCCAGTCCACTCTCTGGACTCACTGCACTGCATCCCCAGTGGTGCCAGTGTAGTCTCTGCACTCATGCACTGCATCCCCAGTGGTGCCAGTACACTCTCTGGACTCACTGCACTGCATGAACAGTGGTGCCAGTGCACTCTCTGGACTCACTGCACTGCATCCCCAGTGGTGCCAGTGCAGTCTCTGGACTCACTGCAGTGCATCCCCAGTGGTGCCAGTGCAATCTCAGGACTCACTGCAGTGCATCCCCAGTGGTGCCAGTGCACTCTCTGAGTCACTGCACTGCATTCCCAGTGGTGCCAGTGCACTCTCTGGACTCACTGCACTGCATCCCCAGTGGTGCCAGTGCATTCTCTGGACTCACTGCACTTCAACCCCAGTGGTGCCAGTGAAATCTCTGGACTCACTGCAGTGCACCCCCACTGGTGCCAGTGCACTCTCTGGACTCACTGCACTGCATCCCCAGTGGTGCCAGTGCATTCTCTGGACTCAACTGCACTGCATCCCCAGTGGTGCCAGTGCACTATCTGGACTCACTGCAGTGCATCCCCAGTGGTGCCAATGCACTCTCTGGACTCACTGCACTGCATCCCCAGTGGTGCCAGTGTACTCTCTGGACTCACTGCAGTGCATCCCCAGTGGTGCCAGTGCACTATCTGGACTCACTGCACTGCATCCCCACTGGTGCCAGTGCACTCTCTGCACTCAATGCACTGCATCCCCAGTGGTGCCAGTGCACTCTCTGGAGTCACTGCACTGCATCCCCAGTGTTGCCAGTGCACTCTCTGGACTCACTGCAGTGCATCCCCAGTGGTGCCAGTGCACTCTCTGGACTCACTGCACTGCATCCCCAGTGCTGCCAGTGCACTCTCTGGACTCACCGGGGTGCATCCCCAGTGGTGCCAGTGCACTCTCTGGACTCACCGGGGTGCATCCCCAGTGGTGCCAGTGCACTTTCTGGACTCACTGCACTGCATCCCCAGTGGTGCCAGTGCACTCTCTGCACTTACTGCAGTGCATCCCCAGTGTTGCCAGTGCACTCTCTGGACTCACTGCAGTGCATCCCCAGTGGTGCCAGTACACTCTCTGGACTCACTGCAGTGAAACCCCGGTGGTGCCAGTGCACTCTCTGGACTCACTGCACTGCATCCCCAGTGGTGCCAGTGCACTCTCTGGACTCACTGAACTGCATCCCCAGTCGTGCCTGTGCAGTCTCTGGACTCACTGCACTGCATCCCCAGTGGTGCCAGTGCACTCTCTGGACTCACTGCACTGCATCCCCAGTGGTGCCAGTGCACTCTCTGGACTCACTACACTGCATTCCCCAGTGGTGCCAGTGCACTCTCTGGACTCACTGCAGTGCATCCCCAGTGGTGCCAGTGCACTCTCTGGACTCACTGCACTGCAACCCCAGTGGTGCCAGTGCACTCTCTGGACTCACTGCAGTGCACCCCCACTGGTGCCAGTGCACTCTCTGGACTCACTGCACTGCATCCCCAGTGGTGCCAGTGCACTCTCTGGACTCACTGCGGTGCATCACCAGTGGTGCCAGTGCACTCTCTGGACTCACTGCACTGCATCCCCAGTAATGCCAGTGCACTCTCTGGACTCACTGCACTGCATCCCCAGTGGTGCCAGTGCACTCTCTGGATTCACTGTAGTGCATCCCCAGTGGTTCCAGTGCACTCTCTGCACTCACTGCACTGCATCCCCAGTGGTGCCAGTGCACTCTCTGGACTCACTGCAGTGCATCCCCAGTGGTGCCAGTGCACTCTCTGGACTCACTGCACTGCATCCCCAGTGGTGCCAGTGCACTCTCTGCACTCACTGCACTGCATCCCTACTGGTGCCAGTGCACTCTCTGGAGTCACTACACTGCATCCCCAGTGGAGCCTGTGCACTCTCTGGACTCACTGCAGTGCATCCCCAATGGTGCCAGTGCACTCTCTGGACTCACTGCACTGCATCCCCAGTGGTGCCAGTGCACTCTCTGCACTCACTGCACTGCATCCCTACTGGTGCCAGTGCACTCTCTGGACTCACTGCACTGCATCCCCAGTAATGCCAGTGCACTCTCTGGACTCACTGCAGTGCATCCCCAATGGTGCCAGTGCACTCTCTGGACTCACTGCACTGCATCCCCAGTGCTGCCAGTGCACTCTCTGGACTCACCGGGGTGCATCCCCAGTGGTGCCAGTGCACTCTCTGGACTCACTGCACTGCATCCCCTGTGGTGCCAGTGCACTCTCTGCACTTACTGCAGTGCATCGCCACTGTTGCCAGTGCACTCTCTGGACTCACTGCAGTGAATCCCCAGTGGTGCCAGTGCACCCTCTCGACTCACTGCACTGCATCCCCACTGGTGCCAGTGCACTCTCTGGACTCACTGCACTGCATCCCCAGTGGTGCCAGTGCACTCTCTGGACTCACTGCACTGCATCCCCAGTGGTGCCAGTGCAGTCTCTGCACTCACTGCAGTGCATCTCCAGTGGTGCCAGTGCACTCTCTGGACTCACTGCAGTGCATCCCTACTGGTGCCTGTGCGCTCTCTGGACTCACTGCACTGCATCCCCAGTGGTGCCAGTGCACTCTCTGGACTCACTGCAGTGCATCCCCAGTGGTGCCAGTGCACTCTCTGGAGTCACTGCACTGCATCCCCAGTGGTGCCAGTGCACTCTTTCGAGTCACTGCAGTGCATCCCCAGTGGTGCCAGTGCACTCTGTGGACTCACTGCACTGCATCCCCAGTGGTGCCAGTGCACTCTCTGGACTCACTGCACTCCATCCCCACTGGTGCCAGTCCACTCTCTGGACTCACTGCACTGCATCCCCAGTGGTGCCAGTGCACTCTCTGCACTCATGCACTGCATCCCCAGTGGTGCCAGTGCACTCTCTGGACTCACTGCACTGCATGAACAGTGGTGCCAGTGTAGTCTCTGGACTCACTGCAGTGCATCCCCAGTGGTGCCAGTGCAATCTCAGGACTCACTGCAGTGCAGCTCCAGTTGGTGCCAGTGCACTCTCTGGACTCACTGCACTGCATCCCCAGTGGTGCCAGTGCACTCTCTGGACTCACTGCACTGCATCCCCAGTGGTGCCAGTGCACTCTCTGTAGTCACTGCAGTGTATCCCCAGTGGTGCCAGTGCACTCTCTGGACTCACTGAACTGCATCCCCAGTGGTGCCAGAGCACTCTCTGGACTCACTGCAGTGCATCCCCAGTGGTGCCAGTGCACTCTCTGGACTCACTGCACTGCATCGCCAGTGGTGCCAGTGCACTCTCTGCACTCACTGCACTGCATCACCAGTGGTGCCAGTGCACTCTGTGGGCTCAGTGCACTGCATCCCCAGTGGTGCCAGTGCACTCTCTGGACTCACTGCACTGCATTCCCAGTGGTGCCAGTGCACTCTCTGGAATCACTGCAGTGCATCCCCAGTGGTGACAGTGCACTCTCTGGAGTCACTGCACTGCATCAACAGTGGTGCCAGTGCACTCTTTCGAGTCACTGCAGTGCATCCCCAGTGGTGCCAGTGCACTCTCTGGACTCACTGCACTGCATCCCCAGTGGTGCCAGTGCACTCTCTGGACTCACTGCACTCCATCCCCACTGGTGCCAGTCCACTCTCTGGACTCACTGCACTGCATCCCCAGTGGTGTGAGTGCACTCTCTGCACTCATGCACTGCATCCCCAGTGGTGCCAGTGCACTCTCTGGACTCACTGTACTGCATGAACAGTGGTGCCAGTGCACTCTCTGGACTCACTGCACTGCATCCCCAGTGGTGCCAGTGCACTCTCTGGACTCACTGCAGTGCATCCCCAGTGGTGCCAGTGCACTCTCTGGACTCACTGCAGTGCAGCTCCAGTTGGTGCCAGTGCACTCTCTGGACTCACTGCACTGCATCCCCAGTGGTGCCAGTGCACTCTCTGGAGTCACTGCAGTGTATCCCCAGTGGTGCCAGTGCACTCTCTGGAATCACTGAACTGCATCCCCAGTGGTGCCAGAGCACTCTCTGGACTCACTGCACTGCATCCCCAGTGGTGCCAGTGTACTCTCTGGACTCACTGCACTGCATTGCCAGTGGTGCCAGTGCACTCTCTGCACTCACTGCAGTGCATCCGCGGTGGTGCCAGTGCACTATCTGGACTCATTGCAGTGCATCCCCAGTGGTGCCAGTGCACTCTCTGAGTCACTGCACTGCATTGCCAGTGGTGCCAGTGCACTCTCTGGACTCACTGCACTGCACCCCCAGTGGGGCCAGTGCACTCTCTGGACTCACTGCACTGCATCCCCTGTGCGGCCAGTGCACTCTCTGGACTCAACTGCACTGCATCCCCAGTGGTGCCAGTGCACTATCTGGACTCACTGCAGTGCATCCCCAGTGGTGCCAATGCACTCTCTGGACTCACTGCACTGCATCCCCAGTGGTGCCAGTGCACTTTCTGGACTCACTGCAGTGCATCCCCAGTGGTGCCAGTGCACTCTCTGGACTCACTGCACTGCATGAACCGTGGTGCCAGTGCACTCTCTGCACTCACTGCACTGCATCCCCAGTGGTGCCAGTGCACTCTCTGGAGTCACTGCACTGCATCCCCAGTGGTGCCAGTGCACTCTCTGGACTCACTGCAGTGCATCCCCAGTGGTGCCAGTGCACTCTCTGGACTCACTGCACTGCATCCCCAGTGCTGCCAGTGCACTCTCTGGACTCACCGGCGTGCATCCCCAGTGGTGCCAGTGCACTCTCTGGACTCACCGGGGTGCATCCCCAGTGGTGCCAGTGCACTTTCTGGACTCACTGCACTGCATCCCCAGTGGTGCCAGTGCACTCTCTGCACTTACTGCAGTGCATCCCCAGTGTTGCCAGTGCACTCTCTGGACTCACTGCACTGCATCACCAGTGGTGCCAGTACACTCTCTGGACTCACTGCAGTGAAACCCCGGTGGTGCCAGTGCACTCTCTGGACTCACTGCAGTGCATCCCCAGTGGTGCCAGTGCACTCTCTGGACTCACTGCACTGCATCTCCAGTGGTGCCAGTGCACTCTCTGGACTCACTGCAGTGCATCACCAGTGGTGCCAGTGCACTCTCTGGACTCACTGCACTGCAACCCCAGTGGTGCCAGTGCACTCTCTGGACTCACTGCAGTGCATCCCCAGTGGTGCAAGTGCAGTCTCTGGACTCACTGCAGTGCATCTCCAGTGGTGCCAGTGCACTCTCTGGACTCACTGCACTGCATCCCCAGTGGTGCCAGTGTACTCTCTGTAGTCACTGCGCTGCTTTCCCAGTGGTGACAATGCACTCTCTGGACTCACTGCACTGCATCCCCAGTGGTGCCAGTGCACTCTCTGCACTCACTGCACTGCATCCCCTGTGGTGCCAGTGCACTCTCTGCACTCACTGCACTGCATCCCCAGTGGTGCCAGTGCACTCTCTGGACTCACTGCACTGCATCCCCAGTGGTGCCAGTGCACTCTCTGGACTCACGGCACTGCATCACCAGTGGAGCCAGTGCACTTTCTGGACTCACTGCAGTGCATTCCCAGTGGTGCCAGTGCACTCTCTGGACTCACTGCACTGCATCCCCAGGGGTGCCAGTGCACTCTCTGGCGTCACTGCACTGCATCCCCAGTGGTGCCTGTGCAGTCTCTGGACTCACTGCACTGCATCCCCAGTGATGCCAGTGCACTCTCTGGACTCACTGCACTGCATCCCCAGTGGTGCCAGTGCACTCTCTGGACTCACTGCACTGCATCCCCACTGGTGCCAGTACACTCTCTGGACTCACTGCACTGCATCCCCAGTGGTGCCAATGCACTCTCTGGACTCACTGCACTGCATCCCCAGTGGTGCCAGTGCACTCTCTGGACTCAATGCAGTCCATCACCAGTGGTGCCAGTGCACTCTCTGAGTCACTGCACTGCATTCCCAGTGGTGCCAGTGCACTCTCTGGACTCACTGCAGTGCATTCCCAGTGGTGCCAGTGCACTCTCTGGACTCACTGCACTGCATCCCCAGTGGTGCCAGTGCACTCTCTGGACTCACTGCAGTGCATTCCCAGTGGTGCCAGTGCAGTCTCTGCACTCACTGCAGTGCATCTCCAGTGGTGCCAGTGCACTCTCTGGACTCACTGCAGTGCATCCCTACTGGTGCCTGTGCACTCTCTGGACTCACTGCACTGCATCCCCAGTGGTGCCAGTGCACTCTCTGTAATCACTGCGCTCCATTCCCAGTGGTGCCAGTGCACTCTCTGGACTCACTGCACTGCCTCCCCAATGGTGACAGTGCACTCTCTGGACTCACTGCAATGCACCAACAGTGGTGCCAGTGCACTCTCTGGACTCACTGCACTGCATCCCCTGTGGTGCCAGGGCACTCTGTGTACTCACTGCACTGCATCCCCAATGTTGCCAGTGCACTCTCTGGACTCACTGCAGTGAATCCCCAGTGGTGCCAGTGCACTCTCTCGACTCACTGCACTGCATCCCCAGTGGTGCCAGTGCACTCTCTGGACTCACTGCACTGCATCCCCAGTCGTGCCTGTGCAGTCTCTGGACTCACTGCAGTGCACCACCAGTGGTGCCAGTGCACTCTCTGGACTCACTGCAGTGCATCCCCAGTGGTGCAAGTGCAGTCTCTGGACTCACTGCAGTGCATCTCCAGTGGTGCCAGTGCACTCTCTGGACTCACTGCACTGCATCCCCAGTGGTGCCAGTGTACTCTCTGTAGTCACTGCGCTGCATTACCAGTGGTGACAATGCACTCTCTGGACTCACTGCACTGCATCCCCAGTGGTGCCAGTGCACTCTCTGCACTCACTGCACTGCATCCCCTGTGGTGCCAGTGCACTCTCTGCACTCACTGCACTGCATCCCCAGTGGTGCCAGTGCACTCTCTGCACTCACTGCACTGCATCCCCAGTGGTGCCAGTGCACTCTCTGGACTCACAGCACTGCATCACCAGTGGAGCCAGTGCACTTTCTGGACTCACTGCAGTGCATCCCCAGTGGTGCCAGTGCACTCTCTGGACTCACTGTACTGCATCCCCAGGGGTGCCAGTACACTCTCTGGACTCACTGCACTGCATCCCCAGTGGTGCCAGTGCAGTCTCTGGACTTACTGCACTGCATCCCCAGTGATGCCAGTGCACTCTCTGGACTCACCGGGGTGCATTCCCAGTGGTGCCAGTGCACTCTCTGGACTCACTGCACTGCATCCCCACTGCTGCCAGTGCAGTCTCTGGACTCACTGCACTCCATCCCCACTGGTGCCAGTACACTCTCTGGACTCACTGCACTGCATCCCCAGTGGTGCCAGTGCACTCTCTGGACTCACTGCACTGCATCCCCAGTGGTGCCAGTGCACTCTCTGGACTCACTGCAGTCCATCACCAGTGGTGCCAGTGCACTCTCTGAGTCACTGCACTGCATCCCCAGTGGTGCCCGTGCACTCTCTGGACTCACTGCAGTGCATCCCCAGTGGTGCCAGTGCACTCTCTGGACTCACTGCAGTGCAGCCCCAGTGGTGCCAGTGCACTCTCTGGACTCACTGCAGTGCAGCCCCTTAGGTGCCAGTGCACTCTCTGTACTCACTGCAGTGCATTCCAGTGGTGCCAGTGCACTCTCTGGACTCACTGCAGTGCATCCCCAGTGGTGCCATTGCACTCTCTGGACTCACTGCACTGCATCCCCAGTCGTGCGTGTGCAGTCTCTGGACTCACTGCAGTGCATCCCCAGTGGTGCCAGTGCACTCTTTCGAGTCACTGCAGTGCATCCCCAGTGGTGCCAGTGCACTCTGTGGACTCACTGCACTGCAACCCCAGTGGTGCCAGTGCACTCTCTGGACTCACTGCAGCGCACCCCCACTGGTGACAGTGCACTCTCTGGACTCACTGCACTGCATCCCCAGTGGTGCCAGTGCACTCTCTGGATTCACTGTAGTGCATCCCCAGTGGTTCCAGTGCACTCTCTGCACTCACTGCACTGCATCCCCAGTGGTGCCAGTGCACTCTCTGGACTCACTGCAGTGCATCCCCAGTGGTGCCAGTGCACTCTCTGGACTCACTGCACTGCATCCCCAGTGGCGCCAGTGCACTCTCTGCACTCACTGCAGTGCATCCCCAGTGGTGCCAGTGCACTCTCTGGACTCACTGCAGTGCATCCCCAGTGGTGCCAGTGCACTCTCTGGACTCACTGCAGTGCATCGCCAGTGGTGCCAGTGCACTCTCTGGACTCACTGCACTGCATCCCCAGTGGTGCCAGTGCACTCTCTTGACTCACTGCACTTCATCCCCAGTGGTGCCAATGCACTCTCTGGACTCACCGGGGTGCATCCCCAGTGTTGCCAGTGCACTCTCTGGACTCACTGCACTGCTTCCCCAGTCGTGCCTGTGCAGTCTCTGGACTCACTGCAGTGCATCCCCAGTGGTGCCAGTGCACTCTCTGGACTCACTGCAGTGCATCCCCAGTGGTGCCAGTGCACTCTCTGGACTAACTGCACTGCATCTCCTGTGGTGCCAGTGCACTCTCTGTAGTCACTGCGCTGCATTCCCAGTGGTGACAATGCACTCTCTGGACTCACTGCACTGCATCCCCAGTGGTGCCAGTGCACTCTCTGTAGTCACTGCGCTGCATTCCCAGTGGTGACAATGCACTCTCTGGACTCACTGCACTGCATCCCCAGTGGTGCCAGTGCACTCTCCGGACTCACTGCACTGCATCCCCTGTGGTGCCATTGCACTCTCTGCACTCCCTGCACTGCATCCCCAGTGGTGCCAGTGCACTCTCTGGACTCACTGCACTGCATCCCCAGTGGTGCCTGTGCACTCTCTGGACTCACGGCACTGCATCCCCAGTGGAGCCAGTGCACTTTCTGGACTCACTGCACTGCATCCCCAGTGGTGCCAGTGCACTCTCTGGACTCACTGCACTGCATCCCCAGGGGTGCCAGTACACTCTCTGGCGTCACTGCACTGCATCCCCAGTGGTGCCTGTGCAGTCTCTGGACTCACTGCACTGCATCCCCAGTGATGCCAGTGCACTCTCTGGACTCACTGCACTGCATCCCCAGTGGTGCCAGTGCACACTCTGGACACACTGCACTGCATCCCCAGTGGTGCCAGTGCACTCTCTGGACTCACTGCACTCCATCCCCACTGGAGCCAGTACACTCTCTGGACTCACTGCACTGCATCCCCAGTGGTGCCAGTGCAGTCTCTGGACTCACTGCACTCCATCCCCACTGGTGCCAGTACACTCTCTGGACTCACTGCACTGCATCCCCAGTGGTGCCAGTGCACTCTCTGGACTCACTGCACTGCATCCCCAGTGCTGCCAGTGCACTCTCTGGACTCACTGCAGTCCATCACCAGTGGTGCCAGTGCACTCTCTGAGTCACTGCATTGCATCCCCAGTGGTGCCAGTGCACTCTCTGGACTCACTGCAGTGCATCCCCAGTGGTGCCAGTGCACTCTCTGGACTCACTGCACTGCATCCTCAGTGGTGCCAGTGCACTCTCTGGACTCACTGCAGTGCAGCCCCAGTGGTGCCAGTGAAATCTCTGGACTCACTGCAGTGCACCCCCACTGGTGCCACTGCACTCTCTGGACTCAGTGCACTGCATCCCCAGTGGTGCCAGTGCACTCTCTGGACTCAACTGCACTGCATCCCCAGTGGTGCCAGTGCACTCTCTGGACTCACTGCAGTGCATCCCCAGTGGTGCCAATGCACTCTCTGGACTCACTGCACTGCATCCCCAGTGGTGCCAGTGCACTCTCTGGACTCACTGCACTGCATGAACCGTGGTGCCAATGCACTCTCTGGACTCACTGCACTGCATCCCCACTGGTTCCAGTGCACTCTCTGCACTCACTGCACTGCATCCCCAGTGGTGCCACTGCACTCTCTGGACTCACTGCACTGCATCCCCAGTGGTGCCAGTGCACTCTCTGGACTCACTGCTCTGCATCCCCAGTGGTGCCAGTGCACTCTCTGGACTCACTGCACTGCAACCCCAATGGTGCCAGTGCACTCTCTGGACTCACTGCAGTGCATCCCCACTGGTGCCAGTGCACTCTCTGGACTCACTGCACTGCATCCCCAGTGGTGCCAGTGCACTCTCTGGACTCACTGCACTGCATCCCCAGTGGTGCCAGTGCACTCTCTGGACTCACTGCACTGCATCCCCAGTGGTGCCAGTGCACTCTCTGGACTCACTGCACTGCATCCCCAGTCGTGCGTGTGCAGTCTCTGGACTCACTGCAGTGCATCCCCTGTGGTGCCAGTGCACTCTTTCGAGTCACTGCAGTGCATCCCCAGTGGTGCCAATGCAGTCTCTGGACTCATTGCACTGCATTCCCAGTGGTGCCAGTGCACTCTCTGGACTCACTGCAGTGCATCTGCAGTGGTGCCAGTGCACTCTGTGGACTCACTGCACTGCAACCCCAGTGGCGCCAGTGCACTCTCTGGACTCACTGCAGCGCACCCCCACTGGTGCCAGTGCACTCTCTGGACTCACTGCACTGCATCCCCAGTGGTGCCAGTGCACTCTCTGGATTCACTGTAGTGCATCCCCAGTGGTTCCAGTGCACTCTCTGCACTCACTGCACTGCATCCCCAGTGGTGCCAGTGCACTCTCTGGACTCACTGCAGTGCATCCCCAGTGGTGCCAGTGCACTCTCTGGACTCACTGCACTGCATCCCCAGTGGTGCCAGTGCACTCTCTGCACTCACTGCACTGCATCCCCAGTGGTGCCAGTGCACTCTCTGGACTCACTGCAGTGAATCACCAGTGGTGCCTGTGCAGTCTCTGGACTCACTGCAGTGCATCGCCAGTGGTGCCAGTGCACTCTCTGGACTCACTGCACTGCATCCCCAGTGCTGCCAGTGCACTCTCTGGACTCACCGGGGTGCATCTCCAGTGGTGCCAGTGCACTCTCTGGACTCACCGGGGTGCATCCCCAGTGTTGCCAGTGCACTCTCTGGACTCACTGCACTGCATCCCCAGTCGTGCCTGTGCAGTCTCTGGACTCACTGCAGTGCATCCCCAGTGGTGCCAGTGCACTCTCTGGACTCACTGCAGTGCATCTCCAGTAGTGCCAGTGCACTCTCTGTAGTCACTGCGCTGCATTCCCAGTGGTGACAATGCAGTCTCTGGACTCACTGCACTGCATCCCCAGTGGTGCCAGTGCACTCTCTGTACTCACTGCGCTGCATTCCCAGTGGTGACAATGCACTCTCTGGACTCACTGCACTGCATCCCCAGTGGTGCCAGTGCACTCTCCGGACTCACTGCACTGCATCCCCAGTGGTGCCATTGCACTCTCTGCACTCCCTGCACTGCATCCCCAGTGGTGCCAGTGCACTCTCTGGACTCACTGCACTGCATCCCCAGTGGTGCCAGTGCACTCTCTGGACTCACGGCACTGCATCACCAGTGGAGCCAGTGCACTTTCTGGACTCACTGCAGTGCATCCCCAGTGGTGCCAGTGCACTCTCTGCACTCACTGCACTGCATCCCCAGGGGTGCCAGTACACTCTCTGGCGTCACTGCACTGCATACCCAGTGGTGCCTGTGCAGTCTCTGGACTCACTGCACTGCATCCCCAGTGATGCCAGTGCACTCTCTGGACTCACTGCACTGCATCCCCAGTAGTGCCAGTGCACACTCTGGACTCACTGCACTGCATCCCCAGTGGTGCCAGTGCACTCTCTGGACTCACTGCACTCCATCCCCACTGGTGCCAGTACACTCTCTGGACTCAATGCACTGCATCCCCAGTGGTGCCAGTGCACTCTCTGGACTCACTGCACTGCATCCCCAGTGGTGCCAGTGCACTCTCTGGACTCACTGCAGTGCATTACCAGTGGTGCCAGTGCACTCTCTGAGTCACTGCACTGCATTCCCAGTGGTGCCAGTGCACTCTCTGGACTCACTGCAGTGCACTCCCAGTGGTGCCAGTGCACTCTGTGGACTCACTGCAGTGCACCCCCACTGGTGCCAGTGCACTCTCTGCACTCACTACACTGCATCCCCAAGGTGCCAGTGCACTCTCTGGACTCAACTGCACTGCATCCCCAGTGGTGCCAGTGCACTCTCTGGACTCACTGCAGTGCATCCCCAGTGGTGCCAGTGCACTCTCTGCACTTACTGCAGTGCATCCCCAGTGTTGCCAGTGCACTCTCTGGACTCACTGCAGTGCATCCCCACTGGTGCCAGTACACTCTCTGGACTCACTGCAGTGAAACCCCGGTGGTGCCAGTGCACTCTCTGGACTCACTGCACTGCATCCCCAGTGGTGCCAGTGCACTCTCTGGACTCACTGCACTGCATCCCCAGTGGTTCCAGTGCACTCTCTGGACTCACTGCACTGCATCCCCAGTGGTGCCAGTGCACTCTCTGGACTCACTGCAGTGAAACCCCGGTGGTGCAAGTGCACTCTCTGGACTCACTGCAGTGCATCCCCAGTGGTGCCAGTGCACTCTCTGGACTCACTGCACTGCATCCCCAGTGGTGCCAGTGCACTCTCTGGACTCACTGCAGTGCATCCCCAGTGGTGCCAGTGCACTCTCTGGAGTCACTGCACTGCATCCCCAGTGGTGCCAGTGCACTCTCTGGACTCACTGCAGTGAAACCCCGGTGGTGCAAGTGCACTCTCTGGACTCACTGCAGTGCATCCCCAGTGGTGCCAGTGCACTCTCTGGACTCACTGCACTGCATCCCCAGTCGTGCGTGTGCAGTCTCTGGACTCCTTGCAGTGCATCCCCAGTGGTGCCAGTGCACTCTTTCGAGTCACTGCAGTGCATCCCCAGTGGTGCCAATGCAGTCTCTGGACTCACTGCACTGCACCCCCACTGGTGACAGTGCACTCTCTGGAATCACTGCACTGCATCCCAAATGGTGCCAGTGCACTCTCTGGATTCACTGTAGTGCATCCCCAGTGGTTCCAGTGCACTCTCTGCACTCACTGCACTGCATCCCCAGTGGTGCCAGTGCACTCTCTGGACTCACTGCAGTGCATCCCCAGTGGTGCCAGTGCACTCTCTGGACTCACTGCACTGCATCCCCAGTGGTGCCAGTGCACTCTCTGCACTCACTGCACTGCATCCCCAGTGGTGCCAGTGCACTCTCTGGACGCACTGCAGTGCATCACCAGTGGTGCCTGTGCAGTCTCTGGACTCACTGCAGTGCATCGCCAGTGGTGCCAGTGCACTCTCTGGACTCACTGCACTGCATCCCCAGTGGTGCCAGTGCACTCTCTCGACTCACCGGGGTGCATCCCCAGTGTTGCCAGTGCACTCTCTGGACTCACTGCACTGCATCCCCAGTCGTGCCTGTGCAGTGTCTGGACTCACTGCAGTGCATCCCCAGTGGTGCCACTGCACTCTCTGGACTCACTGCAGTGCATCCCCAGTGGTGCCAGTGCAGTCTCTGGACTCACTGCAGTGCATCTCCAGTAGTGCCAGTGCACTCTCTGTAGTCACTGCGCTGCATTCCCAGTGGTGCCAGTGCACTCTCTGGACTCACTGCAGTGCATCCCCAGTGGTGCCAGTGCACTCTCTGGACTCACTGCACTGCACCCCCACTGGTGCCAGTGCACTCTCTGGACTCACTGCAGTGCAGCCCCAGTGGTGCCAGTGAAATCTCTGGACTCACTGCAGTGCACCCCCACTGGTGCCAGTGCACTCTCTGGACTCAGTGCACTGCATCCCCAGTGGTGCCAGTGCACTCTCTGGACTCAACTGCACTGCATCCCCAGTGGTGCCAGTGCACTCTCTGGACTCAACTGCACTGCATCCCCAGTGGTGCCAGTGCACTCTCTGGACTCACTGCAGTGCATCCCCAGTGGTGCCAATGCACTCTCTGGACTCACTGCACTGCATCCCCAGTGGTGCCAGTGCACTCTCTGGACTCACTGCACTGCATGAACCGTGGTGCCAGTGCACTCTCTGGACTCACTGCACTGCATCACCAGTGGTTCCAGTGCACTCTCTGGACTCACTGCACTGCATCCCCAGTGGTGCCAGTGCACTCTCTGGACTCACTGCACTGCAACCCCAATGGTGCCAGTGCACTCTCTGGACTCACTGCAGTGCACCCCCACTGGTGCCAGTGCACTCTCTGGACTCACTGCACTGCATCCCCAGTGGTGCCAGTGCACTCTCTGGACTCACTGCAGTGCATCCCCAGTGGTGCCAGTGCACTCTCTGGAGTCACTGCACTGCATCCCCAGTGGTGCCAGTGCACTCTCTGGACTCACTGCAGTGAAACCCCGGTGGTGCCAGTGCACTCTCTGGACTCACTGCAGTGCATCCCCAGTGGTGCCAGTGCACTCTCTGGACTCACTGCACTGCATCCCCAGTCGTGCGTGTGCAGTCTCTGGACTCCTTGCAGTGCATCCCCAGTGGTGCCAGTGCACTCTTTCGAGTCACTGCAGTGCATCCCCAGTGGTGCAAAGCAGTCTCTGGACTCACTGCACTGCATTCCCAGTGGTGCCAGTGCACTCTCTGGACTCACTGCAGTGCATCCCCAGTGGTGCCAGTGCACTCTGTGGACTCACTGCACTGCAACCCCAGTGGTGCCAGTGCACTCTCTGGACTCACTGCACTGCACCCCCACTGGTGACAGTGCACTCTCTGGAATCACTGCACTGCATCCCCAGTGGTGCCAGTGCACTCTCTGGATTCACTGTAGTGCATCCCCAGTGGTTCCAGTGCACTCTCTGCACTCACTGCACTGCATCCCCAATGGTGCCAGTGCACTCTCTGGACTCACTGCAGTGCATCCCCAGTGGTGCCAGTGCACTCTCTGGACTCACTGCACTGCATCCCCAGTGCTGCCAGTGCACTCTCTGCACTCACTGCACTGCATCCCCAGTGGTGCCAGTGCACTCTCTGGACTCACTGCACTGCATCCCCAGTGCTGCCAGTGCACTCTCTGGACTCACCGGGGTGCATCCCCAGTGGTGCCAGTGCACTCTCTGGACTCACCGGGGTGCATCCCCAGTGTTGCCAGTGCATTCTCTGGACTCACTGCACTGCATCCCCAGTCGTGCCTGTGCAGTCTCTGGACTCACTGCAGTGCATCCCCAGTGGTGCCAGTGCACTCTCTGGACTCACTGCAGTGCATCCCCAGTGGTGCCAGTGCAGTCTCTGGACTCACTGCAGTGCATCTCCAGTAGTGCCAGTGCACTCTCTGTAGTCACTGCGCTGCATTCCCAGTGGTGCCAGTGCACTCTCTGGAGTCACTGCACTGCATCCCCAGTGGTGCCAGTGCACTCTCTGTAGTCACTGCGCTGCATTCCCAGTGGTGACAATGCACTCTCTGGACTCACTGCACTGCATCCCCAGTGGTGCCAGTGCACTCTCCGGACTCACTGCACTGCATCCCCTGTGGTGCCATTGCACTCTCTGCACTCCCTTCACTGCATCCCCAGTGGTGCCAGTGCACTCTCTGGACTCACTGCACTGCATCCCCAGTGGTGCCAGTGCACTCTCTGGACTCACGGCACTGCATCACCAGTGGAGCCAGTGCACTTTCTGGACTCACTGCAGTGCATCCCCAGTGGTGCCAGTGCACTCTCTGCACTCACTGCACTGCATCCCCAGGGGTGCCAGTACACTCTCTGGACTCACTGCACTGCATACCCAGTGGTGCCTGTGCAGTCTCTGGACTCACTGCACTGAATCCCCAGTGATGCCAGTGCACTCTCTGGACTCACTGCACTGCATCCCCAGTAGTGCCAGTGACACTCTGGACTCACTGCACTGCATCCCCAGTGGTGCCAGTGCACTCTCTGGAGTCACTGCACTCCATCCCCACTGGTGCCAGTACACTCTCTGGACTCACTGCACTGCATCCCCAGTGGTGCCAGTGCACTCTCTGGACTCACTGCACTGCATTACCAGTGGTGCCAGTGCACTCTCTGAGTCACTGCACTGCATTCCCAGTGGTGCCAGTGCACTCTCTGGACTCACTGCACTGCAACCCCAGTGGTGCCAGTGCACTCTCTGGACTCACTGCAGTGCACCCCCACTGGTGCCAGTGCACTCTCTGCACTCACTACACTGCATCCCCAAGGTGCCAGTGCACCCTCTGGACTCAACTGCACTGCATCCCCAGTGGTGCCAGTGCACTCTCTGGACTCACTGCAGTGTATCCCCAGTGGTGCCAGTGCACTCTCTGGAGTCACTGCACTGCATCCCCAGTGGTGCCAGTGCACTCTCTGTAGTCACTGCGCTGCGTTCCCAGTGGTGACAATGCACTCTCTGGACTCACTGCACTGCATCCCCAGTGGTGCCAGTGCACTCTCCGGACTCACTGCACTGCATCCCCTGTGGTGCCATTGCACTCTCTGCACTCCCTTCACTGCATCCCCAGTGGTGCCAGTGCACTCTCTGGACTCACTGCACTGCATCCCCAGTGGTGCCAGTGCACTCTCCGGACTCACGGCACTGCATCACCAGTGGAGCCAGTGCACTTTCTGGACTCACTGCAGTGCATCCCCAGTGGTGCCAGTGCACTCTCTGCACTCACTGCACTGCATCCCCAGGGGTGCCAGTACACTCTCTGGACTCACTGCACTGCATACCCAGTGGTGCCTGTGCAGTCTCTGGACTCACTGCACTGAATCCCCAGTGATGCCAGTGCACTCTCTGGACTCACTGCACTGCATCCCCAGTAGTGCCAGTGACACTCTGGACTCACTGCACTGCATCCCCAGTGGTGCCAGTGCACTCTCTGGAGTCACTGCACTCCATCCCCACTGGTGCCAGTACACTCTCTGGACTCACTGCACTGCATCCCCAGTGGTGCCAGTGCACTCTCTGGACTCACTGCACTGCATTACCAGTGGTGCCAGTGCACTCTCTGAGTCACTGCACTGCATTCCCAGTGGTGCCAGTGCACTCTCTGGACTCACTGCACTGCAACCCCAGTGGTGCCAGTGCACTCTCTGGACTCACTGCAGTGCACCCCCACTGGTGCCAGTGCACTCTCTGCACTCACTACACTGCATCCCCAAGGTGCCAGTGCACTCTCTGGACTCAACTGCACTGCATCCCCAGTGGTGCCAGTGCACTCTCTGGACTCACTGCAGTGTATCCCGAGTGGTGCCAGTGCACTCTCTGGACTCACTGCAGTGCATCCCCAGTGGTGCCAGTGCACTCTCTGGACTCACTACACTGCATCCCCAGTGGTGCCAGTGCACTCTCTGGACTCACTGCACTGCATCCCCAGTGGTGCCTGTGCAGTCTCTGGACTCGCTACAGTGCATCCCCAGTGGTGCCAGTGCACTCTCTGGACTCACTGCACTGCATCCCCAGTGGTGCCAGTGCACTCTCTGGACTCACTGCAGTGCATCCCCTGTGTTGCCAGTGCACTCTCTAGACTCACTGCTCTGCATCCCCAGTGGTGCCAGTGCACTCTCTGGACTCACTGCAGTGCAGCCCCTTAGGTGCCAGTGCACTCTCTATACTCACTGCAGTGAATTCCCAGTGGTGCCAGTGCACTCTCTGGACTCCTTGCACTGAATCCCCGGTGGTGCCAGTGCACTCTCTGCACTCACTGCACTGCATCCCCAGTGGTGCCAGTGCAGTCTCTGAACTCACTGCACTCCATCCCCAGTGGTGCCAGTACACTCTCTGGACTCACTGCACTGCATCCCCAGTGGTGCCAGTGCACTCTCTGCACTTACTGCACTGCATCCCCAGTGGTGCCAGTGCACTATCTGCACTCATTGCAGGGCATCCCCAGTGGTGCCAGTGCACTCTCTGAGTCACTGCACTGCATTCCCAGTGGTGCCAGTGCACTCTCTGGACTCACTGCAGTGCATCCCCAGTGGTGCCAGTGCACTCTCTGGACTCACTGCACTGCATCCTTAGTGGTGCCCGTGCACTCTCTGGACTCACTGCAGTGCAGCCCCAGTGGTGCCAGTGAAATCTCTGGACTCACTGCAGTGCACCCCCACTGGTGCCAGTGCACTCTCTGGACTCAGTGCACTGCATCCCCAGTGGTGCCAGTGCACTCTCTGGACTCAACTGCACTGCATCCCAAGTGGTGCCAGTGCACTCTCTGGACTCACTGCAGTGCATCCCCAGTGGTGCCAATGCACTCTCTGGACTCACTGCACTGCATGAACCATGGTGCCAGTGCACTCTCTGGACTCACTGCACTGCATCCCCACTGGTTCCAGTGCACTCTCTGCACTCACTGCACTGCATCCCCAGTGGTGCCAGTGCACTCTCTGCACTCACTGCACTGCAACCCCAATGGTGCCAGTGCACTCTCTGGACTCACTGCAGTGCACCCCCACTGGTGCCAGTGCACTCTCTGGACTCACTGCACTGCATCCCCAGTGGTGCCAGTGCACTCTCTTGACTCACTGCACTTCATCCCCAGTGGTGCCAGTGCACTCTCTGGAGTCACTGCACTGCATCCCCAGTGGTGCCAGTGCACTCTCTGGACTCACTGCAGTGAAACCCCGGTGGTGCAAGTGCACTCTCTGGACTCACTGCAGTGCATCCCCAGTGGTGCCAGTGCACTCTCTGGACTCACTGCACTGCATCCCCAGTCGTGCGTGTGCAGTCTCTGGACTCACTGCAGTGCATCCCCAGTGGTGCCAGTGTACTCTTTCGAGTCACTGCAGTGCATCCCCAGTGGTGCCAATGCAGTCTCTGGACTCACTGCACTGCATTCCCAGTGGTGCCAGTGCACTCTCTGGACTCACTGCAGTGCATCCCCAGTGGTGCCAGTGCACTCTGTGGAGTCACTGCACTGCAACCCCAGTGGTGCCAGTGCACTCTCTGGACTCACTGCAGCGCACCACCACTGGTGCCAGTGCACTCTCTGGTCTCACTGCACTGCATCCCCAGTGGTGCCAGTGCACTCTCTGGATTCACTGTAGTGCATCCCCAGTGGTTCCAGTGCACTCTCTGCACTCACTGCACTGCATCCCCAGTGGTGCCAGTGCACTCTCTGGACTCACTGCTGTGCATCACCTGTGGTGCCAGTGCACTCTCTGGACTCACTGCACTGCATCCCCAGTGGTGCCAGTGCACTCTCTGGACTCACTGCAGTGCATCACCAGTGGTGCCTGTGCAGTCTCTGGACTCACTGCAGTGCATCGCCAGTGGTGCCAGTGCACTCTCTGGACTCACTGCACTGCATCCCCAGTGCTGCCAGTGCACTCTCTGGACTCACCGGGGTGCATCCCCAGTGGTGCCAGTGCACTCTCTGGACTCACCGGGGTGCATCCCCAGTGTTGCCAGTGCACTCTCTGGACTCACTGCACTGCATCCCCAGTCGTGCCTGTGCAGTCTCTGGACTCACTGCATTGCATCCCCAGTGGTGCCAGTGCACTCTCTGGACTCACTGCAGTGCATCCCCAGTGGTGCCAGTGCAGTCTCTGGACTCACTGCAGTGCATCTCCAGTGGTGCCAGTGCACTCTCTGTAGTCACTGCGCTGCATTCCCAGTGGTGACAATGCACTCTGGACTCACTGCACTGCATCCCCAGTGGTGCCAGTGCACTCTCTGTAGTCACTGCGCTGCATTCCCAGTGGTGACAATGCACTCTCTGGACTCACTGCACTGCATCCCCAGTGGTGCCAGTGCACTCTCCGGACTCACTGCACTGCATCCCGTGTGGTGCCATTGCACTCTCTGCACTCCCTGCACTGCATCCCCAGTGGTGCCAGTGCACTCTCTGGACTCACTGCACTGCATCCCCAGTGGTGCCAGTGCACTCTCTGGACTCACGGCACTGCATCACCAGTGGAGCCAGTGCACTTTCTGGACTCACTGCAGTGCATCCCCAGTGGTGCCAGTGCACTCTCTGGACTCACTGCACTGCATCCCCAGGGGTGCCAGTACACTCTCTGGCGTCACTGCACTGCATCCCCAGTGGTGCCTGTGCAGTCTCTGGACTCACTGCACTGCATCCCCAGTGATGCCAGTGCACTCTCTGGACTCACTGCACTGCATCCCCAGTGGTGCCAGTGCACACTCTGGACTCACTGCACTGCATCCCCAGTGGTGCCAGTGCACTCTCTGGACTCACTGCACTCCATCCCCAGTGGTGCCAGTGCACTCTCTGGACTCACTGAAGTGCAGCCCCTTAGGTGCCAGTGCACTCTTTGTACTCACTGCAGTGCATCCCCAGTGGTGCCAGTGCACTCTCTGGACTCACTGCAGTCCATCCCCGGTGGTGCGAGTGCACTCTCTGCACTCACTGCACTGCATCCCCAGTGGTGCCAGTGCAGTCTCTGAACTCACTGCACTCCATCCCCAGTGGTGCCAGTGCACTCTCTGGACTCACTGCAGTGCATCCCCAGTGGTGCCAGTGCACTCTCTGGACTCACTGCACTGCATCCTCAGTGGTGCCAGTGCACTCTCTGGACTCACTGCAGTGCAGCCCCAGTGGTGCCAGTGAAATCTCTGGACTCACTGCAGTGCACCCCCACTGGTGCCAGTGCACTCTCTGGACTCAGTGCACTGCATCCCCAGTGGTGCCAGTGCACTCTCTGGACTCACTGCAGTGCATCCCCAGTGGTGCCAATGCACTCTCTGGACTCACTGCAGTGCATCCCCAGTGGTGCCAGTGCACTCTCTGGACTCACTGCACTGCATGAACCGTGGTGCCAGTGCACTCTCTGGACTCACTGCACTGCATCCCCACTGGTTCCAGTGCACTCTCTGCACTCACTGCACTGCATCCCCAGTGGTGCCACTGCACTCTCTGGACTCACTGCACTGCATCCCCAGTGGTGCCAGTGCACTCTCTGGACTCACTGCAGTGCATCCCCAGTGGTGCCAGTGCACTCTCTGGACTCACTGCACTGCAACCCCAATGGTGCCAGTGCACTCTCTGGACTCACTGCAGTGCACCCCCACTGGTGCCAGTGCACTCTCTGGACTCACTGCACTGCATCCCCAGTGGTGCCAGTGCACTCTCTGGACTCACTGCAGTGAAACCCCGGTGGTGCAAGTGCACTCTCTGGACTCACTGCACTGCATCCCCAGTGGTGCCAGTGCACTCTCTGGACTCACTGCACTGCATCCCCAGTCGTGCGTGTGCAGTCTCTGGACTCACTGCAGTGCATCCCCAGTGGTGCCAGTGCACTCTTTCGAGTCACTTCAGTGCATCCCCAGTGGTGCCAATGCAGTCTCTGGACTCACTGCACTGCATTCCCAGTGGTGCCAGTGCACTCTCTGGACTCACTGCAGTGCATCCCCAGTGGTGCCAGTGCACTCTGTGGACTCACTGCACTGCAACCCCAGTGGTGCCAGTGCACTCTCTGGACTCACTGCAGCGCACCCCCACTGGTGCCAGTGCACTCTCTGGACTCACTGCACTGCATCCCCAGTGGTGCCAGTGCACTCTCTGGATTCACTGTAGTGCATCCCCAGTGGTTCCAGTGCACTCTCTGCACTCACTGCACTGCATCCCCAGTGGTGCCAGTGCACTCTCTGGACTCACTGCAGTGCATCCCCAGTGGTGCCAGTGCACTCTCTGGACTCACTGCACTGCATCCCCAGTGGTGCCAGTGCACTCTCTGCACTCACTGCACTGCATCCCCAGTGGTGCCAGTGCACTCTCTGGACTCACTGCAGTGCATCACCAGTGGTGCCTGTGCAGTCTCTGGACTCACTGCAGTGCATCGCCAGTGGTGCCAGTGCACTCTCTGGACTCACTGCACTGCATCCCCAGTGGTGCCAGTGCACTCTCTGGACTCACCGGGGTGCATCCCCAGTGGTGCCAGTGCACTCTCTGGACTCACCGGGGTGCATCCCCAGTGGTGCCAGTGCACTCTCTGGACTCACTGCACTGCATCCCCAGTCGTGCCTGTGCAGTCTCTGGCCTCACTGCAGTGCATCCCCAGTGGTGCCAGTGCAGTCTCTGGACTCACTGCAGTGCATCCCCAGTGGTGCCAGTGCAGTCTCTGGACTCACTGCAGTGCATCTCCAGTAGTGCCAGTGCACTCTCTGTAGTCACTGCGCTGCATTCCCAGTGGTGACAATGCACTCTCTGGACTCACTGCACTGCATCCCCAGTGGTGCCAGTGCACTCTCTGTAGTCACTGCGCTGCATTCCCAGTGGTGACAATGTACTCTCTGGACTCACTGCACTGCATCCCCAGTGGTGCCAGTGCACTCTCCGGACTCACGGCACTGCATCACCAGTGGAGCCAGTGCACTTTCTGGACTCACTGCAGTGCATCCCCAGTGGTGCCAGTGCACTCTCTGGACTCACTGCACTGCATCCCCAGGGGTGCCAGTACACTCTCTGGCGTCACTGAACTGCATACCCAGTGGTGCCAGTGCACTCTCTGGACTCACTGCACTGCATCCCCAGTGATGCCAGTGCACTCTCTGGACTCACTGCACTGCATCCCCAGTGGTGCCAGTGCACACTCTGGACTCACTGCACTGCATCCCCAGTGGTGCCAGTGCACTCTCTGGACTCACTGCACTCCATCCCCACTGGTGCCAGTACACTCTCTGGACTGACTGCAGTGCATCCCCAGTGGTGCCAGTGCACTCTCTGGACTCACTGCACTGCATCCCCAGTGGTGCCAGTGCACTCTCTGGACTCACTGCAGTCCATCACCAGTGGTGCCAGTGCACTCTCTGAGTCACTGCACTGCATTCCCAGTGGTGCCAGTGCACTCTCTGGACTCACTGCACTGCAACCCCAGTGGTGCCAGTGCACTCTCTGGACTCACTGCAGTGCACCCCCACTGGTGCCAGTGCACTCTCTGCACTCACTACACTGCATCCCCAAGGTGCCAGTGCACTCTCTGGACTCAACTGCACTGCATCCCCAGTGGTGCCAGTGCACTCTCTGGACTCACTGCAGTGTATCCCCAGTGGTGCCAGTGCACTCTCTGGACTCACTGCAGTGCATCACCAGTGGTGCCAGTGCACTCTCTGGACTCACTGCACTGCATCCCCAGTGGTGCCAGTGCACTCTCTCGAGTCACTGCACTGCATCCCCAGTGGTGCCTGTACAGTCTCTGGACTCACTACAGTGCATCCCCAGTGGTGCCAGTGCACTCTCTGGACTCACTGCACTGCATCCCCAGTAGTGCCAGTGCACTCTCTGGACTCACCGGGGTGCATCCCCAGTGGTGCCAGTGCACTCTCTGGACTCACATCACTGAATGAACAGTGGTGCCAGTGCACTCTGTGGACTCACTGCAGTGCATCCCCAGTGGTGCCAGTGAACTCTCTGGACTCAGTGCACTGCATCCCCAATGGTGCCACTGCACTCTCTGGACTCACTGCAGTGCATCCCCAGTGGTGCCAGTGCACTCTCTGGACTCACTGCACGGCATCCCCAGTGGTGCCAGTGCACTCTCTAAGCTCACTGCACTGCATCCCCAGTGGTGCCAGTGCACTCTCTGGACTCACTGCACTGCATTCCCAGTGGTGCCAGTGCACTCTCTGGAGTCACTGCACTGCATCAACAGTGGTGCCAGTGCACTCTCTGGACTCACTGCACTGCATCCCCAGGGTGCCAGTTTAGTCTCTGGACTCACAGCAGTGCATCCCCAGTGGTGCCAGTGCACTCTCTGGACTCACTGCAGTGCAGCTCAGTGGTGCCAGAGCACTCTCTGGACTCACAGCACTGCATCCCTAGTGGTGCCAGTGCACTCTCTGGACTCACTGCAGTGCATCCCCAGTGGTGCCAGCGCACTCTCTGGACTCACTGCAGTGTATCCCCATTGGAGCCGGTGTACTCTCTGGACTCACTAAACTGCATCCCCAGTGGTGCCAGAGAACCTTCTGGACTCACTGCAGTGCATCCCCAGTGGTGCCAGTGCACTGTCTGGACTCACTGCAGTTTATCCCCAGTGGTGCAAGGGCACTCTCTGGACTCACAGCACTGCATTCCCAGTGGTGCCAGTGCACTCTCTGGACTCACTGCACTGCATCCCCAGTGGTACCAGTGCACTCTCTGGACTCACATCACTGAATGAACAGTGGTGCCAGAGCACTCTCTGGACTCACTGCAGTGCATCCCCTGTGGTGCCAGTACACTCTCTGGACTCACTGCAGTGCATCCCCAGTGGTGCCAGTGCACTCTCTGCACTCACTGCACTGCATCCCCAGTGGTGCCAGTGCACTCTCTGGACTCACTGCACTGCATCACCATTGGTGCCAGGGCACTCTCCGGACTCATTGCAGTGCATCCGCAGTGGTGCCAGTGCACTCTTTCGAGTCACTGCACTGCATCCCCATTAGTGCCAGTGCATTCTCTGGACTCACTGCAGTGCATCCCCAGTGGTGCCAGTGTACTCTCTGGACTTACTGCACTGCATCACCAGTGGTGCCAGTGCACTCTCTGGACTCACTGCACTGCATCCCCAGTGGTGCCACTGCACTCTCTGGACTAACTGCACTGCATCACCAGTGGTGCCAGTGCACTCTCTGGACTCACTGCAGTGCATCCCCAGTGGTTCCAGTGCACTCTCTGGACTCACTGAACTGCATCCCAATTAGTGCCAGTACATTCTCTGGACTCACTGCAGTGCATCCCCAGTGGTGCCAGTGCACTCTCTGGACTCACTGCAGTGCATCCCCAGTGGTGCCAGTTCACTCTCTGCACTCACTGCACTGCATCCCCAGTGGTGCCAGTGCAATCTCAGGACTCACTACAGTGCAGCTCCAGTTGGTGCCAGTGCACTCTCTGGACTCACTGCACTGCATCCCCAGTGGTGCCAGTGCACTCTCTGGACTCACTGCACTGCATCCCCAGTGGTGCCAGTGCACTCTCTGGACTCACTGCAGTGTATCCCCAGTGGTGCCAGTGCACTCTCTGGACTCACTGAACTGCATCCCCAGTGGTGCCAGAGCACTCTCTGGACTCAGTGCACTGCATCCCCAGTGGTGCCAGTGCACTCTCTGGACTCACTGCAATGCATCGCCAGCGGTGCCAGTGCACTCTCTGCACTCACTGCACTGCATCACCAGTGGTGCCAGTGCACTCTCTGGGCTCAGTGCACTGCATCCCCAGTGGTGCCAGTGCACTCTCTGGACTCACTGCACTGCATCCCCAGTGGTGCCAGTGCACTCTCTGGAGTCACAGCACTGCATCCCCAGTGGTGCCAGTGCACTCTCTGGACTCACTGCACTGCATCCCCAGTGGTGCCAGTGCACTCTCTGGACTCACTGCAGTGCATCCACAGTGGTGCCAGTGCACTCTCTGGAGTCACTGCACTGCATCCCCAGTGGTGCCAGTGCACTCTCTGGACTCACTGCATTGCATCCCCAGTGGTGCCAGTGCACTCTCTGGACTCACTGCACTGCATCCCCAGTGACGCCACTGCACTCTCTGGACTCACTGCACTGCATTCCCAGTGGTGCCAGGGCACTCTCTGGACTCACTGCAGTGCATCCCCAGTGGTGCCAGTGCACTCTCTGAACTCACTGCACTGCATCCTCAGTGGTGCCAGTGCACTCTCTGGACTCACTGCAGTGCAGCCCCAGTAGCGCCAGTGAAATCTCTGGACTCACTGCAGTGCACCCCCACTGGTGCCAGTGCACTCTCTGGACTCAGTGCACTGCATCCCCAGTGGTGCCAGTGCACTCTCTGGACTCAACTGCACTGCATCTCCAGTGGTGCCAGTGCACTCTCTGGACTCATTGCAGTGCATCCCCAGTGGTGCCAATGCACTCTCTGGACTCACTGCACTGCATCCCCAGTGGTGCCAGTGCACTCTCTGGACTCACTGCACTGCATGAACCGTGGTGCCAGTGCACTCTCTGGACTCACTGCACTGCATCCCCACTGGTTCCAGTGCACTCTCTGCACTCACTGCACTGCATCCCCAGTGGTGCCACTGCACTCTCTGGACTCACTGCACTGCATCCCCAGTGGTGCCAGTGCACTCTCTGGACTCACTGCACTGCAACCCCAATGGTGCCAGTGCACTCTCTGGACTCACTGCAGTGCACCCCCACTGGTGCCAGTGCACTCTCTGGACTCACTGCACTGCATTCCCAGTGGTGCCAGTGCACTCTCTGGACTCACTGCACTGCATCCCCAGTGGTGCCAGTGCACTCTCTGGACTCACTGCAGTGAAACCCCGGTGGTGCAAGTGCACTCTCTGGACTCACTGCACTGCATCCCCAGTGGTGCCAGTGCACTCTCTGGACTCACTGCACTGCATCCCCAGTCGTGCGTGTGCACTCTCTGGACTCACTGCAGTGCATCCCCAGTGGTGCCAGTGCACTCTTTCGAGTCACTGCAGTGCATCCCCAGTGGTGCCAATGCACTCTCTGGACTCACTGCAGTGCATCCCCAGTGGTGCCAGTGCACTCTCTGGAGTCACTGCACTGCATCCCCTGTTGTGCTAGTGCACTCTCTGCACTCACTGCACTGCATCCCCAGAAGTGCCAGTGCACTCTCTGGACTCACTGCACTTCATCCCCTGTGGTGCCAGTGCACTCTTTGGACTCACTGCAGTGCATCCCCAATGGTGCCAGTGCACTCTCTGGACTCACTGCAGTGCATCCGTAGTGGTGCCAGTGGCTCTCTGGACTCACTGCAGTGCATCCCCAAAGGTGACAGTGCACTCTCTGGACTCACTGCACTGCATCCCCAGTGGTGCCAGTGCACTCTCTGGACTCACTGCACTGCATCAACAGTGGTGCCAGTGCACTCTCTGGACTCACTGCACTGCATCCCCAGTGGTGCCAGTGTAGTCTCTGGACTCACTGCACTGCATCCCCTGTGGTGCCAGTGCACTCTCTGGACTCAGTGCACTGCATCCCCATTAGTGTCAGTGCACTCTCTGGACTCAGTGCACTGCATCCCCAATGGTGCCACTGAACTCTCTGGACTCACTGCAGTGCATCCCCAGTGGTGCCAGTGGCTCTATGGACTCACTGCACTGCATCACCAGTGGTGCCATTGCACTCTCTGTAGTCACTGCGCTGCGTCCCCAGTGGTGCCAGTGCACTCTCTGGACTCACTGCACTGCATCACCATTGGTGCCAGTGCACTCTCTGGACTCACTGCACTGCATGAAAAGTGGTGCCAGTGCAATCTCGTGACTCACTGCAGTGCAGCTCTGTGGTGCCAGAGCACTCTCTGGACTCACTGCAGTGCATCCCCAGTGGTGCCAGTGCACTCTCTGGACTCACTGCACTGCATCCCCAGTGGTGCCAGTGCACTCTCTGAACTCACTGCAGTGTATCCCCATTGGAGCCGGTGCACTCTCTGGACTCACTGCACTGCATCCCCAGTGGCGCCAGAGAACTCTCTGGAGTCACTGCAGTGCATCCCCAGTGGTGCCAGTGCACTGTCTAGACTCAATAAAGTTTATCCCCAGTGGTGCCAGTGCACTCTCTGGACTCACTGCACTGCATCCCCATTGGTGCCAGTGCAGTCTCTGGACTCACTGCAGTGCATCCCCAGTGGTGCCAGTGCACTCTCTGGACTCACTGCAGTGCATCCCCAGTGGTGCCAGTGCACTCTCTGGACTCACTGCACTGCATCCCATGTGGTGCCAGTGCACTCTCTGGACTCACTGCAGTGCATCCCCAGTGGTGCCAGTGCACTCTCTGGACTCACTGAACTGCATCCCCATTAGTGCCAGTGCATTCTCTGGACTCACTGCAGTGCATCCCCAGTGGTGCCAGTGCACTCTCTGGACTCACTGCAGTGCATCCCCAGTGGTGCCAGTTCACTCTCTGCACTCACTGCACTGCATCCCCAGTGGTGCCAGTGCAATCTCAGGACTCACTACAGTGCAGCTCCAGTTGGTGCCAGTGCACTCTCTGGACTCACTGCACTGCATCCCCAGTGGTGCCAGTGCACTCTCTGGAGTCACTGCAGTGTATCCCCAGTGGTGCCAGTGCACTCTCTGGACTCACTGAACTGCATCCCCAGTGGTGCCAGAGCACTCTCTGGACTCAGTGCACTGCATCCCCAGTGGTGCCAGTGCACTCTCTGGACTCACTGCAATGCATCGCCAGTGGTGCCAGTGCACTCTCTGCACTCACTGCACTGCATCACCAGTGGTGCCAGTGCACTCTCTGGGCTCAGTGCACTGCATCCCCAGTGGTGCCAGTGCACTCTCTGGACTCACTGCACTGCATCCCCTGTGGTGCCAGTGCACTCTCTGGACTCAGTGCACTGCATCCCCATTAGTGCCAGTGCACTCTCTGGACTCACTGCACTGCATCCCCAATGGTGCCACTGAACTCTCTGGACTCACTGCAGTGCATCCCAGGTGGTGCCAGTGCACTATCTGGACTCACTGCAGTGCATCCCCAGTGGTGCCAGTGGCTCTATGGACTCACTGCACTGCATCACCAGTGGTGCCATTGCACTCTCTGTAGTCACTGCGCTGCGTCCCCAGTGGTGCCAGTGCACTCCCTGGACTCACTGCACTGCATCACCATTGGTGCCAGTGCACTCTCTGGACTCACTGCACTGCATGAAAAGTGGTGCCAGTGCAATCTCGTGACTCACTGCAGTGCAGCTCTGTGGTGCCAGAGCACTCTCTGGACTCACTGCAGTGCATCCCCAGTGGTGCCAGTGCACTCTCTGGACTCACTGCACTGCATCCCCAGTGGTGCCAGTGCACTCTCTGAACTCACTGCAGTGTATCCCCATTGGAGCCGGTGCACTCTCTGGACTCACTAAACTGCATCCCCAGTGGTGCCAGAGAACTCTCTGGACTCACTGCAGTGCATCCCCAGTAGTGCCAGTGCACTGTCTTGACTCAATGAAGTTTATCCCCAGTGGTGCCAGTGCACTCTCTGGACTCACTGCACTGCATCCCCATTGGTGCCAGTGCAGTCTCTGGACTCACTGCACTTCATCCCCAGTGGTGCCAGTGCACTCTCTGGACTCACTGCAGTGCATCCCCAGTGGTGCCAGTGCACTCTCTGCACTCACTGCAGTGCATCACCAGTGGTGCCAGTGCACTCTCTGGACTCACTGCAGTGCATCCCCAGTGGAGCCAGTGCACTCTCTGGACTCACTGAACTGCATCCCCATTAGTGCCAGTGCATTCTCTGTACTCACTTCAGTGCATCCCCAGTGGTGCCAGTGCACTCTCTGGACTCACTGCAGTGCATCCCCAGTGGTGCCAGTTCACTCTCTGCACTCACTGCACTGCATCCCCAGTGGTGCCAGTGCAATCTCAGGACTCACTACAGTGCAGCTCCAGTTGGTGCCAGTGCACTCTCTGGACTCACTGCACTGCATCCCCACTGGTGCCAGTGCACTCTCTGGACTCACTGCAGTGCATCCCCAGTGGTGCCAGGGCACTCTCTGGAGTCACTGCAGTGTATCCCCAGTGTTGCCAGTGCACTCTCTGGACTCACTGAACTGCATCCCCAGTGGTGCCAGAGCACTCTCTGGACTCAGTGCACTGCATCCCCAGTGGTGCCAGTGCACTCTCTGGACTCACTGCAATGCATCGCCAGTGGTGCCAGTGCACTCTCTGCACTCACTGCACTGCATCACCAGTGGTGCCAGTGCACTCTTTGGGCTCAGTGCACTGCATCCCCAGTGGTGCCAGTGCACTCTCTGGACTCACTGCACTGCATCCCCAGTGGTGCCAGTGCACTCTCTGGAGTCACAGCACTGCATCCCCAGTGGTGCCAGTGCACTCTCTGGACTCACTGCACTGCATCCCCATTAGTGCCAGTGCACTCTCTGGACTCACTGCACTGCATCCCCAGTGGTGCCAGTGCACTCTCTGGAATCACTGCAGTGCATCCCAAGTGGTGCCAGTGCACTCTCTGGAGTCACTGCACTGCATCCCCAGTGGTGCCAGTGCACTCTCTGGACTCACTGCAGTGCATCCCCAGTGGTGCCAGTGCACTCTCTGGACTCACTGCACTGCATCCCCAGTGACGCCACTGCACTCTCTGGACTCACTGCACTGCATCACCATTGGTGCCAGGGCACTCTCCGGACTCACTGCATTCCATCCCCATTGGTGCCAGTGCACTCTCTGCACTCACTGCACTGCATCCCCAGTGGTGCCAGTGCACTCTCTGGGCTCAGTGCACTGCATCCCCAGTGGTGCCAGGGCACTCTCCGGACTCACTGCAGTGCATCCGCAGTGGTGCCAGTGCACTCTTTCGAGTCACTGCAGTGCATCCCCAGTGGTGCCAGTGCACTCTCTGCACTCACTGCACTGCATCCCCAGTGTTCCCAGAGCACACTCTGGACTCACTGCAGTGCATCCCCAGTGGTGCCAGTGCACTCTCTGGACTCACTGCATTGCATCCCCAGTGGTGCCAGTGCACTCTCTGGACTCACTGCAGTGCATCCCCAGTGGTGCCAGTGCACTCTCTGGAGTCACTGCACTGCATCCCCTGTTGTGCCAGTGCACTCTCTGGACTCACTGCAGTGCATCCCCAGTGGTGCCAGTGCACTCTCTGGACTCACTGCACTGCATCCCCAGTGGTGCCAGTGCACTCTCTGCACTCACTGCACTGCATCCCCAGTGGTGCCAGAGCACTCTCTGGACTCACTGCAGTGCATCCCCAGTGGAGCCAGTGCACTCTCTGGACTCACATCACTGAATGAACAGTGGTGCCACTGCACTCTCTAGAGTCACTGCAGTGCATCTCCAGTGCTGACAGTGCACTCTCTGGACTCAGTGCACTGCATCCCCAGTGGTGCCAGTGAACTCTCTGGACTCAGTGCACTGCATCCCCAATGGTGCCACTGCACTCTCTGGACTCACTGCAGTGCAGCCCCTTAGGTGCCAGAGCACTCTCTGGACTCCTTGCCGTGAATCCCCGGTGGTGCCAGTGCACTCTCTGGACTCACTGCACTGCATCCCCAGTGGTGCCAGTGCAGTCTCTGAACTCACTGCACTCCATCCCCAGTGGTGCCAGTACACTCTCTGGACTCACTGCACTGCATCCCCAGTGGTGCCAGTGCACTCTCTGCACTCACTTCACTGCATCCCCAGTGGTGCCAGTGCACTATCTGGACTCATTGCAGGGCATCCCCAGTGGTGCCAGTGCACTCTCTGAGTCACTGCACTGCATTCCCACTGGTGCCAGTGCACTCTCTGGACTCACTGCAGTGCATCCCCGGTGGTGCCAGTGCACTCTCTGAACTCACAGCACTGCATCCTCAGTGGTGCCAGTGCACTCTCTGGACTCACTGCAGTGCAGCCCCAGTGGTGCCAGTGAAATCTCTGGACTCACTGCAGTGCACCCCCACTGGTGCCAGTGCACTCTCTGGACTCAGTGCACTGCATCCCCAGTGGTGCCAGTGCACTCTCTGGACTCAACTGCACTGCATCCCCAGTGGTGCCAGTGCACTCTCTGGACTCACTGCAGTGCATCCCCAGTGGTGCCAATGCACTCTCTGGACTCACTGCACTGCATCCCCAGTGGTGCCAGTGCACTCTCTGCACTCACTGCACTGCATGAACCGTGGTGCCAGTGCACTCTCTGGACTCACTGCACTGCATCCCCACTGGTTCCAGTGCACTCGCTGGACTCACTGCACTGCATCCCCAGTGGTGCCACTGCACTCTCTGGACTCACTGCACTGCATCCCCAGTGGTGCCACTGCAGTCTCTGGACTCACTGCAGTGCATCCCCATTGGTGCCAGTGCACTCTCTGGACTCACTGCACTGCAACCCCAGTGGTGCCAGTGCACTCTCTGGACTCACTGCAGCGCACCCCCAGTGGTGCCAGTGCACTCTCTGGATTCACTGTAGTGCATCCCCAGTGGTTCCAGTGCACTCTCTGCACTCACTGCACTGCATCCCCAGTGGTGCCAGTGCACTCTCTGGACTCACTGCAGTGCATCCCCAGTGGTGCCAGTGCACTCTCTGGACTCACTGCACTGCATCCCCAGTGGTGCCAGTGCACTCTCTGGACTCACTGCACTGCATCCCCAGTCGTGCGTGTGCAGTCTCTGGACTCACTGCAGTGCATCCCCAGTGGTGCCAGTGCACTCTTTCGAGTCACTGCAGTGCATCCCCAGTGGTGCCAATGCAGTCTCTGGACTCACTGCACTGCATTCCCAGTGGTGCCAGTGCACTCTCTGGACTCACTGCAGTGCATCCCCAGTGGTGCCAGTGCACTCTGTGGACTCACTGCACTGCAACCCCAGTGGTGCCAGTGCACTTTCTGGACTCACTGCACTGCATCCCCAGTGGTGCCAGTGCACTCTCTGGATTCACTGTAGTGCATCCCCAGTGGTTCCAGTGCACTCTCTGCACTCACTGCACTGCATCCCCAGTGGTGCCAGTGCACTCTCTGTACTCACTGCAGTGCATCCCCATTGGTGCCAGTGCACTCTCTGGACTCACTGCACTGCATCCCCAGTGGTGCCAGTGCACTCTCTGGACTCACTGCAGTGCATCACCAGTGGTGCCTGTGCAGTCTCTGGACTCACTGCAGTGCATCGCCAGTGGTGCCAGTGCACTCTCTGGACTCACTGCACTGCATCCCCAGTGGTGCCAGTGCACTCTCTGGACTCACTGCAGTGCATCCCCAGTGGTGCCAGTGCACTCTCTGGACTCACCGGGGTGCATCCCCAGTGTTGCCAGTGCACTCTCTGGACTCACTGCACTGCATCCCCAGTCGTGCCTGTGCAGTCTCTGGACTCACTGCAGTGCATCCCCAGTGGTGCCAGTGCACTCTCTGGACTCACAGCACTGCATCCCCAGTGGTGCCAGTGCACTCTCTGCACTCACTGCACTGCATCTCCAGTAGTGCCAGTGCACTCTCTGTAGTCACTGCGCTGCATTCCCAGTGGTGACAATGCACTCTCTGGACTCACTGCACTGCATCACCAGTGGTGCCAGTGCACTCTCTGTAGTCACTGCGCTGCATTCCCAGTGGTGACAATGCACTCTCTGGACTCACTGCACTGCATCCCCAGTGGTGCCAGTGCACTCTCCGGACTCACTGCACAGCATCCCCTGTGGTGCCATTGCACTCTCTGGACTCCCTGCACTGCATCCCCAGTGGTGCCAGTGCACTCTCTGGACTCACTGCACTGCATCCCAAGTGGTGCCAGTGCACTCTCTGGACTCACGGCACTGCATCACCAGTGGAGCCAGTGCACTTTCTGGACTCACTGCAGTGCATCCCCAGTGGTGCCAGCGCACTCTCTGGACTCACTGCACTGCATCCCCAGGGGTGCCAGTACACTCTCTGGCGTCACTGCACTGCATACCCAGTGGTGCCAGTGCACTCTGGACTCACTGCACTGCATCCCCAGTGGTGCCAGTGCACACTCTGGACTCACTGCACTGCATCCCCAGTGGTGCCAGTGCACTCTGGACTCACTGCACTCCATTCCCACTGGTGCCAGTACACTCTCTGGACTCACTGCACTGCATCCCCAGTGGTGCCAGTGCACTCTCTGGACTCACTGCACTGCATCCCCAGTGGTGCCAGTGCACTCTCTGGACTCAATGCAGTGCATCCCCAGTGGTGCCAGTGCACTCTCTGAGTCACTGCACTGCATCAACAGAGCTGCCAGTGCACTCTCTGGACTCACTGCACTGCAACCCCTGTGGTGCCAGTGCACTCTCTGGACTCACTGCAGTGCACCCCCACTGGTGCCAGTGCACTCTCTGCACTCACTACACTGCATCCCCAAGGTGCCAGTGCACTCTCTGGACTCAACTGCACTGCATCCCCAGTGGTGCCAGTGCACTCTCTGGACTCACTGCAGTGTATCCCCAGTGGTGCCAGTGCACTCTCTGGACTCACTGCAGTGCATCACCAGTGGTGCCAGTGCACTCTCTGGACTCACTGCACTGCATCCCCAGTGGTGCCAGTGCACTCTCTCGAGTCACTGCACTGCATCCCCAGTGGTGCCTGTGCAGTCTCTGGACTCACTAAAGTGCATCCCCAGTGGTGCCACTGCACTCTCTGGACTCACTGCACTGCATCCCCAGTAGTGCCAGTGCACTCTCTGGACTCACCGGGGTGCATCCCCAGTGGTGCCAGTGCACTCTCTGAGTCACTGCAGTGCATCCCCAGTGGTGCCAGTGCACTCTCTGGACTCACTGCAGTGCATCCCCTGTGTTGCCAGTGCACTCTCTAGACTCACTGCACTGCATCCCCAGTGTTGCCAGTGCACTCTCTGGACTCTCTGCAGTGCAGCCCCTGAGGTGCTAGTGCACTCTCTGGAGTCACTGCACTGCATCCCCTGTGGTGCCAGTGCAGTCTCTGGACTCACTGCAGTGAATCCCCGGTGGTGCCAGTGCACTCTCTGGACTCACTGCAGTGCATCCCCAGTGGTGCCAGTGCACTCTCTGGACTCACTGCACTGCATCCCCAGTGGTGCCAGTGCACTCTCTGGAGTCACTGCACTGCATCCCCAGTGGTGCCAGGGCACTCTCCAGACTCACTGCAGTGCATCCGCAGTTGTGCCAGTGCACTCTTTCGAGTCACTGCACTGCATCCCCAGTGGTGCCATTGCACTCTCTGGACTCACTGCACTGCATCCCCAGTGGTGCCAGTGCACTCTCTGGACTCACTACAGTGCAGCTCCAGTTGGTGCCGGTGCACTCTCTGGACTCACTGCACTGCATCCCCAGTGGTGCCAGTGCACTCTCTGGACTCACTGCACTGCATCCCCAGTGCTGACAGTGCACTCTCTGGACTCACTGCAGTGCATCCCCAGTGGTGCCAGTGCACTCTCTGGACTCACTGCAGTGCATCCCCAGTGGTGCCAGTGCACTCTCTGGACTCACTGCACTGCATCCCCTGTTGTGCCAGTGCACTCTCTGGACTCACTGCAGTGCATCCCCAGTGGTGCCAGTGCACTCTCTGGACTCACTGCAGTGCATCCCCAGTGGTGCCAGTGCACTCTCTGCACTCACTGCACTGCATCCCCAGTGTTCCCAGAGCACTCTCTGGACTCACCGAGGTGCATCCCCAGTGGTGCCAGTGCACTCTCTGGACTCACTGCAGTGCATCCCCAGTGGTGCCAGTGCACTCTCTGGACTCACTGCACAGCATTCCCAGTGGTGCCAGTGCACTCTCTGAGCTCACTGCACTGCATCCCCAGTGGTGCCAGTGCACTCTCTGGACTCACTGCACTGCATCCCCAGTGGTGCCAGTGCACTCTCTGGAGTCACTGCACTGCATCAACAGTGGTGCCAGTGCACTCTCTGGACTCACTGCACTGCATCCCCAGGGTGCCAGTTTAGTCTCTGGACTCACAGCAGTGCATCCCCAGTGGTGCCAGTGCACTCTCTGGACTCACTGCAGTGCAGCTCAGTGGTGCCAGAGCACTCTCTGGACTCACAGCACTGCATCCCCAGTGGTGCCAGTGCACTCTCTGGACTCACTGCAGTGCATCCCCAGTGGTGCCAGTGCACTCTCTGGACTCACTGCACTGCATCCCCAGTGGTGCCAGTGCACTCTCTGCACTCACTGCACTGCATCCCCAGTGGTGCCAGTGCACTCTCTGGACTCACTGCACTGCATCACCATTGGTGCCAGGGCACTCTCCGGACTCATTGCAGTCCATCCGCAGTGGTGCCAGTGAACTCTCTGGACTCACTGCACTGCATCTCCATTAGTGCCAGTGCATTCTCTGGACTCACTGCAGTGCATCCCCAGTGGTGTCAGTGTACTCTCTGGACTCACTGCACTGCATCACCAGTGGTGCCAGTGCACTCTCTGGACTCACTGCACTGCATCCCCAGTGGTGCCACTGCACTCTCTGGACTAACTGCACTGCATCACCAGTGGTGCCAGTGCACTCTCTGGACTCACTGCAGTGCATCCCCAGTGGTGCCAGTGCACTCTCTGGACTCACTGCACTGCATCCCCTGTTGTGCTAGTGCACTCTCTGCACTCACTACACTGCATCCCCAAAAGTGCCAGTGCACTCTCTGGACTCACTGCACTGCATCCCCTGTGGTGCCAGTGCACTCTTTGGAGTCACTGCAGTGCATCCCCAATGGTGCCAGTGGCTCTCTGGACTCACTGCAGTGCATCCCCAGTGGTGACAGTGCACTCTCTGGACTCACTGCACTGCATCCCCAGTGGTGCCAGTGCACTCTCTGGACTCACTGCACTGCATCAACAGTGGTACCAGTGCACTCTGTGGACTCACTGCACTGCATCCCCAGTGGTGCCAGTGTAGTCTCTGGACTCACTGCACTGCATCCCCAGTGGTGCCAGTGCACTCTCTGCACTCACTGCACTGCATCCCCAGTGGTGCCAGTGCACTCTCTGGACTCACTGCACTGCATCACCATTGGTGCCAGGGCACTCTCCGGACTCATTGCAGTGCATCCGCAGTGGTGCCAGTGAACTCTCTGGACTCACTGCACTGCATCCCCATTAGTGCCAGTGCATTCTCTGGACTCACTGCAGTGCATCCCCAGTGGTGCCAGTGTACTCTCTGGACTCACTGCACTGCATCACCAGTGGTGCCAGTGCACTCTCTGGACTCACTGCACTGCATCCCCAGTGGTGCCACTGCACTCTCTGGACTAACTGCACTGCATCACCAGTGGTGCCAGTGCACTCTCTGGACTCACTGCAGTGCATGCCCAGTGGTGCCAGTGCACTCTCTGGACTCACTGCACTGCATCCCCTGTTGTGCTAGTGCACTCTCTGCACTCACTACACTGCATCCCCAAAAGTGCCAGTGCACTCTCTGGACTCACTGCACTGCATCCCCAGTGCTGCCAGTGCACTCTTTGGACTCACTGCAGTGCATCCCCAATGGTGCCAGTGCACTCTCTGGACTCACTGCAGTGCATCCGTAGTGGTGCCAGTGGCTCTCGGGACTCACTGCACTGCATCCCCAGTGGTGCCAGTGCACTCTCTGGACTCATTGCACTGCATCAACAGTGGTGCCAGTGCACTCTCTGGACTCACTGCACTGCATCCCCAGTGGTGCCAGTGTAGTCTCTGGACTCACTGCACTGCATCCCCTGTGGTGCCAGTGCACTCTTTGGACTCAGTGCACTGCATCCCCATTAGTGCCTGTGCACTCTCTGGACTCAGTGCACTGCATCCCCAATGGTGCCACTGCACTCTCTGGACTCACTGCAGTGCATCCCCAGTGGTGCCAGTGCACTATCTGGACTCACTGCAGTGCATCCCCAGTGGTGCCAGTGGCTCTATGGACTCACTGCACTGCATCACCAGTGGTGCCATTGCACTATCTGTAGTCACTGCGCTGCGTCCCCAGTGGTGCCAGTGCACTCTCTGGAGTCACTGCACTGCATCACCATTGGTGCCAGTGCACTCTCTGGACTCACTGCACTGCATCCCCATTGGTGCCAGTGCAGTCTCTGGACTCACTGCAGTGAAACCCCGGTGGTGCCAGTGCACTCTCTGGACTCACTGCAGTGCATCCCCAGTGGTGCCAGTGCACTCTCTGCACTCACTGCAGTGCATCACCAGTGGTGCCAGTGCACTCTCTGGACTCACTGCAGTGCATCCCCAGTGGTGCCAGTGCACTTTCTGGACTCACTGAACTGCATCCCCATTAGTGCCAGTGCATTCTCTGGACTCACTGCAGTGCATCCCCAGTGGTGCCAGTGCACTCTCTGGACTCACTGCAGTGCATCCCCAGTGGTGCCAGTTCACTCTCTGGACTCACTGCAGTGCATCCCCAGTGGTGCCAGTGCACTCTCTGGACTCACTGCACTGCATCCCCAGTGGTGCCAGTGTAGTCTATGGACTCACTGCAGTGTATCTCCAGTGGTGCCAGTGCAATCTCAGGACTCACTACAGTGCAGCTCCAGTTGGTGCCAGTGCACTCTCTGGACTCACTGCACTGCATCCCCAGTGGTGCCAGTGCACTCTCTGGAGTCACTGCAGTGTATCCCCAGTGGTGCCAGTGCACTATCTGGACTCATTGCAGGGCATCCCCAGTGGTGCCAGTGCACTCTCTGAGTCACTGCACGGCATCCCCAGTGGTGCCAGTGGCTCTCTGGACTCACTGCAGTGCATCCCCAGTGGTGACAGTGCACTCTCTGCACTCACTGCACTGCATCCCCAGTGGTGCCAGTGCACTCTCTGGACTCACTGCACTGCATCAACAGAGGTGCCAGTGCACTCTCTGGACTCACTGCACTGCATCCCCAGTGGTGCCAGTGTAGTCTCTGGACTCACTGCACTGCATCCCCTGTGGTGCCAGTGCACTCTTTGGACTCAGTGCACTGCATCCCCATTAGTGCCAGTGCACTCTCTGGACTCAGTGCACTGCATCCCCAATGGTGCCACTGCACTCTCTGGACTCACTGTAGTGCATCCCAGGTGGTGCCAGTGCACTCTCTGGACTCACTGCAGTGCATCCCCAGTGGTGCCAGTGGCTCTCTGGACTCACTGCACTGCATCACCAGTGGTGCCAGTGCACTCTCTGTAGTCACTGCGCTGCGTCCACAGTGATGCCAGTGCACTCTCTGGAGTCACTGCACTGCATCACCATTGGTGCCAGTGCACTCTCTGGACTCACTGCACTGCATCCCCAGTGGTGCCAGTGTAGTCTCTGGACTCACTGCACTGCATGAAAAGTGGTGCCAGTGCAATCTCTGGACTCACTGCAGTGCAGATCTGTGGTGCCAGAGCACTCTCTGGACTCACTGCAGTGCATCCCCAGTGGTGCCAGTGCACTCTCTGGACTCACTGCACTGCATCCCCAGTGGTGCCAGTGCACTCTCTGAACTCACTGCAGTGTATCCCCATTGGAGCCGGTGCACTCTCTGGACTCACTAAACTGCATCCCCAGTGGTGCCAGAGAACTCTCTGGACTCACTGCAGTGCATCCCCAGTGGTGCCAGTGCACTGTCTAGACTCACTGCAGTTTATCCCCAGTGGTGCCAGTGCACTCTCTGGACTCACTGAACTGCATCCCCAGTGGTGCCAGTGCAGTCTCTGGACTCACTGCACTGCATCCCCAGTGGTGCCAGTGCACTCTCTGGACTCACTGCAGTGCATCCCCAGTGGTGCCAGTGCACTCTCTGCACTCACTGCAGTGCATCACCAGTGGTGCCAGTGCACTCTCTGGACTCACTGCAGTGCATCCCCAGTGGTGCCAGTGCACTCTCTGGACTCACTGCACTGCATCCCCAGTGGTGCCAGTGCACTCTCTGGACTCACTGCACTGCATCCCCAGTGGTGCCAGTGCACTCTATGGACTCACTGCACTGCATCCCCAGTGGTGCCAGAGCACTCTCTGGACTCACTGCACTGCATCCCCAGTGGAGCCAGTGCACTCTCTGGACTCACTGCAGTGCATCACCAGTGGTGCCAGTGCACTCTCTGGACTCACTGCACTGCATCCCCAGTGGTGCCAGTGCAATCTCTGGACTCACTGCACTGCATCCCCAGTGGTGCCAGTGAACTCTCTGGACTCACTGCAGTGCATCACCAGTGGTGCCAGTGCACTCTCTGGACTCACTGCACTGCATCCCCAGTGGAGCCAGTGCACTCTATGGACTCACTGCAGTGCATCCCCAGTGGTGCCAGTGCACTCTCTGGACTCACTGCAGTGCATCCCCAGTGGTGCCAGTGCACTCTCTGGACTCACTGCACTGCATCACCAGTGGTGCCAGTGCAGTCTGTGGACTCACTGAACTGCATCCCCAGTGGTGCCAGTGCACTCTCTGGACTCACTGCACTGCATCACCAGTGGTGCCAGTGCACTCTCTGGACTCACTGCGCTGCATCCCCAGTGGTGCCAGTGCACTCTCTGGACCCACTGCACTGCATGCCCCAGTGCTCCCAGAGCACTCTCTGGACTCACTGCAGTGCATCACCAGTGGTGCCAGTGCACTCTCTGTAGTCACTGCGCTGCATCCCCAGTGGTGACAGTGCACTCTCTGGACTCACTGTGCTGCATCCCCAGTGGAGCCAGTGCACTCTCTGGACTCACTGCAGTGTATCCCCAGTGATGCCAGTGCACTCTTTGGACTCACTGCACTGCATGAACAGTGGTTCCAGTGCACTCTCTGGACTCACTGCAGTGCATCCCCAGTGGTGCCAGTGCACTCTCTGGACTCACTGCAGTGCAGCCCCAGTGGTGCCAGTGCACTCTCTGGACTCACTGCAGTGCAGCTCCTTAGGTTCCAGTGCACTCTCTGTACTCACTGCAGTCCATTCCCAGTGGTGCCAGTGCACTCTCTGGACTCCTTGCAGTGAATCCCCGGTGGTGCCAGTTCACTCTCTGGACTCACTGAACTGCATCCCCAGTGGTGCCAGTGCACTCTCTGGACTCACTGCACTGCATCCCCAGTCGTGCGTGTGCAGTCTCTGGACTCACTGCAGTGCATCCCCAGTGGTGCCAGTGCACTCTTTCGAGTCACTGCAGTGCATCCCCAGTGGTGCCAATGCAGTCTCTGGACTCACTGCACTGCATCCCCAGTGGTGCCAGTGAACTCTCTGGACTCACTGCAGTGCATCACCAGTGGTGCCACTGCACTCTCTGGACTCACTGCAGTGCATCCCCAGTGGTGCCAGTGCACTCTCTGGACTCACTGCAGTGCATCACCAGTGGTGCCAGTGCACTCTCTGGACTCACTGCACTGCATCCCCAGTGGTGGCAGTGCACTCTCTGGACCCACTGCAGTGCATCCCCAGTGGTGCCAGTACACTCTCTGGACTCACTGCAGTGCATCCCCAGTGGTGCCAGTGCACTCTCTGGACTCACTGCACTGCATCCCCAGTGGTGCCAGTGCACTCTCTGGACTCCTTGCAGTGAATCCCCGGTGGTGCCAGTGCACTCTCTGGACTCACTGCACTACATCCCCAGTAGTGCCAGTGCACTCTCTGGACTCACTGTACTGCATCCCCAGTGGTGCCTGTGAAGTCTCTGGACTCACTGCAGTGCATCCCCAGTGGTGCCAGTGTAGTCTCTGGACTCACTGCACTGCAACCCCAGTGGTGCCAGTGCAATCTCAGGACTCACAGCAGTGCAGCACCAGTTGGTGCCCGTGCACTCTCTGGACTCACTGCACTGCATCCCCAGTGGTGCCAGTGCACTCTCTGGACTCAACTGCACTGCATCAACAGTGGTGCCAGTGCACTCTCTGGACTCACTGCAGTGCATCCCCAGTGGTGCCAATGCAGTCTCTGGACTCACTGCACTGCATCCCCAGTGGTGCCAGTGCACTCTCTGGACTCACTGCAGTGCATCCCCACTGGTGCCAGTGCACTCTCTGCACTCACTGCACTGCATCCCCAGTGGTGCCAGTGCACTCTCTGGACTCACTGCAGTGCATCACCAGTGGTGCCTGTGCAGTCTCTGGACTCAATGCAGTGCATCGCCAGTGGTGCCAGTGCACTCTCTGGACTCACTGCACTGCATCCCCAGTGGTGCCAGTGCACTCTCTGGACTCACTGCAGTGCATCCCCAGTGGTGCCAGTGCACTCTCTGGACTCACCGGGGTGCATCCCCAGTGTTGCCAGTGCACTCTCTGGACTCACTGCACTGCATCCCCAGTCGTGCCTGTGCAGTCTCTGGACTCACTGCAGTGCATCCCCAGTGGTGCCAGTGCACTCTCTGGACTCACTGCAGTGCATCCCCAGTGGTGCCAGTGCACTCTCTGCACTCACTGCACTGCATCTCCAGTAGTGTCAGTGCACTCTCTGTAGTCACTGCGCTGCATTCCCAGTGGTGACAATGCACTCTCTGGACTCACTGCACTGCATCCCCAGTGGTGCCAGGGCACTCACTGTAGTCACTGCGCTGCATTCCCAGTGGTGACAATGCACTCTCTGGACTCACTGCACTGCATCCCCAGTGGTGCCAGTGCACTCTCCGGACTCACTGCACAGCATCCCCTGTGGTGCCATTGCACTCTCTGGACTCCCTGCACTGCATCCCCAGTGGTGCCAGTGCACTCTCTGGACAAACTGCACTGCATCCCCAGTGGTGCCAGTGCACTCTCTGGACTCACGGCACTGCATCACCAGTGGAGCCAGTGCACTTTCTGGACTCACTGCAGTGCATCCCCAGTGGTGCCAGTGCACTATCTGGACTCACTGCACTGCATCCCCAGGGGTGCCAGTACACTCTCTGGCGTCACTGCACTGCATACCCAGTGGTGCCTGTGCAGTCTCTGGACTCACTGCACTGCATCCCCAGTGATGCCAGTGCACTCTCTGGACTCACTGCACTGCATCCCCAGTGGTGCCAGTGCACACTCTGGACTCACTGCACTGCATCCCCAGTGGTGCCAGTGCACTCTGGACTCACTGCACTCCATCCCCACTGGTGCCAGTACACTCTCTGGACTCACTGCACTGCATCCCCAGTGGTGCCAGTGCACTCTCTGGACTCACTGCACTGCATCCCCAGTGGTGCCAGTGCACTCTCTGGACTCACTGCAGTGCATTACCAGTGGTGCCAGTGCACTCTCTGAGTCACTGCACTGCATCAACAGTGCTGCCAGTGCACTCTCTGGACTCACTGCACTGCAACCCCTGTGGTGCCAGTGCACTCTCTGGACTCACTGCAGTGCACCCCCACTGGTGCCAGTGCACTCTCTGCACTCACTACACTGCATCCCCAAGGTGCCAGTGCACTCTCTGGACTCAACTGCACTGCATCCCCAGTGGTGCCAGTGCACTCTCTGGACTCACTGCAGTGTATCCCCACTGGTGCCAGTGCACTCTCTGGACTCACTGCAGTGCATCACCAGTGGTGCCAGTGCACTCTCTGGACTCACTGCACTGCATCCCCAGTGGTGCCAGGGCACTCACTGTAGTCACTGCGCTGCATTCCCAGTGGTGACAATGCACTCTCTGGACTCACTGCACTGCATCCCCAGTGGTGCCAGTGCACTCTCCGGACTCACTGCACAGCATCCCCTGTGGTGCCATTGCACTCTCTGGACTCCCTGCACTGCATCCCCAGTGGTGCCAGTGCACTCTCTGGACAAACTGCACTGCATCCCCAGTGGTGCCAGTGCACTCTCTGGACTCACGGCACTGCATCACCAGTGGAGCCAGTGCACTTTCTGGACTCACTGCAGTGCATCCCCAGTGGTGCCAGTGCACTATCTGGACTCACTGCACTGCATCCCCAGGGGTGCCAGTACACTCTCTGGCGTCACTGCACTGCATACCCAGTGGTGCCTGTGCAGTCTCTGGACTCACTGCACTGCATCCCCAGTGATGCCAGTGCACTCTCTGGACTCACTGCACTGCATCCCCAGTGGTGCCAGTGCACACTCTGGACTCACTGCACTGCATCCCCAGTGGTGCCAGTGCACTCTGGACTCACTGCACTCCATCCCCACTGGTGCCAGTACACTCTCTGGACTCACTGCACTGCATCCCCAGTGGTGCCAGTGCACTCTCTGGACTCACTGCACTGCATCCCCAGTGGTGCCAGTGCACTCTCTGGACTCACTGCAGTGCATTACCAGTGGTGCCAGTGCACTCTCTGAGTCACTGCACTGCATCAACAGTGCTGCCAGTGCACTCTCTGGACTCACTGCACTGCAACCCCTGTGGTGCCAGTGCACTCTCTGGACTCACTGCAGTGCACCCCCACTGGTGCCAGTGCACTCTCTGCACTCACTACACTGCATCCCCAAGGTGCCAGTGCACTCTCTGGACTCAACTGCACTGCATCCCCAGTGGTGCCAGTGCACTCTCTGGACTCACTGCAGTGTATCCCCACTGGTGCCAGTGCACTCTCTGGACTCACTGCAGTGCATCACCAGTGGTGCCAGTGCACTCTCTGGACTCACTGCACTGCATCCCCAGTGGTGCCAGTGCACTCTCTCGAGTCACTGCACTGCATCCCCAGTGGTGCCTGTGCAGTCTCTGGACTCACTAAAGTGCATCCCCAGTGGTGCCACTGCACTCTCTGGACTCACTGCACTGCATCCCCAGTAGTGCCAGTGCACTCTCTGGACTCACCGGGGTGCATCCCCAGTGGTGCCAGTGCACTCTCTGAGTCACTGCAGTGCATCCCCAGTGGTGCCAGTGCACTCTCTGGACTCACTGCAGTGCATCCCCTGTGTTGCCAGTGCACTCTCTAGACTCACTGCACTGCATCCCCTGTTGTGCTAGTGCACTCTCTGCACTCACTACACTGCATCCCCAAAAGTGCCAGTGCACTCTCTGGACTCACTGCACTGCATCCCCTGTGGTGCCAGTGCACTCTTTGGACTCACTGCAGTGCATCCCCAATGGTGCCAGTGGCTCTCTGGACTCACTGCAGTGCATCCCCAGTGGTGACAGTGCACTCTCTGGACTCACTGCACTGCATCCCCAGTGGTGCCAGTGCACTCTCTGGACTCACTGCACTGCATCAACAGTGGTGCCAGTGCACTCACTGGACTCACTGCACTGCATCCCCAGTGGTGCCAGTGTAGTCTCTGGACTCACTGCACTGCATCCCCAGTGGTGCCAGTGCACTCTCTGGACTCACTGCACTGCATCCCCAGTGGTGCCAGTGCACTCTCTGGACTCACTGCACTGCATCACCATTGGTGCCAGGGCACTCTCCGGACTCATTGCAGTGCATCCGCAGTGGTGCCAGTGAACTCTCTGGACTCACTGCACTGCATCCCCATTAGTGCCAGTGCATTCTCTGGACTCACTGCAGTGCATCCCCAGTGGTGCCAGTGTACTCTCTGGACTCACTGCACTGCATCACCAGTGGTGCCAGTGCACTCTCTGGACTCACAGCACTGCATCCCCAGTGGTGCCACTGCACTCTCTGGACTAACTGCACTGCATCACCAGTGGTGCCAGTGCACTCTCTGGACTCACTGCAGTGCATGCCCAGTGGTGCCAGTGCACTCTCTGGACTCACTGCACTGCATCCCCTGTTGTGCTAGTGCACTCTCTGCACTCACTACACTGCATCCGCAAAAGTGCCAGTGCACTCTCTGGACTCACTGCACTGCATCCCCAGTGGTGCCAGTGCACTCTCTGGACTCACTGCACTGCATCCCCAATGGTGCCAGTGCACTCTCTGGACTCACTGCAGTGCATCCGTAGTGGTGCCAGTGGCTCTCTGGACTCACTGCAGTGCATCCCCAGTGGTGACAGTGCACTCTCTGGACTCACTGCACTGCATCCCCAGTGGTGCCAGTGCACTCTCTGGACTCACTGCACTGCATCAACAGTGGTGCCAGTGCACTCTCTGGACTCACTGCACTGCATCCCCAGTGGTGCCAGTGTAGTCTCTGGACTCACTGCACTGCATCCCCTGTGGTGCCAGTGCACTCTTTGGACTCAGTGCACTGCATCCCCATTAGTGCCTGTGCACTCTCTGGACTCAGTGCACTGCATCCCCAATGGTGCCACTGCACTCTCTGGACTCACTGCAGTGCATCCCCAGTGGTGCCAGTGCACTATCTGGACTCACTGCAGTGCATCCCCAGTGGTGCCAGTGGCTCTATGGACTCACTGCACTGCATCACCAGTGGTGCCATTGCACTATCTGTAGTCACTGTGCTGCGTCCCCAGTGGTGCCAGTGCACTCTCTGGAGTCACTGCACTGCATCACCATTGGTGCCAGTGCACTCTCTGGACTCACTGCACTGCATGAAAAGTGGTGCCAGTGCAATCTCGTGACTCACTGCAGTGCAGCTCTGTGGTGCCAGAGCACTCTCTGGACTCACTGCAGTGCATCCCCAGTGGTGCCAGTGCACTCTCTGGACTCACTGCACTGCATCCCCAGTGGTGCCAGTGCACTCTCTGAACTCACTGCAGTGTATCCCCATTGGAGCCGGTGCACTCTCTGGACTCACTAAACTGCATCCCCAGTGGTGCCAGAGAACTCTCTGGACTCACTGCAGTGCATCCCCAGTGGTGCCAGTGCACTGTCTAGACTCAATGCAGTTTATCCCCAGTGGTGCCAGTGCACTCTCTGGACTCACTGCACTGCATCCCCATTGGTGCCAGTGCAGTCTCTGGACTCACTGCACTGCATCCCCAGTGGTGCCAGTGCACTCTCTGGACTCACTGCAGTGCATCCCCAGTGGTGCCAGTGCACTCTCTGCACTCACTGCAGTGCATCACCAGTGGTGCCAGTGCACTCTCTGGACTCACTGCAGTGCATCCCCAGTGGTGCCAGTGCACTCTCTGGACTCACTGAACTGCATCCCCATTAGTGCCAGTGCATTCTCTGGACTCACTGCAGTGCATCCCCAGTGGTGCCAGTGCACTCTCTGGACTCACTGCAGTGCATCCCCAGTGGTGCCAGTTCACTCTCTGGACTCACTGCAGTGCATCCCCAGTGGTGCCAGTGCACTCTCTGGACTCACTGCACTGCATCCCCAGTGGTGCCAGTGTAGTCTATGGACTCACTGCAGTGTATCCCCAGTGGTGCCAGTGCAATCTCAGGACTCACTACAGTGCAGCTCCAGTTGGTGCCAGTGCACTCTCTGGACTCACTGCACTGCATCCCCAGTGGTGCCAGTGTACTCTCTGGAGTCACTGCAGTGTATCCCCAGTGGTGCCAGTGCACTCTCTGGACTCACTGAACTGCATCCCCAGTGGTGCCAGAGCACTCTCTGGACTCACTGCACTGCATCCCCAGTGGTGCCAGTGCACTCTCTGGACTCACTGCAATGCATCGCCAGTGGTGCCAGTGCACTCTCTGCACTCACTGCACTGCATGACCAGTGGTGCCAGTGCACTCTCTGGGCTCAGTGCACTGCATCCCCAGTGGTGCCAGTGCACTCTCTGGAGTCACAGCACTGCATCCCCAGTGGTGCCAGTGCACTCTCTGGACTCACTGCACTGCATCCCCAGTGGTGCCAGTGCACTCTCTGGACTCACTGCACTGCATCCCCAGTGGTGCCAGTGCACTCTCTGGAATCACTGCAGTGCATCCCAAGTGGTGCCAGTGCACTCTCTGGAGTCACTGCACTGCATCCCCAGTGGTGCCAGTGCACTCTCTGGACTCACTGCATTGCATCCCCAGTGGTGCCAGTGCACTCTCTGGACTCACTGCACTGCATCCCCAGTGGTGCCAGAGCACTCTCTGGACTCACTGCACTGCATCACCATTGGTGCCAGGGCACTCTCCGGACTCACTGCAGTGCATCCGCAGTGGTGCCAGTGCACTCTTACGAGTCACTGCAGTGCATCCCCAGTGGTGCCAGTGCACTCTCTGCACTCACTGCACTGCATCCCCTGTGTTCCCAGAGCACACTCTGGACTCACTGCACTGCATCCCCAGTGGTGCCAGTGCACTCTCTGGACTCACTGCACTGCATCCCCAGTGGTGCCAGTGCACTCTCTGGACTCACTGCATTGCATCCCCAGCGGTGCCAGTGCTCTCTCTGGACTCACTGCAGTGCATCCCCAGTGGTGCCACTGCACTCTCTGGACTGACTGCACTGCATCACCATTGGTGCCAGGGCACTCTCCGGACTCACTGCATTGCATCCGCTGTGGTGCCAGTGCACTCTTTCGAGTCACTGCACTGCATCCCCATTAGTGCCAGTGCATTCTCTGGACTCATTGCAGTGCATCCCCTTAGGTGCCAGTGCACTCTGTGGACTCAGTGCACTGCATCAACAGTAGTGCCAGTGCACTCTCTGGACTCACTGCACTGCATCCCCAGTGCTGACAGTGCACTCTCTGGACTCACTGCAGTGCATCCCCAGTGCTGACAGTGCACTCTCTGGACTCACTGCAGTGCATCCCCAGTGGTGCCAGTGCACTCTCTGGACTCACTGCACTGCATCACCACTGGTGCCAGTGCACTCTCTGGACTCACTGCACGGCATCCCCAGTGGTGCCAGTGGCTCTCTGGACTCACTGCAGTGCATCCCCAGTGGTGACAGTGCACTCTCTGGACTCACTGCACTGCATCCCCAGTGGTGCCAGTGCACTCTCTGGACTCACTGCACTGCATCAACAGTGGTGCCAGTGCACTCTCTGGACTCACTGCACTGCATCCCCAGTGGTGCCAGTGTAGTCTCTGGACTCACTGCACTGCATCGCCAGTGGTGCCAGTGCACTCTTTGGACTCAGTGCACTGCATCCCCATTAGTGCCAGAGCACTCTCTGGACTCAGTGCACTGCATCCCCAATGGTGCCACTGCACTCTCTGGACTCACTGTAGTGCATCCCAGGTGGTGCCAGTGCACTATCTGGACTCACTGCAGTGCATCCCCAGTGGTGCCAGTGGCTCTCTGGACTCACTGCACTGCATCACCAGTGGTGCCAGTGCACTCTCTGTAGTCACTGCGCTGCGTCCACAGTGATGCCAGTGCACTCTCTGGAGTCACTGCACTGCATCACCATTGGTGCCAGTGCACTCTCTGGACTCACTGCACTGCATCCCCAGTGGTGCCAGTGTAGTCTCTGGACTCACTGCACTGCATGAAAAGTGGTGCCCGTGCAATCTCTGGACTCACTGCAGTGCAGATCTGTGGTGCCAGAGCACTCTCTGGACTCACTGCAGTGCATCCCCAGTGGTGCCAGTGCACTCTCTGGACTCACTGCACTGCATCCCCAGTGGTGCCAGTGCACTCTCTGAACTCACTGCAGTGTATCCCCATTGGAGCCGGTGCACTCTCTGGACTCACTAAACTGCATCCCCAGTGGTGCCAGAGAACTCTCTGGACTCACTGCAGTGCATCCCCAGTGGTGCCAGTGCACTGTCTAGACTCACTGCAGTTTATCCCCAGTGGTGCCAGTGCACTCTCTGGACTCACTGAACTGCATCCCCAGTGGTGCCAGTGCAGTCTCTGGACTCACTGCACTGCATCCCCAGTGGTGCCAGTGCACTCTCTGGACTCACTGCAGTGCATCACCAGTGGTGCCAGTGCACTTTCTGGACTCACTGCAGTGCATCCCCAGTGGTGCCAGTGTAGTCTCTGGACTCACTGCACTGCAACCCCAGTGGTGCCAGTGCAATCTCAGGACTCACAGCAGTGCAGCACCAGTTGGTGCCAGTGCACTCTCTGGACTCACTGCACTGCATCCCCAGTGGTGCCAGTGCACTCTCTGGACTCAACTGCACTGCATCAACAGTGGTGCCAGTGCACTCTCTGGACTCACTGCAGTGCATCCCCAGTGGTGCCAATGCACTCTCTGGACTCACTGCACTGCATCCCCAGTGGTGCCAGTGCACTCTCTGGACTCACTGCAGTGCATCCCCACTGGTGCCAGTGCACTCTCTGCACTCACTGCACTGCATCCCCAGTGGTGCCAGTGCACTCTCTGGACTCACTGCAGTGCATCACCAGTGGTGCCTGTGCAGTCTCTGGACTCACTGCAGTGCATCGCCAGTGGTGCCAGTGCACTCTCTGGACTCACTGCACTGCATCCCCAGTGGTGCCAGTGCACTCTCTGGACTCACTGCAGTGCATCCCCAGTGGTGCCAGTGCACTCTCTGGACTCACCGGGGTGCATCCCCAGTGTTGCCAGTGCACTCTCTGGACTCACTGCACTGCATCCCCAGTCGTGCCTGTGCAGTCTCTGGACTCACTGCAGTGCATCCCCAGTGGTGCCAGTGCACTCTCTGGACTCACTGCAGTGCATCCCCAGTGGTGCCAGTGCACTCTCTGCACTCACTGCACTGCATCTCCAGTAGTGTCAGTGCACTCTCTGTAGTCACTGCGCTGCATTCCCAGTGGTGACAATGCACTCTCTGGACTCACTGCACTGCATCCCCAGTGGTGCCAGGGCACTCTCTGTAGTCACTGCACTGCATTCCCAGTGGTGACAATACACTCTCTGGACTCACTGCTCTGCATCCCCAGTGGTGCCAGTGCACTCTCCGGACTCACTGCACAGCATCCCCTGTGGTGCCATTGCACTCTCTGGACTCCCTGCACTGCATCCCCAGTGGTGCCAGTGCACTCTCTGGACTCACTGCACTGCATCCCCAGTGGTGCCAGTGCACTCTCTGGACTCACGGCACTGCATCACCAGTGGAGCCAGTGCACTTTCTGGACTCACTGCAGTGCATCCCCAGTGGTGCCAGTGCACTCTCTGGACTCACTGCACTGCATCCCCAGGGGTGCCAGTACACTCTCTGGCGTCACTGCACTGCATGAAAAGTGGTGCCAGTGCAATCTCGTGACTCACTGCAGTGCAGCTCTGTGGTGCCAGAGCACTCTCTGGACTCACTGCAGTGCATCCCCAGTGGTGCCAGTGCACTCTCTGGACTCCCTGCACTGCATCCCCAGTGGTGCCAGTGCACTCTCTGGACTCACTGCACTGCATCCCCAGTGGTGCCAGTGCACTCTCTGGACTCACGGCACTGCATCACCAGTGGAGCCAGTGCACTTTCTGGACTCACTGCAGTGCATCCCCAGTGGTGCCAGTGCACTTTCTGGACTCACTGCACTGCATCCCCAGTGGTGCCAGTGCACTCTCTGGACTCACTGCACTGCATGAAAAGTGGTGCCAGTGCAATCTCGTGACTCACTGCAGTGCAGCTCTGTGGTGCCAGAGCACTCTCTGGACTCACTGCAGTGCATCCCCAGTGGTGCCAGTGCACTCTCTGGACTCACTGCACTGCATCCCCAGTGGTGCCAGTGCACTCTCTGAACTCACTGCAGTGTATCCCCATTGGAGCCGGTGCACTCTCTGGACTCACTAAACTGCATACCCAGTGGTGCCAGAGAACTCTCTGGACTCACTGCAGTGCATCCCCAGTGGTGCCAGTGCACTGTCTTGACTCAATGAAGTTTATCCCCAGTGGTGCCAGTGCACTCTCTGGACTCACTGCACTGCATCCCCATTGGTGCCAGTGCAGTCTCTGGACTCACTGCACTGCATCCCCAGTGGTGCCAGTGCACTCTCTGGACTCACTGCAGTGCATCCCCAGTGGTGCCAGTGCACTCTCTGCACTCACTGCAGTGCATCACCAGTGGTGCCAGTGCACTCTCTGGACTCACTGCAGTGCATCCCCAGTGGTGCCAGTGCACTCTCTGGACTCACTGAACTGCATCCCCATTAGTGCCAGTGCATTCTCTGTACTCACTTCAGTGCATCCCCAGTGGTGCCAGTGCACTCTCTGGACTCACTGCAGTGCATCCCCAGTGGTGCCAGTTCACTCTCTGCACTCACTGCACTGCATCCCCAGTGGTGCCAGTGCAATCTCAGGACTCACTACAGTGCAGCTCCAGTTGGTGCCAGTGCACTCTCTGGACTCACTGCACTGCATCCCCAGTGGTGCCAGTGCACTCTCTGGACTCACTGCAGTGCATCCCCAGTGGTGCCAGGGCACTCTCTGGAGTCACTGCAGTGTATCCCCAGTGTTGCCAGTGCACTCTCTGGACTCACTGAACTGCATCCCCAGTGGTGCCAGAGCACTCTCTGGACTCAGTGCACTGCATCCCCAGTGGTGCCAGTGCACTCTCTGGACTCACTGCAATGCATCGCCAGTGGTGCCAGTGCACTCTCTGCACTCACTGCACTGCATCACCAGTGGTGCCAGTGCACTCTTTGGGCTCAGTGCACTGCATCCCCAGTGGTGCCAGTGCACTCTCTGGACTCACTGCACTGCATCCCCAGTGGTGCCAGTGCACTCTCTGGAGTCACAGCACTGCATCCCCAGTGGTGCCAGTGCACTCTCTGGACTCACTGCACTGCATCCCCAGTGGTGCCAGTGCACTCTCTGGACTCACTGCAGTGCATCCCCAGTGGTGCCAGTGCACTCTCTGGAATCACTGCAGTGCATCCCAAGTGGTGCCAGTGCACTCTCTGGAGTCACTGCACTGCATCCCCAGTGGTGCCAGTGCACTCTCTGGACTCACTGCATTGCATCCCCAGTGGTGCCAGTGCACTCTCTGGACTCACTGCACTGCATCCCCAGTGACGCCACTGCACTCTCTGGACTCACTGCACTGCATCACCATTGGTGCCAGGGCACTCTCCGGACTCACTGCATTCCATCCCCATTGGTGCCAGTGCACTCTCTGCACTCACTGCACTGCATCCCCAGTGTTCCCAGAGCACTCTCTGGACTCACTGCAGTGCATCCCCAGTGGAGCCAGTGCACTCTCTGGACTCACATCACTGAATGAACAGTGGTGCCACTGCACTCTCTAGAGTCACTGCAGTGCATCTCCAGTGCTGACAGTGCACTCTCTGGACTCAGTGCACTGCATCCCCAGTGGTGCCAGTGAACTCTCTGGACTCAGTGCACTGCATCCCCAATGGTGCCACTGCACTCTCTGGACTCACTGCAGTGCAGCCCCTTAGGTGCCAGTGCACTCTCTGGACTCCTTGCCGTGAATCCCCGGTGGTGCCAGTGCACTCTCTGGACTCACTGCACTGCATCCCCAGTGGTGCCAGTGCAGTCTCTGAACTCACTGCACTCCATCCCCAGTGGTGCCAGTACACTCTCTGGACTCACTGCACTGCATCCCCAGTGGTGCCAGTGCACTCTCTGCACTCACTTCACTGCATCCCCAGTGGTGCCAGTGCACTATCTGGACTCATTGCAGGGCATCCCCAGTGGTGCCAGTGCACTCTCTGAGTCACTGCACTGCATTCCCACTGGTGCCAGTGCACTCTCTGGACTCACTGCAGTGCATCCCCAGTGGTGCCAGTGCACTCTCTGAACTCACAGCACTGCATCCTCAGTGGTGCCAGTGCACTCTCTGGACTCACTGCAGTGCAGCCCCAGTGGTGCCAGTGAAATCTCTGGACTCACTGCAGTGCACCCCCACTGGTGCCAGTGCACTCTCTGGACTCAGTGCACTGCATCCCCAGTTGTGCCAGTGCACTCTCTGGACTCAACTGCACTGCATCCCCAGTGGTGCCAGTGCACTCTCTGGACTCACTGCAGTGCATCCCCAGTGGTGCCAATGCACTCTCTGGACTCACTGCACTGCATCCCCAGTGGTGCCAGTGCACTCTCTGCACTCACTGCACTGCATGAACCGTGGTGCCAGTGCACTCTCTGGACTCACTGCAGTGCATCCCCACTGGTTCCAGTGCACTCGCTGGACTCACTGCACTGCATCCCCAGTGGTGCCACTGCACTCTCTGGACTCACTGCACTGCATCCCCAGTGGTGCCACTGCACTCTCTGGACTCACTGCAGTGCATCCCCATTGGTGCCAGTGCACTCTCTGGACTCACTGCACTGCAACCCCAATGGTGCCAGTGCACTCTCTGGACTCACTGCAGTGCACCCCCACTGGTGCCAGTGCACTCTCTGGACTCACTGCACTGCATCCCCAGTGGTGCCAGTGCACTCTCTGGACTCACTGCACTGCATCCCCAGTGGTGCCAGTGCACTCTCTGGACTCACTGCACTGCATCCCCAGTGGTGCCAGTGCACTCTCTGGACTCACTGCACTGCATCCCCAGTCGTGCGTGTGCAGTCTCTGGACTCACTGCAGTGCATCCCCAGTGGTGCCAGTGCACTCTTTCGAGTCACTGCAGTGCATCCCCAGTGGTGCCAATGCAGTCTCTGGACTCACTGCACTGCATTCCCAGTGGTGCCAGTGCACTCTCTGGACTCACTGCAGTGCATCCCCAGTGGTGCCAGTGCACTCTGTGGACTCACTGCACTGCAACCCCAGTGGTGCCAGTGCACTCTCTGGACTCACTGCAGCGCACCCCCAGTGGTGCCAGTGCACTCTCTGGATTCACTGTAGTGCATCCCCAGTGGTTCCAGTGCACTCTCTGCACTCACTGCACTGCATCCCCAGTGGTGCCAGTGCACTCTCTGGACTCACTGCAGTGCATCCCCAGTGGTGCCAGTGCACTCTCTGGACTCACTGCACTGCATCCCCAGTGGTGCCAGTGCACTCTCTGGACTCACTGCACTGCATCCCCAGTCGTGCGTGTGCAGTCTCTGGACTCACTGCAGTGCATCCCCAGTGGTGCCAGTGCACTCTTTCGAGTCACTGCAGTGCATCCCCAGTGGTGCCAATGCAGTCTCTGGACTCACTGCACTGCATTCCCAGTGGTGCCAGTGCACTCTCTGGACTCACTGCAGTGCATCCCCAGTGGTGCCAGTGCACTCTGTGGACTCACTGCACTGCAACCCCAGTGGTGCCAGTGCACTCTCTGGACTCACTGCACTGCATCCCCAGTGGTGCCAGTGCACTCTCTGGATTCACTGTAGTGCATCCCCAGTGGTTCCAGTGCACTCTCTGCACTCACTGCACTGCATCCCCAGTGGTGCCAGTGCACTCTCTGTACTCACTGCAGTGCATCCCCAGTGGTGCCAGTGCACTCTCTGGACTCACTGCACTGCATCCCCAGTGGTGCCAGTGCACTCTCTGGACTCACTGCAGTGCATCACCAGTGGTGCCTGTGCAGTCTCTGGACTCACTGCAGTGCATCGCCAGTGGTGCCAGTGCACTCTCTGGACTCACTGCACTGCATCCCCAGTGGTGCCAGTGCACTCTCTGGACTCACTGCAGTGCATCCCCAGTGGTGCCAGTGCACTCTCTGGACTCACCGGGGTGCATCCCCAGTGTTGCCAGTGCACTCTCTGGACTCACTGCACTGCATCCCCAGTCGTGCCTGTGCAGTCTCTGGACTCACTGCAGTGCATCCCCAGTGGTGCCAGTGCACTCTCTGGACTCACTGCAGTGCATCCCCAGTGGTGCCAGTGCACTCTCTGCACTCACTGCACTGCATCTCCAGTAGTGCCAGTGCACTCTCTGTAGTCACTGCGCTGCATTCCCAGTGGTGACAATGCACTCTCTGGACTCACTGCACTGCATCCCCAGTGGTGCCAGTGCACTCTCTGTAGTCACTGCGCTGCATTCCCAGTGGTGACAATGCACTCTCTGGACTCACTGCACTGCATCCCCAGTGGTGCCAGTGCACTCTCCGGACTCACTGCACAGCATCCCCTGTGGTGCCATTGCACTCTCTGGACTCCCTGCACTGCATCCCCAGTGGTGCCAGTGCACTCTCTGGACTCACTGCACTGCATCCCAAGTGGTGCCAGTGCACTCTCTGGACTCACGGCACTGCATCACCAGTGGAGCCAGTGCACTTTCTGGACTCACTGCAGTGCATCCCCAGTGGTGCCAGCGCACTCTCTGGACTCACTGCACTGCATCCCCAGGGGTGCCAGTACACTCTCTGGCGTCACTGCACTGCATACCCAGTGGTGCCTGTGCAGTCTCTGGACTCACTGCAGTGCATCCCCAGTGATGCCAGTGCACTCTCTGGACTCACTGCACTGCATCCCCAGTGGTGCCAGTGCACACTCTGGACTCACTGCACTGCATCCCCAGTGGTACCAGTGCACTCTGGACTCACTGCACTCCATTCCCACTGGTGCCAGTACACTCTCTGGACTCACTGCACTGCATCCCCAGTGGTGCCAGTGCACTCTCTGGACTCACTGCACTGCATCCCCAGTGGTGCCAGTGCACTCTCTGGACTCAATGCAGTGCATCCCCAGTGGTGCCAGTGCACTCTCTGAGTCACTGCACTGCATCAACAGTGCTGCCAGTGCACTCTCTGGACTCACTGCACTGCAACCCCTGTGGTGCCAGTGCACTCTCTGGACTCACTGCAGTGCACCCCCACTGGTGCCAGTGCACTCTCTGCACTCACTACACTGCATCCCCAAGGTGCCAGTGCACTCTCTGGACTCAACTGCACTGCATCCCCAGTGGTGCCAGTGCACTCTCTGGACTCACTGCAGTGTATCCCCAGTGGTGCCAGTGCACTCTCTGGACTCACTGCAGTGCATCACCAGTGGTGCCAGTGCACTCTCTGGACTCACTGCACTGCATCCCCAGTGGTGCCAGTGCACTCTCTCGAGTCACTGCACTGCATCCCCAGTGGTGCCTGTGCAGTCTCTGGACTCACTAAAGTGCATCCCCAGTGGTGCCAGTGCAGTCTCTGGACTCACTGCACTGCATCCCCAGTAGTGCCAGTGCACTCTCTGGACTCACCGGGGTGCATCCCCAGTGGTGCCAGTGCACTCTCTGAGTCACTGCAGTGCATCCCCAGTGGTGCCAGTGCACTCTCTGGACTCACTGCAGTGCATCCCCTGTGTTGCCAGTGCACTCTCTAGACTCACTGCAGTGCATCGCCAGTGGTGCCAGTGCACTCTCTGGACTCTCTGCAGTGCAGCCCCTGAGGTGCTAGTGCACTCTCTGGAGTCACTGCACTGCATCCCCTGTGGTGCCAGTGCAGTCTCTGGACTCACTGCAGTGAATCCCCGGTGGTGCCAGTGCACTCTCTGGACTCACTGCAGTGCATCCCCAGTGGTGCCAGTGCACTCTCTGGACTCACTGCACTGCATCCCCAGTGGTGCCAGTGCACTCTCTGGAGTCACTGCACTGCATCCCCATTGGTGCCAGGGCACTCTCCAGACTCACTGCAGTGCATCCGCAGTTGTGCCAGTGCACTCTTTCGAGTCACTGCAGTGCATCCCCAGTGGTGCCAGTGCACTCTCTGCACTCACTGCACTGCATCCCCAGTGGTGCCATTGCACTCTCTGGACTCACTGCACTGCATCCCCAGTGGTGCCAGTGCACTCTCTGGACTCACTACAGTGCAGCTCCAGTTGGTGCCGGTGCACTCTCTGGACTCACTGCACTGCATCCCCAGTGGTGCCAGTGCACTCTCTGGACTCACTGCACTGCATTCCCAGTGCTGACAGTGCACTCTCTGGACTCACTGCAGTGCATCCCCAGTGGTGCCAGTGCACTCTCTGGACTCACTGCAGTGCATCCCCAGTGGTGCCAGTGCACTCTCTGGACTCACTGCACTGCATCCCCTGTTGTGCCAGTGCACTCTCTGGACTCACTGCAGTGCATCCCCAGTGGTGCCAGTGCACTCTCTGGACTCACTGCAGTGCATCCCCAGTGGTGCCAGTGCACTCTCTGCACTCACTGCACTGCATCCCCAGTGTTCCCAGAGCACACTCTGGACTCACCGAGGTGCATCCCCAGTGGTGCCAGTGCACTCTCTGGACTCACGGCACTGCATCACCAGTGGAGCCAGTGCACTTTCTGGACTCACTGCAGTGCATCCCCAGTGGTGCCAGCGCACTCTCTGGACTCACTGCACTGCATCCCCAGGGGTGCCAGTACACTCTCTGGCGTCACTGCACTGCATACCCAGTGGTGCCTGTGCAGTCTCTGGACTCACTGCAGTGCATCCCCAGTGATGCCAGTGCACTCTCTGGACTCACTGCACTGCATCCCCAGTGGTGCCAGTGCACACTCTGGACTCACTGCACTGCATCCCCAGTGGTGCCAGTGCACACTCTGGACTCACTGCACTGCATCCCCAGTGGTACCAGTGCACTCTGGACTCACTGCACTCCATTCCCACTGGTGCCAGTGCACTCTCTGGACTCACTGCACTGCATCCCCTGTTGTGCCAGTGCACTCTCTGGACTCACTGCAGTGCATCCCCAGTGGTGCCAGTGCACTCTCTGGACTCACTGCACTGCATCCCCAGTGGTGCCAGTGCACTCTCTGCACTCACTGCACTGCATCCCCAGTGTTCCCAGAGCACTCTCTGGACTCACCGAGGTGCATCCCCAGTGGTGCCAGTGCACTCTCTGGACTCACTGCAGTGCATCCCCAGTGGTGCCAGTGCACTCTCTGGACTCACTGCACGGCATTCCCAGTGGTGCCAGTGCACTCTCTGAGCTCACTGCACTGCATCCCCAGTGGTGCCAGTGCACTCTCTGGACTCACTGCACTGCATCCCCAGTGGTGCCAGTGCACTCTCTGGAGTCACTGCACTGCATCAACAGTGGTGCCAGTGCACTCTCTGGACTCACTGCACTGCATCCTCAGGGTGCCAGTTTAGTCTCTGGACTCACAGCAGTGCATCCCCAGTGGTGCCAGTGCACTCTCTGGACTCACTGCAGTGCAGCTCAGTGGTGCCAGAGCACTCTCTGGACTCACAGCACTGCATCCCCAGTGGTGCCAGTGCACTCTCTGGACTCACTGCAGTGCATCCCCAGTGGTGCCAGTGCACTCTCTGGACTCACTGCACTGCATCCCCAGTGGTGCCAGTGCACTCTCTGCACTCACTGCACTGCATCCCCAGTGGTGCCAGTGCACTCTCTGGACTCACTGCACTGCATCACCATTGGTGCCAGGGCACTCTCCGGACTCATTGCAGTCCATCCGCAGTGGTGCCAGTGAACTCTCTGGACTCACTGCACTGCATCTCCATTAGTGCCAGTGCATTCTCTGGACTCACTGCAGTGCATCCCCAGTGGTGCCAGTGCACTCTCTGGACTCAACTGCACTGCATCCCCAGTGGTGCCAGTGCACTCTCTGGACTCACTGCAGTGTATCCCCAGTGGTGCCAGTGCACTCTCTGGACTCACTGCAGTGCATCACCAGTGGTGCCAGTGCACTCTCTGGACTCACTGCACTGCATCCCCAGTGGTGCCAGTGCACTCTCTCGAGTCACTGCACTGCATCCCCAGTGGTGCCTGTGCAGTCTCTGGACTCACTAAAGTGCATCCCCAGTGGTGCCAGTGCAGTCTCTGGACTCACTGCACTGCATCCCCAGTAGTGCCAGTGCACTCTCTGGACTCACCGGGGTGCATCCCCAGTGGTGCCAGTGCACTCTCTGAGTCACTGCAGTGCATCCCCAGTGGTGCCAGTGCACTCTCTGGACTCACTGCAGTGCATCCCCTGTGTTGCCAGTGCACTCTCTAGACTCACTGCAGCGCATCCCCAGTGGTGCCAGTGCACTCTCTGGACTCTCTGCAGTGCAGACCCTGAGGTGCTAGTGCACTCTCTGGAGTCACTGCACTGCATCCCCTGTGGTGCCAGTGCAGTCTCTGGACTCACTGCAGTGAATCCCCGGTGGTGCCAGTGCACTCTCTGGACTCACTGCAGTGCATCCCCAGTGGTGCCAGTGCACTCTCTGAGTCACTGCACTGCATCCCCAGTGGTGCCAGTGCACTCTCTGGAGTCACTGCACTGCATCCCCATTGGTGCCAGGGCACTCTCCAGACTCACTGCAGTGCATCCGCAGTTGTGCCAGTGCACTCTTTCGAGTCACTGCAGTGCATCCCCAGTGGTGCCAGTGCACTCTCTGCACTCACTGCACTGCATCCCCAGTGGTGCCATTGCACTCTCTGGACTCACTGCACTGCATCCCCAGTGGTGCCAGTGCACTCTCTGGACTCACTACAGTGCAGCTCCAGTTGGTGCCGGTGCACTCTCTGGACTCACTGCACTGCATCCCCAGTGGTGCCAGTGCACTCTCTGGACTCACTGCACTGCATTCCCAGTGCTGACAGTGCACTCTCTGGACTCACTGCAGTGCATCCCCAGTGGTGCCAGTGCACTCTCTGGACTCACTGCAGTGCATCCCCAGTGGTGCCAGTGCACTCTCTGGACTCACTGCACTGCATCTCCTGTTGTGCCAGTGCACTCTCTGGACTCACTGCAGTGCATCCCCAGTGGTGCCAGTGCACTCTCTGGACTCACTGCAGTGCATCCCCAGTGGTGCCAGTGCACTCTCTGCACTCACTGCACTGCATCCCCAGTGTTCCCAGAGCACTCTCTGGACTCACCGAGGTGCATCCCCAGTGGTGCCAGTGCACTCTCTGGACTCACGGCACTGCATCACCAGTGGAGCCAGTGCACTTTCTGGACTCACTGCAGTGCATCCCCAGTGGTGCCAGCGCACTCTCTGGACTCACTGCACTGCATCCCCAGGGGTGCCAGTACACTCTCTGGCGTCACTGCACTGCATACCCAGTGGTGCCTGTGCAGTCTCTGGACTCACTGCAGTGCATCCCCAGTGATGCCAGTGCACTCTCTGGACTCACTGCACTGCATCCCCAGTGGTGCCAGTGCACACTCTGGACTCACTGCACTGCATCCCCAGTGGTGCCAGTGCACACTCTGGACTCACTGCACTGCATCCCCAGTGGTACCAGTGCACTCTGGACTCACTGCACTCCATTCCCACTGGTGCCAGTGCACTCTCTGGACTCACTGCACTGCATCCCCTGTTGTGCCAGTGCACTCTCTGGACTCACTGCAGTGCATCCCCAGTGGTGCCAGTGCACTCTCTGGACTCACTGCAGTGCATCCCCAGTGGTGCCAGTGCACTCTCTGCACTCACTGCACTGCATCCCCAGTGTTCCCAGAGCACTCTCTGGACTCACCGAGGTGCATCCCCAGTGGTGCCAGTGCACTCTCTGGACTCACTGCAGTGCATCCCCAGTGGTGCCAGTGCACTCTCTGGACTCACTGCACGGCATTCCCAGTGGTGCCAGTGCACTCTCTGAGCTCACTGCACTGCATCCCCAGTGGTGCCAGTGCACTCTCTGGACTCACTGCACTGCATCCCCAGTGGTGCCAGTGCACTCTCTGGAGTCACTGCACTGCATCAACAGTGGTGCCAGTGCACTCTCTGGACTCACTGCACTGCATCCTCAGGGTGCCAGTTTAGTCTCTGGACTCACAGCAGTGCATCCCCAGTGGTGCCAGTGCACTCTCTGGACTCACTGCAGTGCAGCTCAGTGGTGCCAGAGCACTCTCTGGACTCACAGCACTGCATCCCCAGTGGTGCCAGTGCACTCTCTGGACTCACTGCAGTGCATCCCCAGTGGTGCCAGTGCACTCTCTGGACTCACTGCACTGCATCCCCAGTGGTGCCAGTGCACTCTCTGCACTCACTGCACTGCATCCCCAGTGGTGCCAGTGCACTCTCTGGACTCACTGCACTGCATCACCATTGGTGCCAGGGCACTCTCCGGACTCATTGCAGTCCATCCGCAGTGGTGCCAGTGAACTCTCTGGACTCACTGCACTGCATCTCCATTAGTGCCAGTGCATTCTCTGGACTCACTGCAGTGCATCCCCAGTGGTGCCAGTGTACTCTCTGGACTCACTGCACTGCATCACCAGTGGTGCCAGTGCACTCTCTGGACTCACTGCACTGCATCCCCAGTGGTGCCACTGCACTCTCTGGACTAACTGCACTGCATCACCAGTGGTGCCAGTGCACTCTCTGGACTCACTGCAGTGCATCCCCAGTGGTGCCAGTGCACTATCTGGACTCACTGCACTGCATCCCCTGTTGTGCTAGTGCACTCTTTGGACTCACTGCAGTGCATCCCCAATGGTGCCAGTGCACTCTCTGGACTCACTGCAGTGCATCCGTAGTGGTGCCAGGGGCTCTCTGGACTCACTGCAGTGCATCCCCAGTGGTGACAGTGCACTCTCTGGACTCACTGCACTGCATCCCCAGTGGTGCCAGTGCACTCTCTGGACTCATTGCACTGCATCAACAGTGGTGCCAGTGCACTCTCTGGACTCACTGCACTGCATCCCCAGTGGTGCCAGTGCACACTCTGGACTCACTGCACTGCATCCCCTGTGGTGCCAGTGCACTCTTTGGACTCAGTGCACTGCATCCCCATTAGTGCCTGTGCACTCTCTGGACTCAGTGCACTGCATCCCCAATGGTGCCACTGCACTCTCTGGACTCACTGCAGTGCATCCCCAGTGGTGCCAGTGCACTATCTGGACTCACTGCAGTGCATCCCCAGTGGTGCCAGTGGCTCTATGGACTCACTGCACTGCATCACCAGTGGTGCCATTGCACTATCTGTAGTCACTGCGCTGCGTCCCCAGTGGTGCCAGTGCACTCTCTGGAGTCACTGCACTGCATCACCATTGGTGCCAGTGCACTCTCTGGACTCACTGCACTGCATGAAAAGTGGTGCCAGTGCAATCTCGTGACTCACTGCTGTGCAGCTCTGTGGTGCCAGAGCACTCTCTGGACTCACTGCAGTGCATCCCCAGTGGTGCCAGTGCACTCTCTGGACTCACTGCACTGCATCCCCAGTGGTGCCAGTGCACTGTCTAGACTCAATGCAGTTTATCCCCAGTGGTGCCAGTGCACTCTCTGGACTCACTGCACTGCATCCCCATTGGTGCCAGTGCAGTCTCTGGACTCACTGCACTGCATCCCCAGTGGTGCCAGTGCACTCTCTGGACTCACTGCAGTGCATCCCCAGTGGTGCCAGTGCACTCTCTGCACTCACTGCAGTGCATCACCAGTGGTGCCAGTGCACTCTCTGGACTCACTGCAGTGCATCCCCAGTGGTGCCAGTGCACTTTCTGGACTCACTGAACTGCATCCCCATTAGTGCCAGTGCATTCTCTGGACTCACTGCAGTGCATCCCCAGTGGTGCCAGTGCACTCTCTGGACTCACTGCAGTGCATCCCCAGTGGTGCCAGTTCACTCTCTGGACTCACTGCAGTGCATCCCCAGTGGTGCCAGTGCACTCTCTGGACTCACTGCACTGCATCCCCAGTGGTGCCAGTGTAGTCTATGGACTCACTGCAGTGTATCCCCAGTGGTGCCAGTGCAATCTCAGGACTCACTACAGTGCAGCTCCAGTTGGTGCCAGTGCACTCTCTGGACTCACTGAACTGCATCCCCAGTGGTGCCAGAGCACTCTCTGGACTCACTGCACTGCATCCCCAGTGGTGCCAGTGCACTCTCTGGACTCACTGCAATGCATCGCCAGTGGTGCCAGTGCACTCTCTGCACTCACTGCACTGCATGACCAGTGGTGCCAGTGCACTCTCTGGGCTCAGTGCACTGCATCCCCAGTGGTGCCAGTGCACTCTCTGGAGTCACAGCACTGCATCCCCAGTGGTGCCAGTGCACTCTCTGGACTCACTGCAGTGCATCCCCAGTGGTGCCAGTGCACTCTCTGGACTCAGTGCACTGCATCCCCAGTGGTGCCAGTGCACTCTCTGGAATCACTGCAGTGCATCCCAAGTGGTGCCAGTGCACTCTCTGGAGTCACTGCACTGCATCCCCAGTGGTGCCAGTGCACTCTCTGGATTCACTGCATTGCATCCCCAGTGGTGCCAGTGCACTCTCTGGACTCACTGCACTGCATCCCCAGTGACGCCACTGCACTCTCTGGACTCACTGCACTGCATCACCATTGGTGCCAGGGCACTCTCCGGACTCACTGCAGTGCATCCGCAGTGGTGCCAGTGCACTCTTTCGAGTCACTGCAGTGCATCCCCAGTGGTGCCAGTGCACTCTCTGCACTCACTGCACTGCATCCCCTGTGTTCCCAGAGCACACTCTGGACTCACTGCAGTGCATCCCCAGTGGTGCCAGTGCACTCTCTGGACTCACTGCACTGCATCCCCAGTGGTGCCAGTGCACTCTCTGGACTCACTGCATTGCATCCCCAGCGGTGCCAGTGCACTCTCTGGACTCACTGCAGTGCATCTCCAGTGGTGCCACTGCACTCTCTGGACTGACTGCACTGCATCACCATTGGTGCCAGGGCACTCTCCGGACTCACTGCAGTGCATCCGCTGTGGTGCCAGTGCACTCTTTCGAGTCACTGCACTGCATCCCCATTAGTGCCAGTGCATTCTCTGGACTCATTGCAGTGCATCCCCTTAGGTGCCAGTGCACTCTGTGGACTCAGTGCACTGCATCAACAGTGGTGCCAGTGCACTCTCTGGACTCACTGCACTGCATCCCCAGTGCTGACAGTGCACTCTCTGGACTCACTGCAGTGCATCCCCAGTGCTGACAATGCACTCTCTGGACTCACTGCAGTGCATCCCCAGTGGTGCCAGTGCACTCTTTGGACTCACTGCAGTGCATCACCACTGGTGCCAGTGCACTCTCTGGACTCACTGCACGGCATCCCCAGTGGTGCCAGTGGCTCTCTCTCGACTCACTGCAGTGCATCCCCAGTGGTGACAGTGCACTCTCTGCACTCACTGCACTGCATCCCCAGTGGTGCCAGTGCACTCTCTGGACTCACTGCACTGCATCAACAGAGGTGCCAGTGCACTCTCTGGACTCACTGCACTGCATCCCCAGTGGTGCCAGTGTAGTCTCTGGACTCACTGCACTGCATCCCCTGTGGTGCCAGTGCACTCTTTGGACTCAGTGCACTGCATCCCCATTAGTGCCAGTGCACTCTCTGGACTCAGTGCACTGCATCCCCAATGGTGCCACTGCACTCTCTGGACTCACTGTAGTGCATCCCAGGTGGTGCCAGTGCACTCTCTGGACTCACTGCAGTGCATCCCCAGTGGTGCCAGTGGCTCTCTGGACTCACTGCACTGCATCACCAGTGGTGCCAGTGCACTCTCTGTAGTCACTGCGCTGCGTCCACAGTGATGCCAGTGCACTCTCTGGAGTCACTGCACTGCATCACCATTGGTGCCAGTGCACTCTCTGGACTCACTGCACTGCATCCCCAGTGGTGCCAGTGCACTCTCTGGACTCACTGCACTGCATGAAAAGTGGTGCCAGTGCAATCTCTGGACTCACTGCAGTGCAGATCTGTGGTGCCAGAGCACTCTCTGGACTCACTGCAGTGCATCCCCAGTGGTGCCAGTGCACTCTCTGGACTCACTGCACTGCATCCCCAGTGGTGCCAGTGCACTCTCTGAACTCACTGCAGTGTATCCCCATTGGAGCCGGTGCACTCTCTGGACTCACTAAACTGCATCCCCAGTGGTGCCAGAGAACTCTCTGGACTCACTGCAGTGCATCCCCAGTGGTGCCAGTGCACTGTCTAGACTCACTGCAGTTTATCCCCAGTGGTGCCAGTGCACTCTCTGGACTCACTGAACTGCATCCCCAGTGGTGCCAGTGCAGTCTCTGGACTCACTGCACTGCATCCCCAGTGGTGCCAGTGCACTCTCTGGACTCACTGCAGTGCATCCCCAGTGGTGCCAGTGCACTCTCTGCACTCACTGCAGTGCATCACCAGTGGTGCCAGTGCACTCTCTGGACTCACTGCAGTGCATCCCCACTGGTGCCAGTGCACTCTCTGGACTCACTGCACTGCATCCCCAGTGGTGCCAGTGCACTCTCTGGACTCACTGCACTGCATCCCCAGTGGTGCCAGTGCACTCTATGGACTCACTGCACTGCATCCCCAGTGGTGCCAGAGCACTCTCTGGACTCACTGCACTGCATCCCCAGTGGAGCCAGTGCACTCTCTGGACTCACTGCAGTGCATCACCAGTGGTGCCAGTGCACTCTCTGGACTCACTGCACTGCATCCCCAGTGGTGCCAGTGCACTCTCTGGACTCACTGCACTGCATCCCCAGTGGTGCCAGTGAACTCTCTGGACTCACTGCAGTGCATCACCAGTGGTGCCAGTGCACTCTCTGGACTCACTGCACTGCATCCCCAGTGGAGCCAGTGCACTCTCTGAACTCACTGCAGTGTATCCCCATTGGAGCCGGTGCACTCTCTGGACTCACTAAACTGCATCCCCAGTGGTGCCAGAGAACTCTCTGGACTCACTGCAGTGCATCCCCAGTGGTGCCAGTGCACTGTCTAGACTCACTGCAGTTTATCCCCAGTGGTGCCAGTGCACTCTCTGGACTCACTGAACTGCATCCCCAGTGGTGCCAGTGCAGTCTCTGGACTCACTGCACTGCATCCCCAGTGGTGCCAGTGCACTCTCTGGACTCACTGCAGTGCATCCCCAGTGGTGCCAGTGCACTCTCTGCACTCACTGCAGTGCATCACCAGTGGTGCCAGTGCACTCTCTGGACTCACTGCAGTGCATCCCCACTGGTGCCAGTGCACTCTCTGGACTCACTGCACTGCATCCCCAGTGGTGCCAGTGCACTCTCTGGACTCACTGCACTGCATCCCCAGTGGTGCCAGTGCACTCTATGGACTCACTGCACTGCATCCCCAGTGGTGCCAGAGCACTCTCTGGACTCACTGCACTGCATCCCCAGTGGAGCCAGTGCACTCTCTGGACTCACTGCAGTGCATCACCAGTGGTGCCAGTGCACTCTCTGGACTCACTGCACTGCATCCCCAGTGGTGCCAGTGCACTCTCTGGACTCACTGCACTGCATCCCCAGTGGTGCCAGTGAACTCTCTGGACTCACTGCAGTGCATCACCAGTGGTGCCAGTGCACTCTCTGGACTCACTGCACTGCATCCCCAGTGGAGCCAGTGCACTCTATGGACTCACTGCAGTGCATCCCCAGTGGTGCCAGTGCACTCTCTGGACTCACTGAAGTGCATCCCCAGTGGTGCCAGTGCACTCTCTGGACTCACTGCACTGCATCACCAGTGGTGCCAGTGCAGTCTGTGGACTCACTGAACTGCATCCCCAGTGGTGCCAGTGCACTCTCTGGACTCACTGCACTGCATCACCAGTGGTGCCAGTGCACTCTCTGGACTCACTGCACTGCATCCCCAGTGGTGCCAGTGCACTCTCTGGACCCACTGCACTGCATGCCCCAGTGCTCCCAGAGCACTCTCTGGACTCACTGCAGTGCATCACCAGTGGTGCCAGTGCACTCTCTGTAGTCACTGCGCTGCATCGCCAGTGGTGACAGTGCACTCTCTGGACTCACTGTGCTGCATCCCCAGTGGAGCCAGTGCACTCTCTGGACTCACTGCAGTGTATCCCCAGTGATGCCAGTGCACTCTTTGGACTCACTGCACTGCATGAACAGTGGTTCCAGTGCACTCTCTGGACTCACTGCAGTGCATCCCCAGTGGTGCCAGTGCACTCTCTGGACTCACTGCAGTGCAGCCCCAGTGGTGCCAGTGCACTCTCTGGACTCACTGCAGTGCAGCTCCTTAGGTGCCAGTGCACTCTCTGTACTCACTGCAGTCCATTCCCAGTGGTGCCAGTGCACTCTCTGGACTCCTTGCAGTGAATCCCCGGTGGTGCCAGTTCACTCTCTGGACTCACTGAACTGCATCCCCAGTGGTGCCAGTGCACTCTCTGGACTCACTGCACTGCATCCCCAGTCGTGCGTGTGCAGTCTCTGGACTCACTGCAGTGCATCCCCAGTGGTGCCAGTGCACTCTTTCGAGTCACTGCAGTGCATCCCCAGTGGTGCCAATGCAGTCTCTGGACTCACTGCACTGCATCCCCAGTGGTGCCAGTGAACTCTCTGGACTCACTGCAGTGCATCACCAGTGGTGCCAGTGCACTCTGTGGATTCACTGCACTGCATCCCCAGTGGTGCCAGTGCACTCTCTGGACTCACTGCAGTGCATCACCAGTGGTGCCAGTGCACTCTCTGGACTCACTGCACTGCATCCCCAGTGGTGGCAGTGCACTCTCTGGACCCACTGCAGTGCATCCCCAGTGGTGCCAGTGCACTCTCTGGACTCACTGCAGTGCATCCCCAGTGGTGCCAGTGCACTCTCTGGACTCACTGCACTGCATCCCCAGTGGTGCCAGTGCACTCTCTGGACTCCTTGCAGTGAATCCCCGGTGGTGCCAGTGCACTCTCTGGACTCACTGCACTACATCCCCAGTAGTGCCAGTGCACTCTCTGGACTCACTGTACTGCATCCCCAGTGGTGCCTGTGAAGTCTCTGGACTCACTGCAGTGCATCCCCAGTGGTGCCAGTGCAGTCTCTGGACTCACTGCACTGCAACCCCAGTGGTGCCAGTGCAATCTCAGGACTCACAGCAGTGCAGCACCAGTTGGTGCCCGTGCACTCTCTGGACTCACTGCACTGCATCCCCAGTGGTGCCAGTGCACTCTCTGGACTCAACTGCACTGCATCAACAGTGGTGCCAGTGCACTCTCTGGACTCACTGCAGTGCATCCCCAGTGGTGCCAATGCAGTCTCTGGACTCACTGCACTGCATCCCCAGTGGTGCCAGTGCACTCTCTGGACTCACTGCAGTGCATCCCCACTGGTGCCAGTGCACTCTCTGCACTCACTGCACTGCATCCCCAGTGGTGCCAGTGCACTCTCTGGACTCACTGCAGTGCATCACCAGTGGTGCCTGTGCAGTCTCTGGACTCACTGCAGTGCATCGCCAGTGGTGCCAGTGCACTCTCTGGACTCACTGCACTGCATCCCCAGTGGTGCCAGTGCACTCTCTGGACTCACTGCAGTGCATCCCCAGTGGTGCCAGTGCACTCTCTGGACTCACCGGGGTGCATCCCCAGTGTTGCCAGTGCACTCTCTGGACTCACTGCACTGCATCCCCAGTCGTGCCTGTGCAGTCTCTGGACTCACTGCAGTGCATCCCCAGTGGTGCCAGTGCACTCTCTGGACTCACTGCAGTGCATCCCCAGTGGTGCCAGTGCACTCTCTGCACTCACTGCACTGCATCTCCAGTAGTGTCAGTGCACTCTCTGTAGTCACTGCGCTGCATTCCCAGTGGTGACAATGCACTCTCTGGACTCACTGCACTGCATCCACAGTGGTGCCAGGGCACTCTCTGTAGTCACTGCGCTGCATTCCCAGTGGTGACAATGCACTCTCTGGACTCACTGCACTGCATCCCCAGTGGTGCCAGTGCACTCTCCGGACTCACTGCACAGCATCCCCTGTGGTGCCATTGCACTCTCTGGACTCCCTGCACTGCATCCCCAGTGGTGCCAGTGCACTCTCTGGACTCACTGCACTGCATCCCCAGTGGTGCCAGTGCACTCTCTGGACTCACGGCACTGCATCACCAGTGGAGCCAGTGCACTTTCTGGACTCACTGCAGTGCATCCCCAGTGGTGCCAGTGCACTCTCTGGACTCACTGCACTGCATCCCCAGGGGTGCCAGTACACTCTCTGGCGTCACTGCACTGCATACCCAGTGGTGCCTGTGCAGTCTCTGGACTCACTGCACTGCATCCCCAGTGATGCCAGTGCACTCTCTGGACTCACTGCACTGCATCCCCAGTGGTGCCAGTGCACACTCTGGACTCACTGCACTGCATCCCCAGTGGTGCCAGTGCACTCTGGACTCACTGCACTCCATCCCCACTGGTGCCAGTACACTCTCTGGACTCACTGCACTGCATCCCCAGTGGTGCCAGTGCACTCTCTGGACTCACTGCACTGCATCCCCAGTGGTGCCAGTGCACTCTCTGGACTCACTGCAGTGCATTACCAGTGGTGCCAGTGCACTCTCTGAGTCACTGCACTGCATCAACAGTGCTGCCAGTGCACTCTCTGGACTCACTGCACTGCAACTCCTGTGGTGCCAGTGCACTCTCTGGACTCACTGCAGTGCACCCCCACTGGTGCCAGTGCACTCTCTGCACTCACTACACTGCATCCCCAAGGTGCCAGTGCACTCTCTGGACTCAACTGCACTGCATCCCCAGTGGTGCCAGTGCACTCTCTGGACTCACTGCAGTGTATCCCCAGTGGTGCCAGTGCACTCTCTGGACTCACTGCAGTGCATCACCAGTGGTGCCAGTGCACTCTCTGGACTCACTGCACTGCATCCCCAGTGGTGCCAGTGCACTCTCTCGAGTCACTGCACTGCATCCCCAGTGGTGCCTGTGCAGTCTCTGGACTCACTAAAGTGCATCCCCAGTGGTGCCACTGCACTCTCTGGACTCACTGCAGTGCATCCCCAGTAGTGCCAGTGCACTCTCTGGACTCACCGGGGTGCATCCCCAGTAGTGCCAGTGCACTCTCTGAGTCACTGCAGTGCATCCCCAGTGGTGCCAGTGCACTCTCTGGACTCACTGCAGTGCATCCCCTGTGTTGCCAGTGCACTCTCTAGACTCACTGCACTGCATCCCCTGTTGTGCTAGTGCACTCTCTGCACTCACTACACTGCATCCCCAAAAGTGCCAGTGCACTCTCTGGACTCACTGCACTGCATCCCCTGTGGTGCCAGTGCACTCTTTGGACTCACTGCACTGCATCCCCAATGGTGCCAGTGGCTCTCTGGACTCACTGCAGTGCATCCCCAGTGGTGACAGTGCACTCTCTGGACTCACTGCACTGCATCCCCAGTGGTGCCAGTGCACTCTCTGGACTCACTGCACTGCATCAACAGTGGTGCCAGTGCACTCACTGGACTCACTGCACTGCATCCCCAGTGGTGCCAGTGTAGTCTCTGGACTCACTGCACTGCATCCCCAGTGGTGCCAGTGCACTCTCTGGACTCACTGCACTGCATCCCCAGTGGTGCCAGTGCACTCTCTGGACTCACTGCAGTGCATTACCAGTGGTGCCAGTGCACTCTCTGAGTCACTGCACTGCATCAACAGTGCTGCCAGTGCACTCTCTGGACTCACTGCACTGCAACCCCTGTGGTGCCAGTGCACTCTCTGGACTCACTGCAGTGCACCCCCACTGGTGCCAGTGCACTCTCTGCACTCACTACACTGCATCCCCAAGGTGCCAGTGCACTCTCTGGACTCAACTGCACTGCATCCCCAGTGGTGCCAGTGCACTCTCTGGACTCACTGCAGTGTATCCCCAGTGGTGCCAGTGCACTCTCTGGACTCACTGCAGTGCATCACCAGTGGTGCCAGTGCACTCTCTGGACTCACTGCACTGCATCCCCAGTGGTGCCAGTGCACTCTCTCGAGTCACTGCACTGCATCCCCAGTGGTGCCTGTGCAGTCTCTGGACTCACTAAAGTGCATCCCCAGTGGTGCCACTGCACTCTCTGGACTCACTGCACTGCATCCCCAGTAGTGCCAGTGCACTCTCTGGACTCACCGGGGTGCATCCCCAGTGGTGCCAGTGCACTCTCTGAGTCACTGCAGTGCATCCCCAGTGGTGCCAGTGCACTCTCTGGACTCACTGCAGTGCATCCCCTGTGTTGCCAGTGCACTCTCTAGACTCACTGCACTGCATCCCCTGTTGTGCTAGTGCACTCTCTGCACTCACTACACTGCATCCCCAAAAGTGCCAGTGCACTCTCTGGACTCACTGCACTGCATCCCCTGTGGTGCCAGTGCACTCTTTGGACTCACTGCAGTGCATCCCCAATGGTGCCAGTGGCTCTCTGGACTCACTGCAGTGCATCCCCAGTGGTGACAGTGCACTCTCTGGACTCACTGCACTGCATCCCCAGTGGTGCCAGTGCACTCTCTGGACTCACTGCACTGCATCAACAGTGGTGCCAGTGCACTCACTGGACTCACTGCACTGCATCCCCAGTGGTGCCAGTGTAGTCTCTGGACTCACTGCACTGCATCCCCAGTGGTGCCAGTGCACTCTCTGGACTCACTGCACTGCATCCCCAGTGGTGCCAGTGCACTCTCTGGACTCACTGCACTGCATCACCATTGGTGCCAGGGCACTCTCCGGACTCATTGCAGTGCATCCGCAGTGGTGCCAGTGAACTCTCTGGACTCACTGCACTGCATCCCCATTAGTGCCAGTGCATTCTCTGGACTCACTGCAGTGCATCCCCAGTGGTGCCAGTGTACTCTCTGGACTCACTGCACTGCATCACCAGTGGTGCCAGTGCACTCTCTGGACTCACTGCACTGCATCCCCAGTGGTGCCACTGCACTCTCTGGACTAACTGCACTGCATCACCAGTGGTGCCAGTGCACTCTCTGGACTCACTGCAGTGCATGCCCAGTGGTGCCAGTGCACTCTCTGGACTCACTGCACTGCATCCCCTGTTGTGCTAGTGCACTCTCTGCACTCACTACACTGCATCCGCAAAAGTGCCAGTGCACTCTCTGGACTCACTGCACTGCATCCCCAGTGGTGCCAGTGCACTCTCTGGACTCACTGCACTGCATCCCCAATGGTGCCAGTGCACTCTCTGGACTCACTGCAGTGCATCCGTAGTGGTGCCAGTGGCTCTCTGGACTCACTGCAGTGCATCCCCAGTGGTGACAGTGCACTCTCTGGACTCACTGCACTGCATCCCCAGTGGTGCCAGTGCACTCTCTGGACTCACTGCACTGCATCAACAGTGGTGCCAGTGCACTCTCTGGACTCACTGCACTGCATCCCCAGTGGTGCCAGTGTAGTCTCTGGACTCACTGCACTGCATCCCCTGTGGTGCCAGTGCACTCTTTGGACTCAGTGCACTGCATCCCCATTAGTGCCTGTGCACTCTCTGGACTCAGTGCACTGCATCCCCAATGGTGCCACTGCACTCTCTGGACTCACTGCAGTGCATCCCCAGTGGTGCCAGTGCACTATCTGGACTCACTGCAGTGCATCCCCAGTGGTGCCAGTGGCTCTATGGACTCACTGCACTGCATCACCAGTGGTGCCATTGCACTATCTGTAGTCACTGTGCTGCGTCCCCAGTGGTGCCAGTGCACTCTCTGGAGTCCCTGCACTGCATCACCATTGGTGCCAGTGCACTCTCTGGACTCACTGCACTGCATGAAAAGTGGTGCCAGTGCAATCTCGTGACTCACTGCAGTGCAGCTCTGTGGTGCCAGAGCACTCTCTGGACTCACTGCAGTGCATCCCCAGTGGTGCCAGTGCACTCTCTGGACTCACTGCACTGCATCCCCAGTGGTGCCAGTGCACTCTCTGAACTCACTGCAGTGTATCCCCATTGGAGCCGGTGCACTCTCTGGACTCACTAAACTGCATCCCCAGTGGTGCCAGAGAACTCTCTGGACTCACTGCAGTGCATCCCCAGTGGTGCCAGTGCACTGTCTAGACTCAATGCAGTTTATCCCCAGTGGTGCCAGTGCACTCTCTGGACTCACTGCACTGCATCCCCATTGGTGCCAGTGCAGTTTCTGGACTCACTGCACTGCATCCCCAGTGGTGCCAGTGCACTCTCTGGACTCACTGCAGTGCATCCCCAGTGGTGCCAGTGCACTCTCTGCACTCACTGCAGTGCATCACCAGTGGTGCCAGTGCACTCTCTGGACTCACTGCAGTGCATCCCCAGTGGTGCCAGTGCACTCTCTGGACTCACTGAACTGCATCCCCATTAGTGCCAGTGCATTCTCTGGACTCACTGCAGTGCATCCCCAGTGGTGCCAGTGCACTCTCTGGACTCACTGCAGTGCATCCCCAGTGGTGCCAGTTCACTCTCTGGACTCACTGCAGTGCATCCCCAGTGGTGCCAGTGCACTCTCTGGACTCACTGCACTGCATCCCCAGTGGTGCCAGTGTAGTCTATGGACTCACTGCAGTGTATCCCCAGTGGTGCCAGTGCAATCTCAGGACTCACTACAGTGCAGCTCCAGTTGGTGCCAGTGCACTCTCTGGACTCACTGCACTGCATCCCCAGTGGTGCCAGTGCACTCTCTGGAGTCACTGCAGTGTATCCCCAGTGGTGCCAGTGCACTCTCTGGACTCACTGAACTGCATCCCCAGTGGTGCCAGAGCACTCTCTGGACTCACTGCACTGCATCCCCAGTGGTGCCAGTGCACTCTCTGGACTCACTGCAATGCATCGCCAGTGGTGCCAGTGCACTCTCTGCACTCACTGCACTGCATGACCAGTGGTGCCAGTGCACTCTCTGGGCTCAGTGCACTGCATCCCCAGTGGTGCCAGTGCACTCTCTGGAGTCACAGCACTGCATCCCCAGTGGTGCCAGTGCACTCTCTGGACTCACTGCAGTGCATCCCCAGTGGTGCCAGTGCACTCTCTGGACTCACTGCACTGCATCCCCAGTGGTGCCAGTGCACTCTCTGGAATCACTGCAGTGCATCCCAAGTGGTGCCAGTGCACTCTCTGGAGTCAGTGCACTGCATCCCCAGTGGTGCCAGTGCACTCTCTGGACTCACTGCATTGCATCCCCAGTGGTGCCAGTGCACTCTCTGGACTCACTGCACTGCATCCCCAGTGGTGCCAGAGCACTCTCTGGACTCACTGCACTGCATCACCATTGGTGCCAGGGCACTCTCCGGACTCACTGCAGTGCATCCGCAGTGGTGCCAGTGCACTCTCTGGACTCACTGCAGTGCATCCCCAGTGGTGCCAGTGCACTCTCTGCACTCACTGCACTGCATCTCCAGTAGTGTCAGTGCACTCTCTGTAGTCACTGCGCTGCATTCCCAGTGGTGACAATGCACTCTCTGGACTCACTGCACTGCATCCCCAGTGGTGCCAGGGCACTCTCTGTAGTCACTGCGCTGCATTCCCAGTGGTGACAATGCACTCTCTGGACTCACTGCACTGCATCCCCAGTGGTGCCAGTGCACTCTCCGGACTCACTGCACAGCATCCCCTGTGGTGCCATTGCACTCTCTGGACTCCCTGCACTGCATCCCCAGTGGTGCCAGTGCACTCTCTGGACTCACTGCACTGCATCCCCAGTGGTGCCAGTGCACTCTCTGGACTCACGGCACTGCATCACCAGTGGAGCCAGTGCACTTTCTGGACTCACTGCAGTGCATCCCCAGTGGTGCCAGTGCACTCTCTGGACTCACTGCACTGCATCCCCAGGGGTGCCAGTACACTCTCTGGCGTCACTGCACTGCATACCCAGTGGTGCCAGTGCACTCTCTGGACTCACTGCACTGCATCCCCAGTGATGCCAGTGCACTCTATGGACTCACTGCACTGCATCCCCAGTGGTGCCAGTGCACACTCTGGACTCACTGCAGTGCATCCCCAGTGGTGCCAGTGCACTCTGGACTCACTGCACTCCATCCCCACTGGTGCCAGTACACTCTCTGGACTCACTGCACTGCATCCCCAGTGGTGCCAGTGCACTCTCTGGACTCACTGCACTGCATCCCCAGTGGTGCCAGTGCACTCTCTGGACTCACTGCAGTGCATTACCAGTGGTGCCAGTGCACTCTCTGAGTCACTGCACTGCATCAACAGTGCTGCCAGTGCACTCTCTGGACTCACTGCACTGCAACCCCTGTGGTGCCAGTGCACTCTCTGGACTCACTGCAGTGCACCCCCACTGGTGCCAGTGCACTCTCTGCACTCACTACACTGCATCCCCAAGGTGCCAGTGCACTCTCTGGACTCAACTGCACTGCATCCCCAGTGGTGCCAGTGCACTCTCTGGACTCACTGCAGTGTATCCCCAGTGGTGCCAGTGCACTCTCTGGACTCACTGCAGTGCATCACCAGTGGTGCCAGTGCACTCTCTGGACTCACTGCACTGCATCCCCAGTGGTGCCAGGGCACTCTCCGGACTCACTGCACCGCATCCGCAGTGGTGCCAGTGCACTCTTTCGAGTCACTGCAGTGCATCCCCAGTGGTGCCAGTGCACTCTCTGCACTCACTGCACTGCATCCCCTGTGTTCCCAGAGCACACTCTGGACTCACTGCAGTGCATCCCCAGTGGTGCCAGTGCACTCTCTGGACTCACTGCACTGCATCCCCAGTGGTGCCAGTGCACTCTCTGGACTCACTGCATTGCATCCCCAGCGGTGCCAGTGCACTCTCTGGACTCACTGCAGTGCATCCCCAGTGGTGCCACTGCACTCTCTGGACTGACTGCACTGCATCACCATTGGTGCCAGGGCACTCTCCGGACTCACTGCAGTGCATCCGCTGTGGTGCCAGTGCACTCTTTCGAGTCACTGCACTGCATCCCCATTAGTGCCAGTGCATTCTCTGGACTCATTGCAGTGCATCCCCTTAGGTGCCAGTGCACTCTGTGGACTCAGTGCACTGCATCAACAGTGGTGCCAGTGCACTCTCTGGACTCACTGCACTGCATCCCCAGTGCTGACAGTGCACTCTCTGGACTCACTGCAGTGCATCCCCAGTGCTGACAGTGCACTCTCTGGACTCACTGCAGTGCATCCCCAGTGGTGCCAGTGCACTCTTTGGACTCACTGCTGTGCATCACCACTGGTGCCAGTGCACTCTCTGGACTCACTGCACGGCATCCCCAGTGGTGCCAGTGGCTCTCTGGACTCACTGCAGTGCATCCCCAGTGGTGACAGTGCACTCTCTGGACTCACTGCACTGCATCCCCAGTGGTGCCAGTGCACTCTCTGGACTCACTGCACTGCATCAACAGTGGTGCCAGTGCACTCTCTGGACTCACTGCACTGCATCCCCAGTGGTGCCAGTGTAGTCTCTGGACTCACTGCACTGCATACCCTGTGGTGCCAGTGCACTCTTTGGACTCAGTGCACTGCATCCCCATTAGTGCCTGTGCACTCTCTGGACTCAGTGCACTGCATCCCCAATGGTGCCACTGCACTCTCTGGACTCACTGTAGTGCATCCCAGGTGGTGCCAGTGCACTATCTGGACTCACTGCAGTGCATCCCCAGTGGTGCCAGTGGCTCTCTGGACTCACTGCACTGCATCACCAGTGGTGCCAGTGCACTCTCTGTAGTCACTGCGCTGCGTCCACAGTGATGCCAGTGCACTCTCTGGAGTCACTGCACTGCATCACCATTGGTGCCAGTGCACTCTCTGGACTCACTGCACTGCATCCCCTGTGGTGCCAGTGTAGTCTCTGGACTCACTGCACTGCATGAAGAGTGGTGCCCGTGCAATCTCTGGACTCACTGCAGTGCAGATCTGTGGTGCCAGAGCACTCTCTGGACTCACTGCAGTGCATCCCCAGTGGTGCCAGTGCACTCTCTGGACTCACTGCACTGCATCCCCAGTGGTGCCAGTGCACTCTCTGAACTCACTGCAGTGTATCCCCATTGGAGCCGGTGCACTCTCTGGACTCACTAAACTGCATCCCCAGTGGTGCCAGAGAACTCTCTGGACTCACTGCAGTGCATCCCCAGTGGTGCTAGTGCACTGTCTAGACTCACTGCAGTTTATCCCCAGTGGTGCCAGTGCACTCTCTGGACTCACTGCAGTGCATCCCCAGTGGTGCCAGTGCAGTCTCTGGACTCACTGCACTGCATCCCCAGTGGTGCCAGTGCACTCTCTGGACTCACTGCAGTGCATCACCAGTGGTGCCAGTGCACTTTCTGGACTCACTGCAGTGCATCCCCAGTGGTGCCAGTGCACTCTCTGGACTCACTGCACTGCATCCCCAGTGGTGCCAGTGCACTCTCTGGACTCACTGCACTGCATCCCCAGTGGTGCCAGTGCACTCTATGGACTCACTGCACTGCATCCCCAGTGGTGCCAGAGCACTCTCTGGACTCACTGCACTGCATCCCCAGTGGAGCCAGTGCACTCTCTGGACTCACTGCAGTGCATCACCAGTGGTGCCAGTGCACTCTCTGGACTCACTGCACTGCATCCCCAGTGGTGCCAGTGCAATCTCTGGACTCACTGCACTGCATCCCCAGTGGTGCCAGTGAACTCTCTGGACTCACTGCAGTGCATCACCAGTGGTGCCAGTGCACTCTCTGGACTCACTGCACTGCATCCCCAGTGGAGCCAGTGCACTCTATGGACTCACTGCAGTGCATCCCCAGTGGTGCCAGTGCACTCTCTGGACTCACTGCAGTGCATCCCCAGTGGTGCCAGTGCACTCTCTGGACTCACTGCACTGCATCACCAGTGGTGCCAGTGCAGTCTGTGGACTCACTGAACTGCATCCCCAGTGGTGCCAGTGCACTCTCTGGACTCACTGCAGTGTATCCCCAGTGATGCCAGTGCACTCTTTGGACTCACTGCACTGCATGAACAGTGGTGCCAGTGCACTCTCTGGACTCACTGCAGTGCATCCCCAGTGGTGCCAGTGCACTCTCTGGACTCACTGCAGTGCAGCCCCAGTGGTGCCAGTGCACTCTCTGGACTCACTGCAGTGCAGCTCCTTAGGTGCCAGTGCACTCTCTGTACTCACTGCAGTCCATTCCCAGTGGTGCCAGTGCACTCTCTGCACTCCTTGCAGTGAATCCCCGGTGGTGCCAGTTCTCTCTCTGGACTCACTGAACTGCATCCCCAGTGGTGCCAGTGCACTCTCTGGACTCACTGCACTGCATCCCCAGTCGTGCGTGTGCAGTCTCTGGACTCACTGCAGTGCATCCCCAGTGGTGCCAGTGCACTCTTTCGAGTCACTGCAGTGCATCCCCAGTGGTGCCAATGCAGTCTCTGGACTCACTGCACTGCATCCCCAGTGGTGCCAGTGAACTCTCTGGACTCACTGCAGTGCATCACCAGTGGTGCCAGTGCACTCTGTGGATTCACTGCACTGCATCCCCAGTGGTGCCAGTGCACTCTCTGGACTCACTGCAGTGCATCACCAGTGGTGCCAGTGCACTCTCTGGACTCACTGCACTGCATCCCCAGTGGTGGCAGTGCACTCTCTGGACCCACTGCAGTGCATCCCCAGTGGTGCCAGTGCACTCTCTGGACTCACTGCAGTGCATCCCCAGTGGTGCCAGTGCACTCTCTGGACTCACTGCACTGCATCCCCAGTGGTGCCAGTGCACTCTCTGGACTCCTTGCAGTGAATCCCCGGTGGTGCCAGTGCACTCTCTGGACTCACTGCACTACATCCCCAGTAGTGCCAGTGCACTCTCTGGACTCACTGTACTGCATCCCCAGTGGTGCCTGTGAAGTCTCTGGACTCACTGCAGTGCATCCCCAGTGGTGCCAGTGTAGTCTCTGGACTCACTGCACTGCAACCCCAGTGGTGCCAGTGCAATCTCAGGACTCACAGCAGTGCAGCACCAGTTGGTGCCAGTGCACTCTCTGGACTCACTGCACTGCATCCCCAGTGGTGCCAGTGCACTCTCTGGACTCAACTGCACTGCATCAACAGTGGTGCCAGTGCACTCTCTGGACTCACTGCAGTGCATCCCCAGTGGTGCCAATGCACTCTCTGGACTCACTGCACTGCATCCCCAGTGGTGCCAGTGCACTCTCTGGACTCACTGCAGTGCATCCCCAGTGGTGCCAGAGCACTCTCTGGACTCAGTGCACTGCATCCCCAGTGGTGCCAGTGCACTCTCTGGACTCACTGCAATGCATCCCCAGTGGTGCCAGTGCACTCTCTGCACTCACTGCACTGCATCAACAGTGGTGCCAGTGCACTCTCTGGACTCACTGCAGTGCATCCCCACTGGTGCCAGTGCACTCTCTGCACTCACTGCACTGCATCCCCAGTGGTGCCAGTGCACTCTCTGGACTCACTGCAGTGCATCACCAGTGGTGCCTGTGCAGTCTCTGGACTCACTGCAGTGCATCGCCAGTGGTGCCAGTGCACTCTCTGGACTCACTGCAGTGCATCCCCAGTGGTGCCAGTGCACTCTCTGGACTCACCGGGGTGCATCCCCAGTGTTGCCAGTGCACTCTCTGGACTCACTGCACTGCATCCCCAGTCGTGCCTGTGCAGTCTCTGGACTCACTGCAGTGCATCCCCAGTGGTGCCAGTGCACTCTCTGGACTCACTGCAGTGCATCCCCAGTGGTGCCAGTGCACTCTCTGCACTCACTGCACTGCATCTCCAGTAGTGTCAGTGCACTCTCTGTAGTCACTGCGCTGCATTCCCAGTGGTGACAATGCACTCTCTGGACTCACTGCACTGCATCCCCAGTGGTGCCAGGGCACTCTCTGTAGTCACTGCGCTGCATTCCCAGTGGTGACAATGCACTCTCTGGACTCACTGCACTGCATCCCCAGTGGTGCCAGTGCACTCTCCGGACTCACTGCACAGCATCCCCTGTGGTGCCATTGCACTCTCTGGACTCCCTGCACTGCATCCCCAGTGGTGCCAGTGCACTCTCTGGACTCACTGCACTGCATCCCCAGTGGTGCCAGTGCACTCTCTGGACTCACGGCACTGCATCACCAGTGGAGCCAGTGCACTTTCTGGACTCACTGCAGTGCATCCCCAGTGGTGCCAGTGCACTCTCTGGACTCACTGCACTGCATCCCCAGGGGTGCCAGTACACTCTCTGGCGTCACTGCACTGCATCCCCAGTGGTGCCTGTGCAGTCTCTGGACTCACTGCACTGCATCCCCAGTGATGCCAGTGCACTCTCTGGACTCACTGCACTGCATCCCCAGTGGTGCCAGTGCACACTCTGGACTCACTGCACTGCATCCCCAGTGGTGCCAGTGCACTCTGGACTCACTGCACTCCATCCCCACTGGTGCCAGTACACTCTCTGGACTCACTGCACTGCATCCCCAGTGGTGCCAGTGCACTCTCTGGACTCACTGCACTGCATCCCCAGTGGTGCCAGTGCACTCTCTGGACTCACTGCAGTGCATTACCAGTGGTGCCAGTGCACTCTCTGAGTCACTGCACTGCATCAACAGTGCTGCCAGTGCACTCTCTGGACTCACTGCACTGCAACCCCTGTGGTGCCAGTGCACTCTCTGGACTCACTGCAGTGCACCCCCACTGGTGCCAGTGCACTCTCTGCACTCACTACACTGCATCCCCAAGGAGCCAGTGCACTCTCTGGACTCAACTGCACTGCATCCCCAGTGGTGCCAGTGCACTCTCTGGACTCACTGCAGTGTATCCCCAGTGGTGCCAGTGCACTCTCTGGACTCACTGCAGTGCATCACCAGTGGTGCCAGTGCACTCTCTGGACTCACTGCACTGCATCCCCAGTGGTGCCAGTGCACTCTCTCGAGTCACTGCACTGCATCCCCAGTGGTGCCTGTGCAGTCTCTGGACTCACTAAAGTGCATCCCCAGTGGTGCCACTGCACTCTCTGGACTCACTGCACTGCATCCCCAGTAGTGCCAGTGCACTCTCTGGACTCACCGGGGTGCATCCCCAGTGGTGCCAGTGCACTCTCTGAGTCACTGCAGTGCATCCCCAATGGTGCCAGTGCACTCTCTGGACTCACTGCAGTGCATCCGTAGTGGTGCCAGTGGCTCTCTGGACTCACTGCAGTGCATCCCCAGTGGTGACAGTGCACTCTCTGGACTCACTGCACTGCATCCCCAGTGGTGCCAGTGCACTCTCTGGACTCACTGCACTGCATCAACAGTGGTGCCAGTGCACTCTCTGGACTCACTGCACTGCATCCCCAGTGGTGCCAGTGTAGTCTCTGGACTCACTGCACTGCATCCCCTGTGGTGCCAGTGCACTCTTTGGACTCAGTGCACTGCACCCCCATTAGTGCCTGTGCACTCTCTGGACTCAGTGCACTGCATCCCCAATGGTGCCACTGCACTCTCTGGACTCACTGCAGTGCATCCCCAGTGGTGCCAGTGCACTATCTGGACTCACTGCAGTGCATCCCCAGTGGTGCCAGTGGCTCTATGGACTCACTGCACTGCATCACCAGTGGGGCCATTGCACTATCTGTAGTCACTGCGCTGCGTCCCCAGTGGTGCCAGTGCACTCTCTGGAGTCACTGCACTGCATCACCATTGGTGCCAGTGCACTCTCTGGACTCACTGCACTGCATGAAAAGTGGTGCCAGTGCAATCTCGTGACTCACTGCAGTGCAGCTCTGTGGTGCCAGAGCACTCTCTGGACTCACTGCAGTGCATCCCCAGTGGTGCCAGTGCACTCTCTGGACTCACTGCACTGCATCCCCAGTGGTGCCAGTGCACTCTCTGAACTCACTGCAGTGTATCCCCATTGGAGCCGGTGCACTCTCTGGACTCACTAAACTGTATCCCCAGTGGTGCCAGAGAACTCTCTGGACTCACTGCAGTGCATCCCCAGTGGTGTCACTGCACTCTCTGGACTCAATGCAGTTTATCCCCAGTGGTGCCAGTGCACTCTCTGGACTCACTGCACTGCATCCCCAGTGGTGCCAGTGCACTCTCTGGACTCACTGCAGTGCATCCCCAGTGGTGCCAGTGCACTCTCTGCACTCACTGCAGTGCATCACCAGTGGTGCCAGTGCACTCTCTGGACTCACTGCAGTGCATCCCCAGTGGTGCCAGTGCACTCTCTGGACTCACTGAACTGCATCCCCATTAGTGTCAGTGCATTCTCTGGACTCACTACAGTGCATCCCCAGTGGTGCCAGTGCACTCTCTGGACTCACTGCAGTGCATCCCCAGTGGTGCCAGTTCACTCTCTGGACTCACTGCAGTGCATCCCCAGTGGTGCCAGTGCACTCTCTGGACTCACTGCACTGCATCCCCAGTGGTGCCAGTGCACTCTCTGGAGTCACTGCAGTGTATCCCCAGTGGTGCCAGTGCACTCTCTGGACTCACTGAACTGCATCCCTAGTGGTGCCAGAGCACTCTCTGGACTCAGTGCACTGCATCCCCAGTGGTGCCAGTGCACTCTCTGGACTCACTGCAATGCATCGCCAGTGGTGCCAGTGCACTCTCTGCACTCACTGCACTGCATCACCAGTGCTGCCAGTGCACTCTCTGGGCTCAGTGCACTGCATCCCCAGTGGTGCCAGTGCACTCTCTGGACTCACTGCACTGCATCCCCAGTGGTGCCAGTGCACTCTCTGGACTCACTGCACTGCATCCCCAGTGGTGCCAGTGCACTCTCTGGACTCACTGCACTGCATCCCCAGTGGTGCCAGTGCACTCTCTGGAATCACTGCAGTGCATCCCCAGTGGTGCCAGTGCACTCTCTGGACTCACTGCACTGCATCCCCAGTGGTGCCAGTGCGCTCTCTGGACTCACTGCATTGCATCCCCAGTGGTGCCAGTGCACTCTCTGGACTCACTGCACTGCATCCCCAGTGACGCCACTGCACTCTCTGGACTCACTGCACTGCATCACCATTGGTGCCAGGGCACTCTCCGGACTCACTGCAGTGCATCCGCAGTGGTGCCAGTGCACTCTTTCGAGTCACTGCAGTGCATCCCCAGTGGTGCCAGTGCACTCTCTGCACTCACTGCACTGCATCCCCAGTGGTGCCACTGCACTCTCTGGACTAACTGCAGTGCATCCCCAGTGGTGCCAGTGCACTCTCTGGACTCACTGCAGTGCATGCCCAGTGGTGCCAGTGCACTCTCTGGACTCACTGCACTGCATCCCCAGTGGTGCCAGTGCACTCTCTGGAGTCACTGCACTGCATCCCCATTGGTGCCAGGGCACTCTCCAGACTCACTGCAGTGCATCCGCAGTTGTGCCAGTGCACACTTTCGAGTCACTGCAGTGCATTCCCAGTGGTGCCAGTGCACTCTCTGGACTCACTGCACTGCATCCCCAGTGGTGCCAGTGCACTCTCTGGACTCACTGCAGTGCATCCCCAGTGGTGCCAGTGCACTCTCTGGACTCACTACAGTGCAGCTCCAGTTGGTGCCAGTGCACTCTCTGGACTCACTGCACTGCATCCCCAGTGGTGCCAGTGCACTCTCTGGACTCACTGCACTGCATCCCCAGTGCTGACAGTGCACTCTCTGGACTCACTGCACTGCATCCCCAGTGGTGCCAGTGCACTCTCTGGACTCACTGCAGTGCATCCCCAGTGGTGCCAGTGCACTCTCTGGACTCACTGCACTGCATCCCCTGTTGTGCCAGTGCACTCTCTGGACTCACTGCAGTGCATCCCCAGTGGTGCCAGTGCACTCTCTGGACTCACTGCAGTGCATCCCCAGTGGTGCCAGTGCACTCTCTGCACTCACTGCACTGCATCCCCAGTGTTCCCAGAGCACTCTCTGGACTCACCGAGGTGCATCCCCAGTGGTGCCAGTGCACTCTCTGGACTCACTGCAGTGCATCCCCAGTGGTGCCAGTGCACTCTCTGGACTCACTGCACGGCATCCCCAGTGGTGCCAGTGCACTCTCTGAGCTCACTGCACTGCATCCCCAGTGGTGCCAGTGCACTCTCTGGACTCACTGCACTGCATCTCCAGTGGTGCCAGTGCACTCTCTGGAGTCACTGCACTGCATCAACAGTGGTGCCAGTGCACTCTCTGGACTCACTGCACTGCATCCTTAGGGTGCCAGTTTAGTCTCTGGACTCACAGCAGTGCATCCCCAGTGGTGCCAGTGCACTCTCTGGACTCACTGCAGTGCAGCTCAGTGGTGCCAGAGCACTCTCTGGACTCACAGCACTGCATCCCCAGTGGTGCCAGAGAACCCTCTGGACTCACTGCACTGCATCCCCAGTGGTGCCAGCGCACTCTCTGGACTCACTGCAGTTTATCCCCAGTGGTGCAAGGGCAATCTCTGGACTCACTGCAGTGCATCCCCTGTGGTGCCAGTACACTCTCTGGACTCACTGCAGTGCATCCCCAGTGGTGCCAGTGCACTCTCTGGACTCACTGCAGTGCATCGCCAGTGGTGCCAGTGCACTCTCTGGACTCACTGCACTGCATCCCCAGTGGTGCCAGTGCACTCTCTGGACTCACTGCACTGCATCCCCTGTTGTGCTAGTGCACTCTCTGCACTCACTACACTGCATCCCCAAAAGTGCCAGTGCACTCTCTGGACTCACTGCAGTGCATCCGTAGTGCTGCCAGTGGCTCTCTGGACTCACTGCAGTGCATCCCCAGTGGTGACAGTGCACTCTCTGGACTCACTGCACTGCATCCCCAGTGGTGCCAGTGCACTCTCTGGACTCACTGCACTGCATCAACAGTGGTGCCAGTGCACTCTGTGGACTCACTGCACTGCATCCCCAGTGGTGCCAGTGTAGTCTCTGGACTCACTGCACTGCATCCCCAGTGGTGCCAGTGCACTCTCTGCACTCACTGCACTGCATCCCCAGTGGTGCCAGTGCACTCTCTGGACTCACTGCACTGCATCACCATTGGTGCCAGGGCACTCTCCGGACCCATTGCAGTGCATCCGCAGTGGTGCCAGTGAACTCTCTGGACTCACTGCACCGCATCCCCATTAGTGCCAGTGCATTCTCTGGACTCACTGCAGTGCATCCCCAGTGGTGCCAGTGTACTCTCTGGACTCACTGCACTGCATCACCAGTGGTGACAGTGCACTCTCTGGACTCACTGCACTGCATCCCCAGTGGTGCCACTGCACTCTCTGGACTAACTGCACTGCATCACCAGTGGTGCCAGTGCACTCTCTGGACTCACTGCACTGCATCCCCAGTGGTGCCAGTGCACTCTCTGGACTCACTGCACTGCATCCCCTGTTGTGCTAGTGCACTCTCTGCACTCACTACACTGCATCCGCAAAAGTGCCAGTGCACTCTCTGGACTCACTGCACTGCATCCCCTGTGGTGCCAGTGCACTCTTTGGACTCACTGCAGTGCATCCCCAATGGTGCCAGTGCACTCTCTGGACTCACTGCAGTGCATCCGTAGTGGTGCCAGTGGCTCTCTGGACTCACTGCAGTGCATCCCCAGTGGTGACAGTGCACTCTCTGGACTCACTGCACTGCATCCCCAGTGGTGCCAGTGCACTCTCTGGACTCACTGCACTGCATCAACAGTGGTGCCAGTGCACTCTCTGGACTCACTGCACTGCATCCCCAGTGGTGCCAGTGTAGTCTCTGGACTCACTGCACTGCATCCCCTGTGGTGCCAGTGCACTCTTTGGACTCAGTGCACTGCATCCCCATTAGTGCCTGTGCACTCTCTGGACTCAGTGCACTGCATCCCCAATGGTGCCACTGCACTCTCTGGACTCACTGCAGTGCATCCCCAGTGGTGCCAGTGCACTATCTGGACTCACTGCAGTGCATCCCCAGTGGTGCCAGTGGCTCTATGGACTCACTGCACTGCATCACCAGTGGTGCCATTGCACTATCTGTAGTCACTGCGCTGCGTCCCCAGTGGTGCCAGTGCACTCTCTGGAGTCACTGCACTGCATCACCATTGGTGCCAGTGCACTCTCTGGACTCACTGCACTGCATGAAAAGTGGTGCCAGTGCAATCTCGTGACTCACTGCAGTGCAGCTCTGTGGTGCCAGAGCACTCTCTGGACTCACTGCAGTGCATCCCCAGTGGTGCCAGTGCACTCTCTGGACTCACTGCACTGCATCCCCGGTGGTGCCAGTGCACTCTCTGAACTCACTGCAGTGTATCCCCATTGGAGCCGGTGCACTCTCTGGACTCACTAAACTGCATCCCCAGTGGTGCCAGAGAACTCTCTGGACTCACTGCAGTGCATCCCCAGTGGTGCCAGTGCACTGTCTAGACTCAATGCAGTTTATCCCCAGTGGTGCCAGTGCACTCTCTGGACTCACTGCACTGCATCCCCATTGGTGCCAGTGCAGTCTCTGGACTCACTGCACTGCATCCCCAGTGGTGCCAGTGCACTCTCTGGACTCACTGCAGTGCATCCCCAGTGGTGCCAGTGCACTCTCTGCACTCACTGCAGTGCATCACCAGTGGTGCCAGTGCACTCTCTGGACTCACTGCAGTGCATCCCCAGTGGTGCCAGTGCACTCTCTGGACTCACTGAACTGCATCCCCATTAGTGCCAGTGCATTCTCTGGACTCACTGCAGTGCATCCCCAGTGGTGCCAGTGCACTCTCTGGACTCACTGCAGTGCATCCCCAGTGGTGCCAGTTCACTCTCTGGACTCACTGCAGTGCATCCCCAGTGGTGCCAGTGCACTCTCTGGACTCACTGCACTGCATCCCCAGTGGTGCCAGTGCACTCTCTGGAGTCACTGCAGTGTATCTCCAGTGGTGCCAGTGCACACTCTGGACTCACTGAACTGCATCCCCAGTGGTGCCAGAGCACTCTCTGGACTCAGTGCACTGCATCCCCAGTGGTGCCAGTGCACTCTCTGGACTCACTGCAATGCATCGCCAGTGGTGCCAGTGCACTCTCTGCACTCACTGCACTGCATCCCCAGTGGTGCCAGTGCACTCTCTGGGCTCAGTGCACTGCATCCCCAGTGGTGCCAGTGCACTCTCTGGACTCACTGCACTGCATCCCCAGTGGTGCCAGTGCACTCTCTGGAGTCACAGCACTGCATCCCCAGTGGTGCCAGTGCACTCTCTGGACTCACTGCACTGCATCCCCAGTGGTGCCAGTGCACTCTCTGGACTCACTGCACTGCATCCCCAGTGGTGCCAGTGCACTCTCTGGAATCACTGCAGTGCATCCCAAGTGGTGCCAGTGCACTCTCTGGACTCACTGCACTGCATCCCCAGTGGTGCCAGTGCGCTCTCTGGACTCACTGCATTGCATCCCCAGTGGTGCCAGTGCACTCTCTGGACTCACTGCACTGCATCCCCAGTGACACCACTGCACTCTCTGGACTCACTGCACTGCATCACCATTGGTGCCAGGGCACTCTCCGGACTCACTGCAGTGCACCCGCAGTGGTGCCAGTGCACTCTTTCGAGTCACTGCAGTGCATCCCCAGTGGTGCCAGTGCACTCTCTGCACTCACTGCACTGCATCCCCAGTGTTCCCAGAGCACACTCTGGACTCACTGCAGTGCATCCCCAGTGGTGCCAGTGCACTCTCTGGACTCACTGCATTGCATCCCCAGTGGTACCAGTGCACTCTCTGGACTCACTGCATTCCATCCCCAGTGGTGCCAGTGCACTCTCTGGACTGACTGCACTGCATCACCATTGGTGCCAGGGCACTCTCCGGACTCACTACAGTGCATCCGCAGTGGTGCCAGTGCACTCTTTCGAGTCACTGCACTGCATCCCCATTAGTGCCAGTGCATTCTCTGGACTCATTGCAGTGCATCCCCAGTGGTGCCAGTGCACTCTCTGGACTCACTGCAGTGCATCCCCAGTGGTGCCAGTGCACTCTCTGGAGTCACTGCACTGCATCCCCTGTTGTGCCAGTGCACTCTCTGGACTCACTGCAGTGCATCCCCAGTGGTGCCAGTGCACTCTCTGGACTCACTGCAGTGCATCCCCAGTGGTGCCAGTGCACTCTCTGCACTCACTGCACTGCATCCCCAGTGTTCCCAGAGCACTCTCTGGACTCACCGAGGTGCATCCCCAGTGGTGCCAGTGCACTCTCTGGACTCACATCACTGAATTAACAGTGGTGCCACTGCACTCTCTAGAGTCACTGCAGTGCATCTCCAGTGCTGACAGTGCACTCTCTGGACTCACTGCACTGCATCCCCAGTGGTGCCAGTGAACTCTCTGGACTCAGTGCACTGCACCCCAATGGTGCCACTGCACTCTCTGGACTCACTGCAGTGCATCCACAGTGGTGCCAGTGCACTCTCTGGACTCACTGCACGGCATCCCCAGTGGTGCCAGTGCACTCTCTGAGCTCACTGCACTGCATCCCCAGTGGTGCCAGTGCACTCTCTGGACTCACTGCACTGCATCCCCAGTGGTGCCAGTGCACTCTCTGGACTCACTGCAGTGCAGCTCAGTGGTGCCAGAGCACTCTCTGGACTCACAGCACTGCATCCCCAGTGGTGCCAGTGCACTCTCTGGACTCACTGCAGTGCATCCCCAGTGGTGCCAGCGCACTCTCTGGACTCACTGCACTGTATCCCCATTGGAGCCGGTGCACTCTCTGGACTCACTAAACTGCATCCCCAGTGGTGCCAGAGAACCCTCTGGACTCACTGCAGTGCATCCCCAGTGGTGCCAGTGCACTGTCTGGAATCACTGCAGTTTATCCCCAGTGGTGCAAGGGCACTCTCTGGACTCACAGCACTGCATCCCCAGTGGTGCCAGTGCACTCTCTGGACTCACTGCAGTGCATCCCCAGTGGTACCAGTGCACTCTCTGGACTCACATCACTGAATGAACAGTGGTGCCAGTGCACTCTCTGGACTCACTGCAGTGCATCCCCTGTGGTGCCAGTACACTCTCTGGACTCACTGCAGTGCATCACCAGTGGTGCCAGTGCACTCTCTGGACTCACTGCACTGCATCCCCTGTGGTGCCAGTGCACTCTCTGGACTCACTGCACTGCATCCCCAGTGGTGCCAGTGCACTCTCTGCACTCACTGCACTGCATCCCCAGTGGTGCCAGTGCACTCTCTGGACTCACTGCACTGCATCCCCAGTGGTGCCAGGGCACTCTCCGGACTCACTGCACTGCATCCCCAGTGGTGCCAGTGCACTCTTTCGAGTCACTGCACTGCATCCCCTTTAGTGCCAGTGCATTCTCTGGACTCACTGCAGTGCATCCCCAGTGGTGCCAGTGTACTCTCTGGACTCACTGCACTGCATCACCAGTGGTGCCAGTGCACTCTCTGGACTCACTGCACTGCATCCCCAGTGGTGCCACTGCACTCTCTGGACTAACTGCACTGCATCACCAGTGGTGCCAGTGCACTCTCTGGACTCACTGCAGTGCATCCCCAGTGGTGCCAGTGCACTCTCTGGAGTCACTGCACTGCATCCCCTGTTGTGCTAGTGCACTCTCTGCACTCACTGCACTGCATCCCCAGAAGTGCCAGTGCACTATCTGGACTCACTGCACTGCATCCCCAGTGGTGCCAGTGCACTCTCTGCACTCATGCACTGCATCCCCAGTGGTGCCAGTACACTCTCTGGACTCACTGCAGTGCATCCCCAGTGGTGCCAGTGGCTCTCTGGACTCACTGCAGTGCATCCCCAGTGGTGACCGTGCACTCTCTGGACTCACTGCACTGCATACCCAGTGGTGCCAGTGCACTCTCTGGACTCACTGCACTGCATCCCCAGTGGTGCCAGTGCACTCTCTGGACTCACTGCACTGCATTCCCAAGGTGCCAGTGCACTCTCTGGACTCACTGCACTGCATCCCCAGTGGTGCCAGTACACTCTCTGGACTCACTGCAGTGCATCACCAGTGGTGCCAGTGCACTCTCTGGAGTCACTGCGCTGCATCACCATTGGTGCCAGTGCACTCTCTGGACTCACTGCACTGCATCCCCAGTGGTGCCAGTGTAGTCTCTGGACTCACTGCACTGCATGAAAAGTGGTGCCAGTGCAATCTCTGGACTCACTGCAGTGCAGCTTTGTGGTGCCAGAGCACTCTCTGGACTCACTGCAGTGCATCCCCAGTGGTGCCGGTGCACTCTCTGGACTCACTGCACTGCATCAACAGTGGTGCCAGTGCACTCTTTCGAGTCACTGCAGTGCATCCCCAGTGGTGCCAGTGCACTCTCTGGACTCACTGCACTGCATCCCCAGTGGTGCCAGTGCACTCTCTGCACTCATGCACTGCATCCCCAGTGGTGCCAGTGCACTCTCTGGACTCACTGCACTGCATGAACAGTGGTGCCAGTGCACTCTCTGGACTCACTGCACTGCATCCCCAGTGGTGCCAGTGTAGTCTATGGACTCACTGCAGTGCATCCCCAGTGGTGCCAGTGCACTCTCTGGAGTCACTGCAGTGTATCCCCAGTGGTGCCAGTGCACTCTCTGGACTCACTGAACTGCATCCCCAGTGGTGCCAGAGCACTCTCTGGACTCACTGCACTGCATCCCAAGTGGTGCCAGTGCACTCTCTGGACTCACTGCAATGCATCGCCAGTGGTGCCAGTGCACTCTCTGCACTCACTGCACTGCATGACCAGTGGTGCCAGTGCACTCTCTGGGCTCAGTGCACTGCATCCCCAGTGGTGCCAGTGCACTCTCTGGAGTCACAGCACTGCATCCCCAGTGGTGCCAGTGCACTCTCTGGACTCACTGCAGTGCATCCCCAGTGGTGCCAGTGCACTCTCTGGACTCACTGCACTGCATCCCCAGTGGTGCCAGTGCACTCTCTGGAATCACTGCAGTGCATCCCAAGTGGTGCCAGTGCACTCTCTGGAGTCACTGCACTGCATCCCCAGTGGTGCCAGTGCACTCTCTGGACTCACTGCATTGCATCCCCAGTGGTGCCAGTGCACTCTCTGGACTCACTGCACTGCATCCCCAGTGACGCCACTGCACTCTCTGGACTCACTGCACTGCATCACCATTGGTGCCAGGGCACTCTCCGGACTCACTGCAGTGCATCCGCAGTGGTGCCAGAGCACTCTTTCGAGTCACTGCAGTGCATCCCCAGTGGTGCCAGTGCACTCTCTGCACTCACTGCACTGCATCCCCTGTGTTCCCAGAGCACACTCTGGACTCACTGCAGTGCATCCCCAGTGGTGCCAGTGCACTCTCTGGACTCACTGCACTGCATCCCCAGTGGTGCCAGTGCACTCTCTGGACTCACTGCATTGCATCCCCAGTGGTGCCAGTGCACTCTCTGGACTCACTGCAGTGCATCCCCAGTGGTGCCACTGCACTCTCTGGACTGACTGCACTGCATCACCATTGGTGCCAGGGCACTCTCCGGACTCACTGCAGTGCATCCGCTGTGGTGCCAGTGCACTCTTTCGAGTCACTGCACTGCATCCCCATTAGTGCCAGTGCATTCTCTGGACTCATTGCAGTGCATCCCCTTAGGTGCCAGTGCACTCTGTGGACTCAGTGCACTGCATCAACAGTGGTGCCAGTGCACTCTCTGGACTCACTGCACTGCATCCCCAGTGCTGACAGTGCACTCTCTGGACTCACTGCAGTGCATCCCCAGTGCTGACAGTGCACTCTCTGGACTCACTGCAGTGCATCCCCAGTGGTGCCAGTGCACTCTTTGGACTCACTGCAGTGCATCACCACTGGTGCCAGTGCACTCTCTGGACTCACTGCACGGCATCCCCAGTGGTGCCAGTGGCTCTCTGGACTCACTGCAGTGCATCCCCAGTGGTGACAGTGCACTCTCTGGACTCACTGCACTGCATCCCCTGTGGTGCCAGTGCACTCTCTGGACTCACTGCACTGCATCCCCAGTGGTGCCAGTGCACTCTCTGCACTCACTGCACTGCATCCCCAGTGGTGCCAGTGCACTCTCTGGACTCACTGCACTGCATCAACAGTGGTGCCAGTGCACTCTCTGGACTCACTGCAGTGCATCCCCAGTGGTGCCAGTGTAGTCTCTGGACTCACTGCACTGCATCCCCTGTGGTGCCAGTGCACTCTTTGGACTCAGTGCACTGCATCCCATTAGTGCCAGTGCACTCTCTGGACTCAGTGCACTGCATCCCCAATGGTGCCACTGCACTCTCTGGACTCACTGTAGTGCATCCCAGGTGGTGCCAGTGCACTATCTGGACTCACTGCAGTGCATCCCCAGTGGTGCCAGTGGCTCTCTGGACTCACTGCACTGCATCACCAGTGGTGCCAGTGCACTCTCTGTAGTCACTGCGCTGCGTCCACAGTGATGCCAGTGCACTCTCTAGAGTCACTGCACTGCATCACCATTGGTGCCAGTGCACTCTCTGGACTCACTGCACTGCATCCCCAGTGGTGCCAGTGTAGTCTCTGGACTCACTGCACTGCATGAAAAGTGGTGCCAGTGCAATCTCTGGACTCACTGCAGTGCAGATCTGTGGTGCCAGAGCACTCTCTGGACTCACTGCAGTGCATCCCCAGTGGTGCCAGTGCACTCTCTGGACTCACTGCACTGCATCCCCAGTGGTGCCAGTGCACTCTCTGAACTCACTGCAGTGTATCCCCATTGGAGCCGGTGCACTCTCTGGACTCACTAAACTGCATCCCCAGTGGTGCCAGAGAACTCTCTGGACTCACTGCAGTGCATCCCCAGTGGTGCCAGTGCACTGTCTAGACTCACTGCAGTTTATCCCCAGTGGTGCCAGTGCACTCTCTGGACTCACTGAACTGCATCCCCAGTGGTGCCAGTGCACTCTCTGGACTCACTGCACTGCATCCCCAGTGGTGCCAGTGCACTCTCTGGACTCACTGCAGTGCATCCCCAGTGGTGCCAGTGCACTCTCTGCACTCACTGCAGTGCATCACCAGTGGTGCCAGTGCACTCTCTGGACTCACTGCAGTGCATCCCCAGTGGTGCCAGTGCACTCTCTGGACTCACTGCACTGCATCCCCAGTGGTGCCAGTGCACTCTATGGACTCACTGCACTGCATCCCCAGTGGTGCCAGTGCACTCTCTGGACTCACTGCACTGCATCCCCAGTGGAGCCAGTGCACTCTCTGGACTCACTGCAGTGCATCCCCAGTGGTGCCAGTGCACTCTCTGGACTCACTGCACTGCATCCCCAGTGGAGCCAGTGCACTCTATGGACTCACTGCAGTGCATCCCCAGTGGTGCCAGTGCACTCTCTGGACTCACTGCAGTGCATCCCCAGTGGTGCCAGTGCACTCTCTGGACTCACTGCACTGCATCACCAGTGGTGCCAGTGCAGTCTGTGGACTCACTGAACTGCATCCCCAGTGGTGCCAGTGCACTCACTGGACTCACTGCAGTGCATCACCAGTGGTGCCAGTGCACTCTCTGGACTCACTGCACTGCATCCCCAGTGGTGCCAGTGCACTCTCTGGACCCGCTGCACTGCATGCCCCAGTGCTCCCAGAGCACTCTCTGGACTCACTGCAGTGCATCCCCAGTGGTGCCAGTGCACTCTCTGTAGTCACTGCGCTGCATCCCAAGTGGTGACAGTGCACTCTCTGGACTCACTGTGCTGCATCCCCAGTGGAGCCAGTGCACTCTCTGGACTCACTGCAGTGTATCCCCAGTGATGCCAGTGCACTCTTTGGACTCACTGCACTGCATGAACAGTGGTTCCAGTGCACTCTCTGGACTCACTGCAGTGCATCCCCAGTGGTGCCAGTGCACTCTCTGGACTCACTGCAGTGCAGCCCCAGTGGTGCCAGTGCACTCTCTGGACTCACTGCAGTGCAGCTCCTTAGGTGCCAGTGCACTCTCTGTACTCACTGCAGTCCATTCCCAGTGGTGCCAGTGCACTCTCTGCACTCCTTGCAGTGAATCCCCGGTGGTGCCAGTTCACTCTCTGGACTCACTGAACTGCATCCCCAGTGGTGCCTGTGAAGTCTCTGGACTCACTGCAGTGCATCCCCAGTGGTGCCAGTGTAGTCTCTGGACTCACTGCACTGCAACCCCAGTGGTGCCAGTGCAATCTCAGGACTCACAGCAGTGCAGCACCAGTTGGTGCCAGTGCACTCTCTGGACTCACTGCACTGCATCCCCAGTGGTGCCAGTGCACTCTCTGGACTCACTGCATTGCATCCCCAGTGGTGCCAGTGCACTCTCTGGACTCACTGCAGTGCATCCCCAGTGGTGCCACTGCACTCTCTGGACTGACTGCACTGCATCACCATTGGTGCCAGGGCACTCTCCGGACTCACTGCAGTGCATCCGCTGTGGTGCCAGTGCACTCTTTCGAGTCACTGCACTGCATCCCCATTAGTGCCAGTGCATTCTCTGGACTCATTGCAGTGCATCCCCTTAGGTGCCAGTGCACTCTGTGGACTCAGTGCACTGCATCAACAGTGGTGCCAGTGCACTCTCTGGACTCACTGCACTGCATCCCCAGTGCTGACAGTGCACTCTCTGGACTCACTGCAGTGCATCCCCAGTGCTGACAGTGCACTCTCTGGACTCACTGCAGTGCATCCCCAGTGGTGCCAGTGCACTCTTTGGACTCACTGCAGTGCATCACCACTGGTGCCAGTGCACTCTCTGGACTCACTGCACGGCATCCCCAGTGGTGCCAGTGGCTCTCTGGACTCACTGCAGTGCATCCCCAGTGGTGACAGTGCACTCTCTGGACTCACTGCACTGCATCCCCTGTGGTGCCAGTGCACTCTCTGGACTCACTGCACTGCATCCCCAGTGGTGCCAGTGCACTCTCTGCACTCACTGCACTGCATCCCCAGTGGTGCCAGTGCACTCTCTGGACTCACTGCACTGCATCAACAGTGGTGCCAGTGCACTCTCTGGACTCACTGCAGTGCATCCCCAGTGGTGCCAGTGTAGTCTCTGGACTCACTGCACTGCATCCCCTGTGGTGCCAGTGCACTCTTTGGACTCAGTGCACTGCATCCCATTAGTGCCAGTGCACTCTCTGGACTCAGTGCACTGCATCCCCAATGGTGCCACTGCACTCTCTGGACTCACTGTAGTGCATCCCAGGTGGTGCCAGTGCACTATCTGGACTCACTGCAGTGCATCCCCAGTGGTGCCAGTGGCTCTCTGGACTCACTGCACTGCATCACCAGTGGTGCCAGTGCACTCTCTGTAGTCACTGCGCTGCGTCCACAGTGATGCCAGTGCACTCTCTAGAGTCACTGCACTGCATCACCATTGGTGCCAGTGCACTCTCTGGACTCACTGCACTGCATCCCCAGTGGTGCCAGTGTAGTCTCTGGACTCACTGCACTGCATGAAAAGTGGTGCCAGTGCAATCTCTGGACTCACTGCAGTGCAGATCTGTGGTGCCAGAGCACTCTCTGGACTCACTGCAGTGCATCCCCAGTGGTGCCAGTGCACTCTCTGGACTCACTGCACTGCATCCCCAGTGGTGCCAGTGCACTCTCTGAACTCACTGCAGTGTATCCCCATTGGAGCCGGTGCACTCTCTGGACTCACTAAACTGCATCCCCAGTGGTGCCAGAGAACTCTCTGGACTCACTGCAGTGCATCCCCAGTGGTGCCAGTGCACTGTCTAGACTCACTGCAGTTTATCCCCAGTGGTGCCAGTGCACTCTCTGGACTCACTGAACTGCATCCCCAGTGGTGCCAGTGCACTCTCTGGACTCACTGCACTGCATCCCCAGTGGTGCCAGTGCACTCTCTGGACTCACTGCAGTGCATCCCCAGTGGTGCCAGTGCACTCTCTGCACTCACTGCAGTGCATCACCAGTGGTGCCAGTGCACTCTCTGGACTCACTGCAGTGCATCCCCAGTGGTGCCAGTGCACTCTCTGGACTCACTGCACTGCATCCCCAGTGGTGCCAGTGCACTCTATGGACTCACTGCACTGCATCCCCAGTGGTGCCAGTGCACTCTCTGGACTCACTGCACTGCATCCCCAGTGGAGCCAGTGCACTCTCTGGACTCACTGCAGTGCATCCCCAGTGGTGCCAGTGCACTCTCTGGACTCACTGCACTGCATCCCCAGTGGAGCCAGTGCACTCTATGGACTCACTGCAGTGCATCCCCAGTGGTGCCAGTGCACTCTCTGGACTCACTGCAGTGCATCCCCAGTGGTGCCAGTGCACTCTCTGGACTCACTGCACTGCATCACCAGTGGTGCCAGTGCAGTCTGTGGACTCACTGAACTGCATCCCCAGTGGTGCCAGTGCACTCACTGGACTCACTGCAGTGCATCACCAGTGGTGCCAGTGCACTCTCTGGACTCACTGCACTGCATCCCCAGTGGTGCCAGTGCACTCTCTGGACCCGCTGCACTGCATGCCCCAGTGCTCCCAGAGCACTCTCTGGACTCACTGCAGTGCATCCCCAGTGGTGCCAGTGCACTCTCTGTAGTCACTGCGCTGCATCCCAAGTGGTGACAGTGCACTCTCTGGACTCACTGTGCTGCATCCCCAGTGGAGCCAGTGCACTCTCTGGACTCACTGCAGTGTATCCCCAGTGATGCCAGTGCACTCTTTGGACTCACTGCACTGCATGAACAGTGGTTCCAGTGCACTCTCTGGACTCACTGCAGTGCATCCCCAGTGGTGCCAGTGCACTCTCTGGACTCACTGCAGTGCAGCCCCAGTGGTGCCAGTGCACTCTCTGGACTCACTGCAGTGCAGCTCCTTAGGTGCCAGTGCACTCTCTGTACTCACTGCAGTCCATTCCCAGTGGTGCCAGTGCACTCTCTGCACTCCTTGCAGTGAATCCCCGGTGGTGCCAGTTCACTCTCTGGACTCACTGAACTGCATCCCCAGTGGTGCCTGTGAAGTCTCTGGACTCACTGCAGTGCATCCCCAGTGGTGCCAGTGTAGTCTCTGGACTCACTGCACTGCAACCCCAGTGGTGCCAGTGCAATCTCAGGACTCACAGCAGTGCAGCACCAGTTGGTGCCAGTGCACTCTCTGGACTCACTGCACTGCATCCCCAGTGGTGCCAGTGAACTCTCTGGACTCACTGCAGTGCATCACCAGTGGTGCCAGTGCACTCTGTGGATTCACTGCACTGCATCCCCAGTGGTGCCAGTGCACTCTCTGGACTCACTGCAGTGCATCACCAGTGGTGCCAGTGCACTCTCTGGACTCACTGCACTGCACCCCAGTGGTGGCAGTGCACTCTCTGGACCCACTGCAGTGCATCCCCAGTGGTGCCAGTGCACTCTCTGGACTCACTGCAGTGCATCCCCAGTGGTGCCAGTGCACTCTCTGGACTCACTGCACTGCATCCCCAGTGGTGCCAGTGCACTCTCTGGACTCCTTGCAGTGAATCCCCGGTGGTGCCAGTGCACTCTCTGGACTCACAGCACTACATCCCCAGTAGTGCCAGTGCACTCTCTGGACTCACTGTACTGCATCCCCAGTGGTGCCTGTGAAGTCTCTGGACTCACTGCAGTGCATCCCCAGTGGTGCCAGTGTAGTCTCTGGACTCACTGCACTGCAACCCCAGTGGTGCCAGTGCAATCTCTGGACTCACAGCAGTGCAGCACCAGTTGGTGCCAGTGCACTCTCTGGACTCACTGCACTGCATCCCCAGTGGTGCCAGTGCACTCTCTGGAGTCAACTGCACTGCATCAACAGTGGTGCCAGTGCACTCTCTGGACTCACTGCAGTGCATCCCCAGTGGTGCCAATGCACTCTCTGGACTCACTGCACTGCATCCCCAGTGGTGCCAGTGCACTCTCTGGACTCACTGCAGTGCATCCCCACTGGTGCCAGTGCACTCTCTGCACTCACTGCACTGCATCCCCAGTGGTGCCAGTGCACTCTCTGGACTCACTGCACTGCATCCCCAGTGGTGCCAGTGCACTCTCTGGACTCACTGCAGTGTATCCCCAGTGGTGCCAGTGCACTCTCTGGACTCACTGCAGTGCATCCCCAGTGGTGCCAGTGCACTCTCTGGACTCACTGCACTGCATTGCCAGTGGTGCCAGTGCACTCTCTGCACTCACTGCAGTGCATCCCCGGTGGTGCCAGTGCACTATCTGGACTCATTGCAGTGCATCCCCAGTGGTGCCAGTGCACTCTCTGAGTCACTGCACTGCATTCCCAGTGGTGCCAGTGCACTCTCTGGACTCACTGCACTGCATCCCCAGTGGTGCCACTGCATTCTCTGGACTCACTGCACTTCAACCCCAGTGGTGCCAGTGAAATCTCTGGACTCACTGCAGTGCACCCCCAGTGGTGCCAGTGCACTCTCTGGACTCACTGCACTGCATCCCTAGTGGTGCCAGTGCATTCTCTGGACTCAACTGCACTGCATCCCCAGTGGTGCCAGTGCACTATCTGGACTCACTGCAGTGCATCCCCAGTGGTGCCAGTGCACTCTCTGGACTCACTGCACTGCATCCCCAGTGGTGCCAGTGCACTCTCTGGACTCACTGCAGTGCATCCCCAGTGGTGCCAGTGCACTATCTGGACTCACTGCACTGCATCCCCAGTGGTGCCAGTGCACTCTCTGCACTCACTGCACTGCATCCCCAGTGGTGCCAGTGCACTCTCTGGAGTCACTGCACTGCATCCCCAGTGGTGCCAGTGCACTCTCTGGACTCACTGCAGTGCATCCCCAGTGGTGCCAGTGCACTCTCTGGACTCACTGCACTGCATCCCCAGTGCTGCCAGTGCACTCTCTGGACTCACCGGGGTGCATCCCCAGTGGTGCCAGTGCACTCTCTGGACTCACCGGGGTGCATCCCCAGTGGTGCCAGTGCACTTTCTGGACTCACTGCACTGCATCCCCAGTGGTGCCAGTGCACTCTCTGGACTCACTGCAGTGCATCCCCAGTGTTGCCAGTGCACTCTCTGGACTCACTGCACTTCATCCCCAGTGGTGCCGGTACACTCTCTGCACTCACTGCAGTGAAACCCCGGTGGTGCCAGTGCACTCTCTGGACTCACTGCAGTGCATCCCCAGTGGTGCCAGTGCACTCTCTGGACTCACTGAACTGCATCCCCAGTCGTGCCTGTGCAGTCTCTGGACTCACTGCAGTGCATCCCCAGTGGTGCCAGTGCACTCTCTGCACTCACTCCACTGCATCCCCAGTGGTGCCAGTGCACTCTCTGGACTCACTGCACTGCATTCCCAGTGGTGCCAGTGCACTCTCTGGACTCACTGCAGTGCATCCCCAGTGGTGCCAGTGCACTCTCTGGACTCACTGCACTGCAACCCCAGTGGTGCCAGTGCACTCTCTGGACTCACTGCAGTGCACCCCCACTGGTGCCAGTGCACTCTCTGGACTCACTGCACTGCATCCCCAGTGGTGCCAGTGCACTCTCTGGACTCACTGCACTGCATCCCCAGTGGTGCCAGTGCACTCTCTGGACTCACTGCACTGCATCCCCAGTAATGCCAGTGCACTCTCTGGACTCACTGCAGTGCATCCCCAGTGGTGCCAGTGCACTCTCTGGATTCACTGTAGTGCATCCCCAGTGGTTCCAGTGCACTCTCTGCACTCACTGCACTGCATCCCCAGTGGTGCCAGTGCACTCTCTGGACTCACTGCAGTGCATCCCCAGTGGTGCCAGTGAACTCTCTGGACTCACTGCACTGCATCCCCAGTGGTGCCAGTGCACTCCCTGGAGTCACTACACTGCATCCCCAGTGGAGCCTGTGCAGTCTCTGGACTCACTGCAGTGCATCCCCAATGGTGCCAGTGCACTCTCTGGACTCAGTGCACTGCATCCCCAGTGCTGCCAGTGCACTCTCTGGACTAACCGGGGTGCATCCCCAGTGGTGCCAGTGCACTCTCTGGACTCACTGCACTGCATCCCCTGTGGTGCCAGTGCACTCTCTGCACTTACTGCAGTGCATCGCCACTGTTGCCAGTGCACTCTCTGGACTCACTGCAGTGAATCCCCGGTGGTGCCAGTGCACCCTCTCGACTCACTGCACTGCATCCCCACTGGTTCCAGTGCACTCTCTGGACTCACTGCACTGCATCCCCAGTGGTGCCAGTGCACTCTCTGGACTCACTGCACTGCATTCCCAGTGGTGCCAGTGCAGTCTCTGCACTCACTGCAGTGCATCTCCAGTGGTGCCAGTGCACTCTCTGGACTCACTGCAGTGCATCCCTACTGGTGCCTGTGCACTCTCTGGACTCACTGCACTGCATCCCCAGTGGTGCCAGTGCACTCTCTGGACTCACTGCAGTGCATCCCCAGTGGTGCCAGTGCACTCTCTGGAGTCACTGCACTGCATCCCCAGTGGTGCCAGTGCACTCTTTCGAGTCACTGCAGTGCATCCCCAGTGGTGCCAGTGCACTCTCTGCACTCATGCACTGCATCCCCAGTGGTGCCAGTGCACTCTCTGGACTCACTGCACTGCATGAACAGTGGTGCCAGTGTAGTCTCTGGACTCACTGCAGTGCATCCCCAGTGGTGCCAGTGCACTCTCTGGACTCACTGCACTGCATCCCCAGTGGTGCCAGTGCACTCTCTGGACTCACTGCACTCCATCCCCACTGGTGCCAGTCCACTCTCTGGACTCACTGCACTGCATCCCCAGTGGTGCCAGTGCACTCTCTGCACTCATGCACTGCATCCCCAGTGGTGCCAGTGCACTCTCTGGACTCACTGTACTGCATGAACAGTGGTGCCAGTGCACTCTCTGGAATCACTGCACTGCATCCCCAGTGGTGCCAGTGCAGTCTCTGGACTCACTGCAGTGCATCCCCAGTGGTGCCAGTGCAATCTCAGGACTCACTGCAGTGCAGCTCCAGTTGGTGCCAGTGCACTCTCTGGACTCACTGCACTGCATCCCCAGTGGTGCCAGTGCACTCTCTGGAGTCACTGCAGTGTATCCCCAGTGGTGCCAGTGCACTCTCTGGAATCACTGAACTGCATCCCCAGTGGTGCCAGTGCACTCTCTGGACTCACTGCACTGCATCCCCAGTGGTGCCAGTGCACTCTCTGGACTCACTGCACTGCATTGCCAGTGGTGCCAGTGCACTCTCTGCACTCACTGCAGTGCATCCCCGGTGGTGCCAGTGCACTATCTGGACTCATTGCAGTGCATCCCCAGTGGTGCCAGTGCACTCTCTGAGTCACTGCACTGCATGGCCAGTGGTGCCAGTGCACTCTCTGGACTCACTGCACTGCATCCCCAGTGGTGCCAGTGCACTCTCTGGACTCAACTGCACTGCATCCCCAGTGGTGCCAGTGCACTATCTGGACTCACTGCACTGCATCCCCAGTGGTGCCAGTGCACTCTCTGGACTCAACTGCACTGCATCCCCAGTGGTGCCAGTGCATTCTCTGGACTCAACTGCACTGCATCCCCAGTGGTGCCAGTGCACTATCTGGACTCACTGCAGTGCATCCCCAGTGGTGCCAATGCACTCTCTGGACTCACTGCAGTGCATCCCCAGTGGTGCCAGTGCACTCTCTGGACTCACTGCACTGCATCCCCAGTGGTGCCAGTGCACTATCTGGACTCACTGCACTGCATCCCCACTGGTGCCAGTGCACTCTCTGCACTCACTGCACTGCATCCCCAGTGGTGCCAGTGCACTCTCTGGACTCACTGCACTGCATCCCCAGTGGTGCCAGTGCACTCTCTGGACTCACTGCAGTGCATCCCCAGTGGTGCCAGTGCACTCTCCGGACTCACTGCACTGCATCCCCAGTGCTGCCAGTGCACTCTCTGGACTCACTGCAGTGCATCCCCAGTGGTGCCAGTGCACTCTCTGGACTCACCGGGGTGCATCCCCAGTGGTGCCAGTGCACTTTCTGGACTCACTGCACTGCATCCCCAGTGGTGCCAGTGTAGTCTCTGGACTCACTGCACTGCATCCCCTGTGGTGCCAGTGCACTCTCTGGACACACTGCAGTGCATCGCCACTGTTGCCAGTGCACTCTCTGGACTCACTGCAGTGAATCCCCGGTGGTGCCAGTGCACTCTCTGGACTCACTGCACTGCATCCCCAGTGGTGCCAGTGCACTCTCTGGACTCACTGCACTGCATCCCCAGTGCTGCCAGTGCACTCTCTGGACTCACTGCACTGCATCCCCAGTGGTGCCAGTGCACTCTCTGGACTCACTAAACTGCATCCCCAGTGGTGCCACTGCACTCTCTGGACTCACTGCACTGCTTCCCCAGTGGTGCCAGTGCACTCACTGGACTCACTGCAGTGCATCCCCACTGGTGCCAGTGCACTCTCTGGGCTCACAGCAGTGCATCCCCAGTGGTGCCAGTGCACTCTCTGGACTCACTGCACTGCATCCCCAGTGGTGCCAGTGCGCTCTCTGGAGTCACAGCACTGCATCCCCAGTGGTGCCAGTGCAATCTCTGGACTCACTGCACTGCATCCCCAGTGGTGCCAGTGCACTCTCTGGACTCACTGCACTGCATCCCCGGTGGTGCCAGTGCAGTCTCTGGAGTAACTGCACCGCATCCCCAGTGGTGCCAGTGCATTCTCTGGACTCACTGCACTGCATCCCCAGTGGTGCCAGTGCACTCTCTGGACTCACTGCACTGCATCCTTAGTGCTGCCTGTGCACTCTCTGGACTCACTGCAGTGCATCCCCAGTGGTGCCACTGCACTCTCTGGACTCACTGCTCTGCATCCCCAGTGGTGCCAGTGCACTCTCTGGACTCACTGAAGTGCATTCTCAGTGGTGCCAGTGCACTCTCTGGGCTCACTGCAGTGCATCCCCAGTGGTGCCAGTGCACTCTCTGGACTCACTGCACTGCATCCCCAGTGCTGCCAGTGCACTCTCTGGACTCACTGCACTGCATCCCCAGTGGTGCCAGTGCACTCTCTGGACTCACTAAACTGCATCCCCAGTGGTGCCACTGCACTCTCTGGACTCACTGCACTGCTTCCCCAGTGGTGCCAGTGCACTCACTGGACTCACTGCAGTGCATCCCCACTGGTGCCAGTGCACTCTCTGGGCTCACTGCAGTGCATCCCCAGTGGTGCCAGTGCACTCTCTGGACTCACTGCACTGCATCCCCAGTGGTGCCAGTGCGCTCTCTGGAGTCACAGCACTGCATCCCCAGTGGTGCCAGTGCAATCTCTGGACTCACTGCACTGCATCCCCAGTGGTGCCAGTGCACTCTCTGGACTCACTGCACTGCATCCCCGGTGGTGCCAGTGCAGTCTCTGGAGTAACTGCACCGCATCCCCAGTGGTGCCAGTGCACTCTCTGGACTCACTAAACTGCATCCCCAGTGGTGCCACTGCACTCTCTGGACTCACTGCACTGCTTCCCCAGTGGTGCCAGTGCACTCACTGGACTCACTGCAGTGCATCCCCACTGGTGCCAGTGCACTCTCTGGGCTCACTGCAGTGCATCCCCAGTGGTGCCAGTGCACTCTCTGGACTCACTGCACTGCATCCCCAGTGGTGCCAGTGCGCTCTCTGGAGTCACAGCACTGCATCCCCAGTGGTGCCAGTGCAATCTCTGGACTCACTGCACTGCATCCCCAGTGGTGCCAGTGCACTCTCTGGACTCACTGCACTGCATCCTTAGTGCTGCCAGTGCACTCTCTGGACTCACTGCACCGCATCCCCAGTGGTGCCAGTGCACTCTCTAGAGTCACTGCGCTGCATCCCCTGTGGTGCCAGTGCACTCTCTGGACTCACTGTACTGCATCCCCAGTGGTGCCAAAGCACTCTCTGGACTCCCGCCACCGCATCCCCACTGGTGCCAGTCCACTCTCTGGACTCACTGCACTGCATCCCCAGTGGTGCCAGTGCACTCTCTGCACTCATGCACTGCATCCCCAGTGGTGCCAGTGTACTCTCTGGACTCACTGCACTGCATCCCCAGTGGTGCCAGTGCACTCTCTGGACTCACTGCACTGCAGCCCCGGTGGTGCCAGTGCAATCTCTGGACTCACTGCACTGCATCCCCTGTGGTGCCAGTGCACTCTCTGGACTCACTGCACTGCATCCCCAGTTTTGCCAGTGAAGTCTTTGGACTCACTGCACTGCATCCCCAGTGGTGCCAGTGCACTCTCTGGAGTCACTGCACTGCATCCCCAGTGGTGCCAGTGCACTCTCTGGACTCACTGCACTGCATCCCCAGTTTTGCCAGTGAAGTCTTTGGACTCACTGCACTGCATCCCCAGTGGTGCCAGTGCACTCTCTGGAGTCACTGCACTGCATCCCCAGTGGTGCCAGTGCACTCTCTGGACTCACTGCACTGCATGCCCAGTGGTGCCAGTGCACTCTCTGGACTCACTGCACTGCATCCGCTCATGATCGGAGGATTCGGCAACTGAGTAGTCCCCCTCATAATCGGTGCCCCCGACATAGCATTCCCGCGAATAAACAACATAAGCTTTTGACTCCTCCCCCCATCATTCCTCCTACTACTAGTCTCATCCACTGTAGAAGCTGGCGCCGGCACAGGCTGAACTGTCTACCCTCCCCTAGCAGGTAACCTTGCCCACGCCGGAGCTTCAGTAGACCTGGCTATCTTCTCACTCCACTTAGCCGGTATCTCCTCCATCCTTGGGGCCATCAACTTTATCACCACAGCCATCAACATAAAACCCCCCGCACTCTCACAATACCAAACCCCACTATTTGTCTGATCCGTACTAATTACCGCCATCCTACTCCTTCTATCACTCCCCGTACTCGCCGCCGGTATTACAATATTACTAACTGATCGAAACCTAAACACCACATTCTTCGACCCCGCTGGAGGAGGAGACCCAATCCTGTACCAACACCTATTCTGATTCTTCGGACACCCAGAAGTCTATATTCTGATCCTACCGGGGTTCGGAATCATCTCACACGTAGTCACGTACTACTCAGGCAAAAAGGAGCCCTTCGGCTACATGGGAATAGTCTGAGCCATACTATCCATCGGCTTCCTAGGATTCATCGTCTGAGCTCACCACATGTTTACAGTAGGAATAGACGTTGATACCCGAGCCTACTTTACATCAGCCACTATAATCATTGCCATCCCTACCGGAATCAAAGTATTTAGCTGACTAGCCACCCTGCACGGAGGAACAATCAAATGAGACCCCCCCCAATACTATGAGCTCTAGGATTTATCTTCCTATTTACCATCGGAGGATTAACAGGAATCGTTCTTGCAAACTCTTCCCTAGACATCGCACTGCACGACACGTACTACGTAGTTGCCCACTTCCACTACGTCCTATCCATAGGCGCCGTCTTTGCCATTCTAGCAGGATTTACTCACTGATTCCCACTACTCACTGGGTTTACCCTACACCAAACATGAGCAAAAGCCCACTTCGGGGTAATATTTACAAGAGTAAACCTAACGTTCTTCCCCCAGCACTTCCTAGGCCTAGCAGGAATACCCCGACGATACTCGGACTATCCCGACGCCTACACACTATGAAACACCATTTCCTCCATCGGCTCCCTAATCTCAATAGTAGCCGTAATCATACTAATATTCATCATCTGAGAAGCCTTTCCGGCCAAACGAAAAGTCCTACAACCAGAACTAACTACCACAAACGTTGAATGAATCCACGGCTGCCCTCCCCCATACCATACTTTCGAGGAACCGGCCTTCGTCCAAGTACAAGAAAGGAAGGAATCGAACCCTCACATGCTGGTTTCAAGCCAACTGCATTAACCGCTCATGCTTCTTTCTTATGAGACGTTAGTAAACCAATTACATAGCCTTGTCAAGACTAAATCACAGGTAAAAATCCTGTACATCTCATGTGGCCAACCACTCCCAACTAGGATTCCAAGACGCCTCATCACCCATCATAGAAGAACTCGTTGAATTCCACGACCACGCCCTAATCGTTGCCCTAGCTATCTGCAGCCTAGTTCTCTACCTTTTAGCCCACATACTAACAGAAAAACTCTCGTCCAATGCTGTAGACGCCCAAGAAGTAGAGCTGATCTGGACAATCCTACCTGCTATCGTCCTGGTACTCCTCGCCCTCCCATCCCTACAAATCCTCTACATAATGGACGAAATCGACGAACCAGACCTCACCCTAAAAGCCATCGGCCACCAATGATACTGAAGCTACGAATACACAGACTTCAAAGACCTATCATTCGACTCCTACATAGTGCCCACCCCAGACTTACCCAACGGCCACTTCCGACTGCTAGAAGTTGACCACCGCGTAGTTATCCCAATAGAATCCCCCATCCGCGTGATCATTACTGCAGGAGACGTACTCCACTCCTGAGCAGTCCCAACGCTCGGAGTTAAAACAGACGCAATCCCAGGCCGACTAAACCAAACTTCATTCATTACCACCCGGCCTGGGATTTTTTACGGACAATGCTCAGAAATTTGCGGGGCTAATCACAGCTACATACCCATTGTAGTAGAATCAACCCCACTCCCACATTTCGAGGCCTGATCGTCCCTTCTATCATCATCCTAATCATTAAGAAGCTATGCAACAGCACTAGCCTTTTAAGCTAGCCAAAGAGGGACTTCCCCCTCCTTAATGATATGCCACAGCTTAACCCCGCACCATGATTTTCAATCATAATTATAACCTGATTAACCCTAGCACTCCTCATCCAACCAAAACTACTAGCCTTCACCACAACCAACCCCCCATCAAATAAGACCTCCCTCACTACCAAACCCACACCATGATCCTGACCATGAACCTAAGCTTCTTTGACCAATTTTCCAGCCCCAATCTATTTGGCATCCCCTTAATCCTACTATCCCTACTCTTCCCAGCCCTACTATTCCCGTCCCCAAACAACCGATGAATCAACAACCGCCTTTCTACTATCCAAACATGACTCCTTCACCTAATCACAAAACAACTAATAGTCCCACTCAACAAAAATGGCCACAAATGAGCCATAATATTTACATCCCTAATAATCATACTTCTTACAATCAACCTTCTAGGCCTCCTTCCATATACATTCACCCCAACCACCCAACTATCTATGAACATAGCCCTAGCCTTCCCACTATGGCTCGCCACACTACTAACAGGCCTACGAAACCAACCATCAGCCTCTTTAGCCCACCTATTACCCGAAGGTACCCCTACACCCCTAATCCCCGCACTAATCCTGATCGAAACAACCAGCCTACTAATCCGCCCCCTAGCCCTCGGAGTCCGCCTTACAGCCAACCTTACAGCAGGACACTTACTCATCCAACTCATCTCTACAGCCTCCATTGCATTAATACCCACCCTTCCTGCAGTATCCATCCTAACAATAATCATCCTACTACTCCTAACCATCCTAGAAGTAGCAGTAGCCATAATCCAGGCCTACGTCTTCGTGCTCCTTCTAAGCCTATACTTACAAGAAAACATCTAATGGCACACCAAGCACACTCATACCACATAGTTGACCCAAGCCCTTGACCAATCTTCGGGGCAGCCGCCGCCCTACTCACAACCTCAGGATTAATCATGTGATTCCACTACAACTCATCCATACTACTAACCCTAGGCCTCATCTCAATACTCCTAGTAATACTCCAATGATGACGAGACATTGTACGAGAAAGCACCTTCCAAGGCCATCACACTCCCACAGTCCAAAAAGGCCTACGATACGGCATAATCCTTTTCATCACATCCGAAGCATTCTTCTTCTTAGGGTTCTTCTGAGCGTTCTTCCACTCGAGCCTGGCCCCAACCCCAGAACTAGGAGGCCAATGACCCCCAACAGGAATTAAACCACTCAACCCGATAGAAGTCCCCCTACTAAACACAGCCATCCTACTAGCCTCAGGCGTTACCGTAACGTGAGCCCATCACAGCATCACAGAAGGAAACCGAAAACACGCCATCCACGCCCTAACCCTAACGATCCTCCTGGGATTCTACTTCACAGCCCTACAAGCAATAGAATACCACGAAGCCCCATTCTCAATCGCCGATAGCGTCTACGGATCTACCTTCTTCGTTGCCACTGGATTCCACGGACTCCACGTAATCATCGGATCCTCCTTCCTGACCGTCTGCCTCTTCCGACTGATCAAGTTCCACTTTACATCAGACCACCACTTCGGATTCGAGGCAGCAGCCTGATACTGACACTTCGTAGACGTCATCTGACTATTCCTCTACATAACCATCTACTGATGAGGATCTTGCTCTTCTAGTATATTAATTACAATTGACTTCCAATCTCTAGAATCTGGTATAAACCCAGAGGAGAGCAATGAACGCACTCATGTTCATATTCGCCCTATCATCAATCCTAAGCGCCGCCCTAACCGCATTAAACTTCTGACTCGCCCAAATAAACCCCGACTCAGAGAAACTCTCACCGTACGAATGTGGATTCGACCCACTTGGATCTGCTCGATTACCATTCTCAGTCCGATTCTTCCTCAGTAGCCATCCTGTTCGTCCTATTCGACCTAGAAATCGCCCTCCTACTCCCCCTGCCATGAGCCGTCCAACTCCAATCCCCCCTAATGACCCTCACCTGAACTGTAGTGATCCTCCTTCTCCTAACACTCGGACTGGCCTACGAGTGAATTCAAGGGGGCCTAGAATGAGCAGAATAACAGAAAGTTAGTCTAACCAAAAAGATAGCTGGTTTCGACCCAGCAGATTACAGCCAACCCTGTAACTTTCTTATGTCGCCCCTACATTTAAGCTTCTACTCAGCCTTCATTTTCAGCGGACTAGGACTAGCCTTCCACCGAACCCACCTAGTATCCGCCCTACTATGCCTTGAAAGCATAATATTATCGATATTCGTAGGCCTATCAATATGATCCATCGAAAACCAAGTCTCCTCATTCACTATGGTACCAATTCTCATGCTAACCTTCTCAGCGTGTGAGGCGGGCACAGGCCTGGCCATCCTAGTAGCCTCCACCCGCACACATGGCTCCGACCATCTACACAACCTAAACCTCCTGCAATGCTAAAAATCATCCTACCCACAATCATACTTCTTCCAACAGCCCTGCTGTCTCCACCAAAATTTCTATGGACTAACACCACCTTATACAGCCTCCTAATCGCTGCCCTAAGCCTACAGTGATTAATCCCAACCTACTACCCCTACAAATTTTTATCCAACTGAACAGGAATTGACCAAATCTCATCCCCCCTCCTAGTACTATCCTGCTGACTACTCCCACTCATAATCATAGCAAGCCAAAACCACCTGCAACAAGAACCCCTACAACGCAAACGAATCTTTATCTCAACCTTAGTCGCAGTCCAGCCATTCATCCTACTAGCCTTTTCCACCACAGAACTAGCACTATTTTACATCTCATTTGAAGCAACCCTCATTCCCACCCTAATCTTAATCACCCGATGGGGGAACCAACCAGAACGCCTAAGCGCTGGCATCTACCTGCTATTCTACACGCCAGTAAGCTCTCTACCCCTGCTAATCACAATCATACACCTATACGTGAAAATTGGCACCCTGCACCTGCCAACCCTACAACTAACCCACCCAACCCTATCCACCTCATGGACAGGAATACTATCAGGTCTAGCACTGCTCATAGCATTCATAGTAAAAGCCCCACTATACGGCCTACACCTCTGACTGCCAAAAGCCCACGTAGAAGCACCCATCGCAGGCTCAATACTCCTCGCCGCCCTACTACTAAAGCTAGGAGGATACGGAATTATACGAGTCACTCTATTTATGGGCCCACTGTCCAACCTCCTGCACTACCCCTTCCTAACCCTGGCCCTATGAGGCGCCCTAATGACTAGCTCAATCTGCCTACGACAGACAGACCTAAAATCACTAATCGCTTATTCATCCGTTAGCCACATAGGCCTAGTTATCGCCGCAGGAATAATCCAAACCCACTGATCATTCTCAGGGGCAATGATCCTAATAATTTCCCATGGACTAACTTCCTCCATACTATTCTGCCTAGCCAACACAAACTATGAACGTACGCACAGCCGAATTCTACTACTCACACGAGGCCTACAACCTCTCCTACCACTCATAGCTACCTGATGATTGCTGGCCAATCTAACAAACATAGCCTTACCCCCAACAACAAACCTCATAGCAGAGCTAACCATTATAATCACCTTATTCAACTGATCTGCCTTCACGATCATCCTAACAGGAATCGCAACCCTACTAACCGCCTCCTACACCTTATTCATACTACTAATGACCCAACGAGGCTCATTCCCCTCCCACATCACATCTATGCAAAACTCAACCACGCGAGAACACCTGCTCATAACACTCCACATTATCCCAATATTCCTCCTAATCCGCAAACCCGAACTGATCTCCGGAATCCCCTCATGCAAGTATAGTTTAAACCAAACATTAGACTGTGATTCTAAGAATAGAAGTTCAAACCTTCTTACCTGCCGAGGGGAGGGTTTAACCAACAAGAGCTGCTAACTCTTACATCTGAGCCTAAAACCTCAGCCCCCTTACTTTTAAAGGATAACAGCAATCCACTGGTCTTAGGAACCACCCATCTTGGTGCAAATCCAAGTAAAAGTAGTGAACCCCACACTACTAATCAACTCCCTCACACTACTCACGCTGACAATCCTCCTAACCCCAATCATCCTGCCATTTCTATTTAAAAACTTTAAAAACACCCCACAAGCCACCACCCGCGCTGTTAAAACCGCATTCCTAATTAGCCTAGCCCCTACAACCGCATTCATCTACTCGGGAGTAGAATCTGTCACCTGCCACTGGGAGTGAAAATTCATTATAAACTTTAAAATCCCCCTGAGCCTAAAAATAGACCAATACTCAATAACATTTCTTCCAATCACCCTATTTGTAACATGATCAATCCTACAATTCGCCATATGATACATGGCCTCAGAGCCATACGTAACAAAATTTTTCACCTACCTACTGACATTCCTAGTCGCCATACTCCTCCTAACAACCGCAAACAACATATTCCTCCTATTCGTAGGCTGGGAAGGAGTACGAATCATGTCCTTCCTTCTCATCGGCTGATGACAAGGCCGAGCAGATGCCAACACCGCCGCCCTACAAGCCGTAATCTACAACCGAATCGGAGACGTCGGACTGACCCTGAGCATAGCATGACTAGCTTCAACATTCAACACCTGAGAGATCCAACAAGCCGTACACCCCCACCAAACCCCAATCCTCCCCCTCATAGGATTAATCCTCGCAGCCGCAGGAAAATCCGCCCAATTTGGACTCCACCCATGACTGCCCGCAGCAATAGAAGGCCCCACCCCAGTATCAGCCCTACTGCACTCCAGTACCATAGTAGTAGCCGGAATCTTCCTGCTCATCCGCATGCACCCCCTGCTAGCCACCAACCAGACAGCCCTAACTGCCTGCCTATGCCTAGGTGCTCTATCAACCCTATTCGCTGCCACATGCGCCCTAACCCAAAATGACATCAAAAAAATCATTGCTTTCTCAACATCCAGCCAACTAGGACTAATAATAGTCACTATCGGACTAAACCTCCCACAACTAGCCTTCCTACACATCTCAACCCATGCCTTCTTTAAAGCCATACTATTCCTATGCTCAGGGTCTATCATCCACAACCTAAACGGAGAACAAGATATCCGAAAGATAGGAGGCCTACAGAAAATACTCCCAGTCACTACTTCCTGCCTAACCATCGGAAACCTGGCGCTGATAGGAACCCCATTCCTAGCCGGATTCTACTCAAAAGACCTCATCATCGAAAGCTTAAACACATCATACCTAAATACTTGAGCCCTACTCCTAACCCTTATAGCCACAGCATTCACCGCAACCTACAGCATCCGCATAACCATCCTAGTCCAAGCTGGACAAACCCGAATCCCCCCAATAGTATCAATAAACGAAAACAACCCACTAATCACCGCCCCCCTAACCCGACTCGCCCTAGGCAGCATTACAGCAGGAATAATCATTACCTCTTTCATCACACCAACCAAAACCCCCCCAATAACCATACCCCTTATCACCAAAACTGCTGCCATCCTCATAACAATCCTAGGAATCATCCTAGCCCTAGAACTATCGAACATAACACACACCCTCACTCACCCCAAACCAAACCCCCTCATAAACTTCTCCTCTGCATTAGGGTACTTCAACCCCCTAGTACACCGATTCTTCTCCAAAAACCTACTAGAAAAGGGACAAAACATTGCCCTACACTTGATCGACCTCTCCTGACTCAAAAAAATAGGGCCAGAGGGCCTTGCTGAACTACAAGTAGCCGCAAGCAAAGCCGCAACCTCAATACACACAGGGCTAATTAAGGCCTACCTAGGATCCTTCGCCCTCTCCATCCCTTAATTAATAATCCTAATAACACACAGACTCACTAATGGCCCCTAACATCCGCAAATCCCATCCCCTACTAAAAATAATCAACAACTCCCTAATCGACCTACCCGCCCCCTCCAACATCTCTGCCTGATGAAACTTTGGCTCCCTTCTAGCCATCTGCTTAGCCACACAAATCCTAACAGGCCTGCTACTAGCCATACACTACACCGCAGACACTTGACTCGCCTTCTCCTCAGTAGCTCACACATGCCGAGACGTCCAGTACGGATGGCTCATCCGCAACCTCCACGCCAACGGTGCTTCGCTCTTCTTTATCTGCATCTACTTACACATCGGACGAGGCCTCTACTACGGCTCCTACCTATACAAAGAAACCTGAAACACAGGAGTAATCCTCCTACTCACCCTAATAGCAACTGCCTTCGTAGGGTATGTCCTACCATGAGGACAAATGTCATTCTGAGGGGCCACCGTAATCACCAACCTATTCTCAGCCATCCCATACATTGGGCAAACTCTAGTAGAATGAGCCTGAGGAGGATTCTCAGTAGACAATCCAACCTTAACCCGATTCTTCGCCATCCACTTCCTACTGCCCTTCCTAATTGCAGGAATCACCCTAGTCCACCTAACCTTCCTACACGAATCAGGCTCAAATAACCCACTAGGAATCGTATCAGACTGCGACAAAATCCCATTCCACCCATACTTCTCCATTAAAGACAGCTTAGGGCTTACCCTAATAATCACCCCTCTAATAGCACTAGCCCTATTTTAACCGAACCTCCTGGTTCTTGGAATCCTAGTTGGGAGTGGTTGGCCACATGAGATGTACAGGATTTTTACCTGTGATTTAGTCTTGACAAGGCTATGTAATTGGTTTACTAACGTCTCATAAGAAAGAAGCATGAGCGGTTAATGCAGTTGGCTTGAAACCCATCCCCAGTGGTGCCAGTGCACTCTCTGAACTCACTGAAGTGCATCCCCAGTGGTGCCAGTGCACTCTCTGCACTCACTGCACTGCATCCCCAGTGGTGCCAGTGCGCTCTCTGGAGTCACAGCACTGCATCCCCAGTGGTGCCAGTGCACTCGCTGGACTCACTGCACTGCATCCCCAGTGGTGCCAGTGCACTCTCTGGACTCACTGCACTGCATACCCAGTGGTGCCAGTGCACTCTCTGGACTCACTGCACTGCATCCACAGTGGTGCCAGTGCAATCTCTGGACTCACTGCAGTGCATCCCCAGTGGTGCCAGTGCACTCTCTGGACTCACTGCAGTGCATCCCCAGTGGTGCCAGTGCACTCTCTGGACTCACTGCAGTGCATCCCCAGTGGTGCCAGTGCACTCTCTGGACTCACTGCACTGCATCCCCAGTGGTGCCAGTGCACTCTCTGGACTCACTGCAATGCATCCCCAGTGGTGCCAGTGCACTCTCTGGACTCACTGCACTGCATCCCCAGTGGTGCCAGTGCACTCACTGGATTCACTGCACTGTATCCCCAGTGGTGCCAGGGCACTCTCTGGACTCACTGCAGTGCATCCCCAGTGGTGCAAGTGCACTCTCTCGAGTCACTGCACTACATCCCCAGTGGTGCCAGTGCACTCACTGGACTCACTGTACTGCATCATCTGTGGTGCCAGTGCACTCTCTGGACTCACTGCAGTGCATTCCCAGTGGTGCCAGTGCACTCTCTGGACTCAGTGGACTGCATCCCCAGTGGTGCCAGTGCACTCTCTGGACTCACTGCACTGTATCCCCAGTGGTGCCAGTGCACTCACTGGATTCACTGCAGTGCATCCCCAGTGGTGCCAGTGCACTCTCTGGACTCACTGCACTGCATCCCCAGTGGTGCCAGTGCACTCTGTGGACTCACTGCACTGCATCCCCAGTGGTGACAGTGCACTCTCTGGACTGACTGCAGTGCATCCCCAGTGGTGACAGTGCACTCTCTGGACTCACTGCAGTGCATCCCCAGTGGTGCCAGTGCACTCTCTGGACTCACTGCACTGCATCCCCAGTGGTGCCAGTGCAGTCTCTGGAGTAACTGCAGTGCATCCCCACTGGTGCCAAAGCACTCTCTGGACTCCCGGCACCGCATCCCCAGTGGTGCCAGTGCACTCTCTGGACTCACTGCACTGCATCCCCAGTGGTGCCAGTGCACTCTCTGGAGTCACAGCACTGCATCCCCAGTGGTGCCAGTGCACTCTCTGGACTCACTGCAGTGCATCCCCAGTGGTGCCAGTGCACTCTCTGGACTCACTGAAGTGCATCCCCAGTGGTGCCAGTGCACTCTCTGGACTCACTGAAGTCCATTCTCAGTGGTGCCAGTGCACTCTCTGGACTCACTGCAGTGCATCCCCAGTGGTGCCAGTACACTCACTGGACTCACTGCACTGCATCCCCAGTGGTGCCAGTGCACTCACTGGACTCACTGCAGTGCATCCCCACTGGTGCCAGTGCACTCTCTGGGCTCACTGCAGTGCATCCCCAGTGGTGCCAGTGCACTCTCTGGACTCACTGCACTGCATCCCCAGTGGTGCCTGTGCGCTCTCTGGAGTCACAGCACTGCATCCTCAGTGCTGACAGTGCACTCTCTCGACTCACTGCACTGCATCCCCAGTGGTGCCAGTGCACTCTCTGGACTCACTGAAGTGCATTCTCAGTGGTGCCAGTGCACTCTCTGGAGTCACTGCACTGCATCCCCAGTGGTGCCAGTGCACTCTCTGGACTCACTGCACTGCATCCCCAGTGGTGCCAGTGCACTCTCTGGACTCACTGCACTGCATCCCCAGTGCTGCCAGTGCACTCTCTGGACTCACTGCACTGCATCACTAGTGGTGCCACTGCACTCTCTGGACTCACTGCACTGCTTCCCCAGTGGTGCCAGTGCACTCTCTGGACTCACTGCACTGCATCCCCAGTGGTGCCAGTGCACTCACTGGACTCACTGCAGTGCATCCCCACTGGTGCCAGTGCACTCTCTGGACTCACTGCACTGCATCCCCAGTGGTTCCAGCGCACTCTCTGGACTCACTGCACTGCATCCCCAGTGGTGCTAGTGCACTCTCCGGACTCACTGCAGTGCATACCCAGTGGTGCCAGTGCACTCTCTGGACTCACTGCACTGCATCCACAGTGGTGCCAGTGCAATCTCTGGACTCACTGCAGTGCATCCCCAGTGGTGCCAGTGCACTCTCTGGACTCACTGCAGTGCATCCCCAGTGGTGCCAGTGCTCTCTCTGGACTCACTGCAGTGCATCCCCAGTGGTGCCAGTGCACTCTCTGGACTCACTGCACTGCATCCCCAGTGGTGCCAGTGCACTCTCTGGACTCACTGCAATGCATCCCCAGTGGTGCCAGTGCACTCTCTGGACTCACTGCACTGCATCCCCAGTGGTGCCAGTGCACTCACTGGATTCACTGCACTGTATCCCCAGTGGTGCCAGGGCACTCTCTGGACTCACTGCAGTGCATCCCCAGTGGTGCAAGTGCACTCTCTCGAGTCACTGCACTACATCCCCAGTGGTGCCAGTGCACTCACTGGACTCACTGTACTGCATCATCTGTGGTGCCAGTGCACTCTCTGGACTCACTGCAGTGCATTCCCAGTGGTGCCAGTGCACTCTCTGGACTCAGTGGACTGCATCCCCAGTGGTGCCAGTGCACTCTCTGGACTCACTGCACTGTATAACCAGTGGTGCCAGTGCACTCACTGGATTCACTGCAGTGCATCCCCAGTGGTGCCAGTGCACTCTCTGGACTCACTGCACTGCATCCCCAGTGGTGCCAGTGCACTCTGTGGACTCACTGCACTGCATCTCCAGTGGTGACAGTGCACTCTCTGGACTGACTGCAGTGCATCCCCAGTGGTGACAGTGCACTCTCTGGACTCACTGCAGTGCATCCCCAGTGGTGCCAGTGCACTCTCTGGACTCACTGCACTGCATCCCCAGTGGTGCCAGTGCAGTCTCTGGAGTAACTGCAGTGCATCCCCACTGGTGCCAAAGCACTCTCTGGACTCCCGGCACCGCATCCCCAGTGGTGCCAGTGCACTCTCTGGACTCACTGCACTGCATCCCCAGTGGTGCCAGTGCACTCTCTGGAGTCACAGCACTGCATCCCCAGTGGTGCCAGTGCACTCTCTGGACTCACTGCAGTGCATCCCCAGTGGTGCCAGTGCACTCTCTGGACTCACTGAAGTGCATCCCCAGTGGTGCCAGTGCACTCTCTGGACTCACTGAAGTGCATTCTCAGTGGTGCCAGTGCACTCTCTGGACTCACTGCAGTGCATCCCCAGTGGTGCCAGTACACTCACTGGACTCACTGCACTGCATCCCCAGTGGTGCCAGTGCACTCACTGGACTCACTGCAGTGCATCCCCACTGGTGCCAGTGCACTCTCTGGGCTCACTGCAGTGCATCCCCAGTGGTGCCAGTGCACTCTCTGGACTCACTGCACTGCATCCCCAGTGGTGCCTGTGCGCTCTCTGGAGTCACAGCACTGCATCCTCAGTGCTGACAGTGCACTCTCTCGACTCACTGCACTGCATCCCCATTGGTGCCAGTGCACTCTCTGGACTCACTGAAGTGCATTCTCAGTGGTGCCAGTGCACTCTCTGGAGTCACTGCACTGCATCCCCAGTGGTGCCAGTGCACTCTCTGGACTCACTGCACTGCATCCCCAGTGGTGCCAGTGCACTCTCTGGACTCACTGCACTGCATCCCCAGTGCTGCCAGTGCACTCTCTGGACTCACTGCACTGCATCACTAGTGGTGCCACTGCACTCTCTGGACTCACTGCACTGCTTCCCCAGTGGTGCCAGTGCACTCTCTGGACTCACTGCACTGCATCCCCAGTGGTGCCAGTGCACTCACTGGACTCACTGCAGTGCATCCCCACTGGTGCCAGTGCACTCTCTGGACTCACTGCACTGCATCCCCAGTGGTTCCAGCGCACTCTCTGGACTCACTGCACTGCATCCCCAGTGGTGCTAGTGCACTCTCCGGACTCACTGCAGTGCATACCCAGTGGTGCCAGTGCACTCTCTGGACTCACTGCACTGCATCCCCAGTGGTTCCAGCGCACTCTCTGGACTCACTGCACTGCATCCCCAGTGGTGCTAGTGCACTCTCCGGACTCACTGCAGTGCATCCCCAGTGGTGCCAGTGCACTCTCTGGACTCACTGTACTGCACCCCCAGTGGTGCCAGTGCACTCACTGGACTGACTGCACTGCATCCCCAGTGGTGCCAGTGCACTCTCTGGACTCACTGCACTGCATCCCCACTGGTGCCAGTGTACTCTCTGGACTCACTGCACTGCATCCCCAGTGGTGCCAGTGCACTCACTGGACTCACTGGACACATCCCCAGTGGTGCCAGTGCACTCTCTGGACTCACTACAGTGCATCCCCACTGGTGCCAGTGCACTCTCTGGACTCACTGCACTGCATCCCCAGTGGTGCCAGTGCAGTCTCTGGAGTAACTGCAGTGCATCCCCACTGGTGCCAAAGCACTCTCGGGACTCACTGCAGTGCATCCCCAGTGGTGCCAGTGCACTCTCTGGACTCACTGCAGTGCATCCCCAGTGGTGCCAGTGCACTCTCTGGACTCATTGAAGTGCATTCTCAGTGGTGCCAGTGCACTCTCTGGACTCACTGCAGTGCATCCCCTGTGGTGCCAGTACACTCACTGGAGTCACTGCACTGCATCCCCAGTGGTGCCAGTGCACTCTCTGGACTCACTGCAGTGCATCCCCAGTGGTGCCAGTGCACTCTCTGGACTCACTGTACTGCATCCCCAGTGGTGCCAGTGCACTCTCTGGACTCACTGCAGTGCATTCCCAGTGGTGCCAGTGCACTCTTTGGACTCACTGCACTGCATCCCCAGTGGTGCCAGTGCACTCTCTGGACTCACTGCACTGCATCACAGGTGGTGCCAGTGCACTCTCTGGACTCACTGCACTGCATCCCCAGTGGTGCCAGAGCACTCTCTGGACTCACTGCACTGCATCCCCAGTGGTGCCAGTGCACTCTCTGCACTCACTTCTCTGCATTCCCAGTGGTGCCAGTGAAGTCTCTGGACTCACTGCACTGCATCCACAGTGGTGCCAGTGCAATCTCTGGACTCACTGCAGTGCATCACCAGTGGTGCCAGTGCACTCTCTGGACTCACTGCACTGCATCCCCAGTGGTGCCAGTGCACTCTCTGGACTCACTGCAGTGCATCCCCAGTGGTGCCAGTGCACTCTCTGGACTCACTGCACTGCATCCCCAGTGGTGCAAGTGCACTCTCTCGAGTCACTGCACTACATCCCCAGTGGTGCCAGTGCACTCACTGGACTCACTGTACTGCATCATCTGTGGTGCCAGTGCACTCTCTGGACTCACTGCAATGCATCCCCAGTGGTGCCAGTGCACTCTCTGGACTCACTGCACTGCATCCCCAGTGGTGCCTGTGCGCTCTCTGGAGTCACAGCACTGCATCCTCAGTGCTGACAGTGCACTCTCTGGACTCACTGCACTGCATCCCCTGTGGTGCCAGTGCACTCTCTGGACTCACTGAAGTGCATTCTCAGTGGTGCCAGTGCACTCTCTGGAGTCACTGCACTGCATCCCCAGTGGTGCCAGTGCACTCTCTGGACTCACTGCACTGCATCCCCAGTGGTGCCAGTGCACTCTCTGGACTCACTGCACTGCATCCCCAGTGCTGCCAGTGCACTCTCTGGACTCACTGCACTGCATCACTAGTGGTGCCACTGCACTCTCTGGACTCACTGCACTGCTTCCCCAGTGGTGCCAGTGCACTCTCTGGACTCACTGCACTGCATCCCCAGTGGTGCCAGTGCACTCACTGGACTCACTGCAGTGCATCCCCACTGGTGCCAGTGCACTCTCTGGACTCACTGCACTGCATCCCCAGTGGTTCCAGCGCACTCTCTGGACTCACTGCACTGCATCCCCAGTGGTGCTAGTGCACTCTCCGGACTCACTGCAGTGCATACCCAGTGGTGCCAGTGCACTCTCTGGACTCACTGCACTGCATCCCCAGTGGTTCCAGCGCACTCTCTGGACTCACTGCACTGCATCCCCAGTGGTGCTAGTGCACTCTCCGGACTCACTGCAGTGCATCCCCAGTGGTGCCAGTGCACTCTCTGGACTCACTGTACTGCACCCCCAGTGGTGCCAGTGCACTCACTGGACTGACTGCACTGCATCCCCAGTGGTGCCAGTGCACTCTCTGGACTCACTGCACTGCATCCCCACTGGTGCCAGTGTACTCTCTGGACTCACTGCACTGCATCCCCAGTGGTGCCAGTGCACTCACTGGACTCACTGGACACATCCCCAGTGGTGCCAGTGCACTCTCTGGACTCACTACAGTGCATCCCCACTGGTGCCAGTGCACTCTCTGGACTCACTGCACTGCATCCCCAGTGGTGCCAGTGCAGAATCTGGAGTAACTGCAGTGCATCCCCACTGGTGCCAAAGCACTCTCGGGACTCACTGCAGTGCATCCCCAGTGGTGCCACTGCACTCTCTGGACTCACTGCAGTGCATCCCCAGTGGTGCCAGTGCACTCTCTGGACTCATTGAAGTGCATTCTCAGTGGTGCCAGTGCACTCTCTGGACTCACTGCAGTGCATCCCCTGTGGTGCCAGTACACTCACTGGAGTCACTGCACTGCATCCCCAGTGGTGCCAGTGCACTCTCTGGACTCACTGCAGTGCATCCCCAGTGGTGCCAGTGCACTCTCTGGACTCACTGTACTGCATCACCAGTGGTGCCAGTGCACTCTCTGGACTCACTGCAGTGCATTCCCAGTGGTGCCAGTGCACTCTTTGGACTCACTGCACTGCAGCCCCATTGGTGCCAGTGCACTCTCTGGACTCACTGCACTGCATCACAGGTGGTGCCAGTGCACTCTCTGGACTCACTGCAGTGCATCCCCAGTGGTGCCAGAGCACTCTCTGGACTCACTGCACTGCATCCCCAGTGGTGCCAGTGCACTCTCTGCACTCACTTCTCTGCATTCCCAGTGGTGCCAGTGAAGTCTCTGGACTCACTGCACTGCATCCACAGTGGTGCCAGTGCAATCTCTGGACTCACTGCAGTGCATCACCAGTGGTGCCAGTGCACTCTCTGGACTCACTGCACTGCATCCCCAGTGGTGCCAGTGCACTCTCTGGACTCACTGCAGTGCATCCCCAGTGGTGCCAGTGCACTCTCTGGACTCACTGCACTGCATCCCCAGTGGTGCAAGTGCACTCTCTCGAGTCACTGCACTACATCCCCAGTGGTGCCAGTGCACTCACTGGACTCACTGTACTGCATCATCTGTGGTGCCAGTGCACTCTCTGGACTCACTGCAGTGCATCACCAGTGGTGCCAGTGCACTCTCTGGACTCACTGCACTGTATCCCCAGTGGTGCCAGTGCACTCACTGGATTCACTGCACTGCATCCCCAGTGGTGCCAGTGCACTCTCTGGACTCACTGCACTGCATCCCCACTGGTGCCAGTGCACTCTGTGGACTCACTGCATTGCATCCCCAGTGGTGACAGTGCACTCTCTGGACTCACTCCAGTGCATCCCCAGTGGTGCCAGTGCACTCTCTGGACTCACTGCACTGCATCCCCAGTGGTGCCAGTGCAGTCTCTGGAGTAACTGCAGTGCATCCCCACTGGTGCCAAAGCACTCTCTGGACTCCCGGCACCGCATCCCCAGTGGTGCCAGTGCACTCTCTGGACTCACTGCACTGCATCCCCAGTGGTGCCAGTGCACTCTCTGGAGTCACAGCACTGCATCCCCAGTGGTGCCAGTGCACTCTCTGGACTCACTGCAGTGCATCCCCAGTGGTGCCAGTGCACCCTCTGGACTCACTGCAGTGCATCCCCAGTGGTGCCAGTGCACTCTCTGGACTCACTGAAGTGCATTCTCAGTGGTGCCAGTGCACTCTCTGGACTCACTGCACTGCATCCCCAGTGGTGCCAGTACACTCACTGGACTCACTGCACTGCATCCCCAGTGGTGCCAGTGCACTCTCTGGACTCACTGAACTGCATCACCAGTGGTGCCAGTACACTCACTGGACTCACTGCACTGAATCCCCAGTGGTGCCAGTGCACTCTCTGGACTCACTGCACTGCTTCCCCAGTGGTGCCAGTGCACTCACTGGACTCACTGCAGTGCATCCCCAGTGGTGCCAGTGCACTCTCTGGGCTCACTGCAGTGCATCCCCAGTGGTGCCAGTGCACTCTCTGGACTCACTGCACTGCATCCCCAGTGGTGCCTGTGCGCTCTCTGGAGTCACAGCACTGCATCCCCAGTGGTGCCAGTGCAATCTCTGGACTCACTGCACTGCATCCCAAGTGGTGCCAGTGCACTCTCTGGACTCACTGAAGTGCATTCTCAGTGGTGCCAGTGCACTCTCTGGACTCACTGCACTGCATCCCCAGTGGTGCCAGTGCACTCTCTGGACTCACTGAACTGCATCCCCAGTGGTGCCAGTGCACTCTCTGGACTCACTGCACTGCATCCCCAGTGCTGCCAGTGCACTCTCTGGACTCACTGCACTGCATCCCTAGTGGTGCCACTGCACTCTCTGGACTCACTGCACTGCTTCCCCAGTGGTGCCAGTGCACTCTCTGGACTCACTGCACTGCATCCCCAGTGGTGCCAGTGCACTCACTGGACTCACTGCACTGCATCACCACTGGTGCCAGTGCACTCTCTGGACTCACTGCACTTCATCCCCAGTGGTGCCAGTGCACTCTCTGGACTCACTGCACTGCATCCCCAGTGGTTCCAGCGCACTCTCTGGACTCACTGCACTGCATCCCCAGTGGTGCTAGTGCACTCTGTGGACTCACTGCAGTGCATCCCCAGTGGTGCCAGTGCACTCTCTGGACTCACTTCAGTGCATCCCCAGTGGTGCCAGTACACTCTCTGGACTCACTGCACTGCATCCCCAGTGGTGCCAGTGCACTCTCTGGACTCACTGCAGTGCATCCCCAGTGGTGCCAGTGCACTCTCTGGACTCACTGCAGTGCATCCGCAGTGGTGCAAGAGCACTCTCTGGACTCACAGCAGTGCATCACCAGTGGTGCCAGTGCACTCTCTGGACTCACTGCACTGCATCCCCAGTGGTGCCAGTGCACTCTCTGGACTCACTGCACTGCATCCCCAGTGGTGCTAGTGCACTGTGTGGACTCACTGTACTGCATCCCCAGTGGTGCCAGTGCAATCTCTGGACTCACTGCAGTGCATCCCCAGTGGTGCCAGTGCAATCTCTGGACTCACTGCACTGCATCCCCAGTGGTGCCAGTGCTCTCTCTGGACTCACTGCACTGCATCCCCAGTAGTGCCACTGCACTCTCTGGACTCACTGTACTGCATACCCACTGGTGCCAGTGCACTCTGTGGACTCACTGTACTGCATCCCCAGTGGTGACAGTGCACTCTCTCGACTCACTGCAGTGCATCCCCAGTGGTGCCAGTGCACTCTCTGGACTCACTGCAGTGCATCCCCAGTGGTGCCAGTGCACTCTCTGGACTCACTGCACTGCATCCCCAGTGGTGCCAGTGCACTCTCTGGAATCACTGCACAGCATCCCCAGTGGTGCCAGTGCACTCTCTGGACTCACTGCACTGCATCCCCAGTGGTGCCAGTGCACTCTCTGGACTCACTGCAGGGCATCCCCAGTGGTGCCAGTGCACTGTCTGGACTCACTGCAGTGCATCCCCAGTGGTGCCAGTGCACTCTCTGGACTCACTGTACTGCACCCCCAGTGGTGCCAGTGCACTCACTGGACTGACTGCACTGCATCCCCAGTGGTGCCAGTGCAGTCTCTGGAGTAACTGCAGTGCATCCCCACTGGTGCCAAAGCACTCTCTGGACTCACTGCAGTGCATCCCCAGTGGTGCCACTGCACTCTCTGGACTCACTGCAGTGCATCCCCAGTGGTGCCAGTGCACTCTCTGGACTCATTGAAGTGCATTCTCAGAGTTGCCAGTGCACTCTCTGGACTCACTGCAGTGCATCCCCAGTGGTGCCAGTACACTCACTGGAGTCACTGCACTGCATCCCCAGTGGTGCCAGTGCACTCTCTGGACTCACTGCAGTGCATCCCCAGTGGTGCCAGTGCACTCTCTGGACTCACTGTACTGCATCACCAGTGGTGCCAGTCACTCTCTGGACTCACTGCAGTGCATTCCCAGTGGTGCCAGTGCACTCTTTGGACTCACTGCACTGCAGCCCCATTGGTGCCAGTGCACTCTCTGGACTCACTGCACTGCATCACAGGTGGTGCCAGTGCACTCTCTGGACTCACTGCACTGCATCCCCAGTGGTGCCAGAGCACTCTCTGGACTCACTGCACTGCATCCCCAGTGGTGCCAGTGCACTCTCTGCACTCACTTCTCTGCATTCCCAGTGGTGCCAGTGAAGTCTCTGGACTCACTGCACTGCATCCACAGTGGTGCCAGTGCACTCTCTGGACTCACTGCAGTGCATCCCCAGTGGTGCCAGTGCACTCTCTGGACTCACTGCACTGCATCCCCAGTGGTGCAAGTGCACTCTCTCGAGTCACTGCACTACATCCCCAGTGGTGCCAGTGCACTCACTGGACTCACTGTACTGCATCATCTGTGGTGCCAGTGCACTCTCTGGACTCACTGCAATGCATCCCCAGTGGTGCCAGTGCACTCTCTGGACTCACTGCACTGTATCCCCAGTGGTGCCAGTGCACTCACTGGATTCACTGCACTGCATCCCCAGTGGTGCCAGTGCACTCTCTGGACTCACTGCACTGCATCCCCAGTGGTGCCAGTGCACTCTGTGGACTCACTGCAGTGCATCCCCAGTGGTGACAGTGCACTCTCTGGACTTACGACAGTGCATCCCCAGTGGTGCCAGTGCACTCTCTGGACTCACTGCACTGCATCCCCAGTGGTGCCAGTGCAGTCTCTGGAGTAACTGCAGTGCATCCCCACTGGTGCCAAAGCACTCTCTGGACTCCCGGCACCGCATCCCCAGTGGTGCCAGTGCACTCTCTGGACTCACTGCACTGCATCCCCAGTGGTGCCAGTGCACTCTCTGGAGTCACAGCACTGCATCCCCAGTGGTGCCAGTGCACTCTCTGGACTCACTGAAGTGCATTCTCAGTGGTGCCAGTGCACTCTCTGGACTCACTGCACTGCATCCCCATTGGTGCCACTGCACTCTCTGGACTCACTGCAGTGCATCCCCAGTGGTGCCAGTGCACTCTCTGGACTCATTGAAGTGCATTCTCAGAGTTGCCAGTGCACTCTCTGGACTCACTGCAGTGCATCCCCAGTGGTGCCAGTACACTCACTGGAGTCACTGCACTGCATCCCCAGTGGTGCCAGTGCACTCTCTGGACTCACTGCAGTGCATCCCCAGTGGTGCCAGTGCACTCTCTGGACTCACTGTACTGCATCACCAGTGGTGCCAGTCACTCTCTGGACTCACTGCAGTGCATTCCCAGTGGTGCCATTGCACTCTTTGGACTCACTGCACTGCAGCCCCATTGGTGCCAGTGCACTCTCTGGACTCACTGCACTGCATCACAGGTGGTGCCAGTGCACTCTCTGGACTCACTGCACTGCATCCCCAGTGGTGCCAGAGCACTCTCTGGACTCACTGCACTGCATCCCCAGTGGTGCCAGTGCACTCTCTGCACTCACTTCTCTGCATTCCCAGTGGTGCCAGTGAAGTCTCTGGACTCACTGCACTGCATCCACAGTGGTGCCAGTGCAATCTCTGGACTCACTGCAGTGCATCACCAGTGGTGCCAGTGCACTCTCTGGACTCACTGCACTGCATCCCCAGTGGTGCCAGTGCACTCTCTGGACTCACTGCAGTGCATCCCCAGTGGTGCCAGTGCACTCTCTGGACTCACTGCACTGCATCCCCAGTGGTGCAAGTGCACTCTCTCGAGTCACTGCACTACATCCCCAGTGGTGCCAGTGCACTCACTGGACTCACTGTACTGCATCATCTGTGGTGCCAGTGCACTCTCTGGACTCACTGCAATGCATCCCCAGTGGTGCCAGTGCACTCTCTGGACTCACTGCACTGTATCCCCAGTGGTGCCAGTGCACTCACTGGATTCACTGCACTGCATCCCCAGTGGTGCCAGTGCACTCTCTGGACTCACTGCACTGCATCCCCAGTGGTGCCAGTGCACTCTGTGGACTCACTGCAGTGCATCCCCAGTGGTGACAGTGCACTCTCTGGACTTACGACAGTGCATCCCCAGTGGTGCCAGTGCACTCTCTGGACTCACTGCACTGCATCCCCAGTGGTGCCAGTGCAGTCTCTGGAGTAACTGCAGTGCATCCCCACTGGTGCCAAAGCACTCTCTGGACTCCCGGCACCGCATCCCCAGTGGTGCCAGTGCACTCTCTGGACTCACTGCACTGCATCCCCAGTGGTGCCAGTGCACTCTCTGGAGTCACAGCACTGCATCCCCAGTGGTGCCAGTGCACTCTCTGGACTCACTGAAGTGCATTCTCAGTGGTGCCAGTGCACTCTCTGGACTCACTGCACTGCATCCCCATTGGTGCCAGTACACTCACTGGACTCACTGCACTGCATCCCCAGTGGTGCCAGTGCACTCTCTGGACTCACTAAACTGCATCACCAGTGGTGCCTCTGCACTCTCTGGACTCACTGCACTGCTTCCCCAGTGGTGCCAGTGCACTCACTGGACTCACTGCAGTGCATCCCCACTGGTGCCAGTGCACTCTCTGGGCTCACTGCAGTGCATCCCCAGTGGTGCCAGTGCACTCTCTGGACTCACTGCACTGCATCCCCAGTGGTGCCTGTGCGCTCTCTGGAGTCACAGCACTGCATCCCCAGTGGTGCCAGTGCAATCTCTGGACTCACTGCACTGCATCCCCAGTGGTGCCAGTGCACTCTCTGGACTCACTGAAGTGCATTCTCAGTGGTGCCAGTGCACTCTCTGGACTCACTGCACTGCATCCCCAGTGGTGCCAGTGCACTCTCTGGACTCACTGAACTGCATCCCCAGTGGTGCCAGTGCACTCTCTGGACTCACTGCACTGCATCCCCAGTGCTGCCAGTGCACTCTCTGGACTCACTGCACTGCATCCCTAGTGGTGCCACTGCACTCTCTGGACTCACTGCACTGCTTCCCCAGTGGTGCCAGTGCACTCTCTGGACTCACTGCACTGCATCCCCAGTGGTGCCAGTGCACTCACTGGACTCACTGCAGTGCATCCCCACTGGTGCCAGTGCACTCTCTGGACTCACTGCACTGCATCCCCAGTGGTGCCAGTGCACTCTCTGGACTCACTGCACTGCATCCCCAGTGGTTCCAGCGCACTCTCTGGACTCACTGCAGTACATCCCCAGTGGTGCTAGTGCACTCTGTGGACTCACTGCAGTGCATCCCCAGTGGTGCCAGTGCACTCTCTGGACTCACTGAAGTGCATTCTCAGTGGTGCCAGTGCACTCTCTGGACTCACTTCAGTGCATCCCCAGTGGTGCCAGTACACTCTCTGGACTCACTGCAGTGCATCCCCAGTGGTGCCAGTGCACTCTCTGGACTCACTGCAGTGCATCCCCAGTGGTGCCAGTGCACTCTCTGGACTCACTGCAGTGCATCCGCAGTGGTGCAAGAGCACTCTCTGGACTCACAGCAGTGCATCACCAGTGGTGCCAGTGCACTCTCTGGACTCACTGCACTGCATCCCCAGTGGTGCCAGTGCACTCTCTGGACTCACTGCACTGCATCCCCAGTGGTGCTAGTGCACTGTGTGGACTCACTGTACTGCATCCCCAGTGGTGCCAGTGCAATCTCTGGACTCACTGCAGTGCATCCCCAGTGGTGCCAGTGCAATCTCTGGACTCACTGCACTGCATCCCCAGTGGTGCCAGTGCACTCTCTGGACTCACTGCACTGCATCCCCAGTAGTGACAGTGCACTCTCTGGACTAACTGCAGTGCATCCCCAGTGGTGCCAGTGCACTCTCTGGACTCACTGCACTGCATCCCCAGTAGTGCCAGTGCACTCTCTGGACTCACTGCACTGCATCCCCAGTGGTGCCAGTGCACTCACTGGATTCACTGCACTGCATCCCCAGTGGTGCCAGTGCACTCTCTGGACTCACTGGACTGCATCTCCAGTGGTGCCAGTGCACTCTGTGGACTCACTGTACTGCATCCCCAGTGGTGACAGTGCACTCTCTGGACTCACTGCAGTGCATCCCCAGTGGTGCCACTGCACTCTCTGGACTCACTGCAGTGCATCCCCAGTGGTGCCAGTGCACTCTCTGGACTCATTGAAGTGCATTCTCAGTGGTGCCAGTGCACTCTCTGGACTCACTGCAGTGCATCCCCAGTGGTGCCAGTACACTCACTGGACTCACTGCACTGCATCCCCAGTGGTGCCAGTGCACTCTCTGGACTCACTAAACTGCATCACCAGTGGTGCCACTGCACTCTCTGGACTCACTGCACTGCTTCCCCAGTGGTGCCAGTGCACTCACTGGACTCACTGCAGTGCATCCTCACTGGTGCCAGTGCACTCTCTGGGCTCACTGCAGTGCATCCCCAGTGGTGCCAGTGCACTCTCTGGACTCACTGCACTGCATCCCCAGTGGTGCAAGTGCGCTCTCTGGAGTCACAGCACTGCATCCCCAGTGGTGCCAGTGCAATCTCTGGACTCACTGCACTGCATCCCCAGTGGTGCCAGTGCACTCTCTGGACTCACTGCACTGCATCCCCGGTGGTGCCAGTGCAGTCTCTGGAGTAACTGCACTGCATCCCCACTGGTGCCAAAGCACTCTCTGGACTCCCAGCACCGCATCCCCAGTGGTGCCAGTGCTCTCTCTGGACTCACTGCACTGCATCCCCAGTGGTGCCACTGCACTCTCTGGACTCACTGCAGTGCATCCCCAGTGGTGCCAGTGCACTCTCTGGACTCATGGAAGTGCATTCTCAGTGGTGCCAGTGCACTCTCTGGACTCACTGCAGTGCATCCCCAGTGGTGCCACTGCACTCTCTGGACTCACTGCAGTGCATCCCCAGTGGTGCCAGTACACTCACTGGAGTCACTGCACTGCATCCCCAGTGGTGCCAGTGCACTCTCTGGACTCACTGCAGTGCATCCCCAGTGGTGCCAGTGCACTCTCTGGACTCACTGTACTGCATCACCAGTGGTGCCAGTGCACTCTCTGGACTCACTGCAGTGCATTCCCAGTGGTGCCAGTGCACTCTTTGGACTCAATGCACTGCAGCCCCATTGGTGCCAGTGCACTCTCTGGACTCACTGCACTGCATCACAGGTGGTGCCAGTGCACTCTCTGGACTCACTGCACTGCATCCCCAGTGGTGCCAGAGCACTCTCTGGACTCACTGCACTGCATCCCCAGTGGTGCCAGTGCACTCTCTGCACTCACTTCTCTGCATTCCCAGTGGTGCCAGTGAAGTCTCTGGACTCACTGCACTGCATCCACAGTGGTGCCAGTGCAATCTCTGGACTCACTGCAGTGCATCCCCAGTGGTGCCAGTGCACTCTCTGGACTCACTGCACTGCATCCCCAGTGGTGCCAGTGCACTCTCTGGACTCACTGCAGTGCATCCCCAGTGGTGCCAGTGCACTCTCTGGACTCACTGCACTGCATGCCCAGTGGTGCAAGTGCACTCTCTCGAGTCACTGCACTACATCCCCAGTGGTGCCAGTGCACTCACTGGACTCACTGTACTGCATCATCTGTGGTGCCAGTGCACTCTCTGGACTCACTGCAATGCATCACCAGTGGTGCCAGTGCACTCTCTGGACTCACTGCACTGTATCCCCAGTGGTACCAGTGCACTCACTGGATTCACTGCACTGCATCCCCAGTGGTGCCAGTGCACTCTCTGGACTCACTGCACTGCATCCCCAGTGGTGCCAGTGCACTCTGTGGACTCACTGCAGTGCATCCCCAGTGGTGACAGTGCACTCTCTGGACTCACGACAGTGCATCCCCAGTGGTGCCAGTGCACTCTCTGGACTCACTGCACTGCATCCCCAGTGGTGCCAGTGCAGTCTCTGGAGTAACTGCAGTGCATCCCCACTGGTGCCAAAGCACTCTCTGGACTCCCGGCACCGCATCCCCAGTGGTGCCAGTGCACTCTCTGGACTCACTGCACTGCATCCCCAGTGGTGCCAGTGCACTCTCTGGAGTCACAGCACTGCATCCCCAGTGGTGCCAGTGCACTCTCTGGACTCACTGCAGTGCATCCCCAGTGGTGCCAGTCCACCCTCTGGACTCACTGAAGTGCATCCCCAGTGGTGCCAGTGCACTCTCTGGACTCACTGAAGTGCATTCTCAGTGGTGCCAGTGCACTCTCTGGACTCACTAAACTGCATCCCCAGTGGTGCCTCTGCACTCTCTGGACTCACTGCACTGCTTCCCCAGTGGTGCCAGTGCACTCACTGGACTCACTGCAGTGCATCCCCACTGGTGCCAGTGCACTCTCTGGGCTCACTGCAGTGCATCCCCAGTGGTGCCAGTGCACTCTCTGGACTCACTGCACTGCATCCCCAGTGGTGCCTGTGCGCTCTCTGGAGTCACAGCACTGCATCCCCAGTGGTGCCAGTGCAATCTCTGGACTCACTGCACTGCATCCCCAGTGGTGCCAGTGCACTCTCTGGACTCACTGAAGTGCATTCTCAGTGGTGCCAGTGCACTCTCTGGACTCACTGCACTGCATCCCCAGTGGTGCCAGTGCACTCTCTGGACTCACTGAACTGCATCCCCAGTGGTGCCAGTGCACTCTCTGGACTCACTGCACTGCATCCCCAGTGCTGCCAGTGCACTCTCTGGACTCACTGCACTGCATCCCTAGTGGTGCCACTGCACTCTCTGGACTCACTGCACTGCTTCCCCAGTGGTGCCAGTGCACTCTCTGGACTCACTGCACTGCATCCCCAGTGGTGCCAGTGCACTCACTGGACTCACTGCAGTGCATCCCCACTGGTGCCAGTGCACTCTCTGGACTCACTGCACTGCATCCCCAGTGGTGCCAGTGCACTCTCTGGACTCACTGCACTGCATCCCCAGTGGTTCCAGCGCACTCTCTGGACTCACTGCAGTACATCCCCAGTGGTGCTAGTGCACTCTGTGGACTCACTGCAGTGCATCCCCAGTGGTGCCAGTGCACTCTCTGGACTCACTGAAGTGCATTCTCAGTGGTGACAGTGCACTCTCTGGACTCACTTCAGTGCATCCCCAGTGGTGCCAGTACACTCTCTGGACTCACTGCAGTGCATCCCCAGTGGTGCCAGTGCACTCTCTGGACTCACTGCAGTGCATCCCCAGTGGTGCCAGTGCACTCTCTGGACTCACTGCAGTGCATCCGCAGTGGTGCAAGAGCACTCTCTGGACTCACAGCAGTGCATCACCAGTGGTGCCAGTGCACTCTCTGGACTCACTGCACTGCATCCCCAGTGGTGCCAGTGCACTCTCTGGACTCACTGCACTGCATCCCCAGTGGTGCTAGTGCACTGTGTGGACTCACTGCACTGCATCCCCAGTGGTGCCAGTGCAATCTCTGGACTCACTGCAGTGCATCCCCAGTGGTGCCAGTGCAATCTCTGGACTCACTGCACTGCATCCCCAGTGGTGCCAGTGCACTCTCTGGACTCACTGCACTGCATCCCCAGTAGTGACAGTGCACTCTCTGGACTAACTGCAGTGCATCCCCAGTGGTGCCAGTGCACTCTCTGGACTCACTGCACTGCATCCCCAGTAGTGCCAGTGCACTCTCTGGACTCACTGCACTGCATCCCCAGTGGTGCCAGTGCACTCACTGGATTCACTGCACTGCATCCCCAGTGGTGCCAGTGCACTCTCTGGACTCACTGGACTGCATCTCCAGTGGTGCCAGTGCACTCTGTGGACTCACTGTACTGCATCCCCAGTGGTGACAGTGCACTCTCTGGACTCACTGCAGTGCATCCCCAGTGGTGCCACTGCACTCTCTGGACTCACTGCAGTGCATCCCCAGTGGTGCCAGTGCACTCTCTGGACTCATTGAAGTGCATTCTCAGTGGTGCCAGTGCACTCTCTGGACTCACTGCAGTGCATCCCCAGTGGTGCCAGTACACTCACTGGACTCACTGCACTGCATCCCCAGTGGTGCCAGTGCACTCTCTGGACTCACTAAACTGCATCACCAGTGGTGCCACTGCACTCTCTGGACTCACTGCACTGCTTCCCCAGTGGTGCCAGTGCACTCACTGGACTCACTGCAGTGCATCCTCACTGGTGCCAGTGCACTCTCTGGGCTCACTGCAGTGCATCCCCAGTGGTGCCAGTGCACTCTCTGGACTCACTGCACTGCATCCCCAGTGGTGCAAGTGCGCTCTCTGGAGTCACAGCACTGCATCCCCAGTGGTGCCAGTGCAATCTCTGGACTCACTGCACTGCATCCCCAGTGGTGCCAGTGCACTCTCTGGACTCACTGCACTGCATCCCCGGTGGTGCCAGTGCAGTCTCTGGAGTAACTGCACTGCATCCCCACTGGTGCCAAAGCACTCTCTGGACTCCCAGCACCGCATCCCCAGTGGTGCCAGTGCTCTCTCTGGACTCACTGCACTGCATCCCCAGTGGTGCCACTGCACTCTCTGGACTCACTGCAGTGCATCCCCAGTGGTGCCAGTGCACTCTCTGGACTCATGGAAGTGCATTCTCAGTGGTGCCAGTGCACTCTCTGGACTCACTGCAGTGCATCCCCAGTGGTGCCACTGCACTCTCTGGACTCACTGCAGTGCATCCCCAGTGGTGCCAGTACACTCACTGGAGTCACTGCACTGCATCCCCAGTGGTGCCAGTGCACTCTCTGGACTCACTGCACTGCATCCCCAGTGGTGCCAGTGCACTCTCTGGACTCACTGTACTGCATCACCAGTGGTGCCAGTGCACTCTCTGGACTCACTGCAGTGCATTCCCAGTGGTGCCAGTGCACTCTTTGGACTCAATGCACTGCAGCCCCATTGGTGCCAGTGCACTCTCTGGACTCACTGCACTGCATCACAGGTGGTGCCAGTGCACTCTCTGGACTCACTGCACTGCATCCCCAGTGGTGCCAGAGCACTCTCTGGACTCACTGCACTGCATCCCCAGTGGTGCCAGTGCACTCTCTGCACTCACTTCTCTGCATTCCCAGTGGTGCCAGTGAAGTCTCTGGACTCACTGCACTGCATCCACAGTGGTGCCAGTGCAATCTCTGGACTCACTGCAGTGCATCCCCAGTGGTGCCAGTGCACTCTCTGGACTCACTGCACTGCATCCCCAGTGGTGCCAGTGCACTCTCTGGACTCACTGCAGTGCATCCCCAGTGGTGCCAGTGCACTCTCTGGACTCACTGCACTGCATGCCCAGTGGTGCAAGTGCACTCTCTCGAGTCACTGCACTACATCCCCAGTGGTGCCAGTGCACTCACTGGACTCACTGTACTGCATCATCTGTGGTGCCAGTGCACTCTCTGGACTCACTGCAATGCATCACCAGTGGTGCCAGTGCACTCTCTGGACTCACTGCACTGTATCCCCAGTGGTACCAGTGCACTCACTGGATTCACTGCACTGCATCCCCAGTGGTGCCAGTGCACTCTCTGGACTCACTGCACTGCATCCCCAGTGGTGCCAGTGCACTCTGTGGACTCACTGCAGTGCATCCCCAGTGGTGACAGTGCACTCTCTGGACTCACGACAGTGCATCCCCAGTGGTGCCAGTGCACTCTCTGGACTCACTGCACTGCATCCCCAGTGGTGCCAGTGCAGTCTCTGGAGTAACTGCAGTACATCCCCACTGGTGCCAAAGCACTCTCTGGACTCCCGGCACCGCATCCCCAGTGGTGCCAGTGCACTCTCTGGACTCACTGCACTGCATCCCCAGTGGTGCCAGTGCACTCTCTGGAGTCACAGCACTGCATCCCCAGTGGTGCCAGTGCACTCTCTGGACTCACTGCAGTGCATCCCCAGTGGTGCCAGTCCACCCTCTGGACTCACTGAAGTGCATCCCCAGTGGTGCCAGTGCACTCTCTGGACTCACTGAAGTGCATTCTCAGTGGTGCCAGTGCACTCTCTGGACTCACTGCACTGCATCCCCAGTGGTGCCAGTACACTCACTGGACTCACTGCACTGCATCCCCAGTGGTGCCAGTGCACTCTCTGGACTCACTAAACTGCATCACCAGTGGTGCCTCTGCACTCTCTGGACTCACTGCACTGCTTCCCCAGTGGTGCCAGTGCACTCACTGGACTCACTGCAGTGCATCCCCACTGGTGCCAGTGCACTCTCTGGGCTCACTGCAGTGCATCCCCAGTGGTGCCAGTGCACTCTCTGGACTCACTGCACTGCATCCCCAGTGGTGCCTGTGCGCTCTCTGGAGTCACAGCACTGCATCCCCAGTGGTGCCAGTGCAATCTCTGGACTCACTGCACTGCATCCCCAGTGGTGCCAGTGCACTCTCTGGACTCACTGAAGTGCATTCTCAGTGGTGCCAGTGCACTCTCTGGACTCACTGCACTGCATCCCCAGTGGTGCCAGTGCACTCTCTGGACTCACTGAACTGCATCCCCAGTGGTGCCAGTGCACTCTCTGGACTCACTGCACTGCATCCCCAGTGCTGCCAGTGCACTCTCTGGACTCACTGCACTGCATCCCTAGTGGTGCCACTGCACTCTCTGGACTCACTGCACTGCTTCCCCAGTGGTGCCAGTGCACTCTCTGGACTCACTGCACTGCATCCCCAGTGGTGCCAGTGCACTCACTGGACTCACTGCAGTGCATCCCCAGTGGTGCCAGTGCACTCTCTGGACTCACTGCACTGCATCCCCAGTGGTGCCAGTGCACTCTCTGGACTCACTGCACTGCATCCCCAGTGGTTCCAGCGCACTCTCTGGACTCACTGCACTGCATCCCCAGTGGTGCTAGTGCACTCTGTGGACTCACTGCAGTGCATCCCCAGTGGTGCCAGTCCACTCTCTGGACTCACTGAAGTGCATTCTCAGTGGTGCCAGTGCACTCTCTGGACTCACTTCAGTGCATCTCCAGTGGTGCCAGTACACTCTCTGGACTCACTGCAGTGCATCCCCAGTGGTGCCAGTGCACTCTCTGGACTCACTGCACTGCATCTCCAGTGGTGCCAGTGCACTCTCTGGACTCACTGCACTGCATCCCCAGTGCTGCCAGTGCACTCTCTTGAGTCACTGCACTGCATCCCCTGTGGTGCAAGAGCACTCTCTGGACTCACAGCAGTGCATCACCAGTGGTGCCAGTGCACTCTCTGGACTCACTGCACTGCATCGCCAGTGGTGCCAGTGCACTCTCTGGACTCACTGCACTGCATCCCCAGTGGTGCTAGTGCACTGTGTGGACTCACTGTACTGCATCCCCAGTGGTGCCAGTGCAATCTCTGGACTCACTGCACTGCATCCCCAGTGGTGCCAGTGCAATCTCTGGACTCACTGCAGTGCATCCCCAGTGGTGCCAGTGCACTCTCTGGACTCACTGCACTGCATCCCCAGTAGTGACAGTGCACTCTCTGGACTCACTGCAGTGCATCCCCAGTGGTGCCAGTGCACTCTCTGGACTCACTGCACTGCATCCCCAGTAGTGCCAGTGCACTCTCTGGACTCACTGCAGTGCATCCCCAGTGGTGCCAGTGCACTCTCTGGACTCACTGCAGTGCATCCCCAGTGGTGCCAGTGCACTCTCTGGACTCACTGCACTGCATCCCCAGTGGTGCCAGTGCACTCTGTGGACTCACTGTACTGCATCCCCAGTGGTGACAGTGCACTCTCTGGACTCACTGCAGTGCATCCCCAGTGGTGCCACTGCACTCTCTGGACTCACTGCAGTGCATCCCCAGTGGTGCCAGTGCACTCTCTGGACTCATTGAAGTGCATTCTCAGTGGTGCCAGTGCACTCTCTGGACTCACTGCAGTGCATCCCCAGTGGTGCCAGTACACTCACTGGACTCACTGCACTGCATCCCCAGTGGTGCCAGTGCACTCTCTGGACTCACTAAACTGCATCCCCAGTGGTGCCAGTGCACTCTCTGGACTCACTGCACTGCTTCCCCAGTGGTGCCAGTGCACTCACTGGACTCACTGCAGTGCATCCTCACTGGTGCCAGTGCACTCTCTGGGCTCACTGCAGTGCATCCCAAGTGGTGCCAGTGCACTCTCTGGACTCACTGCACTGCATCCCCAGTGGTGCCAGTGCGCTCTCTGGAGTCACAGCACTTCATCCCCAGTGGTGCCAGTGCAATCTCTGGACTCACTGCACTGCATCCCTAGTGGTGCCACTGCACTCTCTGGACTCACTGCACTGCATCCCCAGTGGTGCCAGTGCAGTCTCTGGAGTAACTGCACTGCATCCCCACTGGTGCCAAAGCACTCTCTGGACTCCCAGCACCGCATCCCCAGTGGTGCCAGTGCACTCTCTGGACTCACTGCACTGCATCCCAAGTGGTGCCAGTGCAATCTCTGGACTCACTGTAGTGCATCCCCAGTGGTGCCAGTGCACTCTCTGGACTCACTGCAGTGCATCCCCAGTGGTGCCAGTACACTCTCTGGACTCACTGTACTGCATCACCAGTGGTGCCAGTGCACTCTCTGGACTCACTGCAGTGCATTCCCAGTGGTGCCAGTGCACTCTTTGGACTCACTGCACTGCATCCCCATTGGTGCCAGTGCACTCTCTGGACTCACTGCACTGCATCACAGGTGGTGCCAGTGCACTCTCTGGACTCACTGCACTGCATCCCCAGTGGTGCCAGTGCACTCTCTGGACTCACTGCACTGCATCCCCAGTGGTGCCAGTGCACTCTCTGCACTCACTTCTCTGCATTCCCAGTGGTGCCAGTGAAGTCTCTGGACTCACTGCACTGCATCCACAGTGGTGCCAGTGCAATCTCTGGACTCACTGCAGTGCATCACCAGTGGTGCCAGTGCACTCTCTGGACTCACTGCACTGCATCCCCAGTGGTGCCAGTGCACTCTCTGGACTCACTGCAGTGCATCCCCAGTGGTGCCAGTGCACTCTCTGGACTCACTGCACTGCATCCCCAGTGGTGCAAGTGCACTCTCTCGAGTCACTGCACTACATCCCCAGTGGTGCCAGTGCACTCACTGGACTCACTGTACTGCATCATCTGTGGTGCCAGTGCACTCTCTGGACTCACTGCAATGCATCCCCAGTGGTGCCAGTGCACTCTCTGGACTCACTGCACTGCATCCCCAGTGGTGCCAGTGCACTCTCTGGACTCACTGCACTGTATCCCCAGTGGTGCCAGTGCACTCACTGGATTCACTGCAGTGCATCCCCACTGGTACCAGTGCACTCTCTGGACTCACTGCACTGCATCCCTAGTGGTGCCAGTGCACTCTGTGGACTCACTGCAGTGCATCCCCAGTGGTGACAGTGCAGTCTCTGGAGTAACTGCAGTGCATCCCCACTGGTGCCAAAGCACTCTCTGGACTCCCGGCACCGCATCCCCAGTGGTGCCAGTGCACTCTCTGGACTCACTGCACTGCATCCCCAGTGGTGCCAGTGCACTCTCTGGAGTCACAGCACTGCATCCCCAGTGGTGCCAGTGCACTCTCTGGACTCACTGCACTGCATCCCCACTGGTGCCAGTGCACTCTCTGGACTCACTGAAGTGCATTCTCAGTGGTGCCAGTGCACTCTCTGGACTCACTGCACTGCATCCCCAGTGGTGCCAGTACACTCTCTGGACTCACTGCACTGCATCCCCAGTGGTGCCAGTGCACTCTCTGGACTCACTAAACTGCATCACCAGTGGTGCCTCTGCACTCTCTGGACTCACTGTACTGCTTCCCCAGTGGTGCCAGTGCACTCACTGGACTCACTGCAGTGCATCCCCACTGGTGCCAGTGCACTCTCTGGGCTCACTGCAGTGCATCCCCAGTGGTGCCAGTGCACTCTCTGGACTCACTGCACTGCATCCCCAGTGGTGCCTGTGCGCTCTCTGGAGTCACAGCACTGCATCCCCAGTGGTGCCAGTGCACTCTCTGGACTCACTGCAGTGCATCCCCAGTGGTGCCAGTGCACTCTCTGGACTCACTGAAGTGCATTCTCAGTGGTGCCAGTGCACTCTCTGGAGTCACTGCAGTGCATCCCCAGTGGTGCCAGTGCACTCACTGGACTCACTGAACTGCATCCCCGGTGGTGCCAGTGCACTCTCTGGACTTGCTGCACTGCATCCCCAGTGGTGCCAGTGCACTCTCTGGACTCACTGCACTGAATCCCCAGTGGTGCTAGTGCACTCTGTGGACTCACTGCACTGCTTCCCCAGTGGTGCCAGTGCACTCTCTGGACTCACTGCACTGCATCCCCAGTAGTGACAGTGCACTCTCTGGACTCACTGCAGTGCATCCCCAGTGGTGCCAGTGCACTCTCTGGACTCACTGCAGTGCATCCCCAGTAGTGCCAGTGCACTCTCTGGACTCACTGCACTGCATCCCCAGTGGTGACAGTGCACTCTCTGGACTCACGACAGTGCATCCCCAGTGGTGCCAAAGCAATCTCTGGACTCCCGGCACCGCATCCCCAGTGGTGCCAGTGCACTCTCTGGACTCACTGCACTGCATCCCCAGTGGTGCCAGTGCACTCTCTGGAGTCACAGCACTGCATCCCCAGTGGTGCCAGTGCACTCTCTGGACTCACTGCAGTGCATCCCCAGTGGTGCCAGTGCACCCTCTGGACTCACTGAAGTGCATCCCCAGTGGTGCCAGTGCAGTCTCTGGAGTAACTGCAGTGCATCCCCACTGGTGCCAAAGCACTCTCTGGACTCCCGGCACCGCATCCCCAGTGGTGCCAGTGCACTCTCTGGACTCACTGCACTGCATCCCCAGTGGTGCCAGTGCACTCTCTGGACTCACTAAACTGCATCACCAGTGGTGCCTCTGCACTCTCTGGACTCACTGCACTGCTTCCCCAGTGGTGCCAGTGCACTCACTGGACTCACTGCAGTGCATCCCCACTGGTGCCAGTGCACTCTCTGGGCTCACTGCAGTGCATCCCCAGTGGTGCCAGTGCACTCTCTGGACTCACTGCACTGCATCCCCAGTGGTGCCTGTGCGCTCTCTGGAGTCACAGCACTGCATCCCCAGTGGTGCCAGTGCAATCTCTGGACTCACTGCACTGCATCCCCAGTGGTGCCAGTGCACTCTCTGGACTCACTGAAGTGCATTCTCAGTGGTGCCAGTGCACTCTCTGGACTCACTGCACTGCATCCCCAGTGGTGCCAGTGCACTCTCTGGACTCACTACACTGCATCCCCAGTGGTGCCAGTGCACTCTCTGGACTCACTGCACTGCATCCCCAGTGCTGCCAGTGCACTCTCTGGACTCACTGCACTGCATCCCTAGTGGTGCCACTGCACTCTCTGGACTCACTGCACTGCATCCCCAGTGGTGCCAGTGCACTCACTGGACTCACTGCAGTGCATCCCCACTGGTGCCAGTGCACTCTCTGGACTCACTGCACTGCATCCCCAGTGGTGCCAGTGCACTCTCTGGACTAACTGCACTGCATCCCCAGTGGTTCCAGCGCACTCTCTGGACTCACTGCACTGCATCCCCAGTGGTGCTATTGCACTCTGTGGACTCACTGCAGTGCATCCCCTGTGGTGCCAGTGCACTCTCTGGACTCACTGAAGTGCATTCTCAGTGGTGCCAGTGCACTCTCTGGACTCACTTCAGTGCATCCCCAGTGGTGCCAGTACACTCTCTGGACTCACTGCAGTGCATCCCCAGTGGTGCCAGTGCACTCTCTGGACTCACTGCAGTGCATCCCCAGTGGTGCCAGTGCACTCTTTGGACTCACTGCAGTGCATCCACAGTGGTGCCATTGCACTCTCTGGACTCACTGCACTGCATCTCCAGTGGTGCCAGTGCACTCTCTGGACTCACTGCACTGCATCCCCAGTGCTGCCAGTGCACTCTCTTGAGTCACTGCACTGCATCCCCTGTGGTGCAAGAGCGCTCTCTGGACTCACAGCAGTGCATCACCAGTGGTGCCAGTGCACTCTCTGGACTCACTGCACTGCATCCCCAGTGGTGCCAGTGCACTCTCTGGACTCACTGCACTGCATCCCCAGTGGTGCTAGTGCACTGTGTGGACTCACTGTACTTCATCCACCGTGGTGCCAGTGCACTCTCTGGACTCACTGCAGTGCATCCCCAGTGGTGCCAGTGCACTCTCTGGACTCACTGCACTGCATCCCCAGTGGTGCCAGTGCACTCTCTGGACTCACTGCACTGCATCCCCAGTAGTGACAGTGCACTCTCTGGACTCACTGCAGTGCATCCCCAGTGGTGCCAGTGCACTCTCTGGACTCACTGCACTGCATCCCCAGTAGTGCCAGTGCAATCTCTGGACTCACTGCACTGCATCCCCAGTGGTGCCAGTGCACTCACTGGATTCACTGCACTGCATCCCCAGTGGTGCCAGTGCACTCTCTGGACTCACTGCACTGCATCCCCAGTGGTGCCAGTGCACTCTGTGGACTCACTGTACTGCATCCCCAGTGGTGACAGTGCACTCTCTGGACTCACTGCAGTGCATCCCCAGTGGTGCCACTGCACTCTCTGGACTCACTGCAGTGCATCCCCAGTGTGGTGCCAGTGCACTCTCTGGACTCATTGAAGTGCATTCTCAGTGGTGCCAGTGCACTCTCTGGACTCACTGCACTGCATCCCCAGTGGTGCCAGTGCACTCTCTGGACTCACTGCACTGAAGCCCCAGTGGTGCCAGTGCACTCTCTGGACTCACTGCACTGCATCCCCAGTGTTGCCAGTGCACTCTCTGGACTCACTGCAGGGCATCCCCAGTGGTGCCAGTGCACTGTCTGGACTCACTGCAGTGCATCCCCAGTGGTGCCAGTGCACTCTCTGGACTCACTGTACTGCACACCCAGTGGTGCCAGTGCACTCACTGGACTGACTGCACTGCATCCCCAGTGGTGCCAGTGCACTCTCTGGACTCACTGCAGTGCATCCCCACTGGTGCCAGTGTACTCTCTGGACTCACTGCAGTGCATCCCCAGTGGTGCCAGTGCACTCTCTGGACTCACTGCACTGCATCCCCAGTGGTGCCAGTGCACTCTCTGGACTCACTACACTGCATCCCCAGTTGTGCCAGTGCACTCTCTGGACTCACTGCACTGTATCACCAGTGGTGCCAGTGCACTCTCTGCACTCACTTCTCTGCATTCCCAGTGGTGCCAGTGAAGTCTCTGGACTCACTGCACTGCATCCACAGTGGTGCCAGTGCAATCTCTGCACTCACTTCTCTGTATTCCCAGTGGTGCCAGTGCACTCTCTGGACTCACTGCACTGCATCCCCAGTGGTGCCAGTGCACTCTCTGGACTCACTGCACTGCATCCCCAGTGGTGCCAGTGCACTCTCTGGACTCACTGCAGTGCATCCCCAGTGGTGCAAGTGCACTCTCTCGAGTCACTGCACTACATCCCCAGTGGTGCCAGTGCACTAACTGAACTCACTGTACTGCATCATCTGTGGTGCCAGTGCACTCTCTGGACTCACTGCAATGCATCCCCAGTGGTGCCAGTGCACTCTCTGGACTCACTGCACTGCATCCCCAGTGGTGCCAGTGCACTCTCTGCACTCACTGCACTGTATCACCAGTGGTGCCAGTGCACTCACTGGATTCACTGCAGTGCATCCCCAGTGGTACCAGTGCACTCTCTGGACTCACTGCACTGCATCCCCAGTGGTGCCAGTGCACTCTGTGGACTCACTGCAGTGCATCCCCAGTGGTGACAGTGCACTCTCTGGACTCACTGCAGTGCATCCCCAATGGTGACAGTGCACTCTCTGGACTCACTGCAGTGCATCCCCAGTGGTGCCAGTGCACTCTCTGGACTCACTGCACTGCATCCCCAGTGGTGCCAGGGCAGTCTCTGGAGTAACTGCAGTGCATCCCCACTGGTGCCAAAGCACTCTCTGGACTCCCGGCACCGCATCCCCAGTGGTGCCAGTGCACTCTCTGGACTCACTGCACTGCATCCCCAGTGGTGCCAGTGCACTCTCTGGAGTCACAGCACTGCATCCCCAGTGGTGCCAGTGCACTCTCTGGACTCACTGAAGTGCATCCCCAGTGGTGCCAGTGCACTCTCTGATCTCACTGAAGTGCATTCTCAGTGGTGCCAGTGCACTCTCTGGACTCACTGCAGTGCATCCCCAGTGGTGCCAGTACACTCACTGGACTCACTGCACTGCATCCCCAGTGGTGCCAGTGCACTCTCTGGACTCACTAAACTGCATCAACAGTGGTGCCTCTGCACTCTCTGGACTCACTGCACTGCTTCCCCAGTGGTGCCAGTGCACTCACTGGACTCACTGCAGTGCATCCCCACTGGTGCCAGTGCACTCTCTGGGCTCACTGCAGTGCATCCCCAGTGGTGCCAGTGCACTCTCTGGACTCACTGCACTGCATCCCCAGTGGTGCCTGTGCGCTCTCTGGAGTCACAGCACTGCATCCCCAGTGGTGCTAGTGCAATCTCTGGACTCACTGCAGTGCATCCCCAGTGGTGCCAGTGCACTCTCTGGACTCACTGAAGTGCATTCTCAGTGGTGCCAGTGCACTCTCTGGAGTCACTGCACTGCATCCCCAGTGGTGCCAGTGCACTCTCTGGACTCACTGAACTGCATCCCCAGTGGTGCCAGTGCACTCTCTGGACTCACTGCACTGCATCCCCAGTGCTGCCAGTGCAGTCTATGGACTCACTGCACTGCTTCCCCAGTGGTGCCAGTGCACTCTCTGGACTCACTGCACTGCATCCCCAGTGGTGCCAGTGCACTCACTGGACTCACTGCAGTGCATCCCCAGTGGTGCCAGTGCACTCTCTGGACTCACTGCACTGCATCCCCAGTGGTGCCAGTGCACTCTCTGGACTCACTGCACTGCATCCCCAGTGGTTCCAGCGCACTCTCTGGACTCACTGCACTGAATCCCCAGTGGTGCCAGTGCACTCTCTGGACTCACTGAAGTGCATTCTCAGTGGTGCCAGTGCACTCTCTGGAGTAACTGCAGTGCATCCCCAGTGGTACCAAAGCACTCTCTGGACTCCCGGCACCGCATCCCCAGTGGTGCCAGTGCACTCTCTGGGCTCACTGCAGTGCATCCCCAGTGGTGCCAGTGCACTCTCTGCACTCACTTCACTGCATCCCCAGTGGTGCCAGTGTACTCACTGGACTCACTGCACTGCATTCCCCAGTGGTGCTAGTGCACTCTCTGGACTCACTGCAGTGCATCCCCAGTGGTGCCAGTGCACTCTCTGGACTCACTGCACAGCATCCCCAGTGGTGCCAGTGCACTCTCTGGACTCACTGCACTGCATCCCCAGTGGTGCTAGTGCACTGTGTGGACTCACTGTACTGCATCCCCAGTGGTACCAGTGCAATTTCTGGACTCACTGCACTGCATCCCTAGTGGTGCCACTGCACTCTCTGGACTCACTGCACTGCTTCCCCAGTGGTGCCAGTGCACTCTCTGGACTCACTGCACTGCATCCCCAGTGGTGCCAGTGCACTCACTGGACTCACTGCAGTGCATCCCCAGTGGTGCCAATGCACTCTCTGGACTCACTGCACTGCATCCCCAGTGGTGCCACTGCACTCTCTGGACTCACTGCACTGCATCCCCAGTGGTTCCAGCGCACTCTCTGGACTCACTGCACTGCATCCCCAGTGGTGCTAGTGCACTCTGTGGACTCACTGCAGTGCATCCCCAGTGGTGCCAGTGCACTCTCTGGACTCACTGAAGTGCATTCTCAGTGGTGCCAGTGCACTCTCTGGACTCACTTCAGTGCATCCCCAGTGGTGCCAGTACACTCTCTGGACTCACTGCAGTGCATCCCCAGTGGTGCCAGTGCACTCTCTGGACCCACTGCAGTGCATCCCCAGTGGAGCCAGTGCACTCTCTGGACTCACTGCAGTGCATCCGCAGTGGTGCCAGTGCACTCTCTGGACTCACTGCACTGCATCCCCAGTGCTGCCAGTGCACTCTCTTGAGTCACTGCACTGCATCCCCTGTGGTGCCTGTGCATTCTCTGGACTCACTGCACTGCATCCCCAGTGGTTCCAGCGCACTCTCTGGACTCACTGCACTGCATCCCCAGTGGTGCCAGTGCACTCTGTGGACTCACTGCAGTGCATCCCCAGTGGTGCCAGTGCACTCTCTGGACTCACTGAAGTGCATTCTCAGTGGTGCCAGTGCACTCTCTGGACTCACTTCAGTGCATCCCCAGTGGTGCCAGTACACTCTCTGGACTCACTGCAGTGCATCCCCAGTGGTGCCAGTGCACTCTCTGGACTCACTGCAGTGCATCCCCAGTGAAGCCAGTGCACTCTCTGGACTCACTGCAGTGCATCCGCAGTGGTACCAGTGCACTCTCTGGACTCACTGCACTGCATCTCCAGTGCTGCCAGTGCACTCTCTGGACTCACTGCACTGCATATCCGGTGGTGCCAGTGCAGTCTCTGGAGTAAATGCACCGCATCCCCAGTGGTGCCAGTGCACTCTCTGGACTCACTGCACTGCATCCCCAGTGGTGCCAGTGCACTCTCTGGACTCACTGCACTGCATCCTTAGTGCTGCCAGTGCACTCTCTGGACTCACTGCAGTGCATCCCCAGTGGTGCCACTGTACTCTCTGGACTCACTGCAGTGCATCCCCAGTGGTGCCAGTGCACTCTCTGGACTCACTGAACTGCATCCCCAGTCGTGCCTGTGCACTCTCTGGACTCACTGCAGTGTATCCCCTGTGGTGCCAATACACTCACTGGACTCACTGCACTGCATCCCCAGTGGTGCCAGTGCACTCTCTGGACTCACTGCACTGCATCACCAGTGGTGCCACTGCACTCTCTGGACTCACTGCATTGCTTCCCCAGTGGTGCCAGTGTACTCACTGGACTGACTGCAGTGCATCCCCACTGGTGCCAGTGCACTCTCTGGACTCACTGCACTGCATCCCCAGTGGTGCTAGTGCACTGTGTGGACTCACTGTACTGCATCCCCAGTGGTGCCAGTGCAATCTCTGGACTCACTGCAGTGCATCCCCAGTGGTGCCAGTGCACTCTCAGGACTCACTGCACTGCATCCAGAGTGGTGCCAGTGCACTCTCTGGACTCACTGCACTGCATTCCCAGTAGTGACAGTGCACTCTCTGGACTCACTGCAGTGCATCCCCAGTGGTGCCAGTGCACTCTCTGGACTCACTGCACTGCATCCCCAGTAGTGCCAGTGCACTCTCTGGACTCACTGCACTGCATCCCCAGTGGTGCCAGTGCACTCACTGGATTCACTGCACTGCATCCCCAGTGGTGCCAGTGCACTCTCTGGACTCACTGCACTGCATCACCAGTGGTGCCAATGCACTCTGTGGACTCACTGAAGTGCATCCCCAGTGGTGCCAGTGCACTCTCTGGACTCACTGCACTGCATCCCCAGTGGTGCCAGTGCACTCTCTGTAGTCATTGCGCTGCATCCCCAGTGGTGCCAGTGCACTCTCTGGACTCACTGCACTGCATCCCCAGTGGTGCCAGTGCAGTCTCTGGAGTAACTGCAGTGCATCCCCACTGGTGCCAAAGCACTCTCTGGACTCACTGCAGTGCATCCCCAGTGGTGCCACTGCACTCTCTGGAGTCACTGCAGTGCATCCCCAGTGGTGCCCGTGCACTCTCTGGACTCACTGCACTGCATCCCCAGTGGTTCCAGCGCACTCTCTGGACTCACTGCACTGCATCCCCAGTGGTGCTAGTGCACTCTGTGGACTCACTGCAGTGCATCCCCAGTGGTGCCTGTGCACTCTCTGGACTCACTGAAGTGCATTCTCAGTGGTGCCAGTACACTCTCTAGAGTCACTGCAGTGCATCCCCAGTGGTGCCAGTGCACTCTCTGGACTCACTGCAGTGCATCCACAGTGAAGCCAGTGCACTCTCTGGACTCACTGCACTGCATCTCCAGTGGTGCCAGTGCACTCTCTAGAGTCACTGCAGTGCATCCCCAGTGGTGCCAGTGCACTCTCTGGAGTCTCTGCAGTACATCTCCAGTGGTGCCAGTGCACTCTCTGGACTCACTGCACTGCATCCCCAGTGGTGCCAGTGCTCTCTCTGGACTCACTGTACTGCATCCCCAGTGGTGCCCGTGCACTCTCTGGACTCACTGCACTGCATCCCCAGTGGTTCCAGCGCACTCTCTGGACTCACTGCACTGCATCCCCAGTGGTGCTAGTGCACTCTGTGGACTCACTGCAGTGCATCCCCAGTGGTGCCAGTGCACTCTCTGGACTCACTGAAGTGCATTCTCAGTGGTGCCAGTACACTCTCTAGAGTCACTGCAGTGCATCCCCAGTGGTGCTAGTGCACTCTGTGGACTCACTGCAGTGCTCCCAAGTGGTGCCAGTGCACTCTCTGGACTCACTGCACTGCATCCCCATTGGTGCCGGTGCACTCTCTAGAGTCACTGCAGTGCATCCCCAGTGGTGCCAGTGCACTCTCTGGAGTCTCTGCAGTACATCTCCAGTGGTGCCAGTGCACTCTCTGGACTCACTGCACTGCATCCCCAGTGGTGCCAGTACTCTCTCTGGACTCACTGTACTGCATCCCCAGTGGTGCCAGTGCACGCTCCGGACTCACTGCACTGCATCCCCAGTGGTGCCAGTGCACTCTCTGGACTCACTGCAGTACATCCCCAATGGTGCCAGTGCACTCTCTGGACTCACTGCAGTGCATCCCCAGTGGTGCCAGTGCACTCTCTGGACTCACAGCAGTGCATCCCCAGTGGTGCCAGTTCACTCTCTGGAGTCACTGCAGTGCATCCCCAGTGGTGCCAGTGCACTCTCTGGACTCACCGCACTGCATCCAGAGTGGTGCCAGTGCACTCTCTGGACTCACCGCACTGCATCCCCAGTGGTGCCAGTGCACTCTCTGGACTCACTGCAGTGCATCCCCAGTGGTGCCAGTGCACTCTCTGGACTCACTGCACTGCATCCCAAGTGGTGCCAGTGCACTCTCTGGACTCACTGCACTGCATCCCCAGTGGTGCCAGTGCACTCTCTGTAGTCATTGCGCTGCATCCCCAGTGGTGCCAGTGCACTCTCTGGACTCACTGCAGTGCATCCCCAGTGAAGCCAGTGCACTCTCTGGACTCACTGCAGTGCATCCGCAGTGGTGCCAGTGCACTCTCTGGACTCACTGCACTGCATCTCCAGTGCTGCCAGTGCACTCTCTGGACTCACTGCACTGCATACCCGGTGGTGCCAGTGCAGTCTCTGGAGTAAATGCACCGCATCCCCAGTGGTGCCAGTGCACTCTCTGGACTCACTGCACTGCATCCCCAGTGGTGCCAGTGCACTCTCTGGACTCACTGCACTGCATCCTTAGTGCTGCCAGTGCACTCTCTGGACTCACTGCAGTGCATCCCCAGTGGTGCCACTGTACTCTCTGGACTCACTGCAGTGCATCCCCAGTGGTGCCAGTGCACTCTCTGGACTCACTGAAGTGCATTCTCAGTGGTGCCAGTGCACTCTCTGGACTCACTGCAGTGCATCCCCTGTGGTGCCAATACACTCACTGGACTCACTGCACTGCATCCCCAGTGGTGCCAGTGCACTCTCTGGACTCACTGCACTGCATCACCAGTGGTGCCACTGCACTCTCTGGACTCACTGCACTGCTTCCCCAGTGGTGCCAGTGCACTCACTGGACTGACTGCAGTGCATCCCCACTGGTGCCAGTGCACTCTCTGGACTCACTGCACTGCATCCCCAGTGGTGCTAGTGCACTGTGTGGACTCACTGTACTGCATCCCCAGTGGTGCCAGTGCAATCTCTGGACTCACTGCAGTGCATCCCCAGTGGTGCCAGTGCACTCTCAGGACTCACTGCACTGCATCCAGAGTGGTGCCAGTGCACTCTCTGGACTCACTGCAGTGCATCCCCAGTAGTGACAGTGCACTCTCTGGACTCACTGCAGTGCATCCCCAGTGGTGCCAGTGCACTCTCTGGACTCACTGCACTGCATCCCCAGTAGTGCCAGTGCACTCTCTGGACTCACTGCACTGCATCCCCAGTGGTGCCAGTGCACTCACTGGATTCACTGCACTGCATCCCCAGTGGTGCCAGTGCACTCTCTGGACTCACTGCACTGCATCACCAGTGGTGCCAGTACACTCTGTGGACTCACTGAAGTGCATCCCCAGTGGTGCCAGTGCACTCTCTGCACTCACTGCAGTGCATCCCCAGTGGTGCCAGTGCACTCTCCGGACTCACTGCAGTGCATCCCCAGTGGTGCCAGTGCACTCTCTGGACTCACTGCACTGCATCCCCAGTGGTGCCAGTGCAGTCTCTGGAGTAACTGCAGTGCATCCCCACTGGTGCCAAAGCACTCTCTGGACTCACTGCAGTGCATCCCCAGTGGTGCCACTGCACTCTCTGGACTCACTGCAGTGCATCCCCAGTGGTGCCCGTGCACTCTCTGGACTCACTGCACTGCATCCCCAGTGGTTCCAGCGCACTCTCTGGACTCACTGCACTGCATCCCCAGTGGTGCTAGTGCACTCTGTGGACTCACTGTACTGCATCCCCAGTGGTGCCAGTGCACTCTCTGGACTCACTGAAGTGCATTCTCAGTGGTGCCAGTACACTCTCTAGAGTCACTGCAGTGCATCCCCAGTGGTGCCAGTGCACTCTCTGGACTCACTGCAGTGCAACCCCAGTGAAGCCAGTGCACTCTCTGGACTCACTGCACTGCATCTCCAGTGGTGCCAGTGCACTCTCTAGAGTCACTGCAGTGCATCCCCAGTGGTGCCAGTGCACTCTCTGGAGTCTCTGCAGTACATCTCCAGTGGTGCCAGTGCACTCTCTGGACTCACTGCACTGCATCCCCAGTGGTGCCAGTGCTCTCTCTGGACTCACTGTACTGCATCCCCAGTGGTGCCCGTGCACTCTCTGGACTCACTGCACTGCATCCCCAGTGGTTCCATCGCACTCTCTGGACTCACTGCACTGCATCCCCAGTGGTGCTAGTGCACTCTGTGGACTCACTGCAGTGCATCCCCAGTGGTGCCAGTGCACTCTCTGGACTCACTGAAGTGCATTCTCAGTGGTGCCAGTACACTCTCTAGAGTCACTGCAGTGCATCCCCAGTGGTGCTAGTGCACTCTGTGGACTCACTGCAGTGCTCCCAAGTGGTGCCAGTGCACTCTCTGGACTCACTGCACTGCATCCCCATTGGTGCCGGTGCACTCTCTAGAGTCACTGCAGTGCATCCCCAGTGGTGCCAGTGCACTCTCTGGAGTCTCTGCAGTACATCTCCAGTGGTGCCAGTGCACTCTCTGGACTCACTGCACTGCATCCCCAGTGGTGCCAGTGCTCTCTCTGGACTCACTGTACTGCATCCCCTGTGGTGCCAGTGCACGCTCCGGACTCACTGCACTGCATCCCCAGTGATGCCAGTGCACTCTCTGGACTCACTGCAGTACATCCGCAATGGTGCCAGTGCACTCTCTGGACTCACTGCAGTGCATCCCCAGTGGTGCCAGTGCACTCTCTGGACTCACTGCAGTGCATCCCCAGTGGTGCCAGTTCACTCTCTGGACTCACTGCACTGCATCCCCAGTGGTGCCAGTGCACTCTCTGTAGTCATTGCGCTGCATCCCCAGTGGTGCTAGGGCACTCTCTGGACTCACTGCACTGCATCCCCAGTGGTGCCAGTGCACTCTCTGGACTCACTGCACTGCATCCCCAGTGGTGCCAGTGCACTCTCTGGACTCACTGTACTGCATCCCCAGTGGTGCCAGTGCACTCTCTGGACTCACCGCACTGCATCCAGAGTGGTGCCTGTGCACTCTCTGGACTCACTGCACTGCATTCCCAGTGGTGCCAGTGCACTCTCTGGACTCACTGCAGTGCATCCCCAGTGGTGCCAGTGCACTCTCTGGACTCACTGCAGTGCATCCCCAGTGGTGCCAGTGCACTCTCTGGACTCACTGCTCTGCATCCCCAGTGGTGCCAGTGCTCTCTCTGGACTCACTGCAGTGCATCCCCAGTGGTGCCAGTGCACTCTCTGCACTCACTACACTGCATCCCCAGTGGTTCCAGTGCACTCTCTGGACTCACTGCAGTGCATCCCCAGTGGTGCCAGTGCACTCTCTGGACTCACTGCACTGCATCACAGGTGGTGCCAGTGCACTCTCTAGAGTCACTGCAGTGCATCCCCAGTGGTGCCAGTGCACTCGCGGGACTCACTGCACTGCATCCCCAGATGTGCCAGTGTACTCTCTGGACTCACTGCACTGCATCCCCAGTGGTGCCAGTGCACTCTCTGGACTCACCGCACTGCATCCAGAGTGGTGCCAGTGCACTCTCCGGACTCACTGCAGTGCATCCCCAGTGGTGCCAGTGCACTCTCTGGACTCACTGCACTCCATCCCCAGTGGTGCCAGTGCACTCTCTGGACTCACAGCACTGCATCCCCAGTGGTGCCAGTGCACTCTCTGTGTACATTGCGCTGCATCCCCAGTGGTACCAGTGCACTCTCTGGACTCACTGCACTACATCCCCAGTGGTGCCAGTGCACTATCTGGACTCACTGCACTGCATCCCCAGTGGTGCCAGTGCACTCTCTGGACTCACTGCACTGCATCCCCAGTGGTGCCAGTGCACTCTCTGGAGTCTCTGCAGTGCATCACCAGTTGTGCCAGTGCACTCTGTGGACTCACTGTACTGCATCCCCAGTGGTGCCAGTGCACTCTCTGGACTCACTGCAGTACATCCCCAATGGTTCCAGTGCACTCTCTGGACTCACTGCAGTGCATCCCCAGTGGTGCCAGTGCACTCTCTGGACTCACTGCACTGCATCCCCAGTGGTGCCAGTGCAATCTCTGGACTAACTGAACTGCATCCCCAATTGATCCAGTGCACTCTCTGGAGTCACTGCACTGCATCCCCAGTGGTGCCAGTGCACTCTCTGGAGTTACTGCAGTGCATCTCCAGTGGTGCCAGTGCACTCTGTGGACTCACTGTACTGCATCCACAGTGGTGCCAGTGCACTCTCTGGACTCACCGCACTGCATCCAGAGTGGTGCCAGTGCACTCTCTGGACTCACTGCACTGCATCCCCAGTGGTGCCAGTGCACTCTCTGGACTCACTGCTCTGCATCACCAGTGGTGCCAGTGCACTCTCTGGACTCACTGCAGTGCAGCCCCAGTGGTGCCAGTGCACTCTCTGGACTCAGTGCACTGCATCCCCAGTGGTGCCAGTGCACTCTCTGCACTCACTGCACTGCATCCCTAGTGGTGCCAGTGCACTCTCTGGACTCACTCCACTGCATCCCCAGTGGTGCCAGTGCACTCTCTGGACTAACTGAACTGCATCCCCAATTGATCCAGTGCACTCTCTGGACTCACTGCACTGCATCCCCAGTGGTGCCAGTGCACTCTCTGGAGTCACTGCAGTGCATCCCCAGTGGTGCCAGTGCACTCTGTTAACTCACTGTACTGCATCCACAGTGGTGCCAGTGCACTCTCTGGACTCACCGCACTGCATCCAGAGTGGGGCCAGTGCACTCTCTGGACTCACTGCACTGCATCCCCAGTGGTGCCAGTGCTCTCTCTGGACTCACTGCACTGCATCCCCAGTGCTGACAGTGCACTCTCTGGACTCACTGCACTGCATCACCAGTGGTGCCAGTGCACTCTCTGGACTCACTGCAGTGCATCCCCAGTGGTGCCAGTGCACTCTCTGGACTCACTGCTCTGCATCCCCAGTGGTGCCAGTGCACTCTCTGGAGTCACTGCAGTGCTTCCCCAGTGGTGCCAGTGCACTCTCTGGACTCACTGCTCTGCATCCCCAGTGGTGCCAGTGCACTCTCTGGAGTCACTGCAGTGCTTCCCCAGTGGTGCCAGTGCACTCTCTAGAGTCACTGCAGTGCATCCCCAGTGGTGCCAGTGCACTCCCTGGACTCACTGCACTGCATACCCAGTGGTGCCAGTGCACTCTCTGGACTCACTGCACTGCATCCCCAGTGGTGCCAGTGCACTCTCTGGACTCACTGCAGTGCATCCCCAGTGGTGCCAGTGCACTCTCTGGACTTACAGCACTGCATCCCCATTTGGTGCCAGTGCACTCTCTGGACTCACTGCGATGCATCCCCAGTGGTGCCAGTGCACTCTCTGGACTCACTGCACTGCATCCCCAGTGGTGCCAGTGCACTCTCTGTAGTCATTGCGCTGCATCCCCAGTGGTGCCAGGGCACTCTGTGGACTCACAGCACTGCATCCCCAGTGGTGCCAGTGCACTCTCTGGAGTCACTGCAGTGCTTCCCCAGTGGTGCCAGTGCACTCTCTGGACTCACTGCACTGCATCCCCATTGGTGCCGGTGCACTCTCTGCAGTCACTGCAGTGCATCCCCAGTGGTGCCAGTGCACTCTCAGGAGTCTCTGCAGTGCATCCCCAGTGGTGCCAGTGCACTCTCTGGACTCACTGCACTGCATCCCCAGTGGTGCCAGTGCACTCTGTGGACTCACTGTACTGCATCCCCAGTGGTGCCAGTGCACTCTCTGGACTCACTGCACTGCATCCCCAGTGGTGCCAGTGCACTCTCTGGACTCACTGCAGTACATCCCCAATGGTGCCAGTGTACTCTCTGCACTCACTGCAGTGCATACCCAGTGGTGCCAGTGCACTCTCTGGACTCACTGCACTGCATCCCCAGTGGTGCCAGTGCACTCACTGGATTCACTGCACTGCATCCCCAGTGGTGCCAGTGCACTCTCTGGAGTCACTGCACTGCATCCCCAGTGGTGCCAGTGCACTCTCTGGACTCACTGCAGTGCATCCCCAGTGGTGCCAGTGCACTCTGTGGACTCACTGTACTGCATCCCCAGGGTGCCAGTGCACTCTCTGGACTCACCGAACTGCATCCAGAGTGGTGCCAGTGCACTCTCTGGACTCACCGCACTGCATCCCCAGTGGTGCCAGTGCACTCTCTGGACTCACTGCAGTGCATCCCCAGTGGTGCCAGTGCACTCTCTGGACTCAGTGCACTGCATCCCAAGTGGTGCCAGTGCACTCTCTGGACTCACAGCACTGCATCCCCAGTGGTGCCAGTGCACTCTCTGTAGTCATTGCGCTGCATCCCCAGTGGTGCCAGTGCAATCTCTGGACTCACTGCACTGCATCTCCAGTGGGGCCAGTGCACTCTCTGGACTCACTGCACTGCATCCCCAGTGGTGCCAGTGCACTCTCTGGACTCCCTGCAGTGCATCCCCAGTGGTGCCAGTGCACTCTCTGGACTCACTGCAGTGCATCCCCAGTGGTGCCAATTCACTCTCTGGACTCAATGCACTGCATCCCCAAGGTGCAAGTGCACTCTCTGGACTCACTACACTGCATCCCCAGTGGTGCCAGTGCACTCTCTGCACTCACTGCAGTGCATCCCCAGTGGTGCCAGTGCACTCTCTGGACTCACTGCACTACATCCCCAGTGGTGCCAGTGCACTCTCTGGACTCACTGCACTGCATCACCAGTGGTGCCAGTGTACTCTCTGGAGTCACTGCACTGCATCCCCAGTGGTTCCAGTGCACTCTCTGGACTCACTGCACTGCATCCCCAGAGGTGCCAGTGCACTCTCTGGACTCACTGCACTACATCCCCAGTGGTGCCAGTGCACTCTCTGGAGTCTCTGCAGTGCATCCCCAGTGGTGCCAGTGCACTCTGTGGACTCACTGTACTGCATCCCCAGTGGTGCCAGTGCACTCTCTGGACTCACTGCAGTACATCCCCAATGGTGCCAGTGTACTCTCTGCACTCACTGCAGTGCATCCCCATTGGGGCCAGTGCACTCTCTGGACTCACTGCACTGCATCCCCAAGGTGCCAGTGCACTCTCTGCACTCACTACACTGCATCCCCAGTGGTGCCAGTGCACTCTCTGGACTCACTGCAGTGCATCCCCAGTGGTGCCAGTGCACTCTCTGGACTCACAGCAGTGCATTCCCAGTGGTGCCAGTGCACTCTCTGGACTCACAGCACTGCATCCACAGTGGTGCCAGTGCACTATCTGGACTCACTGCACTGCATCCCCAGTGCTGACAGTGCACTCTCTGGACTCACTGCACTGCATCCCCAGTGGTGTTAGTGCACTCTCTGGACTCACTGCAGTGCATCCCCAGTGGTGCCAGTGCCCTCTCTGGAGTCTCTGCAGTGCATCCCCAGTGGTGCCAGTGCACTCTGTGGACTAACTGTACTACATCCCCAGTGGTGCCAGTGCACTCTCTGGACTCACTGCAGTACATCCCCAATGGTGCCAGTGTACTCTCTGCACTCACTGCACTGCATCCCCAGTGGTGCCAGTGCACTCTCTGGAGTCACTGTACTGCATCCCCAGTGGTGCCAGTGTACTCTCTGGACTCACTGCAGTGCATCCCCAGTGGTGCCAGTTCACTCTCTGGAGTCACTGTACTGCATCCCCAGTGGTGCCAGTGCACTCTCTGGACTCACTGCACTGCATCCCCAGTGGTGCCAGTGCACTCTCTGGACTCACTGCACTGCATCCCCAGTGGTGCCAGTGCACTCTGTGGACTCACTGTACTGCATCCACAGTGGTACCAGTGCACTCTCTGGACTCACCGCACTGCATCCAGAGTGGTGCCAGTGCACTCTCTAGAGTCACTGCAGTGCATCCCCAGTGGTGCCAGTGCACTCTCTGGACTCACCGCACTGCATCACCAGTGGTGCCAGTGCACTCTCTGGAGTCACTGCAGTGCATCCCCAGTGGTGCCAGTGCACTCTGTGGACTCACTGCAGTGCATCCCCAGTGGTGCCAGTGCACTCTCTGGACTCACCGCACTGCATCCAGAGTGGTGCCAGTGCACTCTCTGGACTCACTGCAGTGCATCCCCAGTGGTGCCAGGGCACTATCTGGACTCACTGCAGTGCATCCCCAGTGGTGCCAGTGCACTCTCTGGACTCACTGCACTGCATCCCCAGTGGTGCCAGTGCACTCTCTGGACTCACTGCACTGCATCCCCAGTTGTGCCAGTGCACTCTATGTAGTCACCGCACTGCATCCAGAGTGGGGCCAGTGCACTCTCTGGACTCACTGCATTGCATCCCCAGCGGTGCCAGTGCACTCTCTGGACTCACTGCAGTGCATCCCCAGTGGTGCCAGTGCACTCTCTGGACTCACTGCACTGCATCCCCAGTGGTGCCAGTGCACTCTCTGGACTCACTGCACTGCATCCTCAGTGGTGCCAGTGCACTCTCTGGAGTCTCTGCAGTGCATCCCCAGTGGTGCCAGTGCACTCTATGGACTCACTGTACTGCATCCCCAGTGGTGCCAGTGCACTCTCTGGACTCACAGCACTGCATCCCCAGTGGTGCCATTGCACTCTCTGGACTCACTGCAGTACATCCCCAATGGTGCCAGTGTACTCTCTGCACTCACTACAGTGCATCCCCAGTGGTGCCAGTGCACTCTCTGGACTCACTGCAGTCCATCCCCAGTGGTGCCAGTGCACTCACTGGAGTCACTGTACTGCATCCCCAGTGGTGCCAGTGCACTCTCTGGACTCACTGCACTGCATCCCCAGTGGTGCCAGTGCACTCTCTGGACTAAGTGAACTGCATCCCCAATTGATCCAGTGCACTCTCTGGACTCACTGCACTGCATCACCAGTGGTGCCAGTGCACTCTCTGGAGTCACTGCAGTGCATCCCCAGTGGTCCCAGTGCACTCTGTGGACTCACTGTACTGCATCCACAGTGGTGCCAGTGCACTCTCTGGACTCACCGCACTGCATCCAGAGTGGTGCCAGTGCACTCTCTGGACTCACTGCACTGCATTCCCAGTGGTGCCAGTGCACTCTCTGGACTCACTGCACTGCATCAACAGTGGTGCCAATGCACTCTCTGGACTCACTGCAGTGCTTCCCCAGTGGTGCCAGTGCACTCTCTGGACTCACTGCACTGCATCCCCAGTGGTGTCAGTGCACTCTCTGGACTCACTGCAGTGCATCCCCAGTGGTGCCAATGCACTCTCTGGACTCACTGCAGTGCTTCCCCAGTGGTGCCAGTGCACTCTCTGGACTCACTGCACTGCATCCCCAGTGGTGCCACTGCACTCTCTAGAGTCACCTCAGTGCATCCCCAGTGGTGCCACTGCACTCTCTGGACTCACAGCAATGCATCCCCAGTGGTGCAATTGCACTCTCTGGACTCACTGCAGTACATCCCCAATGGTGCCAGTGTACTCTCTGCACTCACTGCAGTGCATCCCCAGTGGTGCCAGTGCACTCTCTGGACTCACGGCAGTGCATCCCCAGTGGTGCCAGTGCACTCACTGGAGTCACTGTACTGCATCCCCAGTGGTGCCAGTGCACTCTCTGGACTAACTGCACTGCATCCCCAGTGGTGCCAGTGCACTCTCTGGACTAAGTGAACTGCATCCCCAATTGATCCAGTGCACTCTCTGGACTCACTTCACTGCATCACCAGTGGTGCCAGTGCACTCTCTGGAGTCACTGCAGTGCATCCCCAGTGGTCCCAGTGCACTCTGTGGACTCACTGTACTGCATCCCCAGTGGTGCCAGTGCACTCTCTGGACTCACTGCGCTGCATCCCCAGTAGTGCCAGTGCACTCTCTGGACTCACTGCACTGCATCCCCAGTGGTGCCAGTGCACTCTCTGTAGTCATTGCGCTGCATCCCCAGTTGTACCAGGGCACTCTCTGGACTCACTGCACTGCATCCCCAGTGGTGCCAGTGCACTCTCTGGAGTCACTGCAGTGCTTCCCCAGTGGTGCCAGTGCACTCTCTGGAGTCCCTGCAGTGCATCCCCAGTGGTGCCAGTGCACTCTATGGACTCACTGTACTGCGTCCCCAGTGGTGCCAGTGCACTCTCTGGACTCACTGCACTGCATCCCCAGTGGTGCCAGTGCACTCACTGGACTCACTGCAGTACATCCCCAATGGTGCCAGTGTACTCTCTGGACTCACTGCAGTGCATCCCCAGTGGTGCCAGTGCACTCTCTGGACTCACTGCAGTGCATCCCCAGTGGTGCCAGTTCACTCTCTGGAGTCACTGTACTGCATCCACAGTGGTGCCAGTGCACTCTATGGACTTACTGCACTGCATCCCCAGTGGTGCCAGTGCACTCTGTGGACTCACTGTACTGCATCCCCAGTGGTGCCAGTGCACTCTCTGGACTCACTGCACTGCATCCCCAGTGGTGCCAGTGCACTCTCTGGACTCACTGCAGTGCATCCCCAGTGGTGCCAGTGCACTCTCTGGACTCACTGTACTGCATCCCCAGTGGCACCAGTGCACTCTCTGGACTCACCGCACTGCATCCAGAGTGGTGCCAGTGCACTCTCTGTACTCACTGTACTGCATCCCCAGTGGTGCCAGTGCACTCTCTGGACTCACAGCACTGCATCCCCAGTGGTGCCAGTGCACTCTCTGTAGTCATTGCGCTGCATCCCCAGTGGTGCCAGTGCAATCTCTGGACTCACTGCACTGCATCCCCAGTGGGGCCAGTGCACTCTCTGGACTCACTACAGTGCATCCCCAGTGGTGCCAGTGCACTCTCTGGACTCACTGCAGTGCATCCCCAGTGGTGCCAGTGCACTCTCTGGACTCACTGCAGTGCATCACCAGTGGTGCCAGTGCACTCTCTGGACTCACTGCACTACATCCCCAGTGGTGCCAGTGCACTATCTGGACTCACTGCACTGCATCCCCAGTGGTGCCAGTGCACTCTCTGGACTCACTGCACTGCATCCCCAGTGGTGCCAGTGCACTCCCTGGAGTCTCTGCAGTGCATCCCCAGTGGTGCCAGTGCACTCTGTGGACTCACTGTACTGCATCCCCAGTGGTGCCAGTGCACTCTCTGGACTCACTGCAGTACATCCCCAATGGTGCCAGTGTACTCTCTGCACTCACTGCAGTGCATCCCCAGTGGTGCCAGTGCACTCTCTGGACTCACTGCACTGCATCCCCAGTGGTGCCAGTGCACTCTCTGGACTAACTGAACTGCATCCCCAATTGATCCAGTGCACTCTCTGGACTCACTGCACTGCATCCCCAGTGGTGCCAGTGCACTCTCTGGACTCACTGCTCTGCATCCCCAGTGGTGCCAGTGCACTCTCTGGAGTCACTGTACTGCATCCACAGTGGTGCCAGTGCACTCTCTGGACTCACCGCACTGCATCCAGAGTGGTGCCAGTGCACTCTCTGGACTCACTGCACTGCATCCCCAGTGGTGCCAGTGCACTCTCTGGACTCACTGCACTGCATCCCCAGTGGTGCCAGTGCACTCTCTGGACTCACTGCACTGCATCCCCAGTGGTGCCAGTGCACTCTCTGGACTCACTGCAGTGCAGCCCCAGTGGTGCCAGTGCACTCTCTGGACTCACTGCACTGCATCCCCAGTGGTGCCAGTGCACTCTCTGCACTCACTGCACTGCATCCCTAGTGGTGCCAGTGCACTCTCTGGACTCACTCCACTGCATCCCCAGTGGTGCCAGTGCACTCTCTGGACTAACTGAACTGCATCCCCAATTGATCCAGTGCACTCTCTGGACTCACTGCACTGCATCCCCAGTGGTGCCAGTGCACTCTCTGGAGTCACTGCAGTGCATCCCCAGTGGTGCCAGTGCACTCTGTGGACTCACTGTACTGCATCCACAGTGGTGCCAGTGCACTCTCTGGACTCACCGCACTGCATCACCAGTGGGGCCAGTGCACTCTCTGGACTCACTGCAGTGCATCCCCAGTGGTGCCAGTGCACTCTCTGGACTCACTGCACTGCATCCCCAGTGGTGCCAGTGCACTCTCTGGACTCACTGCAGTGCATCCCCAGTGGTGCCAGTGCTCTCTCTGGACTCACTGCACTGCATCCCCAGTGCTGACAGTGCACTCTCTGGACTCACTGCACTGCATCACCAGTGGTGCCAGTGCACTCTCTGGACTCACTGCAGTGCATCCCCAGTGGTGCCAGTGCACTCTCTGGACTCACTGCACTGCATCCCCAGTGGTGCCAGTGCACTCTCTAGAGTCACTGCAGTGCATCCCCAGTGGTGCCAGTGCACTCTCTGGACTCACTGCACTGCATCACCAGTGGTGCCAGTGCACTCTCTGGACTCACTGCACTGCATCCCCAGTGGTGCCAGTGCACTCTCTGGACTCACCGCACTGCATCCCCAGTGGTGCTAGTGCACTCTCTGGACTCACTGCACTGCATCCCCAAGGTGCCAGTGCACTCTCTGGACTTACAGCACTGCATCCCCAGTGGTGCCATTGCACTCTATGGACTCACTGCGCTGAATCCCCAGTAGTGCCAGTGCACTCTCTGGACTCACTGCACTGCATCACCAGTGGTGCCAGTGCACTCTCTGGACTCACTGCAGTGCATCCCCAGTGGTGCCAGTGCACTCTCTGGACTCACTGCACTGCATCCCCAGTGGTGCCAGTGCACTCTCTGGAGTCACTGCAGTGCTTCCCCAGTGGTGCCAGTGCACTCTCTGGACTCACTGCTCTGCATCCCCAGTGGTGCCAGTGCACTCTCTGGAGTCACTGCACTGCATCCCCAGTGGTGCCAGTGCACTCTCTGGACTCACTGCAGTGCATCCCCAGTGGTGCCAGTGCTCTCTCTGGACTCACTGCACTGCATCCCCAGTGGTGCCAGTGCACTCTCTGGACTCACTGCACTGCATCACCAGTGGTGCCAGTGAACTCTCTGGACTCACTGCAGTGCATCCCCAGTGGTGCCAGTGCACTCTCTGGACTCACTGCACTGCATCCCCAGTGGTGCCAGTGCACTCTCTGGAGTCACTGCAGTGCTTCCCCAGTGGTGCCAGTGCACTCTCTGGACTCACTGCTCTGCATCCCCAGTGGTGCCAGTGCACTCTCTGGAGTCACTGCAGTGCTTCCCCAGTGGTGCCAGTGCACTCTCTAGAGTCACTGCAGTGCATCCCCAGTGGTGCCAGCGCACTCTCTGGAGTCTCTGCAGTGCATCCCCAGTGGTGCCAGTGCACTCTGTGGACTCACTGTACTGCATCCCCAGTGGTGCCAGTGCACTCTCTGGACTCACTGCACTGCATCCCCAGTGGTGCCAGTGCACTCTCTGGACTCACTGCACTGCATCCCCAGTGGTGCCAGTGCACTCTCTGGACTCACTGCAGTGCATCCCCAGTGGTGCCAGTTCACTCTCTGGAGTCACTGTACTGCATCCCCAGTGGTGCCAGTGCACTCTCTGGACTCACTGCAGTGCATCCCCAGTGGTGCCAGTGCACTCTCTGGACTCACTGCACTGCATCCCCAGTGGTGCCAGTGCACTCTCTAGAGTTACTGCAGTCCATCCCCAGTGGTGCCAGTGCACTCTCTGGACTCACTGCACTGCATCCCCAGTGGTGCCAGTGCACTCTCTGGACTCACTTCAGTACATCCCCAATGGTGCCAGTGTACTCTCTGCACTCACTGCAGTGCATCCCCAGTGGTGCCAGTGCACTCTCTGGACTCACTGCAGTGCATCCCCAGTGGTGCCAGTTCACTCTCTGGAGTCACTGTACTGCATCCACAGTGGTGCCAGTGCACTCTATGGACTTACTGCACTGCATCCCCAGTGGTGCCAGTGCACTCTGTGGACTCACTGTACTGCATCCCCAGTGGTGCCAGTGCACTCTCTGGACTCACTGCACTGCATCCCCAGTGGTGCCAGTGCACTCTCTGGAGTCACTGTACTGCATCCCCAGTGGTGCCAGTGTACTCTCTGGACTCACTGTACTGCATCACCAGTGGCACCAGTGCACTCTCTGGACTCACCGCACTGCATCCAGAGTGGTGCCAGTGCACTCTCTGTACTCACTGCACTGCATCCCCAGTGGTTCCAGTGCACTCTCTGGACTCACAGCACTGCATCCCCAGTGGTGCCAGTGCACTCTCTGTAGTCATTGCGCTGCATCCACAGTGGTGCCAGTGCAATCTCTGGACTCACTGCACTGCATCCCCAGTGGGGCCAGTGCACTCTCTGGACTCACTACAGTGCATCCCCAGTGGTGCCAGTGCACTCTATGGACTCACTGCAGTGCATCCCCAGTGGTGCCAGTGCACTCTCTGGACTCACTGCAGTGCATCCCCAGTGGTGCCAGTGCACTCTCTGGACTCACTGCACTACATCCCCAGTGGTGCCAGTGCACTCTCTGGACTCACTGCACTGCATCCCCAGTGGTGCCAGTGCACTCTCTGGACTCACTGCACTGCATCCCCAGTGGTGCCAGTGCACTCTCTGGAGTCTCTGCAGTGCATCACCAGTGGTGCCAGTGCACTCTGTGGACTCACTGTACTGCATCCCCAGTGGTGCCAGTGCACTCTCTGGACTCACTGCAGTACATCCCCAATGGTGCCAGTGTACTCTCTGCACTCACTGCAGTGCATCCCCAGTGGTGCCAGTGCACTCTCTGGACTCACTGCACTGCATCCCCAGTGGTGCCAGTGCACTCTCTGGACTAACTGAACTGCATCCCCAATTGATCCAGTGCACTCTCTGGAGTCACTGCACTGCATCCCCAGTGGTGCCAGTGCACTCTCTGGAGTTACTGCAGTGCATCCCCAGTGGTGGCAGTGCACTCTGTGGACTCACTGTACTGCATCCACAGTGGTGCCAGTGCACTCTCTGGACTCACCGCACTGCATCCAGAGTGGTGCCAGTGCACTCTCTGGACTCACTGCACTGCATCCCCAGTGGTGCCAGTGCACTCTCTGGACTCACTGCACTGCATCCCCAGTGGTGCCAGTGCACTCTGTGGACTCACTGTACTGCATCCCCAGTGGTGCCAGTGCACTCTATGTAGTCATTGAGCTGCATCTCCAGTGGTGCCAGTGCACTCTCTGGACTCACTGCACTGCATCCCCAGTGGTGCCAGTGCACTCTCTGCACTCACAGCACTGCATCCCCAGTGGTGCCAGTGCACTCTCTGGACTCACTCCACTGCATCCCCAGTGGTGCCAGTGCACTCTCTGGACTCACTGCACTGCATCCCTAATTGATCCAGTGCACTCTCTGGACTCACTGCACTGCATCCCCAGTGGTGCCAGTGCACTCTCTGGAGTCACTGCAGTGCATCCCCAGTGGTGCCAGTGCACTCTGTGGACTCACTGTACTGCATCCACAGTGGTGCCAGTGCACTCTCTGGACTCACCGCACTGCATCCAGAGTGGGGCCAGTGCACTCTCTGGACTCACTGCAGTGCATCCCCAGTGGTGCCAGTGCACTCTGTGGACTCACTGCACTGCATCCCCAGTGGTGCCAGTGCACTCTCTGGACTCACTGCACTGCATCCCCAGTGGTGCCAGTGCTCTCTCTGGACTCACTGCACTGCATCCCCAGTGCTGACAGTGCACTCTCTGGACTCACTGCAGTGCATCCCCAGTGGTGCCAGTTCACTCTCTGGAGTCACTGTACTGCATCCCCAGTGGTGCCAGTGCACTCTCTGGACTCACTGCACTGCATCCCCAGTGGTGCCAGTGCACTCTCTGGACTCACTGCACTGCATCCCCAGTGGTGCCAGTGCACTCTCTAGAGTCACTGCAGTGCATCCCCAGTGGTGCCAGTGCACTCTCTGGACTCACTGCACTGCATCCCCAGTGGTGCCAGTGCACTCTCTGGACTCCCTGCAGTGCATCCCCAGTGGTGCCAGTGCACTCTCTGGACTCACTGCACTGCATCCCCAGTGGTGCCAGTGTACTCTCTGGACTCACAGCACTGCATCCCCAGTGGTGTCAGTGCACTCTCTGGACTCACTGCACTGCATCCCCAGTGGGGCCAGTGCACTCTCAGGAGTCATTTCAGTGCATCCCCAGTGGTGCCAGTGCACTCTCTGGACTCACTGCAGTGCATCCCCAGTGGTGCCAGTGCACTCTCTGGACTCACTGCAGTGCATCCCCAGTGGTGCCAATGCACTCTCTGGACTCACTGCACTGCATTCCCAAGGTGCCAGTGCACTCTCTGGACTCACTACACTGCATCCCCAGTGGTGCCAGTGCACTCTCTGGACTCACTGCAGTGCATCCCCAGTGGTGCCAGTGCACTCTCTGGACTCACAGCACTGCATCCCCAGTGGTGCCAGTGCACTCTCTGTAGTCATTGCGCTGCATCCCCAGTGGTACCAGTGCACTCTCTGGACTCACTGCACTGCATCCCCAGTGGTGCCAGTGCACTCTATGGACTCACTGCAGTGCATCCCCAGTGGTGCCAGTGCACTCTCTGGACTCACAGCACTGCATCCCCAGTGGTGTCAGTGCACTCTCTGGACTCACTGCACTGCATCCCCTGTGGGGCCAGTGCACTCTCAGGAGTCATTTCAGTGCATCCCCAGTGGTGCCAGTGCACTCTATGGACTCACTGCAGTGCATCCCCAGTGGTGCCACTGCACTCTCTGGACTCACTGCAGTGCATCCCCAGTGGTGCCAATGCACTCTCTGGAGTCTCTGCAGTGCATCCCCAGTGGTGCCAGTGCACTCTGTGGACTCACTGTACTGCATCCCCAGTGGTGCCAGTGCACTCTCTGGACTCACTGCAGTGCATCCCCAGTGGTGCCAGTGCACTCTCTGGACTCACTGCAGTGCATCCCCAGTGGTGCCAGTGCACTCTCTGGACTCACTGCAGTGCATCCCCAGTGGTGCCAGTTCACTCTCTGGAGTCACTGTACTGCATCCCCAGTGGTGCCAGTGCACTCTCTGGACTCACTGCAGTGCATCCCCAGTGGTGCCAGTGCACTCTCTGGACTCACTGCACTGCATCCCCAGTGGTGCCAGTGCACTCTGTGGACTCACTGTACTGCATCCCCAGTGGTGCCAGTGCACTCTATGTAGTCATTGAGCTGCATCTCCAGTGGTGCCAGTGCACTCTCTGGACTCACTGCACTGCATCCCCAGTGGTGCCAGTGCACTCTCTGCACTCACAGCACTGCATCCCCAGTGGTGCCAGTGCACTCTCTGTAGTCATTGCGCTGCATCCCCAGTGGTACCAGTGCACTCTCTGGACTCACTGCACTGCATCCCCAGTGGGGCCAGTGCACTCTCAGGAGTCATTTCAGTGCATCCCCAGTGGTGCCTGTGCACTCTATGGACTCACTGCAGTGCATCCCCAGTGGTGCCAGTGCACTCTCTGGAGTCACTGCAGTGCATCCCCAGTGGTGCCAATGCACTCTCTGGACTCACTGCACTGCATTCCCAAGGTGCCAGTGCACTCTCTGGACTCACTACACTGCATCCCCAGTGGTGCCAGTGCACTCTCTGGA